>NW_028258403.1:14692500-15292500 GCF_053883595.1 Heterocephalus glaber
TATGAAATATTTAAACTGTGGAATACAGTCTTCGACTTTGGGTTATAAAACTTTAATTTTGTGAGTTGGTAGCACTCCAATAGTTCAATATTTTTAATTCTACAAATCCATGTTTATTAACTTTCAAGATTTAAGCAGTATCACCAAGTCTATTGAAACTAAGTTATTCTGACTTATGAGAGCTATAGGGTAGCTATAATTTGTTTTCTATTTCTACATAAGTGACAGAGACAAAAGAAAGAACAAATAAAAGGAATTGATTGCCACAACAATTCCTTTTTATACTTTCAAAATGACCTAAAACCCTAGCTTATCATTACAGCAGAGACTCACACCTGTACAGCTTTACCTGTGGCGTTTTCCTGCATTTCTCAAGGGGCACTTAACGTGGGGCTGCCCTGATGTTATTAAAAATGGCTTCCTTTGTACTCCTGTTGAAAAATTAACTGTGTTCCTTCCAAAAAATAAATATTGCTTTCTTTTATTTTATTTTACTTAGGGAATTACTGGGTGCACTTACAAAAGTTTTGATATTTTTAATTCAATTGCATGATTAGTTGCTAATAGAAACGATGCCTTTTTAATCTCTGTCCAGTTAGGACTCTTTCCTTATAATGCCTCCCAAGCTTCATCCCTATTTTTAGTGAGTATCTTTCACCATTCCTCTGTTGATTTAGTCAGGATTTTTTCAAGACCTATTATGTGCTAAGTAAATGAAACCCTTTGATGAGACTTTTGTGGTATCACAGAAAGAGCCCAAGAGTAGAAGAGAGATCCAACTCCACTCCTACTTTTGTCTCTTCCTGGTGGCTTGCCTGAAGCATATATTTAAACCCTTTGAGCTACCTTTCTCACCCACAGTATTTACTCACATTGTTGTTTGGGCCATCAAGAGGCATAATAAATGTAAAAGTGCTTTAAGAAACATGTAGTATTTTATTTGAACAACTCAGAACAGTAGCACATTTGGTAGGTGGTATTGCACAGTTCTTTGGGGGTTATCTTCTGATTTTTCTGTTTTTATAGGTGAACACTGGTCTCTTGGATTTTTATACTCTAATATCATATCCATAGCAGCTGCTGTTGACTTCAACATCCAAGTTAGATTATCCAACACAGTTCTGATGAAATTCATTCCTCCACCTAATTTAATCTGTATGTAATTTAGTTTGTTGCCAGGGAAGGAAAGTACATTTGGTATAAACCCAAACTCCTGGTTGCTAGCAAGGAAATTCAGTATGTTTTGTTTATTGCTTTTGTTTCATATATAATGTATATGACTTCAGGATGATTTGTTCAGGGAAGAGAAGTTGAGGAGTTACCCTTGCATCCAGAACCTGCCAAACATGCACTATGAAAGCATTACCTACTTCTGAGTTACCCAAATCAACTTGAGAAACCAAGTTACTTTCCCTGGGGGAAACAAATATATGAATTTATAGTCCATGTTTCTTTTTAATGAAACATTTAGTAATGAGTCTTTTCTGGGCTTTAGAAAAGCATGTCTTTCTTGTACTTCAAATTTATGAAACCAGCATTGCCTACCCTGGGTCCAAAGTTCTTCAACTTTAGAATTTGGAGAATCTTGGTCAAAGTGAAGATTTTCATCATTACCTTGGGTATCCACATTCCTGATTACATCACTGGAACTTTTCCCAGCTATCTTTGCATCTAATAAAGCTGTTTCCCATGTCTACTAGACATCAATTCTGCCCAAATTCCAGGCCAAATTTGCCCCTAGACAGCTTGGAATAACATTGCCAAGACTTTTACAACAGAACAAATCATCAATGGGGTTGGCTGAACTCTTGTGACTGGGGATCACAATAGAAGATGAACAGGCTTTGAATTATTCTCCAAATCAGAAAAGCTTTCCTCAGTTTTTTGACATGTAATTTACTATATGTGGATGTATTAATGGTGGTAAGCGAGATTTGGATAAGAGATTGTTAAACTTGTGAAACAGTTGTGTAGCTAGTTCTTCAGCCTAGCATGGACAGGGTAATTAGACATTCTGTTTTTGTCTCCTTCATGTGTCTTGGTCCTAAATGGGCACAATTATGATAAGTGACTAAAAGAACTTTCCATAGAGGACTCTCTGTGCTTAATATTTAAGAAGAATGTCTTCTCTTCTGTGGTGATTAAAGAATATTGCAACTCACCCACCCCATAGTCTGCAAAGCCCCGGTGAGAAGCTGTGACCCAGGCCCTACCCTTGAGGAGGTGGAGTTCTCATGAGGCACTGACAGTAAATGACACGTTACACAAGTCATCACTCAAGTTACAATCACAGGGCTAGAAAGGACAACTATGTGATGCCAAGAGACATAACAGGGGTGACCTCCAGAATTTTCAGAAGAGAGAGAAGTATTTAAATGTTTTCATTCCCCTTTTGGTTAGGAAATAGGAACACAAATGGAAAGATCTTTCCTTATATAAGGAGGTAATCTGTAGCTTTTTTCCATGAAACTGGGCAATTTCTATGCTCTTTTCAGGAGAGTGACAACTTGGGTATTCAAGAGACAGATAACATTCAAGCTGAGGCCTTCCCGGCCCTCAGAAGGTGTTCATGGGGTGTTTCAGGAATAGCCTATGTTGTAAAATGATATGATTCTCCAAACCAGATAAATCACATCTTTTGAACTTAAAAAAAAATATTTTCTCACTATATTAAGTGTTCACACTTCCTTTGCTTTTTCAGGTCATTGTGAATTGGTAATGCCTTCCCCTAAAGCTTAGCCTTCAAAGCCTCTGCCTTAATTTTCTTCTTCATGTGGGTTTCACAGAGGAACCTTCAGTATTCTAGTAGAACTTCTGATTTGAAGTAATGCTTTGCAGAAAAAATGTTTACAAAAATATTTAGTGTAACTTGTTTGCTGTTGCAAAAAAAAGTGATCTAGAAGGTGTGATTGACACAATGACTGTCTAAATTTTTTTAAATCATTACAGTGAAAGATACATTGCTATTAATCCCCCTCAAAATACTTTCCCTCACTTTGGATACACTTTCTACTCTTCTTGCTACTTTTTGAAGCTGTTCTGGAAGTCCTCTTTTGTGAATGCCTTTTGTTGTGTTGTCATGACTGCCTTGACATCCTAAATTGATTCAAAACACTGACCTTTCATGGTCATTTGACTTTGGGGAAAAGATAGAAATCTCATGGTACCAAATCAGGTTTGCATCAGGTAGATGAAGACATGCCATAATGTTTTTACAGCCTGCTTTTCTGCTCGATAATACTGGGCAGCAGCATTCACTAAATTTTTTCTTTATCACATCTCAGTGAGTAGTGAAAAATTAGATAAGTAAATAAAGATGTATGAGAGAAGTGAAATACTATGCTGCCATTAAAAAGAATGAAGAGGTACATGTTCAAATATGGAACCGTTTGTGAACTATTAAGAAAAAAAGGCAAGAAGCAGAACAACATCCATAGGCTGCTGCACAGAGAGAAAGCATCTACCAACACATGTACTGGCATTTGCATAAAGTATCACTGCAGGGATACACAAGACACTAAGGCAGCAGTCACCTCTGGAAGAGACCCAAGAAACTGGGGTTAAAGTTGAGAGGAAGGTTTGTTTACACTCTATACCACTCTGTGCTATTTCAACTTTTTTTCATAAAACTATATGTACATGTTAACTTTTAGCATTTCTAATTGTTGGAAAGTATTAAACATTTAAAAGGTAGAATAATCAATAATGAATTTTAAAATAAACATCAATTAAAATTAAGTAATCAAATAAAAGGTAAATCATTTTTAAACTATCCTTTTATATCACAGTGGATCCTTTTATGATGAAAACAACCCTGCAAAACTGTAAATTTACATTTACAATATATCTGTTTTTCCCAAACGGAAGCACAAGAAAGAGAAGAGCTCAGAAAAAATGATTTGCACTGAATCAACAAGCAGTTAGCTCCTCCAGCCTTGCAGACAGAAAGGGCACCAGGAAAGCAGCTGCATTCGTGGAAAAGGAGGAAAGAGAATCTGAATGCAGCCCTGTGGTCTCTGGCAACAAATAGTGCTCAGTGTGAAACGGACGCTCCTGGAACATTCCATGCTGAAACACTTTGCCCGGCTGGAGTAATTAGAACTATAATTCAAATTTGGGATTTTTCTCTGAGCTTTCACAGCTTATGAAGTCAGCAGAATGGGGTTATTAAATCATAGCCTAGTACCAAGTCAAAGGGATTTTTCTAAATGTAGAAGACAGGGAAAATTCAAGCCCCAGCTGAGCAGTCCTGTGGGTGAAGCAATGAACCCGTACGAGGCACAGTTAATGACCTGTTTTAGGAGCAATGCTCATATATTCCAAATAACAGGGGGGAAGAATTCCAAATAGCTTAACATCATTAAACCCAAAATGCTATTGGACCCTTCCTCTGTGGCATCATAAAGTCCCTTATCCAAGTGGAGAAGGGATATGCTTGCTGTAAATCATGGAAAGTTTATGCCACCCTGGATGCAAACTTCACACTAACTTGTTCACTCTGGGGAAGGTTCATGGGTTTGCATTGTTTGGGGGTTTGGCTTGTTTCTTTTTTTAAAGCAATAATAGTCTTTGTAGGATGGCTGCCGTGTCAGCATTTATCTTGAAACTCGTGGATATGAGTTCTGACTGGAGTCACCTTTCTGACAAGTGTTATTGCGACTGTGTTTTATATCCCTGTTCAGAATGGTTTCTAATGATAATGCTCTGTCTACCTCGCTGCTTCTCACTAAATTATAGATGCCACGATGACAGGGCAAACTGCATCTGAGCACAGAGCTCAACTCCCTCTGTGTGATGTCAGTGCCTCCACCCTTCTGTGCCTGGAATTAAAAATGGGAAGTGAAGATATGCAAAACATTTGTGCTTAAAAATAATGTTCTGTCAGTTATTAAACAAGTGATATTTCATTTAATCAGCTCAAGGGATTATTTTAAATGAAAAGGCAGAGAGGATGATTTTATTAACACATTCCTGCCCTAGAGTCCTACTGTAATAATTCTTTACCTGCCTAAATTAAAAAGTTATAATTCAGTCTGTCTACAGGAAGAAGTTCTGGGTGATTGGATTTTATTAGTTCTTTGATTTTTAGCTTCTCACAAATGGAAGTAAAGGCTGAAAAGCTTATCCTATAGCAGTGAAAGTGTTTGAGGCACTTAATAAATCACCCCTTCTCTAGATTGGGCTTATGTCCGAGACTTAGAAAGCAAGTGTGCTTCTGAATACAGAAGTTTATTGAAACAGGGTCCATCTGGCCAATCCATTTATATATTTACAATTAATTCCACCACATAAAAATACAATGTAGAAGATTTAGCTACTGACCCAAATATATTTCTAAATATTATTTGTCAATTATGTGTAAAGTACTATCTTGTTTCTCCAGAAGAAGAGACACAGAAATGAATCTCTTCATATTTCTGGCCTTAATGGATCATATAGCTGGTAAGGAAGGCACCCATCTGAACAAAGAATACCAAGGTGTCTGGGAAGCAAAGGACAGAGGAGAGGAGAATTGAAGTAGCTGCCTAGAGAGTTCCAATCCCCAACCAGCCCTGGTAAGAAAGCATAATCACCAAAACATCTTCAGGAACATGCTGCTGTGCAGCTGGCCAAGTGTTTTCAAACAAGTGATCGTGTTTGCTTATTATTTGCTTATCACACTCCTGTGAGTATAGGAGCATTTTCAATATAATTTTTATTTTATACAAATGAAAAAATTTCAAACAGAGAAATAATGTTTGCTTTTGATCTTTGATCTCATGATTTAAACTTGAACTTGAAAGTCAGTCCTCATTAAAACACAGGATGTAAACTCTGAGTCTGTTTGGCCAAAAGGAACACTATGCAAAACTGCTAGTGGATATAAGTCCTTTTCCCTGGGAAAAGAGTTAATTCAAATTCTCGAAGTGTACCTTGACTCTAAATAAATAAATAAATAAAAATTGCTGTTTTAATAGAACACTTAATCAGTTTTTAAATCTTTGGCTTCTTATTAATGCCACTAATTTGTATTAACTTTTCTGAGAGAACAGGGAAAATGTCATAAGAGTTCTGGTTTGCATGGTATTTAGACACAGTCTGCTGCTGGCTGTCTTTTGTTTTATTGATTTCTACAAAGAGGATATTGTAGGAAATACCCTAAAGGCCTATTCGTTCATTTACTCACTCACTCTTTTATTCACTTAACAAGCATTTGTTCAGTCTCTGCTGTGCTCTTGCTGAGTCAGTCTCTACCCATGATGTTCAGTTTGTGATTATGTTACTAGTTCGTTTATTCAACCTGAATTCTTTGTACAAAGATCTCTGCCAGCTGCTTTGAAGGATATAACGATGAATAAGAAATAGAACCTGCCCTCAAGGATCCTACAATCTTGTAAGAGAAAGGCCCAGTAAAATTATATAAAAAGCAAGGCTAAATCAAAGTATCATGGTAGGAAGAAAGTAGATTAACAGACTGGCCAGCTGTCTAGAGGAGATACAAAGTAAACGTAGGAGAACTTTCTGAAAAGGTGTTTGAAAAGAATATTAGGAGTTCCTTTCAGAAGTAATTCTCTGGAGAGGCCGTCCTCCTATTCCACTTTTTAGACTCTGAAATTCTCTTCAAACCTTCCAATGGTACTGGTCATCTAGTATTTTTTCCACCCAGTATCAATAGTGATCCTTGTTCCTTGGACAGAATTATCTTGGCTCTGTAAGGAGGGAATTCAGCCAAAATACAATTGGTGGGAGAGTGTTTTTCTATTGCATTTGGAACATACTCCTATCATTTTCATTCATTTTCAGTGCTTGTGATGGATCTCTCCAGTTGGAAAGATCTCAAAACCAATTTCAGTGCAGATGCAAATAATCCTAACAAATTATTCTATAAATACACCACAAATAGCATTACTTTGTGAGGTTAATAGCTCTTACTTATCAAATAAGGAAACTGAAAAACAGAAGTTGTGTCCGTGTGAGGAAAGTAGATTGCGAATCCAGAGATCTGTTTGATTCTTCTGGTCAACATAACTATCCTACATGTAACTTAGAAGAATACCACTGCTTAGTGGGTTAGCTCACAACACACAGGAAATTCTATCTTCTCAGAAGTGATTTGCCACTGCCCAGCTTCTGCTTCAGGTGTGTATGTGTGTGAAAGATGAGGGAGAGGAGGAGGGAGGGCAGGGTGATAGAGATTTCATTTTAACCCTCATCACAGGAGAAGAGGAAGAGGAGAACTACTCTCTGAATGGGGGACTAATCATGATAAAACCACTCTTGCGAACCAGGATTAAAAAGTCAGGGGTAGGAGCTGATGAACCTTGTCTTGTTTGAAGTTATGCCTTAGGTTGATAATTCTAGGTATATATTATCAAGCCAGAAATTTCTATTGGAACTGGAAGATATAAATGATATTATATGGCCTTCCACATAGCAAACTTTCTAACTATTTAAGTTTAATACAGTAAAAAATGAAATATAAACACCATCCTGAGTCAATTTATTTTCTTTGGAAATTGCATTGTGTAGAAGGTAGAGGGGAACAGGATTGGAGTAAAATTCCTGCACTATTTAATACAAAAATGGTAAAAATTTAATGTCAAAAGTTACATGTTTTAATAAATACGTTAAAAATTCTAGCATTAATTCTTCCAAAATCAGAGGTCTTACTTTCTGGGTTGGGAAATTATGTGTAAAAATTCACAACTGCCATGAATAGAAGGCAGTAAAACGTAATAATAACTTAACAGCAACAATAATAATAACAGCAAAGAGTCAGTGAAAAGTTCCTATGTGCCAGGCTCTGTACATATACTGTATTATCTCATTTAATTGTCACCAAATCTTATGAGATAGGAGCTATTACTAACCCCATTATACAGGTGATTAAAAAAATTCAGAAAGGTGAAGTCATTTATCCCAAGGTCACACACAGTAAACAAAAGAGCCAGGATGTGAATCCAGTAATCTGACCCCAGAGCCCATGTTGTCCTTTACCACTCAGTACCAAGGTCAGGGACTGTAAATTTAGACACTCCTGCCTTTGAGTCTTGTCTCAGAGCTGGGTAAACTTGGACAAGTTATTTTACTTTCTAGCGTCAATATCTTTGTCTATAAAATTGATGTAATGATATTCACTTCAAAGAATTATGCGAGGATGAAAGAAAACTGTAAAAAAACACAAAGTAAAACTCCATATTATGTCCTGTTACCTTGCACATAAATGTGAAAATCTAGGAAATCTTGGAAAAAAGAACTAAGGGCTGTGATAACAAGCTGATTGAAGTGACAAATTAGATGGCTATTACAAGTTATGAAAGTGTGCGTGCATATATGCATATTAATTATAATGTGTGTACAGATACTTTTTATCTCTGCACATTAATTTATTTAATTTTTTAGTTCTTCTAACAACTAATAGGATTTTAGTTAAAAATTGTCAGGGCTAGGGCCAGGGATTTAGCTCAGTGGTTCCACCACCTACCCCGCAAGCACAAGGACCCGAGTTCAATCCCCGGTACCAAAAAAAAAAAAAAAATTGTCAGGGCTAGAGATGTAGTTCAGTGGAGCAGTGCTTGCCTAGCATGTATAAGGCCCTGAATTCAATCTCTAACATTCCCCCACCTCAAATAAATTGTTTGTTAAATGTGAATGTAAAAAATTAACAGGAGATTAACCAAGTAAATCACTCTCAGAACTTGGAAATTGGTGATACAGCTATGGTTGCAGTTAAGACATTATTTGACTTCTCTACTACATTATAATGGATAGGATTAAAAAACTCAAACATAAAAATAAAAAGTAGTTCATGCATAAAGCATGATGCCCTGAAGCATATTAGATCTGTTTATCTCTTTGTTTAAAATGAATGCTACCTGGTATAGTTTACATAACATGGCAGGGATCAGCTTGATAAGTGTTTATATCACCTGGGGAACACACTGGCTCATTTCCTCAACACCTTTCCACATGACTAGCTTGCCAGCAAGTATAATAGCAAACAAAGTTTTAATAGGTCAAGAGCAAAGTAACTGCTCACATTAAGAAGAGGGAGAGAGGGCTTGACGTGTGCCAAGGCTAATAACTGACACTTTCAGCATGAATTTTTGAATGCTGCTTAATGGGGAGTTTAGAAGAAAAGGCTTTTATAAAAGCCTGACATAACTTCTAAGCTGTGGGTGGCAGGAAGAGGAAAAAATGGAGCGGCGTCACTGCGTATCCACACTTGAAAGTGTGGGTGCCCTTTAAGGAAGGTAGCTCATAAACCATCTCTGTCACCTATTTGCTTTAGCAACTCACAATTAACTCTGTTATTAAGCTTAAGGATTTAGTGCATCTCTTCCACTTACTTTAAAGCTGTCTGAACTATGAATGGTTCTCATTTTTATTTGCCTGTTGTCTAAGAGAAGCTGCTACTTAGAGACCGTTGCTGTCATATCAAATCAGTTTTGCTGAAAGCTGCAACAAGACAGATAAACATATGATCTATTTTAGAACCTTTTTTTCCTATCAGGAGAGGAAAAAACAACTATCTTTCTTTTCCTTTTCTTTCTTTCCTTCTCTTCCTTGGACAGTGTGATTATTTATGATGTTAGTAGCATTACAGAGTTTCTGTCTCTCCTCCCCTCTAGAAGCACACACAATAATAAGTTTCAGTAAAGTTTAGGGAGTGTTAAAATGAGTAGCCATGTTGCTAACCCTGGTTTTTGCAGCCCATAAGTGGCAGAGTATGCACAATATTGTATTTATCCTTTCCACATCACCAAGGAGGAGGCAAAATCTGCTACTGTATTTAAACAGAAGAATGGACAGACTTTCTTTTGTTGCAAAATCTGTGTCTTTTGTGGGCATGCTATAATTGAAACCTCTTTAATAATACAGGGCATAGAGAAGCTGTGTAGGAAAGGAATTGGAAGTTCATGCAGAATGTTCCTTAGACGCTACCCACTATAGCAAATAAGAAACTTTGTCAATATGTATCCAGGCTCCTGAGGGATACGATCAGTAACTGAATCATAGGTAAATAGATAGATTAGATATGGCAGTAGTGGGAAATACATGCTGAAAACAAATCCACAAGAACAATTTTACAGGGCTTGCCTTCTATTTTCATAAGGAAACTAAGCCAAATAATCTGACAAGGGTGGAAATCAAATCATCTGTCAAGTTCTTCTACCTTTCATTTATCACACAGTTTAATACCATAATGAAAAATAGCAAATGAAAAATGAAGTGAATGACCAATGAAAAATGCATTCTCTGAGGATACAGTGATGTGTTATTAGCCTAAATCCTCCACCCCTGTACACATATAACTGGTGGAGGCCCTGTGGCCACACAATCCTTTTCATTCAAGTATAACAAATCCCAGGATGACATTAACACTGTGTGGTTGGAAGAACCCTCACTACATAAAAGCTTCCCTCTCCTTTCTTTCCTCTCAGACGCCAACATTTTTTTATCCCTTCTTTGCATCAAAATATGAGCTTTAGGAGATTGTTATATGTAAGCAGAAGCCTAGTAATTCATACTCAGCAAAGCAATCTAGTGGTGGAGAGAGAAGGTGGAACTATTATTTGTTGGGTGTTTGCTACATGTCAAAGATTGAGCTTTACAATAACCATGTAAGATAGCACAAACCATTTTCACACTTGAGAAAACTAAAAATGAGAATAATTAATGTATCCATCCTCTAATGGGATACAGCCAGAATTTGGACCCAAGCCTACTTGACATCAAGTTCCATGTCTTCCCCATAGATCTCTCTATTTCCCATAATCCAAGAAGATAGGGCTATCCTGTACAGTGGGCACAATGGCATCTTGATGAGAGTAAAAAGAATAAAAAGGAACTTGATGGGTGGCTTTGAATGTAAAATTTAAATAATAATAGATAATATTCACTGAGTGCTTACTCTGTGTCATATATTTTCAAAGTGTTGTATTAACTCCTTTGATCCTTGTAGTAACCCTAGGAGTAGGTACTATTGTTATTCTCATTTTGCAGATAATATACCCCAGAAAAAAGAAATTAGCACAAGTGTACACAGCCAGCAACCGATGAAGCTGAGAATCTACCCAAAGCTGCTAACAATGCAACACCTCCTCCTCTTCCTCTTCCTTCTCCTCCTCCTCCTCCTCCCACTATGACTTCTCACCACCTCTTAAGCCTGAAGGAGAGGAGGGGAGTGAGAATTTACCTGAGCAAAAGGCTATGATAGCAGTCTCTTAGTTTATTATTTTTTTAAAAGCCACTTTTAAGAAAATAGTTTTAGACTCAGCAGTGAAATACCTTCATTTAAATAATACCACCCACTAAAATAAAATGTTATTTATCCTCAATCCTCCTATTCAAACAGTGAGAGCTTGGGGAAGAGATAACATTTATTTTACATACTTGGTCCAGTCTAGCAGATTGTGGGTACTCAAATCATTCTCCTGCTCCTAAGCCAAGATGATTAATAAGGCAGAATATATTTATTTCTAAGGAGCAGGGGAGTTGATTCTGATTTAGACAGTATGTGCTGTTGAGCTGCAAAACAAAATTGACCTCAGCATAATTAGGTTGGACACTGGTGGAGTGAGGACTTGAACACAAATAGTTCTACTTTGACAAGCAGAATTCAAGAGTGGCTGGTTTCTTTCTTTCCCTCTTTTTTTTTTTTTTCAAAAGGAGAATGATGATTATTTAATATTTGTTGAGTGCCAACAGTGTACTCAGTGCTGCGCAAGCCCCAGGAACTGGATGTTGGAACCTGCCTGAAGGGAACCGTTAGCAAATTAAAATCCATAGAATCAGCATGAAGGCAGCTGAGGAATACCTGATGGGGGGAGAGGCTCCACGCCCATCCCAGAACAACAACAAAAAAGGGAGCGAGAAGGCAAGAAATAAAAACCTGTATGCTTCACATAGCAGAGATGCAGTCGGGTGGGAAAGTATGCTTTAAAAGAGAGGACTCCCGCCCAAGTGAAGCTAATAGAAGGGAACATAAACTTCAGCAGGCAAGATGGAAAACAGGAGAAGGAAGAATAAATTCAAAGAACAAAGACATCAAGGCAAACGAACAGTCTCTTTTCAATTCCTTCCGGAGAAGGAAGCCCAAAGGAGAAAGGCAGTGGGTCAGCATGGCAGGAGTAGCACACAGGATCCACACAGCAGAAATACATTGTTGCTTTGCCTGTGTGTGTGAGACACAGCGCACCATGAGTCAGCATCTAGCCCGGGGGTGATAAAGGAAAGCTCACCTCTGGTGGTGCTGCAGGAGAAATTACATCTCTCGTTATCGCAACCAGGGGCTGACAACCCTCACTTGGTAAGTCCTAAAGCAGCCAAGAAGAAAAAGCTGGCCACAGACACTACCACACTGCCTGTAATCAGAACATCTAAGTAGATGAGTCCAGGAGACATCCACCCCATCCTTGGAACAGTGAGTCCAGAGCTGCCATCTCACTGAGAGAGGTGGCCTTCTGGGAAGAACACTGCAGTAGTGGGGTCAGAAAACCAGGGAAGATTTGAAAGCTATTGAGTCCTTTGAAAGAGTCCCCAGAATCATAGATAAAAGGGAAAACTGGTAGGTGTGGTACATTTTGACTTTCAAAGGACTTTTAGTAAGAGAGAAAGAAAGAATAATAATCCTTGCAAGAGACTATGAAGCAAAATTGGTAACCATGGGGCAAGCGTTAAAATTCTGTTACTCTAAAAAGAAAAAAGAAAAAAACAGGTAAGAGATGGAAAGCAATGAGGAGGAATAAAGAGCCTTTTTTCTGTAGAAAGAAGTTAATTGTGGAGAGCCCAGGGGAGAGCACCAATATCAGCTTTATTCAGTCTTAATAACGACCTGGGAGAGGAAGATGAAAAGCACGATGGCAAAACTTGTTGATGAAAAAGAATTATTTAAGGATATTTGAGTCATGGAAGAGTCTGAGAGTCTAGAAAACAGACACATGGTAGGAGGAAAAAATAAAGGAAAATTAAAAATAATCCAGCAAGTAAAAATGTAGCTGAAGCAGGCAGAGGCCACCCCACTTCGGGAAGAAACTTCAGACATCTGGACATGTCACTGCAGTGTGTGGCATTCTAGATGTTACTGCCCTGAGTATGGTCCTTTTGTAGGCTTGAGACCAGGAGTTGGTCACTGTGGAGGACAGGTTTATCCTGTGCCACTGTACAACCTGAGCTCCTCAGTATTCCATTTTCTCTAGTTACAAAAGAAGGGCAATAAAATTGGCCTCGTATGCAGGTATGCTGAGGGTTTAAATCTATTACTGGTTGAAAGCAGAGTGAAAATTCCAAGTGAGACAGTGTCATCCCAGATATTGATTGATGGAACTAGTGGACAATTCTCCAAAGCACCCAGGTGGCTTGCTATGGCTTTCTTCTGCCTGCCTATGACACATAACTGAAGCTCTTTTCTATAGACAAAATAGCTGCTATATGTCTGCAGATGGTCCTCGTGTGTAAGTCAGCCATATTTCCCTGGAGAAAGATGGGAGTTCATGAATAGGAAGTTAATCAACTTCTTAGAAGATAAATTCTAGATATTTCAAACTTAAAGGAACTACTGTCCCACCCAAAAGCCTGATGAATAATATCACAGGATGCCAGGAGAGAGAGAAGTCAGTTCATACTCTGCTCCTTCAAACTTCTTCTCTCCCATCCCTGCCAACTGGAGAACAGAACCCACCACAGGAGGGCAAGAGTGTAGGTTGACATCTTGACAGACTTAGATGATGTCAAAGAGTAACCTTAGAAGTAAAATTCAGAGGGGTGGATGTTACAAGGAACATTTTCTAAGTTCTCAGTTTAAGAAGTGCTTTAACTTCCATTATTTTATGTGACTTTCACAAGAACCCTCTTGTGAGAATCCATGTGTCCCCATTTTATAGACAAGACAACTGAGGCCCAGCAAGTTACAACACTAGCTTATGAACAGTAGAGCCGAAATTACAACTTGGTTCTAAATACAAACTCATTCTCTTTCTACTTCAGGAAATAAAAGGAAGAGGAAAATATATCTGCCCTTCCTCGGGACTTAAATATCCCCTATGCCTGTAGGATGGTTGATATTTATTGTGCCTGTGAGTTTTACAGATTCTGCCCTTCCCCCATACATGCCCACCCTTACCCAACCCACCTTGGAGTACATTTAAGGTAAATGGAAGTGGCAACTTTAACACTCATATTGTGTTAGCAAGAGCAAACCACTAGAGAGATGTGTTTACACATTCAACATTACCTTTAGGTTAGTCTGTAGAGATTCTGATTTCTATTTGTACTCATCTTATGTTAGTGATTTTCATATTATATTAGCAAATTTAATCTCTGCTAATGTGATAGGAAGTTACTAACACAATGAGATTTGATTTAACAACTTTCAGACTTTGGTAGCAAAGGCAAAATTTGCAAGCTGAACACCAATTCTAATCCCTAATTAAAAAATAAATCAGAATACAGAGATGTCAGTAGTTCCCATATTTCAGGTCTAGGATCGAGCCAAGAATGAGTCAATGGTTTGGATCCAAGAAATTTGTGAATGGGGAGAAGCAGCTGGAGGGACCACTGGTAGATCTGAGATCTTATTTAGGTTATCCTGAGTTAATAGAGGACCGTGTAGCTTCCTATTCTCTAGACTCACTAGAACCTCAGAAAAATGTAGGTGTTGAAATCACCAAAATAATTGTCACTCTCACTTTATCAAGCCATTGTTCTCAACACGACTTTCACTCGTGTGGCTGAACAACAGGCTTAGTCAAAGCAATGCCTTAGTCTTCTCAGGGGACCCTGTCCCTGATACTCTTGGCTGTAAGTAGCAATAAGGAGGCACATTCAGACCATGGGCCTGCACAGACAGCAGTAGGCTGACACCACTAAATGCAGGATGGTCCTCAGGGCACTATACTATTGACTGATTATCTCTAGGAAATTTTCAGGGGCTAACTCTAGTACTGATTTTTATTTATTCTAGGCTTCCATAATACAATGCTAGAAGCCAAATGAAAATGTTTTGGGATCCTGACAATAAGCTGAAAAAAGCTGAGTGTACCTTTTAATCAAAAGTGCTTTTTCATAGGTACATAAGAAATGTACAATTTAACTCATCAGGTAGCCATATATCCCCAAATCCTGAAATTTATTCAGGTTTCTGGGGTTATAACCCAACCCTATCCTAGACACAGAACTTCTGGAACATCTGCTTTACCAGTTCTGCTGGAAGCAAGCACATTTCAAACTCACTCACCTTCACAACTGAAACCCCTTTCTATTATTATTTTTCTTTTTACCAGACGAGGATTTATTGCTGTAATATATACGTGCATGCACTGTATAATAAAACTTCCCTGATTACCTTATAACTACACATTAAAAATTTACTAAGATAAAATTAATGTGATTTTAATAATATTGTTTCAATATACAGAATGTCAGGTGATAGAGAAAAACTATTTTGAATTCAAGATGCAGTATGCCTCTTCTGCACCACCTTCCTAATATTAGCTGAAGTGGCAGATGAGCATTGTCTGCTAACATTTCTGATATGCTCATCCTGGGGGAAATGGCTGAAGTTGGGGACCTTTTAAAATGGAACAGGACAATGCTTTAGAGACTATAACAATAAAGAACTTCCCTGAGCAACAGGGGGACTAGGCCAAATAAACTTACATGGAAGACATGGAGCACTGTTTCCTGTGTACTCTTCTGTGAGATTCAGTCAGGGGATGTAACTTCAAAGAATCTTTTGATGGAGAAAAATGTTTTCATTCACCCGTTTTATGATAGTGCTGTAGGATACTTACAGTTGATTTACTATAATGACAGAACCTTAATACTGTCCCAAAGGGAAAAAAATCCTACTTTTCTCCTGCCACCTACCTGCCACATTTATTATTCCCAGCCAGGGTTATGGACAGGCAAGTGATGGGTTAAAAAGAAAGATGGTCAGAACACAACAAATATAAGTGTTCCCACCAGGGTCACTCACACAAGGCCTGTGACCCAAGGCAGGAACATTCCCATGGTCAGGTGCCTACTTGCTCCAAAGCCCAATAAAGAAAGCAGACCTCCCAGCTCTGCACGGCTGCTTAAGGGATCTGAGGAGCCAGGGAGAAGTAAGTCTGGCTGCCACCCCATTGGGCAAAGACTCAGCCAGAGGAAGTGCCAGGACACTGCTGACCTACTTCAAGCCCTTCCTCTCCATTTGTTCCCAGGCAGAAGAGATACAAAAGCATCACTATGGCATGGGGAAAAGTTGGAGAAGCATTCTGGAAATTGACATGCAAATAAGCACTCCAAGTACTCTACTTTGTTCTAAAAATTCCCATCATTGGGAGCTGTAAAAACACCAATCAGAAGAGGGACAGAGATGGGAAGGACCTGGTGGTTTCACAGCCAGTCTTCCCCTTTGAGAGAATGTTTCTGTACCATGTCCCAGCCTTAGCTGGCACAGGTAAAAATAACATCCCCTACTAACTGACCAAGAAGCCAACAGGTTTAGATGTAGCTGATCTGTATTCAGTGATAGCACACATGCATCTGAGTGGCATCGCTGTGAATGATCCTAGCTGCCCACAAAATCAAGATGCAAACAAGCTTCATAACCCAGGATCGTGAAGAGAAGCCAAACATTTCAAATAGAACAAAAGCAACTATCTCTGCAAAGCCAGCTCTCACACCCAGAGAAGTTGTACAATTCTCTAGGTAAAGCTTTCACCCTTGAGAAGTTATACAGTTCTCTGTGTAAGTTCTGGACTGAACTGAAGTTCTGGACAAAGACCTTAGGTCAGAATCCCTGTTTTAATCACTTAATCCTTGCATTTTTAGGTCACTACTGCCTATGATAATCTGGATGCCAGGTTCCCACCTGCAGATCCTATAGCACCCTATATACAATGCTAAACAGAGTCAAATACTGTATCACCCAGGAAGGTAGAGTTGCCCAGTTTGGTCAGCACCTTCTACAGAAGGTCTCCTTGGTTTAATTGATGATAGACTCTCACTCCTGAGAAAATGAGTTCTTTCTTACCAAGGGCATTACAGACCATGGATAAAAGGATATACTTTCTAGCACATTATATGGTATATTTATCTTACATTGTTTTAACCTCCTAATGGAACATAAGCTCTATTAGAGAGGAATATTCTTCTTTTCCCACATCTCGGCCTACTCAGTGTAACTTTGAAGCATACACCAGTGACTAGTATCAGTAGAAATTCATTAAATAGTTGCTGAATGAATAAATTCTAATACCAATTGTGGGCAACTGAACCCATGATTGCCATGCTTTATGCCTGAGTCATGATGTCTTTGATCATACTTAGGGCTGTAGAATGTAGCTGGGCAGAGAAAGATAGGTATTTAGAGGGGAGATAAATGCCTGGGAAAAATTGAGGCATGTTTTTAGGAAAATAAAGAAGAAAAAATACTTGTTTTTCTCCATATTTTAACACTACTACCTTGAAGTCTGTCCTTTAATCTGTGCCATCTTATAATCGTATAATTGTCAATATTTGTTTTCTGAATGCATCACAGAAGGATGAGACATCTTAGAATGGATGGTGACTTAGATTCAATGAATCCCATAACATCCCTTGAAACATGGTGCGCTTCTGAAGTAGGAACCTATGCTGTGGGAGAAGCACAGTATTATCATTGTGCAGACACATACACAGGCCAGTTTTGAAAAATCTCCTCATTCCCAGGACAACTAACTGTCCTCTTTCCCTCCTACTTTCATCATATTGGGAAGCTGTGATTTAAGGTAATGTCTGAGCAAAGCTTTGTTTAGCAGTGTCATTTGACCCAGATTGTATGTTTTTATAGCCTGAGCCAATTAGTTAAAGTGACTTTGACTATAATAGGGACCTGTGATAGTCCTCAATATTATTGCATTAGTCACCCTAGAACAGTTTCTGGGTTGTTTGTAATCTGGCTCTGACTGCCTTCCTCTTCTAATATTTATATGATTTGTTGCTGTCCTATAAAATAATGACCTTTGAGTCCTTGAAAGTAAACCCACTCTGATTTTCTTTATTTCCATGAGTCCTTGGCAGGTGAAGGAACAGTGTGAATCACTTTTATTGTTCTGATTGCTAATCAAGCTTTGTTTGCTTTAATCTTTTAACGCTGTGTTAGTCAAGTGAGCGTTGGGAAACTTGGTTTATGCTCCCAAATCTGCCCCTGGGGAATAGGACAAACCTGGGCATGTCCCCTACCTCCCCTGCTCTTTTTTTTTTTTTTCGTGCTTATTCATGGGGAGATTGCTATTAGAACAGCTAGCTCTGTAATTGTGAGCTGGAGTAGGCTTTCGGTGCCAGTCCCAGTGTATGCATTTCTTGAACTATGATTTCAGTCTCTATCCCAAGGCTGCATTGGTGAAGAGCTGGATTTTGTTAAATTCACTAATTTATCTACAAAATAAGGTTAGATAAGCACTGACCATGAACTCCTTGAGGGCAAGACCATATCTCATTGATCTTTGTAACCCATCACTAGACAGATCCTCCTTGAGAACAGACACAGTATTTATATAATTCATTTCTGTAATCCCATCGCCCAGCGGAATATAAGGACCTCACATATATTTGTTGAATGAATGAATAAATAATTGAAATGTGATAGTCTAGGTTTTTCTACTCAGCCTTAAAGGAAACTATAGTTCTCATTCCTTCTATGCTTTGTTGCTTTTTCTTCCTTACCATGTTTTTGTTTCTCTTTCAGTACTTTACTTTTGGATTTATTTTCTCTTCTTTCTTTCCTCTTATTGGTATCATGTCATATTTCATTAATGCAAGTCCTAGTCTTTTTGTGGCACAATATAATGACAGAAAAGTTACCATTTTGGCCAGTTTTAAGTGTACAGTTCAGCAATGTTAAGTACATTCATGTTGTTCTGCAAATATCATTATCATCCATCTTCAAAACTTTTCATCATCCTAAAGTGAAATAAACATGGTGCCCATTAAACAATAACTTCTCATTTTTCCTCCCCTGAGCCTCTAGAACCTCTTTCTACTGTGAGTCTCTACGAATTTGCCTATTCCAGGTACATCATCTAGGTGGAATTGTAGTCTCTTTTGCTTTTGTTGCTGTTGGCTTCTGTAGCTGGGTCCACTGGGAAGTGTCTCATTTTCTTTATCCTTCTATGCAACCTTAGCTGTTATGTAAGATCTAGACCGCCTTTACATTTTCTTATGCCTATATATACTTTTTAGACTTTTAATTCATTCTTTTAAAAAGTGTTATGTTCTGTTATGTTACAAAGAAGAAATATGACTCCAAAATTTTTTAAAGGAGATTTATAGAAAGGGTTGGCTTATAAAATCACAGAACTTTTTAAAAAAGTAATGGAGAGAAAGAAGGAGCTGATGTAGTTAGAAGGAGTTTTCCAGAGAAACATTTTCCTATTCGAAAACCACTGTAAGATTTAGGAATTATCAAATAAACTATACAATCTCTGGATTTTTTTTTTTTTTTGGTGTGTGTGTGATCATGGCAAAAAAAAAAAAATTACAAAGAAGAGGAAAAGCCAGTTTTCTCAAATTTCCCCATAAAGTCAACATTAAACTTAACCATTGAATTTGATTCAGTTCTTGTCCAATTCAGTTTGTGACCAGAATCGTGGAAAGAATTAAGTTAATGAACTGAGGTACCACAGTACAAAGGCAGACTGCCTCTTTTCTTATAATGTGCAAGTTAAGCAATTATGATATTCAATGTCAGCTTTTCTCTGAAATCTTAACTGTTCAGAGCTGGCTAAAACAATATTTCAGGGAAGTTGTGAAGAGTACAAGTATCCTTTAAATATACAAAGAGAAGCACATAGAGATAGATACTATTATAGACTAATAAATATGCATTTCATAAAGTGTAGAAAACTAAAATTAAAATCACTCAAAATTGCTATCTTTTTGCCAGTGTCCTCTTGTGTTTCTTTCCATACAACAGGACACTGAAATATATTGCAGCAGAGTTACAGAAGCTAAAATTTCTAAATAAATTATAGTGAATAAATTAGATTCAGTTTAAGGGATGATATATAAGCAATAGAGTTCATGGTCATAAACAATGGATTCTCTTTAAAATGGGAAAAATAAAAGTGCTTATCCCAAAGAATGTTGCGACTAAATTAAATGTGTATGTAAATCACCTGGCATTAATCCTAATCCCCTATACCTCAAAGCTGGTGGGCACAAAATAAAATAGCTATTGAGAAAATCTAGCCAATTATCCAGTATCCAGGCTTAAAATTATACTGTGTTGTAAATTTTTGAATACTTGCTTTATTAATGGAGAGATATGCATGTCAATTTTTTAAGTAAGTATACAAATATATGTCAAATCATCCCTTTTCAGTTTTTTAGGTTTGGAGAAAGGTTTTTGTCATATGCAGCTCAGAACACCAACAGCTGACTCAGAAACTCAAACCTATGCTGTATTTATGAAAATACCATTCCTATTTCTCACATTTTCTTCTCCCCCACAACTTCCTCAATGTTTCTAGTTCTTGTTTTGTATAGTTTATTGTTACTTTATTTGGATAATGTTTATGTATTTTTCTCATCCTTCGTAATCCTTTGTATTCATCTTTTCAACCTTCTCTAGTTTCTTTCTTACCACCCTGCATCTTTCTTCCTCTTTATTTTTATTCCCTGTTTAATTCTCTACATTGTTTTTCTACATTTGCATTTTTCCTTGTTCACATTTATTGTGTACCATTTTCAAGTAAAACAAATGACTATAAAATGTCCTTACCTTCTTAGAAGCAGGCTCGTGATTCCTATCCATTTCTGAAATTTGTCAGCCTAGAAATCTTTTACCCAAAGTCCTATTGGTGATAGTACAACCCAGTGTTAATGCACATATAAATTTTGATAGTAAAATGGTAATGTGTCTATGGGAAGATTTTTTTCTAATATTAATTACATTCACATTGATATGGCATTTGTATTAGTCACTTTCCCATCATTGGGACAAAATAACCGATAACTTAAATGAGGAGAGGTTTATTTTTGCTCACAGTCCAGCTTTGCCAAGCTAACTGACTTACACAGATTAGTTCATATACAAGGTCTGATTGAAAAAATAGTGAATGCTTACATTTTAAAAAATTTATTATAGTGAAAAGCCCATTGCCATTAATCACTCTCAAAATACTCTCATTTTGAACACACCACATTATTCTTGCTGCTTTACAAAGCAGTTCTAGAAGTCCTCTTTCATGTCTTAACAAGGTTTTATCAAAAATACAGTTAATGCTGCTTCTGAGTGCCATCCTAAGAAAGGCAGAACAGAAAGGCAGACTTTAAAAAGTATTATGATGTATCCTCATTCATATGGCACTGTGTGACTTTTGGCTCTTCCCCAAAATCAAAATGACCGTGAAAGGTAAACATTTTGAATTGATTTATGATATTGAGGCAGTCATGACAATGCAACTAAGGACCCAAAAGAAAACTTCCAGAATGGCTTCAGAAAGTGCCAAGAACTATGGGATAAGTGTGTCTGAAGCAAGGGGAATATTTTTAGATCTATTAATGGCAATGTGTCTTTTACTGTAATAAAAGTTTTTAAACTTTAAACATTAATTGAATATTTTGATCACATCATGTATTCCACTGTAAATGGTTAAAATGAGTAGAGTTCTGTAAATACTTATATTTGCTACATGTTTTTCCAAACATTACTAAAACTTGTTACAGAGAAATCTATTAAAAGGAAAAGTACAGAAGCAAAGTCTTAAGATTGAAATAAAAGTTGAACCAACAAATCTGGTTTTCAAATTCTTTCTTCCTCTTTAACACATCACTAGTCCATACCATTCACCTTTCTGATGGACTATTCCCAAACAAGCACTGAGCTAGTGACATTATAGAAATAAATCTTCATATATAGACTGCCTTGCTCTTTGTCCTCAATGTTCTTTGATTTCTTCCATAGAAAGGCACAGTTTCTTTCTTTTCTTTTAGAAAGGCACAGTTTCTCCTCAAGGTGCAGGTAAAACCTTCCTGTGAGAACCTCCTGTTTTCTTGTGTCAATTCTCCAGGCAATATCAGCAGATCATTGCAGAATTGGAGAGTGATTATAATACCAAGGAAATAAAGAAATGTCTAAATATATGTCTAGGAAGAAGAAAAGCTAGCACAGATAAGATCAGTTAAAGGGAGAGGGAATCCCATTGTCAAATATATAAATCCCAAAAAAGATAGTCCCAATAAAATTATTATTATAACTTATATGAAGAGACAAAGGCTTAGTTTTAAGTTCATTGCTAACTTTCCCTTTGGTATTGAGTACTCTTCTCTAGAGCTTCCCAGGAGTACAAGCCTGTAATTTTAATTACATCTTGGCATTCTCATAAAGCAAACAGCCTGCTCAGGTAGTATTTATAACCTGTTAGGAAGAATACTTATGAATATGCTTCACCAATCCCAACTGCAGTGATCTGCAATGGGCCTTTTCAAGGACAGAAGAGGTGAGTTGGAACACACAGAAGAGAAAAGTTGCTCATTAAGAGAAGGTTTGTTATCCAGGAACGTATAATTAAGGTGACGCTCTCAGCTTCTGTGACAGCCAACACTCGGGTAGTTGTTTGATTGCTGCGTGGGTCAGGGATCAGCTCCTGCTACAAGATGTAGCCACATTAGTGTGTTAGTGAACAGGTTAGAAAGTAAATTACAGCTGCCTTTCTCAAGCACATTACTGTCGGTCTTCATTGTTTTGTTTTTACTGTACATCAGCAGGACTGTGGCTTCTGAAGACTGTGTGGCAGGTTAGGCATTTTATCCTTTGAGTAAACAGTAATCATGGTGTGAAGAAAGTGGGGCATTGGAGAATTTTCTCTATTCTTTGAGAATTCCACTCTTCCTTTTTAGTTTGCTCCAAGGGCTCATTGGGGATACATATATTAAGCCCTTTAAATAGTTCATAATAAATCTTTGTCTCAGGCTGATTCTGACAGTTTTTTAAAGAGTCTTTTAAGAGAGAATCCTCAATCATTTGTTAATCCGTGGGGTGATCTTCAGACTTCGGAAAAAAAATAACAGCCTGGGCTCTTGGGTAGTGAAAATACAATGGAGGAAAAAAATATATAAATATGGAAAATCCCAAGAATATCACCTTACTGAGCTTACATGTTCTGCATGTATCTAAATGCTTGCCTTCTTCCCCAACAAGCCAAAAAGAGTAGAAAATAATCATCAAAGTAGCAGAGATTTTTATTGATAGCTTTATGTTTGGGGACTTACATAAAATACCTAGGAAAGACTAACCTTTTTTAAAGTAAACAAAGTTTTTGATGGAAAGATAATTTCTTCTTTGTCCTTTTCTCCCCTGTAAGACCACCTCTGTCTTCCCTTAAATTCCTTACATATGCACTGCCTGGTCAGAGACACAGACGTTTTACTTTTAGAGAAAGGACTGTATATTAGTTGTTAGTAACAATAGCTAACTATTGAAGAGCAAGACCTAGCTTTCAGAATAAAAGCCCTTTTATGACCTTACCATAGATGTATTCACATATTTTAACTTCAGCTTTAGATATGAGCTAGTTTTCTAGTGTGTTAGATGTTCATAATTTAAATAACGTGAATTTAGCATGCATGATTTTTAACACCCAAAAAATGTATACAACATTTATCAAAAGAGAGTAAAAGCAATATTACTTGTGGTGTACATAATTAACATTAGTAATCATTATAATACCTTGCATTATTTGTACAGTGAATTTAAGAATATTTTAAAGTCTCTCTACAGAATAAAAGTACACTCCATCTCAAATGTTTATGCATAAATTACTGACCCTTTCAGGAAAACTTCTTTAGGTTTATTTAGTTGTGCTTGTAAATGAAATGACTAAGGAAGAAACTAAAGAATGCAGATCATAGCTTTGAATAAAGCATGCGAATGAACATCATGATGGAGCCATTTTCTCTACATATATGATAGGAAACTATGTCACTTCTAAAATGCAGCTTTCTCAAGTTATTGAAAAATACTAAGAATTTTACTAATTAAATGCAAATGGAGTTTGTTAGGGATAATTGCAATACTAAAACAGAGACGTAGGCAAAGGACAGCCTACTGTTACAGATGGATTCATTCTCAAGTAAGGTCAAATAATTGAAGACCCAGAGCAAGGGCAGCCATAAATACCTGGAGCCCCTGCAGTTGAGGGGATTAGCCACAAAACAATTATGACAAATGCAGTGGGAGCATTCAGCTCCCAGGCAACGGAATGTGCAGTGCCAGTTTTAAAAATAGTTATTTGGCATTGTAGTATATACAATTTAGACCCCGAAGCCATCCAGCACAACACTGAAGTGTTGAAAGTAAAACATACGAGCAGTGTCATTAGAAAGCTGTATTTGAAGGGATCACTCTGCCTCAGTAAGAAGGGAAGAGGGGGTAGTAATTAATACCAACAGATTTGCTTTGCTGCCCTTTTGAGAAAACTGTTTCTTACCCCCTTTTTCTCATCACCATTAGCAATACCCTTTCTCTTTTTTAATTGAAGAAAAAGAGTGTAATTGTACTGCAAGAATAACTGCAAGCTATGTAAATGGACTCGTTAAAACATGTTTTATCCCCACCACTTGGGAAGATTATGCATAGCCTTGAAGAAATACACAAATGACCTAACATTGAGTTCAGATATGGAAATGCTGCCCACACATACATTAGCTGACGAAGATTATAAAAAAGCAGCCCTGTCTTCCTCACGGTAAAACAGAGCTACTTCATGTAGATTAGAAGACTGTTTTGGTATTAAGATGGAATGGTGGTCATAGAAACTTATTGAGATTATGAGACAAAGGACAACTTGTTTAATTAAAGATGTCAAAACCGGATATTCATTAGCAAAATAACAGATATACATAATTGTTGGGTTATCTTCCATTTCTGGCTTCTCGAAATTATTACAAAGTATAAATAATGTTACCAAGAATGTTCTGCAATAAATAACCTCAGTTCTTTACTGATGATGGATTTAATATAGTACTTCTAACTACAAATGCTTCATAAATAACCATTTCAAGAAATGCTGGAATACAGCCATAATGAAATCAAGTAATTCTCACTACTCAGTCAATTTTCTATATGAAAAAAATAAATTAGCAGGAGATACTGATTTGGGAATTATTTGTGAAGACTTGCCACCCCTCGCTCATCTTGATCTCTAGAACATGCGCACTCACACAGGAAAATAAAAATTGGCCATTGTACAAGATCTCATCCCTGAGAGGACAATTTTGAAAAAGCCACAACATCACACCAAATTTCACCTAAAATCTCAATTATTAGTTATTTCTCTAACACTCTGCAGTGAAAAAGCTCTAGCCTTTCAGGTTTCCCTCCAGTAAACAAGTGTATCTCAGGCCAGTCTTCAAAACAGCTTCATTCATTGTCCCTCTTGGCCGTATGACTGGGGTGAGACAAAGCCCTTCCACTGTGCAATATGAAATTCTTATTTTTCTAGGGAAAGAGTGGCCAGATTTAGGAAAAAAGAAAAAAAACAGTGTGCCAGGAGTTCATTTTGAAATTTACATGCAATATATGGATAACAATGGGGAAAAAAAAGGTCTTTATCTGAAATTCAAATTAATGGGCCATCCTGTATGTTATCCAGCAATGCTAATTAGAAGTAAACTGTCTCCTCTTCACCCTCATTGAGACCTTCCACCACTCCCCAGGCCACCACTCTCAAAATCTCCAGTGAACCCACTCTGTCCTGAGTCAGTTCTTGGCGGAAAGAGAAGTAGCCATCATCCTCTGTTCCTGCTCCCATGTCCATACCACTTTCCTTAACATTTTCATTCTGAAACTTCCTCTCTAAAAAGTAGCAGTGTCAATCAACACTGACCTTCCTCAGTGGTGTCTGTTCCTTATCTATGTAGCTCTCTCTCTGTCTGAAAGGAGGCAAACAGATGCCAGAAGGAGAACTGCCATGATGGTAACTACTCAGTACACAGTTCCTTGACTGCCAAAACTCAAAAAACAAAAAAATTACTCTTTGACTTACCTTTAGCCATGAATTGTGTGCATGATTGTACCTTAGCCTTAACTGTAGTTCATTTTCAAGACTCCAAATATTTGTTCAAAAAAATGTACAAAGAAAAAACGTATAGATGACTCTCTGTAAACTTTTAAAACATATGATCTGTATCATATGCAGAAGCAGAGGGCAAACACATAGGGAAATATTTGCAAGAAATATGTCAAAGTTAATATCCTTAATAGATATAAGTATCTCATTCATATTGATAAGAAAAGCACTAAAATCCCAATTAGAAAATAAAGAACATAAATATATGATTCATTTTAAAATTTTAAATGGCCAATAAATATGTATTAAAACATAATTCAACCTCACTAGAAATAAAAATGCAAATTAAACATGTAAGATGCTTTTACATATTGCTTATCAGCAAGATCCACAGAAGTATCTCTGTATCTTATTAATTTAATTTTTTATCAAGTAAGAACATGTATTTTAAGATGGCAATCAATATAAACATCAAATATTGCTAATAGACAAGTGAACTGATGTAGCACAACTTTTCTGGAAATCAGTTTGTCTCTATATATTAAGATCGTTTTTTAAAGAAAGCTCATGCCTATTGACCTTGTAATGCTCCCAATCCACCCTAAGAAATGAATTAAAGGTGAAAAATTAACTTCAAAGAAATTCATTACCGTACAATGGAATATTACATAGTCACTATAAATAGTGTGTTTAAAGGCAATGCAGTGGCATGCACAAAAGAATATACTTTAATATTCTTTAAAAACTTACAAAGAGCTGGTTTGCAACAAAGCTCCCTAGAGTTCTAAGCCCACTTTTTCCCTTCAACAGTTTCTAATAAAATGACAGCTATTATCACACAATGAGGTACAACCATTTTACCTAAAAAAAAAGTAGCAGATACAAATATGATCTCAATTTTGAAATACAAAATACATAAATATGTAAATAAATTGTAAAAAGATGAAGAAATAAATTAGCATTGACTGTGACTATAGTTGGGCAATGAGGTACTGGGAATATTTTTATTTTTTAACTTATACTTCTTTTTGAATTTTTTCTATGAACACAGAAAAATATATAGTTATCAGCTCTTTAAAAAGCAGTAAATAACATTCTCAGAAATCACCATCCGAATATAGCCCCTATGGGGTGCCTCACCCTTGTTACCACCCACCTGTCCTGATGTTCTTTCCTGGCACCCAGTTCTTGGACTGACTTTCTTTCATTTCCACTGTACCAGCTCTCCTCTCCAGAACAACCTCTCTGTCCTAAGTGTTTCCTCTAAAAACCACAAAACCATTGTTATTAACCAAAAAGTTGACACTTTCAAATTGAAGCCATGCAGTTTCTAGCTACTATACCATCTTACTACCTAACACCAATGCATACATCTGGGAAGCACTGGACATGCTACATTAACATGTCCACTAACTTGCCCCTGGTTTCCTACATGTTGAGCCATGTACTAAAAACAAATGATTTGTTTTAACTTCAGACAAAAGTTCAAAAAGTAACATTTCTAAAATTTCATGGTTATTAGCACATTTCTGTCCACATAATAGTCTTCTGAAAATCTCTTTACTAATCTGCAGTCATAAAAATTACAATATGAACCATGAACACAGATGTACATGACACATTCACCCAGATATCCACTTGACCTGGTCTCCTCTGAGATGCCATTTTATCAGAGATAATTATTTTCAGTGATTACCCTACCAAAATGTACCCCATCACTCTCTAGCTTCTTACTGTGCATTGCTCTTCTTTGTAACATTAATCACTACCTGAAATGACTGTATTTAATTTTATACCCTCCCTCAAAATGTAAGCATGGCTACAAATGGTCCCCATCATTGTAGTTAGTAGGTATATTGAATTTAAGTAACTGAATAAAGAATAAATGAGACATACTAAAACATTGGATGTGTGCTTACATTTGTTTAAAATACTAATATTGTCATCTAGGGCTAGGTGCCAAGTAAGGGCAAGAAGTTCCAGAGACAGAAGGAAGAAGATCGACCTTTAAAAAATTAAAAGGTTCACTCTCAACCCACATGCCTACACATGGAGAGTGGTTCTTTGCTTATCAGTGATTTGATTCACTGGCTGATTTTTCACCCTGTGCTGTATACGTTTTTCATCACATGGTATTGCTGCATTTAATAACAGAGCTTTAAAGCAAGGAAAAGGCAGAATACATATGTATATGTCTGCAACTACCTCTACAACCAGACTTGTCTGTATAACTCCATTTTAAAATATAGTATGGGGACAACATCTGTGCCTGAGATGGTGATTTGGCCAGAATGCTAAGAAAATAAACATGGCAGTTCAACTGGATACTGGCAACTGGTGACCGTCCTGTGGATAGGCTGCATGGAAGATTCATGTATATAAAATAGTATATTAAAGTAAACTTACAAAAGCAAAGAGCAATCATTGCAACCATAATTTTTTCTTCCTCTTTGGGATTCTAATTTTAAAAGCATTAAAGGAGACAGCTGCTCATGCTGTGATATGCGCTAAACAGCCTGAAGGATGGAAAAAAATATATTTGTAGCTCATAATAACTATTGACCTTTCTGATATACAATGTTCTCTGTGTTAGCTATTCGGTTCTATCAACAGTGAAGATTGAACATGACTTTTTAATAGAAAACATGGGGTTTTGAGCTGCCTTCACAAAGGTGTTTATGTATTATTTTGTATTGTACTACGAAGACTAAGTCTGGATGCCCTTTGTCTGACATCATGTTTGTCATTTTTTTTAAAAAAAGGAAAAAGGAAAGAAGGAAGAAAAAGCAACAGAAGAGGGAAAAGGCCTCAATGTTATTGAGTATGTTTTATATGAAGAATTGGCTCATAACCACTTTATAGTTGTGATAAAAGCATTGCCACACTCGATCCCATACACAATATTGGTAATGGAATCCATGCTGCATCCCAGGAGGACACACTATATTTTTGTTCAAGAATAGATCCCTCAAGTGGCAGCATTTATAGGGAGTTTCCAATTTAAAACAGTCGCTTGCAGTATTCATGCTGCACATCCTTTTGCGTGCACAGCCTGTTGCCGAATGGGTCATACTGAATATCATGCACTCTCAAAGGCGATCTTTGCAATACACAGTTTTCCCCCTTGAACTTTCCTGTTGCTTAGTAGTTGTGTACAGAAACACCCACTGGTAGCAGCTTGACTCTGACACTGTGTATATTTCCCCAGAGTGGTATCATCCAAACACCAACTGCAGAACAGCAGGCAGCCACTGAATGCTCTCCTCTCCCTCAGGGGACAGCCTCACCAAGAAGTAACCCCTGCCAGGCACAGAAAACCTGAAAGACAACCTTGTGAATTATGATTCTCACCCAAATAGCAGGCAAAATAGTGCCAGGGAGCTTATCCTGAGAGGTGGCAAGGTTGGAACACTAGTACTTGTTTTTCTTTTTCTTTTTTTTTATATTGTTTTTAATTTACTTTGAAAGAAATTTAATACATCATTATTGAGCCACAATTATTTTCACAGCTATGCTCTAGAATTTCAGTTAATGATTCACAAGTTTCTAAACAAAGCTGAAGACTCTTAACTGGGTGGGAACAGGAATTAGGCCTAATGAGATTTAAATAAATCAGGCTTTTTTGTCCCTCTCCAAAACAAGCACTGAGTGACAGGGTTTGACTGCAGAGCCAGAGAATAATGGCTGCAACTGTGTTGTCTGCAAAGGATGGGACCACTGTGCCCATAGAAAAGGAAAAGTACTACTCGCCGCAGTGGCCACAGAAGCCACTCTTACATACTATGGGCCATTACCCACTCCGGAGTTGCCCTGGCACATGGTAGAAGATAGGCTAGTGGGATGAAAACCAACTTTCAAAAGACAAAGAACAAAGCATTCTCTAATTCTTGGGTAAATCAGGCTAGTCTCTTTTTAACTACCAAACCCACTGGCAGTGACTCTCAAAAGAACACTGCAAAAAACACTCTCTTAGAGATGAATACAAGGAAAAGACAAAATGATCCCCTCCCCTCAAAAAACAAAATTCTTGGGACAAGATATTGTTTAGTATGAGAGAGTCACAGAAATAAAGTGAATAATTCTTGTTAAAAGAAAGCATCTGGATGTCACTTTAATTCAACATACATGACTGAATGCCTATTAATATAAAATGCACTCCTAGGCCCTTTGGGAGGATGAGAAAGGCTAGAGTAGAATAAGGAGTAGACACAACGAAAGATAAACACGGCATAATTCCTGCCTTTCAAGATCTCACAATCTTGTAGATGGCACTGTTGGTAACACTTTTGCAAATTACTCATTTTAAAACAAAACAAACAATTAAGCACTCGGAAGTACAGACCCTGCCTGTAAAACTCAGTGTTGCATTTGATTTTTCTTAGACATGCCAGGTATTGACCTAGTGAGCCAAGCATTCCTTCTCACTATCCCACCAGTTTCTTCCATGTACATGGCTGTTACACATCAAAACAAGGCTGTGAGGGCTGGGGATTTAGCTCAGTGGTTTCGCGGCCTGCTGCGCAAGCGCAAGGACCCGAGTCCCATCCCCGGTACCAAAAAAAAAAAAAAAAAAACCCCACAAAAACAAGGCTGTGATTTTTCCACAAAGAAGGTTTATGTGGACGCTAATCAACTATTTTTGTGTAACAAAGTACCCCCAAATACTGACATCATTTAAAAAAGCAAAGATATCTTACATAGTTTCTACTAGTCAGGAATTAAGAAGCAGCTTTTCTGAGGACTGTCATGAGGCTGCAGTCAAGATGGCAGCCAGAGCATGGTCATTTTAATGCTTTCTGGGAGGGGTGGGCACTTCTAAGTTCACTAATGTGACCATTAGTAGGAAACCTCAGTTCCTTACTACACTGGCCTCTCTGTTAAGCTACTTGAGTGTTCTCACAACATGGCAGGTGGCTTCCATAAAAGTGAATGATCTGAGAGTCCTGCTTCATATATACAATGAGTCATGCAAGGTATTCTAGGGTATCGAAGTTAGACTTGTATTAGTCCTGCTGCCTTCAAATGTCTAGCACAAGATTAAATGGAGTAAGTATGCAAATAATGTAAAAAATGCAGTGTCATCGTCATTGTGACCTTTGGAGTCAGATAAACATTTGTCATATTCCTGCTTTGCCACCTGCTGACTGGGAGATCTTGGGAAACATAATGACTCTTTTTATATGATACCAAATATTTCATATTTGTATTACCAAATATGGGCTGGGTTATGCTGCAGGAAAAATACAATCCCCAGATTAAAACAAAGATTTATTTCTGTGAGGGTTGGCAGGGGTTCCTCCTCCACATTGCTTTCTAAGACTCAAGCTGATGGAGAAGCCACAATCAAAAATAGTCACTGTGGCAGGGAAAAGTGGTACATCATGACTGCCTCTTGTAATTCCTACCTGGAAATATCATTTGACTTTTATTCCTATTTCATTGGCTAGATAGAGATATATGAACATCACTTTTATAATTTAGCTTGAAAATATCCCCCAAAAGTCTCATATGTTTGGAAAGTAATTGGATCATGATGAGTTCACTGATGATGAGTTCACAGCGGGCTGTGCTGTTTGGAGGTGAGGCCTGCTCACAAGAGGTAAGTTACTGAAGGTGTGACCCCACAGAGTGTATTCTTGTCCCTAGCTCCTCCTCTCTGTGTCCCTGCCGCTATGACTTGAGTACCTTTCCTCTGATAGGCTTTTCCACTATGTTGTTTCTGCCTTGGAATCAACTGACCATGGACTGAACCCACTGAAATTGTGAGACAAATAAGCCTCTCCTCCTTTAAATTGAAGGTGTAGGATATTTTGTCCCAGCGATAGGAAATCTGATTAAGAAAATCCCCCAACTCCAAGTGACTATGATGTACCATCCCCTAAAGTGAAAGAAAAACTGTTTAAGAAATGAAACTACTCATGAAATTTTAATGGACACATACTCATTTGGAAGTCCTACAATATATCAGTTTCTGTTAACAGCATGTGCCAGTGAAGCCATTTTGCTTCATCAAGATAATTGCAAAATGAAACACCACTGACCTTGTCTTGTAAAAGTCATTTTTGATGTTTGTACTTTGGTTTGTCCTGTGTATACAGAATATCTGAAAAAATTTTTGAAAAGATTAGTCAGTGAAATAGAAACAAGAATATACATTTGGCCCTTCATATTCACTAGTTTTACATCTTCAGATTCAACTAATTGCTAATGAAATATATTCAGAAAATTACATCTATATGAATATGTACAGACTTTTTTCCTCATCAATATTGCTGAAACAATGTAGTATAGAAACTATGTAGCATTTATATTGCATTGGTAAGTAGTAATCTAGAGATAACTTAAAGTATACAGGAGAATATACTTAGAGTATGCTGTGTCATTTTATAAAAGGGACTTGAGCATCCATGAATTTGGGGGGGGTTGGGGATTCTAGAACCAATACCCCATAGTCAAGTGATGACTGTGTTTAACTTCATATCTTAAGGACTTAACCACACTCCACTGCTCCTTTAAAATTAAAAACATCTTACTATTAAGGAGAACATTTCTTAAAACTTAACTTTTCTTTTTTTCCTCCTGCATACATTCAGGATTTGATGGCAGTTGGAGTTTTCCAATGCTAGAATTGCACTGAAAACATTTGGAGTATGCTAGAGAGAAAGGCCCTCTTTATGCTTCGGCCTCATGCACTTAATGGAAACCCTGGAGAGAATATTGAACCTGTTCGAAATGGATATGGCACTAGTTTCAGCCCAATAAGAACTAGATGATCTCAGCCACTGCCTCCTCCCTCTGTCTCCTACACATCCTGCCCCTAATGATAAGGACAGCAGCAGCCACACCACCAGTTATGGAATCATGAACAGTTAAGGGGTAATACAGATAGGATTTTACATGATGGAGGCATTTAAATGAATACAACTTTTTAATTTTATAAAATACTGGGTTTCAATGCATATATTTTGATCATATCCATCCCCCATTACCCTCCCTTACACCACCCTCCCCCTCCATCTTATTCCCCTCCTCTTGTCTAATAATAGTCTCCCCTCTACTTTCATGTCATCTCTTTTTAGATTCCACTAGAGAGAAAATTCAGTATTTGTTTTTCTGACTCTGGCTTACTTTGCTCAGTAGGGTCTCCAGATCCATTTTCCTGCAAATGAAAAAATTCTGTTCTTCTTTTGGCTAAATAATACTTTATTCTATATAATAGCACATTTTCTTTATCCATTCACCTGTGGAAACCTAGGCTGGCTCCATATCTTGGCTACTGTGAATGATGCCACAATGAAAATGGGTATGCAGGTATATAATAGTTTTCTGACTTTAATTCCTTAGGGTATATACCAATGAGTGGTATAGCTGGATCAAATTTGAGCTCTATTTTTGGCTTTTGAGGAACTTCCATACTGATTTCTGTAATGGCTGTACTAATTTACAGCCCAGCAGCAGTGCAAAAGGGTTCCTTTTACACAGCTCTTTGCCCACATTGTTTTTTATATTCTAGATGTTAGGTTTTTTGAGTTCTTTATGTACTGTATTCTAGATTTTAATCCTCTCTTGGAAGAGTAGCTGGCAAAGATTTTCCTTTTGCCATAAATTGTTTTGTAAATTTTACAAAATATGCAAAAACTGACATTTCAAGAACTGAGTTAATTTAGATTGATTAAACAGTTAAATCCCTTGTGTGTTAACAAAAGGAATACTACGTATTTCTTTATTTAGGTTTTAAACTGATGAGAGTCTTGTTTTTGCTTTTCAGCTTCTAGTTTATAATTCACAAGTTGAAACTGGGCATGACTAAGCTTAGACCACTAGCCTAGCTTTTCCACGTGTTTCCTGGGTCTCAGGCAGGAGGCAGAACTCCTCTGAATCCCAGGTTTCTTAATCAAAGCATGTGGTAATCTTGGCTACCCTCTAAAAGTTGACAGAAAAGTGTTTCATATCTGGTAGCCATTCTAAAACCATGTTTCAACATAAAGTGGTACAATTGTCTGTAGAGAACACAGATCCCAAGGAGACTTTTCCCATGCTGGTACCCTCCTCACTTCTTCCTCACATTCCTTCTCTTTTCAGAGCCATAGGCCTGCCAACCACCATTATCATGCTACCTTGGCTGTCCCCAGCCAGACTCTTCATCACAACGGGCCTCTCACCTGAGACAATCAGGACACGTCCTTCTGAAGCTGCTTCTCTGGCCTGTCACATGCAGAGTATACCTTCTCACATGAGAGACACTATGGTCAGAGTTGGAAAAACCAAGTGTATGTCACAGCCCCTGAGGAAGCATGGCTGTGGTGTGTCAGCAGTGAATGAGTTTGTTAGGTGATCCTTTGAAAGGTCAACATGGCAGGTTACTTCTCCTTCCCTCAGAACTATGAAGTCATAAGGAAGTAAATTAATTAGAAATCATCATCAGAAATCAAGCTCTTTTCCAGATTGCCCAGTTTCCTTCTCACAGGCTCCTCATACCCTCTCTTCTTGAAATAAAGTTTGAAGACCAGTTTAGATTTTAAATCTCAGCTTCAATGGGGCAAAATCTGACCTCAGCATTCCTCTCATACCAGTTGTCCCTGTGTAATTAACGCAACCCTGCATGTTTCAGCAGTTCCTATTGTCACAGTGGCAGGGTGATGTACTCCTGCCGCAGCTGGGGCATGATGCAGTGTGCGGCTTCACAGCTCCTGAGAAGCTTGTGTCTTCACCCAGTTGGAAGAATCTGTGCTGTGATCTCTCTTTTATGCATGCAGAGTTTGACTGTGCAATTCCCACACCCAAACAGAAGTGATTTGTCGTGAGGGCATTACCCTCCCTTCTACAATTAGGCATTTCCTTCCTTACTGGGTCAGGGTATCCAGGACCCCAGCCCTAAAACATATTTCACTTCTCTGGGAAGTTTCATTTTTCCTCAGCTATTGCAAACACGATCTTGCTGAACAGCTGAATTTTTAAGGCCAGGTTTGTGGTGTGGATTCTGATGGCTTCACGTTAGTTCAAGTCTCTGAGGACTCGTGCCAATAAATGTGAAAGGGACAACAATAGATAGGCATACTTTTCCATTTCCACCAGGATGAAAAAACTGCTGTAAATTAAGTCTAACCTTAAATGTATAATCTGTCCTTGGGAAGAAAAAAAGGATATAGCATCTTCAAGCTCTCGGCATCCCTTACGAGAAAAAATTGGTTCTAAGGGTCTCTGATCTTGTGTTTTAGTAAAATAGAACTGCACGGCTGACTGACAGTTCTGATCTAAAGCATTTACGTTTAAGTTTTGATCTCTCTGCTTTTGATTAAAACTAATGAGCTCATTTAATTCAAAATGGGAATCTCTGATAAGAGAAATAAGGTTGATGTGATTGGATTAGAGGGGCAAATTAAACTCTTAGAGCAGAAGTTTGTGCTTATATAGTGTATTAAAAAGCTGTTGGCATATTATGGCATGTTAGATGATGAGAAAAATTTCATAGTAATTCATATTTAATCAGAAGAAATGAAAGTACTAAATATAACATGGCTCTGCTTTTCCCGCGAGTGATAAAAAGCTGTACATTTAAAATGACATCGGATCTATGCGCTCTAAAAAAAAAAAAGAAAGAAGGAAAGGAAAACCTTAAGAGAGACACATAAGAAGGGGACATTTGTCAGTTGTTCCATCAACCCAGAATTAAAATGCTGTAAATATAGGAAAATGTAGGAAAATGTAGGAAAATATAGTCTTATTAAGAATGAATGGTACAAGAAAAGTCCTGGACCACAAGTAGCAGTTTCTGTTGTTAGAGTAGCTTTCATTCTTTTTATCTGATCACTAAGTTTAATATGAGAAACAGAGATGACTTACTCTTAGAAATATATGAATTGCATTTCATAATTCAAAATTTAAGCTTGTTTTGCCCATTTTTGTCTATTTTTAATAGCTATTTTCACATATCCCTCATTCTTAAGTCTCTTTATTATGTGTATTTCATTACCTCCACTCCAGAGAGAATTACTGTTAGTATAGGGCTGCCCAAAACAAGTCCTAATTGTTTTTGCCCATTATCTTTTTAAACTTTTGAATAAGAAGACTTTCATATGTAAGAGTAAAACTAGAGTATATATTAGGCTTAAAGCCCCCAAATCAATCTATTTGCAGGAAGACCTAATTTGTAAAATACCTTAGAAGCTTGTTCTTAAAGAAAGTAGACATGTCAGCCTTTGTCCTGTTTGCATAGAAGTGTTCTTATACCAGCAAGATTGCAAAGTATTTCAGTTTCATAAGTCAAAACACTCCACTTCGTCTAAAAACATATAAAAGGGAAAGCTAACTATTTTAAGAGAGGGAACTTGTTTTCTCATATCACAAGCAGAAAAGTGAGGAAAAAAACTATTTCCTATTTGGGGGGCTAGGGCAAGATGCCATTGGGACAGGAATGGGAAGTTGATATCATAAGTACTTTTCAGGGCCGGGATTTAGTTCAGTGGCACTGCACCTGCCTTGCAAGCACAAGGTCCTGAGTTCGAGCCCCAATACCGAAAAAAAAAAGTACTTTTCATTTCTTCCCATCTGTGCATACTGTCCCCATCCCTCTACCTGGAGGCAATTGAGAAGACCTCATACATTTTGTTCCCCACAGTGAACAAAACCAACTCAGGATGGTGGGAACATTAATCAAGATGGAGCTACCAAGCTTTGCAAATTTTGTGATTCCTGGAACTCCCCAGTAGGGACATGATAGAAAGAATTGATAGAGAGAACAAAGAGCAGTTCCTTACCCTTCATCAGAAGCATGTCTCTGCCTATACCTTGGTCTATGACATAAACCTTTGAGGACCTCCTTTTTGCCAACAGTATTCTCCAGCCATACTAGCCAAGCCTCAAAGTGAGTTTGTTACTTAATGTTAGACTCCACTAAGGATGCTACTGCAAGTTAAGAGACCTGAAAAACTATCACTAACAACTGGAAAGTTACTTCTGATATATTAATTTTTCTTTTTTATTTTCTGCAAAGAAAACATTTTCTAAATGAGATACATTGATTACTACGCTCTCAGCACCCATCCGTCATTTATCTTTAGTGAACTCAAGGATTGCACCTGAGCAGTAACTGTGAGGCGCTGTGTAAAGATCGAAATCACATGTGTATGTATTTTTGTATTCCTCAGTGGAGTCAACCAGCCCCAGTCTGCTAACCACTGACAACACTCTTGAGCGTTCCTTTTTCATCCGAATGAAATCTACTCTGACCAAACGAGGCGTGCACATCAAATCATCAGGATATAAGGTAAGCTGGGTTTTGGGAGGGGAGACATTTCTTCCCAGGTAATTTGTGTTGAGTTTTTCAGCTGCTTTGGGTCCATATAATTAACACATGTGACCTTGAGCAACTCATAAGATCCTACTCATCTTCCTGTCTCAAGGTAGGCTTCTTTCTACCCCCCTATCACTTTAGACATTGCAGGTGCTCTAATGCCCCAAGGTCATATCTTTTCTTAAAACACTGGTTAATAATACACCAAGTGCTTCAGTACCTGCTAGAAATTCACTCTGTATGAAAAACTGAGCCAAATGCACATCAGACCTTAAAGTGAGTATTCTAGTACTGCTACTTTTGAGAACTCCACTTTTCTCACTTCTGCTTCCAAATTTCCCCTTCCTCTTTAGAGAAAGATTGTCCAATTTAATAACATGGTGGCCATCTAGACTTGTATATGTAAATAAGAAAATAGTGTTGGATTTTAGAAAGATTAATTTTGAAATTAAAATTATTGAGCATTCAGTCATACTTTAGTTTACATGGAATACTCAATGTGCAAAGTATACACTCTTCATGAGCAAAGACTAGGTTCTGGAATTAAGCTACATTATTATTATTATTATTATTATTTTAAGGTTGTGCTCGCTTCGGCAGCACATATACTAAAAATATTATTATTTTAAGGTTAAGGATAAAAAAATTTCTAATCTCAAGAAATTCCAACGTTCAGTTACTATAGCAACATAAATTAAGACCTATGAAATTTATGAAATGCCTTTGGCAACTTGAATCTTATCAGTTTTACAGCACACTAACTGATTTCTTAAACAATATGTATTATATGTAGGAAGGCAAACCATAACAGAATGAACCAGCAATGTGGCTAGCAGAACCTCTCTCAGTTTTAGACTTTTAGAACCTCTGATAACTCAGTTCTTTAGAGTGACCACAGCATTGTCAGGGGTGATCATCAAGCCTTAAAATTTTTATGTAAGACATCAGGAGTCTAGCAGCTGCATAAAGTTAGAATAGGGCACCTTCTCTGACATTAATTCTTAGAAAAAAAGAAGAAGAAAGAAAGGAGGTGGGGAGGCAGACCCTTCCAAGGACGACCTTTAGTCCAGCTGTCCTACAGGCTGAAAAGCATGTGGTGCACAACCTTGACCTTTTCCAGTTGTAAAGCTCTAAAGAGAAGGTGACTAGGCAGCTCTGCCTTCAGTAGCTTCACCCTTCTGAGTCTTGTTGCAAAGCATTGTACTATATTTGGGGAAAGAAAAACCATTTTGCCTAAGACCGTACAACCAAGTTGTATTTCCCTACCTTCCTGAACACTATGCATTTATTAAATGTTAACTGCATAGCATTAGCAAGTTTGAAATTTTGTAACAGACTACAGATGTCAAAACTATTGTTATTTCAATGCTAGAAAGAGGCATTCTTTACATTCCAGAGTTTAGGAGCCATGAAGTTTCCTTTCAATTCTTACTTTTCTGTCTCAACATCTTTCTTCACCTTTTCTGGCTTTTATGGGCTTATAGGGGCATATCTCTGGTGTAAGGAATTGGATATTGTTAGAAATCATTAGCATAATTCATTATCATTAGAAAGTTTAATTTTTATTTCATACTGCAAACTAGCTATTACAAAGCTTTACAGATTTTTGGATCTGCAAATAACTGCATGTATAGGTAAGAAGAAATGGAGAAAAAGAGTTTCAGCCTAGGCAAAAGACCAAGTTATCTTGTGGTGTTTGTTTGATTTGCCAGGCACCTTAGTAAAGCTGTTTTTACTGCCTGACGTTAAGACAAGTGAATGTCTTATACCAATAGCTCTTTCATTCATTCAAAAAAGATGTATTGAGTTCCTACTATGGAACCTGTTCTCTATCCTGAAAGTCCAGCACTGAACAATAAAAAGTGCTTTCATGGTGCTTACTTTTAGTAGCAGGAGATGGACTATAACAAGAAAGAAGGTAATTTCAGAAAGTATTGAATATTAAACTAACAACAGCTAACATCAAGTATCCCTGTGGTATGCTGGGCCTGATATAGTTTACATATTTTAGCTTTCACAATAATCCTACAGGAAAATGTTGTTATTGTTTTCATTTTACAGATAAAGAAACTAAGGCTGAGAGTTTCATTAGCATACACAATATCACACACTGAGTTAGCAGAACTTGAGCTTGGGGAGTCTGGCTCCATACCACATGCAATTAACCATCATGGTACACTACTGTGCAGAGTGAAGTGATACGAGGGGGTGACCTATGGGAGCTGTGGAGAGCACTTTAGAGAGGAGGATCACAGAATCACAGGATCACCTCCTGTGAGGAGCTGACATCACTTATGAGAGATGAATAAAAAGGGACTATCATAGAACAAATGGAAGAAAAATGTCTGTGAAGCAACTTGAGTTTAGGACTAAAGATACCTTGCTACAAAAGGGACCTTTGAGAAACAAAATATTTTAAAATGAAACCTTGAACAAACAGAATTGGCAAAAAATTTAGAAGCCATTCCAGATCCCATCAAATGATGTCTTATTAATGAGCCCATACTCCTGACATACCCTGTCAGTAAGTCTTTCTCAAGAGGCCATGAAAGTCTTTACCCATTGCCTTATTGCCCTCCCCAGAATTACTACCTGCAAGAGTTGTTTCATCTGCTGCCTCCTGGTCAGATGAATCATCTAACAGACCCAGCCATTCTTCTTCACTTCCTCTGCAGTGAACATCCCTCATTAATTAACCTTGTCTAAAAGTTAGTGGAAAATCTGATGAGAATCCATGGCATGACACAGCCGAATAACATCCCTGTTTATCTGTTCATTCTCAGTACATAAATCCAGCAGCTTATAAAACATTCCAATAAAACTGATAATCACCCCACCACCACACAATAAACACATATAAAAAGAAACAGCGATGATAATTTCTCTTTACTCTCAATATTCCCTTTAATTTATTACCATTGTATGCATCTTTCCTTTCCCTTAGTTACAGATCTAAGATGTTAAGGCCTTGTTTTGTGGTCACTATATTTCTTTCCATTTTTTCTGTGACCTTGGCACATAGACTTTTTTTTTTTTTTTTTTTTTGTACTGGGGATCGAACTCAGATCCTTCTGCTTGCAAGGCAGGCAGCGGAATCACTGAGCTAAATCCCCGGCCCCTAGACTTTTCTTATTTTCTCAGTCTCTTTATCTGTTGTCCTCACTGACAGTAATTGTAGATTGAACACTGACAGGCACTATGCCAAGCACTTTATACTCTTTTTCAAATCTGTAAGTCATTATTATTTCAAAATCTCCTCTCTGCAATCTATTATCATGCCCATGTTGTAGGTAGAAAAACTGAGGCTTTAGTAGGTGAAATGTTTTCTCCTATTTATATAGCTCTTAAGTAGCTACTGAGAAGCCAAAATTGAATCCAGACAATTAGACTCCACAGTTTGACAGATTAGATCCTCTGCTTCACTGCTTGTGGTTAAAGTCCAAAGAAAGGCTCAGGATGAGATGGACCTCAACATATGAAAAGTTAATTTAAACTTTTAAAAGAAAGAAAACCTTCTTGTGTAAGTCATTAGCATCGTCTTTAGTGTCCCACTGCACTAATGCAGGAATGCTTGGTGATTTCAGTGTCCCGAAGGAGTTATGGAGATTTACCTTGCTTTCCAGGACTCTCGTGTCTGTTCATGTACAGGCTGAGCATCCCTGATCCAAAAATCCAAGATGCTCCAAAGTCTGAAACTTCTGAGCACTGACTTAACACTGCAAATAGAAAATTCCACACCTGACCTCTTGTGACAGGTTATAGTAAAAAACACAGACACACTAAAAACATTGCATCAAACTTCCTTGGCTATGTATATAAGGTATATATGAAACATAAATGAATTCCATATTTAAACTTGAGTTGCATCTCCAAGATATCTCATTATATATGTGCAGATATTCCAAAATCTGAAAACATACAAAATACAGGCATTTCAGGTAAGGGATACCCAATGCATACTGCATAACCAAGAATTCCAGCCACAGAAGTGCCAGTCTCCACAGGCTAAGTCAAGCAGAGAATGTAATATAAATTGTTGTGGCTTAGTTTGCCACACCCTAGTCCTCAGGAAAGTTGCCCTCTCTAATGAAGTTTTCCAACTATGAGCTGACATTCAGTTGTTTCTGTCTTCATTTCCTTTGAAATCCACAGCAGTATGTTATCTGGTCCAGCCACTTTTTATGCCGTAGGGGCTTCCCTGTTGTTTAGATCTCATTGTTGGTCACATATCTTTGCCTAACATGGCTCTCATTTAAATTGCCTTGCATCAGTATTCTGCCTTCTTGATTAGGTCTCTGTCTAGGAGAGTTTCTTAGGTATAGCACATGGGGTAAAAGGAGATATGTAATCAGGAAAATTATATAAGTAAAGACTGATTCAGTTGCCTCCTTAGCTCCTGTCTTTGGAGGATAGTTTCCATTGGTATGGGACTTTCAGTTTTCTAATCTGCTCTTAAATACCCACCAGCACCACTGTGGTTTCTGGAGTATTTATCCCTACTTATTGCAATGTCCTAAATGAAATGACATAGTAAAACTATCTGGACTGGGAAACAACAAAGAAAAAAATTTCTGTTCCATTTTATATGATGCTGAGAATGTCTCTGAACTCTTCAGAGGTGATATCTGTAAATACAAAGAGTGATGTATGCTAACAGATGTGACATGACAACAGATTACTAAAGGAGTATGTGAAAACTCAGGATTAGTAAAAGTAAAAATCCCTCCTCTGGGATGACTTGAGTATAGATTTTTCTGGTAGCCAAGTATTCACCTAAATGACTTCTGAAATCCTATCTAGTCTCCCTGTGATATAAGAATCAGAAAGAGAAAATACAGTAATTAATAGATTCACTGATTTGTTAGGATATCTCATAAACCTCAGTTTTAAGAATAGCTGAGCTGGAGATTTAGCTCAGTGGAGCCTCATCTGCCTGGCAAGCACAAGGTCCTGAGTTTGATCCCTGGTACCCAAAAAATAAAATAAGAATACCTATAACTAAATCTACAGATTGTACATGAAGTAACAAAAGCATAAATTAGAGCATGCGAGCTAGCTGGAAAAAATTCTCTTGCCTTGTATAAACACAAACAGTTAGACCTCTTCTCTGAAAACTATGGCATTCTGAAAAGAGAGATTGAAGATGATATCAGAAAATGGACAGACATCCCCTGCTCCTGGGTAGGAAGGATTAATATAGTGAAAATGGCCATACTTCCAAAACTGCTATATAGATTTAATGCAATTCCAATTGAGATCCCACCAGCATACTTCATAGACCTCAAGAAAACAATCCAAAAATTCATTTGGAACAAGAAGAGACCCAGAATAGCAAAAGCAATTCTAGGTAACAGAGACATGGCAGGGGGTATCACAATCCCCAACCTGAAACTATACTACAAAGCTACTGTGATAAAAACAGCATGGTACTGGCAAAGAAACACACTTGAGGACCAGTGGAACAGATTAGAAGATGCAGAAACAATGCCAGACACACTCAGCCATCTCATCTTTGACAAAGGAGCCAAACACCCTCACTGGAGGAAAGATAGCCTCTTCAATAAATGGTGCTGGAAAAATTGGGCTTCAACTTGTCAAAGATTAAAACTAGACCTGTATCTCTCACCATGCACTAAACTAAAATCAAAATGGATTAAAGATCTAAATATTAAAATAGAAACTCTGAACCAGTTGGAACAGAGGTTAGGTAGAACCCTTGAAGACATCGGTGTAGGAAAAGATTTTATGAACAAAACCTCAGTTGCCTGTGAACTAGCACAAACAATCAACAAGTGGGATCTCTTCTTATTAAAAAGCTTCTGCACAGCAAGAGAAACCACCAGCAGTGTGAAGGGACAACACACAATGTGGGAAAAAATCTTCACCTGCTCTTCCTCAGACAAAGGCCTACTATCTCAAATCTATAAAGAACTTAAAAAGATCAGACCTCCCAAATTTAAAGACCCCATCCAAAAATGGGCATCTGAAATGAACAGACATTTCTCAGACAAAGAAGTAGAAATAGCAAGTAAACGTATGAAAAAATGTCCAACATCACTGGTCATTCGAGAGATGCAAATGAAAACAATGCTGAGATTCCACTTCACTCCAGAAAGAATGGCTGCTATCATGAAATCAACCAATAACAAATGCTGGCGGGGCTGTGGGGAAAGAGGAACCCTGCTCCACTGCTGGTGGGAGTGTAGACTGGTGCAAGCACTCTGGAAATCAGTATGGAGATACCTCAAAGAACTACGACTGGAAATCCCATTTGACCCTGCTGTTCCACTGCTGGGGATCTTCCCCAAAGAATTAAAAGAATCATACCACAGTGATATATGTGAACCCATGTTCATAGCAGTGCAGTTTGTAATAGCTAAAACTCGGAAACAGACCAAATGCCCATCAACTGGAAACTGGATAAAGAAAGTGTGGTTTTTTTATAAAATGGAGTACTACTCAGCCATAAAAAATGAGAAATTAGAGACATTTATAGCTAAGTGGATGCACATTGAAGCAATACTCTTAAGTGAAGTAAATAGGACACACATGTGTAAATACCAAATAGTTTCTCTGGTGTGAGAAACTGAAAGTGTAAATAAGGACTAAATGTATAATAGGTAATGTGAAATAGGAAGAAAAGGGGCAAAGGGGAAGGAAGTGGGAGGGCTAGGGGAAAGGATAGAAGGGAATGGGATTAATATGAGAAAATGGAAAAATAGGAACAAAATCTTTGTAAACAGGGAGGACTGTAGGGGTTGGAGGGATGGGCAAGGTTGAAAAATAAGAACCAAGAGAGACTATGTAAAGGTGCAAATTTCCAATGATGAATGTCATTATATTGTATACCTAAAATGTACCAATGATTAGAATGAATAATTGATAATGTAACATAGGAAGAAAAGGTCCAAAGGGGTAAGGGTTGTGGGAGGCACAGGGGAAAGGAAAGAAGGGAAAGGAAAAAATTCTGAGAAATGGAAATAAAGTGTTTGTAAATAGGGAAGGGTGGAGGGCATGAAAGGAGGGCTAGGAACGGGGAAAAAATAAGAACCAAGATGCATTATATAAAGGTACAATTCCCAATGAGAAATGTAATTGTGTTGTATACCTACAATGTACCAATAAAAGAATTTAGTACAAAAAAAAAAATAAAGAGGCTATCTTTCCTCTAAACACAAACATTTGTCCTTTAAATTAGAAGCTTCTCTTGTTTGTTTTTAAAAATTCATACTCGACCTAATCTAGGGAGCAAGGAGCGTGCAGAATTTTAACAGTTATTTGTTTCAATTTGGATGTCATGGATCTCTTTAAAGATTTGATGAAATCTATAGATCCTCTCCTAAAGTAAATTTGTTTGTATCTGTACGTCCTTAAATCCTTGAAGTTTATCCATTGATCTCAGTTTACAAAATCTTATTTAATATGATGATATTTTTGGTAATTTTTAAGAACACATCTTACAGAACATATTTCATCAATATTACAATAACTCTTTCCTTCCTCTTCATTTTCCCTCCCATTTATTCATATTAATTCTATGACAAAAGTGCAACAACTCCTAGACAACAGAAGGATAAAACTCAAATTTACATTGTAATCTCCTTGTGCAGATTGGAACAATCTTGTAAAATATATTTCTCAGAAAATCTTTTTTAGAAATATCAGATTATAGAAATTTTAATATTTTTAAATTGTATCTATAGTCAAGACAGTTATTTTCAGTACCACTTGGTCCTTCCTTCCTGTTTATTTAGGTGTATGTCACTAGAATTTTCAATGTCAAAAATCACAGCTAAGTAAATTTCAAAGTTGAAGGCTCTGCATATGCAAATTTGGTCTTGATTGAATGTGTATATTAACAAGTCTCAAGATAATAGCACGAAATTATTGCTGTTTCAGTCATTTGGAATTTTAGTTCTTTGTTTCATTTTTCAATAAAGTTCATAATATTAAAATATCCACTTTTCCCCCTTGTTCACCAATCACATTAATGCATTGCCAAAATTGATCATGTCTGCCTGTGTTTGTTTTTATTTCTCCAGTTTAAGGCCTTTTTCCAAATCATTGTGAGAAATTCCCAATGTGTCTTTCAGATTTTACTTTTCCATTCTATCCTATTTTGTGCTACCTCAAATTTCTTCCCAAGCTTCAGCATTTACTTCTCTGCTGCTGTATTATTGGTGGTTCATCATCCCAACATGTTTAAGAATCTGACCCTAGCTTACCATTTCTATCACCATCTGCACCATTCTTTCCTAGAAACCTTACCACCCATGATCTAGCTACATCATCCAATTATCTTTCCTAAAATATGTTAGCATATTAACACTGCTATAGTTTTGACGATGCTGTTTTCTTTTCCAGCATAGCATCATACAAAAAATCAATTCTTTTTTTATTTTCTCAAATACATATAAGTCAAAGTAACCCCTCTCCTCTGTATGAAAATGTCATTTTAGTTGCTACTTATGCTCTCTGTGCCTGTTTTCTCATCTCTAAAATGAAACAATTAATTGTAAGAATTTTCCTACAGAAATATAATACAAACTCAGCCATGTATCTTCTCTCCATGTTATGAAGCACTTTCATATAATTTCAGATAATAATTCTTTTTGTTAATTATCTCTATTTTCCTGTTTTTGAAGGTAAATAAAAGTAATGCACAGAAGTTTAAATTGATCTGAGGTCACATAAATAATCAATGGCAAAACCGACCAAGAGAAACATCCAGATCTTCTGACCTCCAATCCCACACTCTTTTTCCAGTACACTGTGTTGATTGCTGGATACGTTTTTATTCTGCTTTGTTCCCTCAGTATCTGTTACAGTATGCTGAATATAGTTGTCACTGAATGAGTGTTGGTTGAAATGAATTGTATGCCCTCTATTTCTGAGATATAAACAAAAAATACTGACAGTCTATGTCCTATGGTGTACCATGAGATATCTTGCTAGCTGACATCCGTGTCTTTTAGATGTGACCACTGGAATAGCTATGAACCCAGATTACCATATATTATGATCTGGCTTCCATTTCTCCACCTTGACTGTTAGGGTAGTATGAATCTTCATCAACGTCTTACCAAACTCAAAATATACCACATCCACAGTGTGCCCTCTGGCCATCAATTGAGGATTCTTTTTAGAAAACAAGAGGAAGAGTCATATTAATGTCATATATTCATCATGACTTCCTATCAACCTCTGTTGATCGCCATTTTCTTTCTATTAAGTCATCTTTGACAGTCTTTTTTTTCCCGGGAGATTAACATTTTGGGGGCTTTTGAAAATTAGAATAGTATTTACCAGTATCTTGCCTTGAGAGACAATTCCATAATGTTACAGAGATTCAGAGATGTCTAAGAATATGTGAAGTGTTGTCATTAGAAGCTTGCTCTTTCCTTTCCCAAGTGGGTACCTATACAGAGCAAGTTTTAATTATACCAAGAGAAGCAGGTATGGATGTGTGCTAAGCACTAGTGTAGGTGACAATATAGAAGTAATCTTTCTCTGAGATTTCTAAGGCCCCATACAACTGAACTCATCAATCAGGAGTTGCTCTTTCTCCTAGACCACTGTGGATATACTAGATATCATCTAGATATTTCTTCCGACCTGAGATGCACAGATGTACCAGGGGTCTGGACATATCAGTACTTCTCCTGAAGCTTTTGTTTCAGCTTTGTGTTGCCTTAAAATGATGACTACAGTATTCCAAACTGTGTAAAATGTAACTGTCTTGTCACATCAATAGATGAATTTTCAGAAAGACCAAAAATTCTGTCAACCCATTCAGACTTTCAAAGACTATGCATTTATTGCCTTTCAGTCAACCCAGTCACCCAGAATAAATTGAAGGAGAAAAAAAATTCCAGGGTAGGATTTACTGGCAGAGGTTATCCTGATGAAAAATGCAAATAGAAGAGAGAACCAATAAAATCAAATTTTTAAAATCCTATTATCTCATTTTAGTCTCTGCTCACCTCTGCACAATTGTCCATTACAACGTAGTTTCCAGTGTCGTTTTAAATACAGCTGACATTGTTTCTGATCTTAAAGAATTTATTTCCCATTACCAAGGCATGACAGTAGTTCGAGTTTGGGATATGTCACTTCTGCCTGGACTAATCAGCTAGCTATTTTGCCAACTAGAGGCATAATCACTAGCCATTCTGTGAAGTGTCTGTAAATTCTAAGTTTGTCAGTGACTCCAACCCAAGTGTGTTGCTAACTTACAGGTACTTCGTTTTCCATTATACAGATTACAGAAAGTAGGAGAGATAACAGAACCTCTTCCTGACCAATGCTGTATCTTTGCAGGTTGGTTTCCTGGGCATCTGCTAGCTAGGAATGACAAAAGGGATAGTCACTTTGAAAATGACATAACTGACATAAAAAGTAATGACATTTTGTGAATATACATCATTTATGTCCTTCAAAAACTTATAGTTAATATTTCTATAAATATATTCTCAATCTGATAGATTTGTTTATGTAATTATCTTTCTAATGAGATGTTGGCCTATTGAAATTAGTTTTTTACAAATGACTTATGAACTAAAAAGTAAACAAACACAAGCACAATTCATCATTCTTTTCAGGTCTGGTAGTCTGACATTCTGACATGCCCTAAAAACAGCATCAGTAGCCCACAATTTTTGTTTCCCTCCATCCTCTGAAGTAGCAGTTACTTACCTCTGAAGATTTTAAGGGCTTCCAGGTACAAAGCCCTGTTTGGCCCCTGTTAGACACGCTAATGAAAAATGGTAAGTACTGAGGCTCTGACTTCAAATAGCTAAGGATTTTGGACAGTCTTGCCTTCCTGGTTCTTTGACTTTAAGTACATTATCTAACTTCTTTATGAATCTGTTTCCTGTCTTGTAAAATGTAAGCACCAAGAGAACCAACCTCCTTTATAAAGCTACTGTGAAATAAAGTGAGATAATGCCAGTAAAGTGCTTACCACAATGCCTGGTCCATCGTGAGCACATCATACAGATTTTATGTGAAGTATTTTCAGAACTCATATTGTGGGCCTGATAAAGGTGAATCTAAACTATCCAAAACCTCAACTTCCTGCCTCTGGATATGCACCCGTAACTATGGAAAGTAGTAATTCATCGACAATATTTCAGATTATCTCCTGGAAGTTATATGAGCTCTAGAATAATAAATGATTTCTTCTGAATATAGAAAATGCATTTATTTCTGGGAACTTTCTCCTTGCTTTAGTGTTCTGAATATTGATTTGATTATAAGGGACAAAATACGAATGAAATACGTCATCTGTCCCTTTATTAAAAGAAGCACATACCAAATGATTTTCTTTGGAATTGATTTAGCATCACAGCAAGACTAATATTGCCCTTTAATGTAAGAAATGAAGTAGGGGAGGACTAATTTGATGCTGTTGATTTCTGGAATAAATGAGATATCTAGGCTACTGTGAACCGTAAGCTTTCGGGTTTGGTAGGAACATCTACATACCATCTCTTGAGCCCTGTAGGGGAGGCTGCCTACCACTGTGGCTTAAACCCTATTATGGCACCATCCAGAGGAGATCAGACTAGAAGAATGTCCTCATTGCAAAGATCTTTGAGACTCTTATTTCAACAGAAGAATCATCTGTATAATCAGCTCACAGCCTTTCAGAGTAATATTCAAGAGAGAAACTTTGAGCTGCTTCCTTGGTGTCTCTGTCTGTCTCTGTCTCTTTCTCTCCCCCCCCCTTCCTCTCTCCCTCTCTCTGCCTCTCCCCACTCCCCCTCCCCCTCTCTCTTTCCCTCTCCCTCTCCTTCTCCATCAATCTCCTTCTCACTCACTCTGTCTCTTTCTCTGAACTAACAGTGGGCAACAGATATCTCTAAGTTGCTACGATGGAAACATCACTTTTCAACACATAGTTGGCTATCATCTATACAAATGACCAATATATAGTCATTTGACTACAATGTATAGTAGCATTTACACCTTCCTTTACTAGGCCCTCACACCTGGTATTTATTCTCCTTGGAATGTATATTGTCCTTAGGTATTTCTGTGGATCACCCCTGTATTTCATTGAGATTTCTGCTCAAGCATTACTTTCTTCACCTTCTATCAAAAATAGCTCAGGAAGAAAAGGTCCAAAGGGGTAGGGGAAGTGGGAGGGGAAGAGGAAGGGAAAGAAGGGAAAGGAAAAACTATGAAAAAAGGAAAAAATGGAAACAAAGTCTTTGTAAATAGGGAAGGGTGCAGTGGGTGAAGGGAGGGCAGGGGAATGGGGGAAAAATAAGAGCCAAGATACATCATGTACAGGTACAAGCACCCAATGATAAATGTAAACGTATTATATACCTAAAATGTACCAATATAAGAATGTAAGCAAAAAAAAAAAATAGCTCAGGTATATTCTTTCAATCCCTTCATCTGCTTTATCCATGGACTTATCTTTCTTCATAGCATTTAGCACAACCTGACACTATTTTATACATTTGTTTGTATATTGTTCTCTTCTCCACTATAATAATAGCCTAGAGTTCTTAGAATGATCTCAAACATATAGTGGAAATTAAATAACATTTTGTTGAAAAGTGAATGAATTTATAAATATATACATGATTTATACTAAGCCCAGAACATACTCTTTCTTTGGGACACAGTTCTTTAAAGGGGGTTTATAGATGAGAATGTGCAGCCAGTGAAGTTATAAAAATGTTTTTTAGTTTCCAGGTCCTGCTGATTATACAAGGTTGAATTTTTCTTCCTTTTGCTTTTAAAATAGCTACACTGATGGTTGACGTACTCTCTGACATGCTGTCATATTCAGTTTTTTTTAAATCAACATATATTTAACTTGTACCCCACTTGTACCCAGTTCTAGTGGCTAAACCTCTAGAAGCACAATCAAGAGACACTTGATTATTACTTGGTAGTTCTGAATATATTTAATAGTCCTCAACAGCCCCTTCTCAAATGTCCCTCAAACTCATGACTCCTTGTAGAAGTCATGAAAACAGAGAGGCTTAATAGAGCAGTATCTGGTGGGGAGAGTCGTAAAATTCTGTCCCACTACCAGCACTTTGTTCCTTACTTAATCTATGATGTTGAACAGTCAGCCTAATTATTGTGTGCTTCAGTTTCCTCCATAAAAACAAGGTAAATAACAGGACTTGTCTTTGATATTCACTAGTCATTGATGGGTGAACTTGCATTGAAATTTTTAATTCTCTGAGAGGCCTCAGGGAACTTGTGTACCTTGTCCTTGGAGAGTATGGGTAGCATGAAACCGCTCAGCCTCTGGAAAATCAATCTAGTTCATAAAGTGAGGACAAAGACAAAATGGTGACTCGAGAGAAATAGTCTTGCCTTATGTCGTGAACTGTGTCAAATTTCTTTTCTTCATTCACTTTAACACAGTATACACTAACCCTTCTCTGTATCCTAAATAACATATGACATAATGTACTTGTTAAATTTATCTATTTTTCTCTTTAATTTCTTTGCAGTTGACTTATTGTTGAACACCTTTACTAGCATTGTCTGAAGTGGTTTTAAGTTTTCAGTTGATAAGACCTGAAACTTTAAAAGCACAATCTAGAGACACTTGATTATTATTTGGCCTGAAATAACCCTACAGGTGGTTGAGCCCTGGGTAGATGCTTTTTTATAATCAGTGGAATTAATATTATAATTGTTAAACTTCTCCAAGAAAACACCATGGAAATGCAAAACATCGTTATTCATTTGCTGACTTACTAAGAACTAGTATCTTCTCTATTGACTCTGTCTTTTCTATCTTTTCTTTAGAAAGATATGGAAAGAGATGTAATTTTCCCAATGTCCCATAATGGCCAGATCCAAAGCACCTTGGCACAGTAGAGAAACATTAATGTCTGTGGAGTTGGACTCCAGTACTTAAAAGTGGTGGTCCCTAGCACCTCTGGCTGGGCTTTCAAGCACTCAGAGAGTTCTGTTGGTCCACCATGGAGAATTAAAACCCAAAAGTAGATGTGGATTGACAGCAAAGCTCTCAGTAGGTGAAAAAGGTAGTGAAGCTTAGAAACAATGGTTTGTTGAGTTGGTTTATACTGTCACTGTCCCATAAAGGGCTAGAATACTGCTAAGCCTAAAGAGACCCCTGTGCAATCTTCCTCCCCACACAGTGGAGATGTGCCACAGGAGCCCACAAGACATTGTCCCCAAAAGAATCTTTTCCTTTTTGCATTCATAAATCACACCTCCTAATCATACCATCCAGTCCTAAAATTTTTAAAAGGCTAGAACTCTGCTAGTGAAAATTCATAGGCACCTGCTCCTGATTTACTTCCTGCTTAGAATAATTTCTACACAGCTGTGATACCACAGAATAACTCTGTTCAAAGTACCAAACAGTGAGGCTCAGTTAAGAATGGATATACTGGGTGTTTGGGTTATAATAATTTCAGCTATTCCTTTTTACAGTATCATTAGTAATCTGTCATTCTAATAATAATTCCCTTTTGACATCATGGAGGTAAGAAGAAATCGTCAGTGACATCAAAATCAAGGTGATATTTCAGTAGTATTATTTCAATGAAGATAAAATTTATTACTCCCTGTGCCTTAAAGAATGCTGAACAGGGCATATGGTGACCCTAGAGTTTATCTACTTCAGTTCCTTCCAGCTGGATATGAAATAACTAATTTTAATTGTTCCACCTACTTTCAGAATATAGCTTTTCTTCGAAGCTTTATATCTACATACTGGGAATGTTTTTGGAAATAAGCCTTATCCATTTATAAGAACCTGAAAAAACAAAAGTCCAATGGAACCAAAAATGATTTATACTTTTCACTCTTCAATGTTGCCTTTTGTTCAGAGTATTTAGAAACTGATTTCACTCAATCATGCAGTCAATGCTGATTGTGTACCCATGTGTATTGCACACTATACTGGGTGCTAGGAAGACAAACATGGATAAAATCACATCCTTGGCCCAGGGAGTAGAGTCTAGAATTAGGCAGATGCACAAAGACATGATTGTGAGAGAATGTGATACGTGCTGTGGTGGAGGAGTGTTTGAGGGCAGTAGGATGAAGTAAACCTGTGTGGCAGACAAGTAGAGGATCTCAAAGAGAGCATCATTTTAGCCAGCTTGTAAAGGACAGGTTTACCCTGAGAAGCTACTAGATGAGGGTACTCCATACAGAGGGAACAGCATCATCAGAGAGATGCACTGCACGGCGTGCATGGAGCAGAAGGAACTCAGTGCTGTAGGCAACCAGGGGCGAAGACATCTGGGGCTGGCTCAGCAAATGTGGATACGAATAGGAACTTTCATTTTATGCAATCCCAACCCCTTCAGATAATCAGGGTTTAGGATAACAAGGATGGAAATTCAAAGCAGTTCGTGTTAACAAAATTTCTTAGATTAATTATAAGAAAAAGAACATGATTCTTTAACAGGGAGACCATGAAGGTTGTACTTAGCATACAAGAGAATAAGTATGTAGATTTAAATAAGTCATTCGAGAATTCCTTTTAGAATTTTCTCAGTTATAGTTTTCCTTCTGCCAATCTGCCAAAAAAACAATTTTTTTCCTGAATCTTAAATTGCTTAAATAGACATTTTGAGAGGAGAAATATGGCTTTCCTAGAACTGGGGAATGGGTGGGGAATGAAATCCATGGGCACTGAAATCTTGGATTACAAAATGCATCGAAGTGGGAAGCAGAGACTAGACCTCAGTCATCTGAGTATGTGGTCTATACACCACTAAGTATCTGGATTCTTGGAAATGACTCTGTACTGGGCTCTAATAAACATTTCAAGTAGCTAAGTTTCCCCTTCAATAAACTATTTGGTAAAATCCCATGCTTTAACAATGACTTCTTTTCTCCATTAGAGAAAGTATGAGTTCCTCAACTCATTTACTTCTAATTTTTGTTGACTATTCAGCTCTTAGACTAATTATAGCAACCTTTGTAAACAGTGTTATCTGAGCACCCAATCCCTTTGTTCTGATCATGTTTAGTTATAATGTATATGTAAACAACTGCGCTCACATGAACAGTAACTGATGACGTGAAATATGAATTTTATAACTGTGCAAATATTCAACACTATAAGTGAGTTTTTTTAAAAAAATTAAATACACTATATGGATACTGGATTTTCAGTCTTTCCTCCCCAGAAAATAAATTTTTTATATTCTCACATTGAATGATTATTTCTTTTAACAAATTTTTAAAATTTGAAAAATTTTTAAAAATTTGAAAAATGAGATCTCTCCATTTCTCACTATTTTTGCAGTGTCTGCATAGGCTTTATCTTCTATTAAAGATAGTAAGAGACTCTGGTGCTTTGTGTTGCAGGTCATTAGCTGAGTTGTTTTTATCTGTTTGACTTTATTTATTTTTCTCTTTCAAACATCTTTTTCTTCTCCAGATAATCAATATCTCAGTTGCTTTCTAGCATATCTACTTCTGGTATAACCCCACGGACTCCACTCCTAAACCATGCAAGTGCTATTTAAGAGTAGATCTTTTTGTATAGGTCAGCTCTCATGATTGAGGGGGAAATCACATTCCCAGTTGGCTCTTAGCACTTTTTCATTATCAACACAGAGGCTAGAAAACTGGACACAAATGGGTTTGGGTGTGTGTTTGGTTTCTTTGCATGTACTAAAGCAACAGATCTGATACACAATAAACAAACATGCATTATGGGTTGTTTTCAGTCACTTTATAGACATACGCATTCATAAATTTTGATACGGCTGTAAGAAGCCGACTTTGATGGGACCAAACTCACAGACGAGCTTTCGATCACTGGAGCAACCACAGTCTAACTTTATGTTGACAATTTATCAGCCCTTCTCTGCCAAAGAAAATTGTTTTTTAGTGCTTGCCTATTAGCAATCACATGCATAATATGAAATTGAGTTTTGGGGAGGACGGTCTACCATCTGTCTTTCTGATTTTTTTTCAGTATTTCAAGCTCAAGTTCAATTCCCTGTGTATCAGAATGCTGCAAAATAGACTTCACCCATAATATGGGCACTTAGCAAGAAAAATGGGCAAGATACCAACGTAATCTTTTAACTTGCAGACTTTTAAAAAGGAAAAGCATTGATACCCCAATCTGTACATTGTCTTTTGAGTGTACTTCAAATTCTGCCTGCCTGTCAAAGCCAACTTTGGTACGGCTGATTCTTTGTAAAGAATAGTTCATTAATGTGCTTTAAGAAGTGTTAAAACATTGTCACAAAAATAAAAATTTAAAGAGAAAGTGGAATGCAATGTGAGGTTAAGAAAATGGAGCTCTAAAGTGCCTATGTGAAGAATGAAAAAGATGTACATAATTCCCTTTCCAAGTTCCAGAATGCTAAGTTTTTTATCATTAGCATTGTTTTCTGCAAAAATACCTGCCTCAGGAAAAATGTCTCTGTTGCTGTCAGGATTATATTTCTCAAAATATGCTTAAAATGATTTTGTTAAATTGATTTTTTTAAAAATAAAGTACCTTCTACAGTGTAGAAGGATTGCTCAAAAGAACATTCCCAAGCCTTTCATGTGTAACTGCATTTGTGTGGCAGAGCATTTATTATGCTATAAATTCCATCACTGATTTTGGCCAGTTCAGATTGATTCTGCAGTAACTGTAAGTAATGAACCTTCCAGAGCCAAACGGGGAGAAAGAGAAGGAGGAGGAGTAGCCAACACACTCATGGCTGTGGGAATACAAATTGTAGGGTTCATTTAGTCACAGCTTTTATCAGATCATGCAGCCAATACCCTACAAAGCAAGAAAATATATATCCAGAAAAACCTACAGGTCCCTTAATCTGACATCAGCAACTACAACAGGAAAATCCAATGAGAATACTTCCTGAGGTAAAGAAGTGATTTGTTTTTCCCTGAAGCTTTTCTTCCTGTATTTGTTCCCACTCATCTTCTCCCCACAACCTAGAGTGAGGGCAAGTGTCCATGCTGCAAAAGCAACAAATATAGACCTCTCCTTTCCAAGGTGCTGTAGTTTCCATCTCATATATGTCCACAAGGCCCATGTAGTCAAGGATTAGTCCACAGAATGATGCTATTAGGAGGTGGCAGAACCATAAGAGGTGGAACCTAGTAGGAGGCCTTTAGGTCTTTGAGGGTATTCCTTTAAAGGAAATTACGGGACTCTTGGGCCCTTCTTGCACTTTCTTTTGCTTCCTGACCACAAGGTGAGCAGTTTTGCTTTGACACACACTTCTGTCATGTGTCACAATAGATCCAAAGCAACAGTGCTAGCTGATCATGGACTGAAACCTCTAAAACTGGAGCCAAAATAAACTTTTCTCTTAATGGATTGATGATTTCAGGTATTTTGGTTAGAGACTAACACACTAGAGAAACGGCTCTTAGTTCCCAGTGCCTAGGGCTGGATGGACTCTCAGCTCAGAAGGAGCTTCCAAGGGATTGAGTCATAATAATCATCTGTTCAAAAGGTACAGAAGTAATATAGTCTGAAGACTACAAGCCCAAGAGATGGAGCGATGGGGGAGGGAGAGGAAGGGAATAGGATGTGGAAAGAATTAAGATGTGTTACAAACATGTACCTGCTCCCCATGATGAATATAATCATTATGTACTGTAATCATGTGCTAATAAAAATTAAAAGTTTTTAAAGAAAATAATACTCTGTTTAGACATTTGTAAAGAGGCAACTTAGTTACCATGAAGCAGTTAATTCCTGAGCCTGTTAAGAAGGTAACTAGTGAGAGGAACAGCAGGAGGAGGACCCACTCAGAGGCGCCCATGACCCCTGAAGTGGTGGCTGGAGAGAAACCAGGTGAATAAATGAGGCTGAGGCAACCACAGTAAAGCAGTGCATCCAGTATTAGAGGGTTTGTTCTTGATATTCTTTAAAACTGAGCACTAAGGAAACAGGCAGGGTATGAGCAGTGGAATTGAGTGCAATCTAGGATCATAGATATCAGCAGAAATAGAACAGAATGAGTCTTTGGGCAGAAAAGGAAAAGGAGAATATGGAAAAGAATGACACAGAAAACTCATTTAACACATTTCACATACTAGGGAGGCCAAGAAAGTGTCTGTTTCATTCTTGCGCAGCTTCCTCTCCTCTTTGACCTGAATACTTAGAAACAGGGAGAGGAGAGGCAGCAGGGTGAGGCCAGGCCCAAAGTGTAACAGTGAGGGTTTAGGGAGCCATGGTCTCAGTGGAATGTGGGCAGGCAACATTTCGTGTCATCTGGGATCTGTGTCTTCCTCCCCACTCCACTGATTTTTCAAGAAGATGGAGTATAAATGCATAATCCATCTTAGAGAATGGCAGAGCCTCTTCACTGTCCTTTTGTCCCCAAGAATGAATACCACAAATTCTTCTCAGAGTCCTCCCCTATGTTCTTTTCCTTGTTCCTCTTTAAAAGCATGGAATACCAGGGCTGAAAGGTCTGTGGATGTGGTATTTGACTATTGTGGAGTATAGCCAGGCATGGTGACACACACCTGTAATCCCAGCACTCGGGAGGCTGAGATAGGAGAATCGCCACAAGTTCAAGGCCAGCCTGGGATACATAGTGAGTTCAAGGCTTGCTTGCACTACATAACAAGACTCTGTCTCAAAAGTAACCAAAGAAAGAATCAACAGATGTAGGTTTTGTTCTGGTTGTGACTTTGGGAAAGTATTTATCCTGCCTGAGACTCTTGAAAAGGAGTAACAGTACCTCTTCTGAAACATCACAGAGTTATTATGAGTTTAATGTTAGCTATTATGAGTGAAAATAAGTGACTGTGACTGCCCAATTTTATATTGGATTATAACTGCAGTGTCTATGATTTTAGCATTTCAGAAGGTATTGGTTTAGCTTATGTTTATCATAAGGAATTGATGTCACCCTCATTTTATTTCTGATCTTGGAGCATTTAGTTTTGTGAAGAAAAACTATTTTTAATAGAATCCTTCAGATTATCCATTTCTGAAGAGAACAAAGGCAGAAAGCATATTCATAAAATAGGAGGAGGATGGGGGAAGGTACCACTATAGCCCTGTCACCTTAGTAGAGTCTGTGAGTTGCCTCAGGTTAAAAGATTACACAGAAGTGCCCATGAATCAAGGTTGTTGGGATTAGGCCACACAATGGACCCGGAGCACCATGGGCCTCTTAAGGATCCATGTCATTCCTGCTCACTTTGGTTAATGTTAAAGATTAGGTATACGGTGTTAATATTATCCAACTTCGAATTGAGTATTTTATTAGTGATTGAAACTGTATATTTACCTCTTTGAACTTTATTCATAATAAAGTAATCCATTACCAGAATCTGCACTTAGTAGTATAGAGACTTTATGTTCCTGTAAGTAGAAATGGTAAAAGCATTTTCTTCAGCATCCAGATGAGCCATGCACATCTACTATGATATTTAACTCACTGGACATTTTCTACACTTCCAACAGGGTGGCTTCTTCAAGTTCTAAGTTGCGTTAAGGAATAACCACCCTCCAAGAAGCATTTTACTAATGTAAAAATTTTTAAAGGCAAATCCATTTTAGAAGGTTTTTGAAATAGAAGGGAGAGCTGAACATTTTCGGATTGCTGAGATGGATCAAAATAAGAATCGAGAGTGGCAGGCAATGCAGAGCAGACTGTGAAAAAGAACACTGAACTTGAAGAATGTCAAACCTATATTGTAGCTGTGTAATCACAACAAAACACTTCATCTCTTTTAGTCTCCAGTTCGATAGAGATACTAATATCTGCTCTACCTGCCTCAGAGGCTATTGTAAGAATCAAAAGAAATAAAGCTAGAACTTTGTGAGTTATCACACAGTAGGTACATGTAGAGTATCCACATAGTCTGTCATCTTCCTGTAGTCTGGGCCTGTGAGGTATACATAGAAATAAGAGACCCATTCTTTCCTCTAAGGACAAAAGCAGAGTCAGGAAAGAACTGTACATGGTAGTGAATACCTTGTGAGATTGGATGGGAGAAATAAATAGTAGAAATTGAAAGCTTTGGGCTAGAGTGGCCAAAGGGAAAAGGAAGTCAATGTAGACATAAAGAATAATATTATTCTGTCAGTGGGAGGGGACAAAGAAGGGTTTCTTGGTCTGAAAGATGGTGTGAATGAAGAATGGTAAATACAAGGCAGATTCAGGAGGTGCTGTGCAGGGGCCAGGAATTTAGCACAGTGGTGCTGCGCCTTCCTCACAAGCTCAAGGTCCTGAGTTCAATCCCCAGTACCAGAAAAACAAAGTGTCCTTTGCAGGAGGTGCTGTACAAAGCACATGGAGTCCAGGAGGAGTCATAGAAATTATGCTAGAATGTGAGGTTTGAGGCTAAATAGTCACAAGTCTTTCATAATATGCTAAGAGGTCTGAATTACATCCCAGAATTATTTAAGATTGTTGAATAGCAACAGTAACGTTAATAATATTTTATATCTACATAGTGCTACACCATTGCAGAGGTATTCTGAATTGCACTGTTTCTTTGGGTTCTTCCAACAATTCTGTAAAATGGGACAGAAAGGATGATTATCCCTATTTGCCGCGTGGAAAACTGAGGTTTGGACAAATCATACGGTTGTTTCAAAGATATACACCAAGGCCATAAGGGACATTATATCACTTGGCCTACTTTGCTTACTATAAAGATTCTTTAGATAAATCTGGCAGCAAAATGCAGAGCTGACCAGAGTAGAGAAAAATAAACCAAGCTTGGGGGCATAACTCAGTGGTAGAGCACATGCTTAGCATGCACAAGGCCCTGGGTTCGATCCCCAGCACCAAAAAGAAAAAATAGGAAGACACCAGTTGGGAAGCTGCCAAGCACATGGTCCAGATGTGAGATTTCGATGGTGTGTTAGACTAAGGGTACTTGGAATGGATGTGATGTCAAGAGTAAGAGACATGGTGGGCCGGGGATTTACCTCAGTGGTTCCGCCACCTGCCTCGCAAGCATAAGGTCCTGAGTTCGATCCCCGGTACAAAAAAAAAAAAGAGTAAGAGACATGGTAAAGAAAGAGTTCTCAGGTGTCAATGATTGGACCTGGGAGGTAAAAGATAGAAAATCAAAACAGTCTGAGAGCTGAGTGTGGTAAACAAGGTACTCAGTTACACAGCTACACATGGGTACTCAGGAGGCTGATGCAGGTGGATTGCAAGTGTGAGGACAGCCTGGGCAATTTAGCAAGACCATGTCTCAAAACAGAAAATAGAAAGGATTTGGAATGTAGTACTTCCTGGGTTCAATTCCCAGTGTATAAAAAAGAAAAGGCTGAGGGCAGGGGATTTAGCTCAGTGGTTTCGCCACCTGCTGTGCAAGCGCAAGGACCCAAGTTCGATCCCCGGAACCAAAAAAAAAAAAAAATGCTGAGAGAGGCAATACACTCAATAACTATGTTTGAACTCTGATGAAATAGAGGGGTTGTCAAAAATAGAGTGGTCCGACCTATCCCCATCTTCATCCTCATCTGGACAGGCTATTGGCCATTCCTATTATTTGCCTTTCTACTATATCTCCGATCACACTCTAATTAGATATAGATAGATAGAATATGAGCTCCATAATAGTTATCATAGCCCCAGAGCCCAGAACAGAGAAGTGCCTGATAAAGGTAAAACATTGATTGTTTGGTTGGTTGGTTGATTGGTTGGTTGATTGATTGCCTTCAGAGTTTTTTGCCCTAAATCTCAGATCAAGTCATATGACCTTGCTTCAGAATTCTTCAGTGGCTCCCCTTTTATGTATAAAATAAAGTCACAGTTCCTATGTACAGCATTCCACAGTCCATCCAGTTTCACATACTGCAGCCTTTCCCTACTTAGTCTACTCTGTCATCTCTCTGCACTCCTCTCGATTCCAGAACACAAAATGCAATTTCACATGTGTGCTTTTGCTTATTTCTCCAACCTAAATGCCTGTCTAGTCATATTCACCCATAAAAATTCTGCTCCAATGCTGCCTCTTCAAAGAGAGCCCCTCCACTGTGCCTGGTCAGGCCGGTCCCCTCTCCACTGTCCCATGCTCTGTACCCATCTGTGCCATGGGTCTCATTCAGGAGTCAGCATCCATGTCTGCCCTCCTGACAGCATTGCCCTTGTAAAGCCTACTAGACTGTTGGCTTCTAGGAAGGGTTCAAAAAAAGGGAAATAAGGAAAAGTGGCAAAAGAGCTGCTTAGGAAGAAGTAGATAAGCTTTATTTTTTATGTCCTCTTTGAAATGTACTCCTTTTCTGCAAATCTTTTTCAGTAAGAATCACTTAAACATTGCATATTTATATAAAGGAACTTCTTCACTTTCTCTGCCTATTAAAATAAAAATACAGAGTAGTTTTACTTTAATATCCAAGCTTTTTCTTATTCCTTACTCAGCCGAAAAAAATTCACTCAAACACAAAGAAGAATCTGACATATTTTGGATTGACAGATGTCAAGGGACACTACCATCTAATTTCCTTGTTGATTAATTTGAAGGTAATTTCTGAATAACCCCGGATTCCAAAAATGTATTTTAAGTGGCATGTTGGTAAAAGAAAATTAATTTCTCTGAGTTAAACTTGCCAGCATTTGAATTAATTGCATGAGCATAACAATCAATTAATAAATGTTAAGCAAACAAGGGAAAATCGGTCAATTAAAAATGACAAAATTGATTCCAAGGGTAGATAAACCAAAAGATTGTCATAATGCTCATTTCTAAGTTTAGATACCCTCCCTTTTTACAGTCTATCTCCCACTTCTCTGCATAGCATTCAAATTGCTAAAGCTTTATTATAATTTCTTATAAATAAATTACTACCTAAGCCCTCCTTGGTGCTTTATCAGGATTAAGGAAACCAAACACAAGCAGCAGTCCTCCAGCAGCTACCAGGAGAAGGTCATTGCTTTGGGAAGGTGTGCAGAAGGGTTGTCAGAAGGGGAGCCTTTGGAGAATGGACCCCTGTTCTCTAAATACGCCCCAGTACATTCTGCCAGGAGGGAGCCCCATATATTGCCTTTCTTCTGCCTGACCCTAACACATGTGTCTTCCAGGGAGAACAAGCAAAATGGGAAATAGCAGAGCCTAAGGAAACTGTTTGCCTTCTTAGAACATTCAGATTGAACCTTCTTAAACAAAGTGACACCCCAAATTTTATATCTGAGGTTGAACATGACCTGGGATGAATGGATTTACTCTCCTGCTCTCTGCTTTTATTGGGGGGTCAGGGTTCAGTCATGGGAATGAACCCAGAACCTCACACATGCTAGGCAAGTACTCTGCCGCTGAGCTACATACACCCCCCAGCTCCTTACTCTGGATTTTGATATATCTTCCCACACTTGAAAAGATAGGTGTTTTGGAAATGATGTTAAAATAAAATATTAAAGAATAAAATTTGTCTAATGAATATATTTTGCAGGCCACATAATTTTATTACTATAGAACAGTATTGTTTTTCTGGCCTGCTCTACTTGTCTTTAGTCCTGACCCAATAGTGTTTTATCAGAAAATACATTGTTTGTCCACTCAGACATTTTTTTAAATCAGGATTGTAGCATGCATATAATTCATTTCCCTGTCTTGACAGCGCTTTTACTATAATGGATATGTATGAAATTTCTGGACCTATTCTATTTTACCATACAGAAGATCACTGCATAATGTTTGGGAAAATATTGACACTGGAAAAGAACATATAAACTTCTGTGTCCAACTGAATCTTCATTTGAATATTGACATTTTCCTGATCATAATAAACCCACCCATCCCCAGAGCCCTCCACCAGTCCTTTCAGTAAGTGGTACTGCTCTCCATCCTGGGGCTCTGGATGGAGCTTAGGCACATCCTTCCACTTTACTCTTTATCTGAGACCCCATATTTAAAAACATCAGAAACTATACTTCACACTTAGCCAACATGTGACTGTGTAGCACCATTTCTTCCTGAGCTACCATCTTCTCCCTCACCTGGACCTCTGCGGAAGCTTCCTGCTTGGCCTTCCTGATTTCACCTGGGTCCCCAGTGCAGCCAGAAACACTTGAGATATCTTATTGTTCCCACTGTGTCTGCCCTTTTTCATTACTGTGTCATGAGAGTCTGGACACTGCCTGACAATAGATTAGGGATAAAATATCAGGGATGTTTTTGAAGAAATGAAATTATGTAATTTGGATGAGGTACACAAAATGATGCAGGAACATTTTAGACACTTGAAAAGCATTATCTGACCACACAGAGACCAGGAAAGAATAAAGCACCTGCCCCTTGAGTCTAAGTAATTCACATACAGTACCTGCCAATCAACTGCTAACCTCACCTCTCCTTTCAAAAGTACATGGAGAGAGAGTGTGGGAGAGTAGGGTTTATTGTCCAAAGCCTCACCTTTGGGAGTTGATTTTCTGCCTAAATCAAAGTAGGAATAAAAAAATGCCATGCTGATTCTAGTTGTTTTAAACAGTTGCATCCTCACTTGGCAGTCATGATAGCACAAGTTGCTCCCAATAATCAAAAGAATCATTATTTATTTTGCTAAAATCCCAGGGAAATAGCCCAAGATGTGATATTTTGGCACTAATGAGGTTATGCCCGAAGAATTATGATTTTAATTATGATAGATTTGGAGAATCCATTGCAAAACTGCAGCAGAACAGCATGCTCTACCCAATTCCAGGGAAAGTGCATTAATGTCCCTTGTTTATTGTTTTATTTAGTCTCAGCTGCCTGTGTAGAGAATCACCTAAGGTGATAGTGGGGCTAGCAGGGACCACATCAAATAGAACCCTATGAAAAAAATTTATTTTCCTCTCCCATACTATGGATGGGGACTGCACTGCACAGAGATATTTGTCTGGAATTGTCTTCCAAGCTTATGAGATTATCTTCCTTGGCCACTGACAGTTTTAATCCTAACACAACCTTCCCAGCAACTTCCAACCTTTGAATGTTGAAATTCATCACTGTAGTACACTGACTCCCAATGCCTTTCCACCCACAGATGGTGGAGAGGTTTCTGCAGCACTGCCCTTCATTCCAAAGACTGATCTGAGTTGGGTCTGAAAGCTCCTAGTAAAAGTTTGCATATGAGCAGTGTTGCTGATTTCTTCATTAGAACCCTTTTACGCTTCAAGAGCCATATGCTTTCAAGTTTCTTTAAATAGTATTAGGGAAAATATCCTCAAGGCATTATTTTTAAAGGGGACTTCAAACATTCCCCAAGATAAAAAAAGTATAGCACATTTGCACTCTAGGGGGTTGCAGGAGAAATCTTACTTAGCAAGACTGTAAAAACTGAGCCATCTTTTCAGTTTCGGGGTAAAGAAAGTGTTGGGGATAAATTTGAAAAGTGGATAAAGATGCAGAAAATCTCCAAATCCTCAAATCACAATCAGGGATAAATTTGAAAAGTGGATAAAGATGCAGAAAATCTCCAAATCCTCAAATCTTTACCATAAAAATATCAAAGAAGGAGATGACTTAAGGAAATTTTTTAATTGTTTTCACTTTTCTATTTGATGGAATAAAGAGAATTGAGCACTCTCTCCATAACTTGCAAAGTGCAAAAGTCTATAAATGTTTCCCATTTGCCTCCACACAGGAGACACAAAATAACTCCCCATTCTTCACTTGGGTTACATGGAATCATGCTTACATTTTTAAAAACCTAGAAAGCAAGGCCACAGGTAGGGGAAAAGTGATTCGTTTCAGTTTTCCTGCAAAAGTTCTATTCTAGAGGTCAAATCAAAGAGACACTTCTTCAAGTTCAAACCTCTTTTAAACAGATCCCAATCTGATCTTAATTAATATACTGATGTCTGGTTTCTTAGGCATTATAGTTGCAGTATTACATATCAAAAGGACTCTTGAGAAATTCTCTCAAATTGATATTTCTAATTTCTTATGTAGAACTACTCTATATTCACTCAGACGACAGCTGCATTGTATGCTAAACCATGAATCATAAAAATTGGTCCCCTTGTATGTAGGTTTCTATTAAATTGAGATGCTCTCCTTTTTTCCCGTTTGTTCCCACACTTGAGTTCCTGGTGTCAGTTTGTATTTGGCTTCTTGAACATATTAAAGTTTTTCTACTGCTTATGATGTTTTTGCCAAGAGCACACTTGCAGCAATCTGCACTAGAAGAGTCTTTGTGCCAATTACTTCAAAAAGTATTCTTTAAAATCAAAAGGGGAGGGGGACTCTTTTTTTTCTAAAGAGAACTTTCAGGTTATAGTGTGGTGGTTTCAATTTTAATTTTTAGAGTCAATCGTTCTGAAATGATGATTTATATAGGCTCTGGAATGTGCATTTTTATTTTTTGAGTCTTGTTTTGAGCCATCCTACAAAATGGAAATCCTGATAAAGACAGACAAATAGCAGCAGGAATCAGTGGTATGGAGGAAACTGCTGTCTCTGCTGACACCACACCCTCATCTATTTAAACAGCTTTGGAAAAGCAACTGCTAGAAGCTTGTTAAGGAGTTTCCAAATGTGTGACTGTAAATGACTATCTCTAATCATGGCTGAATAAACCAAATGCAGCAAATGAGCTGGTGACATGCACAAAAGCCATACAAGTGTTTTGAATTGCATATGCTGAATGGATAATAACCCATGTCAGTGCCATGGGGTCTTTTGAAGGTTAAAATCCTAAGTTTGATCTAGTCATTTCAATATATAGAAATAAACACTTTTGGGAAAATAAAACAGGAAAGTGGAAGGGGATAAGTCCTCTGAAATGTACTACTGAATTATAGGAAAGGCCTTGGGCAAGTTGGACAAGTGATTATTTTTAGGTTTGATCATTAAGGAGATTTTTTCTTTAAATATGGAGAATATTAAAATTTAAATTGTCTTTCAAATTATGTATGACCTACCTGTTTACTTTAAACAATTGTAATTCTCAGAAATATAATTGTGATGATGATGATGATGATGATGATGATGATGATGATTATTTGTATTTTTCCCTCACTAGAATGGCTAGTTTTAAAAATATTCCACCTCAGGAAACAGCAAAATCACCCTTCCCCAAGGACTGGTCTGCATATCTATATGCATAATTGTGCATTCTCTGAAACTGGAGGGGGGTTACTGGTGTCCATACCTAAAAGTTATTCCTCTATCAGTTTCTCTTTATTATGAAAATGAATGGAGGGGCCAGAGCAGGCTGCCCATGTGTAGCACTGCCTTCCCTTTTCCTCTCAGCTGCGGAACACACCCTATGCTGACTGTCTTCATGCACAGGAGCACATAGTCCATGGTGCACTCCTGTCTTTGCACATTTTTGCATTTGTTATAGTTTACATTGTCTGCGCAACATGTTTCTAGCAGACTCGAAAAAGAAAAGCAAAAAGATTTAGAACAAGTCTGATTGTCAACAAAAAAAATTTAAGGAAAACAGAAAAATGTAAAGCAAGGATAGGAAACATATCCTTGAACATGTTTATTATATGTATCCAAGTCATATATTATAGCTTTCCTAATAAGAGTCCCTGGGTTACAAAGAAAGTATATATATTATAGTATTGCTTCCTGGGAAGAGGGAGCAGGAAATAGGGGTAGTAGACCAGTTTTTATTCCTTGCCTGGCATGGGTCTAGTTGAGTCTTCTTTGTTTCCTGATCTTATTACAAAATATAATCACACTCTGTTATATTGAGAACTGCCTCTCTATCCTCAAGACAGTGGTTCTAAACCATAAAGATCTTGGGGGGCCATGAGGGTTGACATGTCCTCCTCCACGTCAAGTGATAGAGGAATAGAAAAGCTGCCCTCTCCAGTGGTACAATGCTTCTCTGTCCTTCTCTAGGAGACTTTAATAAAGTAACTGAATCAAATGAAATTTGAACAGATGTGTATATTTCAGCCTTCTTGCTTTGCCCCTTAACAATTTATTGAGGTGTTTCTACCATGGTCCTGTTTTATTAAATGATATTTGAAGTGTTCCACTCTCAGAGAAAATGTGGTTTATATCCTTGGCATACATTTACATAATCTCATTAAGGAGCTCTCAGCAGCTTAGTTAAACTATTCCAATAAAAGAATCTTATCTTTGGTAGAAGAAAGACAACTTTCTCCAAAGGGAACACAAAGCAAATATAGAGTCCAGGCCCATTTTGAGAACTAGAGCTGTAACTGTAGTTATATATTTTATGTTATGTATTTGAAGTTTGTTTAAAGAGATGGATGTTATCTTCAGAGGATACAGTTATGTAAGAGAAGAATGCTGTGTCTAATGTGTATTAAATGTGAATTTTAAAAATAATTTATTTGTTGCTTTAGAAAATATTTCTGCATTTTAAAAAAAAGCAAGGGTGATGAATTACCAGCAGTCTCTGAGCTTCCCACTACAGCCATCAAATGAAGGGTTAACCTCCCAGGATCCAATGAATTAATCAGGAGCTGAGCCAGGCGCAGGCTGGCAGGGGGAAGGGATTGGCAGAACTCAGCCTCCCCTAGGAGGTTCCCAGCACAACAGTGCAGCCCACTGTGGACTGTGGCACGGCCACTAAGAGAATGCAGACCTCTTTACAAAGAAAGGAGCAGGCACCAGAAGCATGTTCCATCCTCCTCCAGCCCAGTCCTCCTGTTTTTCCTGTGCAAGTTCTCCATTTTCAAAGAACCAGAAGGCAATGGATTATGCTCTAGAGTGCACGACTTTTACAGTTCAATTTTAATTATAAATATATGCTCATCTTTCTTTTCTTGTTTGGAAGGCCATTTGTGATGTGTCTCTGGGTCATCTTTTTTAAGATCTCTAGATACATTCACCTCTCCTATGAAGGGAAGCAACAGCTGGGTGGGCTCAATGGCCTCCCAACCACTGCCCTTCAGAGCACTTGGAGCAGTGGGTCAAATCCAGATGCCCAGGCCCTCCCTAGATTTAGAGAATTAGATATTGTGAAGGCGGGTCCTGGGAATTAACATTATCTATAAGCTTTCAGGTGATTCTGCTGCATGCCCCAATATAAGAATTTTAATAAAAGAAATCCCTGATACCAACATTAGATGTTTTATCTTCTCCAGTTAAAAACAAAGTATGTTTTCCCTCATGCACCAGACCCATTTAGTCATTTGAAGTATTTACACATTGAACCAACTAAGTGGACTCCCACGCTTAAAAGTAGGAATGTCCATGTTTGCCTAAGTGCTGTGCCTAAGTCTTTTTCCTTCAGGACCTTAATTCCTTTTCCTGTGCCTTCCACAGTGTGGAATGCCCTCTATGTAACCAGGTCTGTCTACTTCCTGAACCAACCTTCACTGAGTCTCTTCAGGAATCGGAGCAAGCATCAAATAGTGTGCTCCCATAACATCACTCTTCCTGTTTACCTCATGTCTGTTCAAACAAAATGGAAGATCATAAAGTCTCTGAGAAATAATACTCTCTACATAAGTGTAACCCTCTCATCCAACATACTGGTTTCTACCAGGGTTCTTCCTCAAATTTGGACAGAACTTTCCCTAATACCCAGTCTCCCGTCCTCCCTTCTCTTCTCCATCACCAAATGTGCTCTTAAGATAACCCACTTGAAACTCTGACACTCTTTCTTGCTCTTGTCGGCCTTATGTCCTAAAGTGTTGAATCTTACCCCCATACTCCCTGCCCAATACTGAAGATCCCTGATCTGAGGAAAATTCTTTGGGACAAACTCCCAAAAAGATTCTCACCACTCACTTGTTTGCTGAGTTGATAGCCATCTCTGTGCCTAGCTGATGAGAGCATCCCAAGACCATCTTTCTTGTTGCATCCCCTGGGCTTGGGAGAGGTCCACCTAATCACCCACTTCTTACCAATAATGTTTCCCTCTGAATTTCACCTTCCCCCAACCCCCCACTCCCTTGAGATCAGTTTCTATTTTTTTATCCCTAGTTGCCAAAGTTGTATTGCAAATTATAATAAGCCTATAGTTTGCACTTTAGAGTTACTTTCTAGAACTAAAGTCTGAGATCCTACAAAGGCAAGGGAAATGGTATTGGCATTCTGTTATCCCTCTGGGACCTTAAGGTATCTGTCCTCTTCTCCTTAGTGCTGCTTCTGTGGACAAGGACCAGGTTTCAGCTAAAGTTTGGAGTGTTTGTTTGTTTGTTTGTGGGCCTTGTGCAAAAATATAGGTAGCAACAGTCAGGCAGACTCCAACCTTTGGATATGCTTTATATCCTGGAACACACACTTCCCAAGAATCTTCATGAAGTAATATATACAATGTTGATATTCTTGTGCTGGTTTAGATTAAGTTGTCAGGCTCTGGGTTGGATGTTTGGGTTCAGAAGACCTGGCCAAGCCCTTATCTTTCAGCAGGTTTAAGGCTGCTTCAAAGCCCCATCATTTAAAAATAATTAGCTGACTCTCCCATCTGAGATAGTGACTTGATAATCTGTATGCTAAACAAGACTTCTACACCAAAGAAAAGAAAAGAGACCAGAGTGCCAGAAGGAAGCTTAATTTTTAAGGTAAATTTGGATTCCCTTCAAGAACAAGTGAAGCATCTCTGAAGATGCTCTAAACCCAGGGAATCCATAGTTATTCCATGCCTGCAGCCCTTTCTATTCCCCAGTCACCTAGCCCTAGTCCAGGCTTTACATTATATGTGAAAAATAATGCACATAATACTTGGCACTTCCTTTTGATAACCAAAATGTTTCCTATTACTAGAACTGAGATTTATTTCTACAGAAAAGGAGAATAGCTTCCAGATATCTTCTTCCACCATGAACCTTCTTTCCTAAGTATTGACAGAGGGGAGGTTTTATCAAGGTCTTTGTGATGCGCTTGTTTATAATAAGAAGATATTAGAAGAGCACATCTAAGTGTGTATCACTAACAAGCAAGTGAAAGGCACATATGGCAGGAAGAAAAGTTGCTATTTGTCCAAGAGTGCGGCTTGTTAACACGCCCATACTCATTGTGCACTCTACAGGACTGGAAGTAAACCATCGCATTCTGCCCCTCATTGTGTCAGAGAAAGCTCAACAGTCACACAACTTTTTTTCACTATGGGACAATCAAATAATGCTAATATGAACATTTTTATCAAAGATGGTGGGATTTGAATTCAGAAATCTTGTGCATCATGCTGCACTCTTGATGGCATCCAGGATGTTCTACAAAAGGAGTTTAGAAAAATGTGGGCATTGGCCTTTTTGTTGTTTTTTCATCTCTTTATGATAAGAACAGTAAAAGGAAGCATGAGGATTGAGCCCTTATATGAAGTTGGGCTCAGGGTCAAAGAATTTGTACTTTGGAAAGCTCGTTTGAAAAGTATCTGAAGATTAGACTTATGTCCAGACCAAGATGAACATTTAGAATGCAGAAAGATTTGCCTGGCAGTGGGCAAAACCCATGATTCCAACTCAAATATAATACATGAAATACCTATTGATTCTTAAAGTAAGCTGCATGTATCAACTCCCAGATGTATTCTGAAATCCCAGCCCCCATAAAGGAGTTACAAGACAAGAGAGGTAATGCTGCTGTACAGTAATGGCCACTCTATTGAGCATATGGTTCTGGAATTCCCTAGAAGCCATCATCTTATTTTTTCCCCATTCCCCTGCCCTCCCTTCAACCCCTCCATCCCTCCCTATTTACAAAGACTTTGTTTCCATTTTTTTCCTTTTCTCATATTAATTCCATTCCCTTCTTTCCTTTCCCCTACCCCACCTACTTCCCCTATACCCCTTTTCTTCCTATTTCATATTATCTATTATACCTTTTAGTCCTTACTTAAACTCTCAGTTTCTCACACTAGAGAAACTATTCAGTATTTACACGTGTGTCCTATTTATTTCACTTAAGTGTATGGCCTCAATGTGCATCCATTTAGCTACAAATATCTCTAACTTCTCATTTTTTATGGCTGAGTAGTACTCCATTTTATTAAAAAAACCACATTTTCTTTATTCAGTCTCAGATTGATGGGCAATTGGGATGCTTCCAAGTTTTAGCTATTACAAATTGTGCTGCTATGAACATGGGTGTACATATATCACTATGGTATAATTCTTTTAATTCTTTGGGAACATAACCAGCAGAGGAATAGCTGGGTCAAATGGGACTTCCTGTCCTAGTTCTTTGAGGTATCTCCATACTGATTTCCACAGTGCTTGCACCAGTCTACACTCTCACCAGCGGTGGAGCAGGGTTCCTCTTTCCCCACACCCACACCAGCATTGGTTATTGGTTGATTTCATGATAGCAGCCATTCTTTCTGGAGTGAAGTGGAATCTCAGGGTTGTTTTCATTTGCATCTCTCTAATGACCAGTGATGTTGAACATTTTTTCATGTATTTACTTGCTATTTCTACTTCTTTGTCTGAGAAATATCTGTTCATTTCAGATGCCCAATTTTGGATTGGGTCTTTAAATTTGGGAGGTCTGATCTTTTTAAGTTCTTTATAGATTCGAGACAGTAGACCTTTGTCTGAGGAAGAGCAGGTGAAGATTTTTTTCCCACATTGTGGGTTGTCTCTTCACACTGCTGGTGGTTTCTCTTGCTGTGCAGAAGCTTTTTAATAAGAAGAGATCCCACTTGTTGATTGTTTGTGCTAGTTCATGGGCAACTGAAGTTTTGTTCATAAAATCCTTTCCTACACCAATGTCTTCAAGAGTTCTACCTAGCCTCTGTTCCAGCCAGTTCAGCGCTTCTGTTTTAATAGTTAGATCTTTAATCCATTTTTATTTTAGTTTAGTGCATGGTGAGAGATACAGGTCTAGTTTTAATCTTTGGCAAGTTGAAACCCAATTTTTCCAGCACCATGTATTAAAGAGGCTATCTTTCCTCCAGTAAAAGTGTTTGGCTCCTTTGTCAAAGATGAGATGGTTGAGTGTGTCTGGAGTTGTTTCTGTACCTTTTAATCTGCTCCACTGGTCCTCAGGTCTGTTTCTTTGCCAGAACCATGCTGTTTTTATCACATTAGTTTTGTAGTATAGTTTCAAATTGGAGGTTGTGATACCCGCTGCCATATCTCTGTTGCCTAGAATTGCTTTTTCTCTTCTGTGTCTCTTCTTGTTCCAAATGAATTTTTGGATTGTTTTCTCGAGGTCTGTGAAGTATGCTGCTGGAATTTCAATTGGGCTTATGTTGAATCTATATAGCAGTTTTGGAAGTATGGCCATTTTCACTATGTTGATCCTTCCTACCCAGGAGCAAGGGATATCTTTCCATTTTGTGATATTGTCTTCAATCTCTCTTTTCAGAGTGCTATAGTTTTCAGAGAAGAGGTCTTTAATTTCTTTTGTTAGGTTGATTCCTAGGTATTTGATTTTTTTGGAAGCTATTGTGAAAGGAGTTGTTTTTCCAGTTCCTCTTTCAGCGAGCCTGTGGTTCATGTACAGTAAAGCTATTGATTTTTATGTGTTGACCTTGTATTCAGCTACTTTACTAAAGTTGGTTAGTAAGTCTAGAAGACTTTTGGTGCAGTTCTTTGGGTCTTCTATATAGAGTATCATGTCATCTGCAAATAATGACAATTTGGCTTCTTCATTTCCAATCTTTATTCCTTTTATTACTTTCTCTTGTCTAATTGCCATGAGTAATGTTTCCAAAACTGTATTGAATGGGGTGGTGATAGTGGACATCCTTGTTTTGTTCCTGATCTTAGTGTGAAGGATTTCAGTTTTTGACCATTTAGTATGATATTGGCTGTTGGTTTTTCATACATGGCTTTTATCAGATTGAGGTAGAGACTGTCTATTCCAATTTTTTGTAGGGTTTTTATCATAAATGCATGTTGGATTTTGTTAAATGCTTTTTCTGTATCTATTGAAGTGATCATATGGTTTTTGTCCTTGGTTATATTAATATAGTGTATTACATGCATTGATTTGTGTATGTTGAACCATCCTTGCAAACCTGGGATAAATCCCACTTGGTCAGGGTGTATGATCTTGTTAATGATCTTCTGCATTCTATTTGCCAGTATCCTAGTAAGGATTTTTGCATCTATGTTCACTAATGAGATTGGCCTATAGTTCTCTTTTTCAGTGGGTCTTTCTCTGCTTTGGGGATCAAGGTGATGCTTGCTTCCAGGAATGAATTTGGGAGTATTGCTTCCCTTTCAATGTCATTGAAGTGTTTAAACAGTAGTGGCAGTAGTTCCTCTCTAAATGTCTTGTAGAATTCAGCAGTGAAGCCATCAGGGCCCAGGCTTTTCTTAGTTGGTAAGTTTTTAATCACATTTTCAATTTCATTGATTGACATTGTGTTGTTTAGTATTTTTAGGTCTTCTTCGTTCAACTTTGGTAATTCATACTTATCTAGGAATCTGTCCATTTCTTCTGTGTTTTCCATCTTATTGGTGTATGAGTTCTTGAGGCAGGTATTGATGATCCTCTGGATTTCTACTGGGTCCGTTGTAATTTCATGCTTTTCATTCCTAATTGCATGGATTTGGGCCTTTTCTTTCCTTTTTCTGATAAGGTTGGCTAAGGGTTTGTCAATTTTGTTTATTCTTTCAAAGAACCAACTCCTGGCTTCATTGATTTTTTGTATCGTTCTCTTAGTCTCCATTGCATTGATTTCTGTTCCAATCTTTATAATTTTCTCCATTGTATGAACTTTGGGTTTCTCCTGGTCTTCTTTTTCTAGAAGCTTGAGGTTCAGCATCAGGTTGTTTAGTTGGGCTCTCTCTGTTTTCCTAATATGAGTATTCACTGCTATGAATTTCCCTTGTAAGACTGCTTTCATTGTGTCCCATAGATTTCAATATGTTGTATTGGCATTTTCATTTAATTGTAGGAACTGTCTGATTTCTTTGTTCATTTCCTCTGTGACCCATTGGTTATTCAGAAGTGTGTTGTTCAATTTCCATGTGTTTATGAAATTCTTGCAGTTTCTTTTGCTATTAATCTCCAATTTCATCGCACTATGGTCTGATAATATACAGGAGATAACTTCAGTTCCTTTGCACTTACTTAAACATGCTCTATGAGTGAGTATGTTGTCTGTTTTGGAGAATGGCACATGTACAGCTGAAAAGAATGTGTATTCTGATTTTGTGGGGTGGAAGACTCTGTAAACATCTGTTAAGTTCATTTGTTCAAGAGTTTGATTGAGTTCTAGTATTTCGTTGCTTATTTTTTGTCTAGTCGATCTATCTATTTGTGACAGTGGGGTATTAAGTTCCCCCACTACTATTGTATTAGTGCTTAGTTGATTTTTCATGTCATTTTGTATTTGTTTTCTCTAGTTGGGCACACTAGTGTTTGGTGCATATATGTTTATGATTGTCATCTCTTCCTCTTGGATTGTTCCCTTTACAAGGATGTAATGTCCTTCTTTGTCTCTCAATCAGTGTTGGTTTGAAATTCACTTGATTTCCAAAGAGGATAGTTACTCCCGCTTTTTTTCAGGTTCCTGTCACATGGAGTATTGTTTTCCACCCTTTAACTTTCAGTCTGTGAGTTTCTTTTTGAATTAAGTGTGTTTCTTGTATGCAGCATATTGTTGCATTTTGCTTCTTGACCCATTCTGCCAGTCTGTTTCTTTTGGTTGGTGAATTGAGACCATTAACATTGATGGTTATACCTGATACACATTGACTTATCATTGTCATGAGTTTTTCTTTTTGTTGGATTCTCCCGCCTTGCATGTAATTTCTTGTCACGCCTGATGGATTCATTCTGCTTTGCTTCCTGGGGTTGTGATCCTCGTTGTCTTTTCCTAGGAGTTTGTCTAAAATTTTTTGGAGTGCTGGTTTGATATTTGTGAAGTTCCTAAGGTGCTCTTTGTCATGAAAGTATCTTATTTCTCCATCAGTTTTGAAAGATAGTTTTGCAGGGTACATCAATCTGGGTTGGAGGCTGTTTTCCTTTAGGGCTTGGAATACATCACTCCAAGCTCTTGTCTTGAGGGTTTGTGTTGAGAAGTCTGCTGTGATTCTGATGGGCTTTCCTTTGTATGTGATTTGTTTCTTTTCTCTAACTGCTTGTAGAATTTTGTTCTTCTGTGGGGTTTCTGGAATCTTAACAATTATATGCCTATGTGTAGATTTTTTTTTTTTATCAAGGCCAGTTGGAGTCCTATATGCCTCACTTATCTGTATGTCAAGTTCTTTTCCCGTGCTTGGGAAGTTTTCTGCCATCACTTCTGTGAACAGTTTGTGTTTTTTTTATGTCATTTGCACTCTCTCCTGTTTCTTCATTGACTTCGATCAGTCTTATGTTATTCTTCTTTTCATCGTCTAGCAGCTGCTGGATTGATTTCTTGTGGTCCCTTACTATTTTAAAGAGATTTTTCTTTTCCTGTTCACTAATTGCAATATTATCTTCTGTATCTGAAATTCTGTCCTCATATTGGCTCATTCTGCTGCATAGACTTTTGATGGAGTTCTTAATGTCCTGGAAATCTGTTTGCATCTGTTTTATGGATTCCATTTGTTTCCTATGTTGGGATTCCATCATGTTCCTCAGCTCCTCTATTTTTTTATCTGTGTCCCCTCTAGATTTATTAATCCTGTCTTGCACTATTTGCACAATCTCTGCTGTTATCTGAGAAATTATTTCTGATTTCATTTTTTCCAGATTCTCTTTCAATGCCAGTTTAGGGAGTCCAGGTGGTTGAGTATCAGATTGTTTCATCTCGTTGCCCTTTGAGGTTGCTATAGGTGATCTGGAAGTCTGGTTTTGAGACTTATGTATCTTCTCATTTCAACTGGAGGCAGGGGATGCTGCTGACACCAGCGCAGCTAACCTTCTCTGCTTTGGGGGCGGCTTTGCTCCTCAGCACTGGGGGCCATGGTACGGTGGCCCAGAAGGTTCACTTCTTCAGTGCTGGGGCTAGCTCATGAGACCCATATTTAACTAATCTCCAGTACAACCTGGAAATGGTGATTTTTTAAATACTTTGAGAGTGATTCCAGTATGTAGCTGTTATAGGGTATTTTCTTTAGAAATGACTTGCCAATCAAAAGTATTCCAAGTCTTTCTTGCCTCAAAGACTTGGATGAGACAAGCCAAGAATGACACCAAAAGTTTATTTGAAAAGTACAGGGTGAATGGATATGGGAGAAATCAGCTCTGCAGAGCAAACTTGGGCTGAATAAAAACAAAAAGAAGGTAAAAACAAAAATGAAATTACATGCCACATTCAAATGCATGCATGATCTAGCTGATTTCCATGATGGCCACTCTTTTTAATGCTGTCCACATCTCATGGAACCTCACAAGAAGTTGTACATATGGAGTCCTCACGTTTCCCTGGGATTTAAATATCTGTTTAAATCTTCTATATGGTAGCATATGGGTAAAGTCTAATTGACAGTCCTCTCCAGGGTATGTCCCTCTCCTCTGTACAGATTCTAATGAATGATGTGGTTTGGGCTTGCCCTGGTTGTTGTAGACACAGAGTGAGCAAGATTTGCCAACCTGTTCAGTGGATGCACTAGTCCTAATCCTGTGAAAACTGGAGTGACCATTTCCAACATAGCATCTCTTCCCATATGGAAGGAATCATGAAGTGTTTTTATAACCATCCACTGTATCCCTTGGGGAAGGACCAGTTTGTTTCCTAAATACCACCAGAGTCCCCTTTTAATTCTTCCTTGTCCTAAGGCCCATTTATCCTCCTGGGGGTATAGACTGGTTTGAATGGTTCCTCAGGAATTGGGAATAAGGCTGGAGTCTTAAGGGGCAATAGGGCTGCCATTTTTGCCTATCAGCCTTTTGATTTTTCAAGATTTCAGACATGTCACTCTGGTGTCCTTTACAGTGCATGACTGTACACAAAGCAGCAGGATTTACCTTTTGGCTGATTTGGTCAGGGAGACCTGGTGTAGTCCCAGCAAATAAAATCTGTTTTGGCCTTAGCTGGAATTTGAGAATTGCCCCCAATTTTGTTAATAAATCTCCTCCTAGCAAGGAAGTAGGACACTGTGGGACAATTAAAAACTGATGGTTAGGGCTGGGGATTTAGCTCAGTGGCACCGTGCCTGCTTTGCAAGCACATGGTTCTGAGTACCATCCCCAGAACCAAAAAAGAAAACACCTCGTGGTTAAACATTTGACCCTCAAAGTGAGCCATCAGAGGAGGAGTAAAGAATCTCCAAGTAGGAAACCCTTTGATATAGCTATAGATTTAGAGGAGAGTTTTCCAGAAAAGGAAATCAAAACAGAATGAGCTAACCCTGAATCCATATCCAGTTGAATTGGCTCACCCATGGTGTCCAAGATTACCCTGGGTTCCTCAGAGGAGATAGTGATGTCCATGGACAGGGACATTGCAGGCATCCCTGGAGCTCCTCAGTCTTTGGAGCAGGAAATGAGGGTTCTGGCTGGCCTAGCCCCTATCTGGGAGCTGGGACAGTCAAACCTCAAATGTCAAGAGTCAGGAACATTAGCTGCCTCACATTTAGAACAGGGCCCAAGTGGAGGCTTGGTGAAATCTTGTGCCCAGTGTCCAGTCTTCTTATACATGAAACAAGAACCCTTTCCTCAGTTGTCCTTGGGTTTTTCCTTAGATGACCTGGGTGAGTTTAAAGCATTACCAATTACAACAGCTATAATCTTAGTCTTTCTCTTTTCTCTCTTCTCTGGGACCCAATTGTTGAACACAGAAAAGGCCATGTCCAACAATTAGGTCATAGGTGTCTGTGAACCCACCTGAAATTTTTGTAGTTTATACCAAATATCTGGGGCTGACTGACAGATGAAATGATGTCCCATTAGTGCCTCTTCCTCACTGGAAGATGGATCTATATTAGTGTACTTGTGGAAGGCCCCTGCTAATCAGTTAAAAAACAAAACTGGATTTTCCTCTGTACCCTGTAAGATTCCACTCACTTTATCATAATTAACTGACCTTTTAATGCACCTTTTTATCCCCATGGTAAGAGCACCTCTCTTAGTAGACCTCATTTTTAGTCCATACCAAATATTATAGTCCCAGTTTGGCTCTGTTGAAGGGAGAACAGCCTCTCCAGGGTGGTTTCCTTCCCTTTTTAAAGCATATTATTCATCTGCTTAGTTCCTAGCCTCTTGTAGGATTCTTTGTTTATAGCAAGTGGCCAAAATGTATTGGACATCTTGCCATGCTAAATCAAAATCAAGGCCAAAGTTTGAAACCCATCAGCAAACTTATTGGGGTCTTCTGATGGTTGGCCTAATCATTCCCTGCACTATTGGACATCTGCAATTGAAAAAGGAACATGTACTCAGGTATTTCCTTCCATCCCTGGGACTTCTCTTAGGGGCAAGACAAGTTGTGAACCAGAGTAGTAGGAAGCACGACTTTGGGTTCAACTTACGGGGCTTAAGCATATTTCAGTGTTTCTAGTGGAGCTTAGGGCTGTCTGAGGAGGCTGTCAAGGGACCTGAGGAATGTTGGGTTCCTCTGGGGCACTCGACTCTAATGGATCCCCTGGCTACCTGGAGGTGATGAACCTGATCTGTTGATCTGAGGATTATAAGGGGGAAGCTCAATGTGACCTCCTACTGTGGTTATCTTCAATAAATAGATCAACAAGACCAAGATCCCAGAGACACATGGGGGTCTTAGAACAAGATCATCCAGGATATCTTTGTCTTCCTCAGAGCCTGCACTAAGTACCACAGTTCTTGAACCTTCCCTCTGATAAAGAGTTTTAAAAACCTGAATGTAAGACATTTCAAACAGAAACACTGCACCTGGACAAAAGTCTCATAGTCCAGAGTGCCATCCCCTACCCATCTTTTGCCACCTCCCAGCTTGTATTGAACCCAGACAGTATTACAATAGTAGATAAGTTGTTCTTGTTTTAAACTCTCAGGATCAAACCTGACCCATTCTTCAAGGATACGGCATAGTGGCAAAGTTAGCAAAATGTGCACAATGAAGAGATCCAATAGATTTCTCATCTGCTTGTCTTGGGATATAGAAAGAGAAGAGAGACAACTAGGCCTCTGCTCCTTAAGGTGGCATCCCATACATAAGGAGGAGACCCAAAGTCCACAAGGTAGCCCTGTGGGACTTTACAAAACCCAGATAGACATCTCTATCCAAGAACCTTAGAGCAATGGCATAATCATTTTACCAGAGAAGACCACAGAAGAACCCGCCACACACATCAGGGGCTTTTGTCTCCACATTTGAACCCATCAACTCGTTAGCAAGAAGGAGGCTGGGCCATCTGTTGGCCTTGCCTAGTACATACTCCTATGAGATAATGGCAGAACTTTTCCAAGCAAAGTTCTTTTAACCACCTCATTGGGCCTCTTGATGGTTCAACTTGCATTTAGAAACCATATGGGGAAAAAAATCTCTTGCATTTACTCTGACAGAAGAAATACTAAGAGTTGAAATGACTCTGTTTTTATTTGTTTGAGTGTGTGTGTGTGTTTGTTTTACACTCACAGTTACTTTAGTTAGCTGTTCTGTTCAGGCATCAGGCAGGTCTTTAACTTAACTGCATTTAAACAGGAAAGCATAAAACCCAAGTGATGATGGCCTCAGGTGGGCTCTTGGACCTGGGAGCACAATGTTGTGGGGGGCTTTGTTCCACAGACAAGTTTTTTTTTCTTGATTTCCCATTTGTCTCTCTCACCCCTAGGTAAGACTGAAACTCCCTTCCAGAATGGAAGCAGGGTCCAGGTTTTGCCTGCAGGTTTGCATCAGCGCTGCCTTATGCACCTACTTTTGCCCAGAGGTGGGGGGGGGGGCGCAGCAGGGGTCCTCTGGCAGAGGAACCACTGAGCTTAATCCCTGGCCCATGGCCCAAAGAATTCTTAAAGGGATAGTTCATTATTTTTACTTTTTGTAGGGGAAAAAAGAAAAAGGTTCCTTCTCCTACTTTCCATAAGCCCATATGCTCTCCAAAATCAGAGGCTTAGCTCAAAAGGCTAATTTTATAAAAGAAAAGAAAAAAATGAGGAGATAGAAAATAAAAAATGGTGGCAGCTGGTGATACACATCCATGTATAGTGATATAAGAAGACAAAATGGCGACTGACCATGTGGCAAGGTAACATGGCTGCTGGCCATGAGGCAAAGTAATGTGGCAGCACCCTTGACTAAAACACAAACTGAGAAAAAGCCATTTACAAACTAGGGTATGCAGAGACCAGGATAATTTACCAAAATACACAACAAACAAACATGAGGACAACAAGGCATACCCGTGGAATGAACACAAGTGGCTAAAAAGAAAAACAAAAGCCAACCTTCCCTCCCCCTATCCCCATGGCTAGAAAAGCAGCAAAGAGTTCTCTGGGCACCTAGAGAACAGTCCCCAGCATTCCTAACCTAGAGGACAGAGTGAGGAATAGAAGGGAAGAGAAGAAAAAACCTCGTGGAGAGAAACAAAAATTTTCCCAACTTGGGCCTTGCCTTGGTCTCCAATACCTGAGTTTTATTCTTATGCCTGGCCATGTCAAAATGTTTTTTGGCTGGCTACGCTAAAATGTAGTTTCTTTAGAAATGACTTGTCAATCAAAAGTATTCCAGGTCCTTCTTGTCTCAAACAAGGAATTGGGTGAGACAAGCCAAGAATGGTGTCAAAAGTTTATTTGAAAACTATAGGGTGAATGAGTATGGAAGAAATCAACTCTACAGAGCAAACTTGGGCCAAACAAAGAGAAAAACAGGTAAAAGAGGGTAAAAAGGAAGTATGTGGCACAGACTACCATGCAAACTTACACACCATAGCAGCTTGCTGTGATGGCCACTCCTTTTCTGCCCTCCACATCTCAGGGGAGCTCAAAAGAAGTTCTAGAGATACAGCATCTTCACGTTTCCCTGGGATCTTGTGATTGACAAGTCCTGTTGATTTTCCCAGCCAGCTTTACCAGGCCCTATCTCCTACAACATACCAATATAACTCAAAACCCATCAGCCAGATATTCTCAGGTCATTCCCATCACCTCTGAAGCTTTACAACACAAACAAATACTGGAGTCCAACCCAGTCCCACCAGATTAGAACCTGTGGGGATAGAGTCTAGGAATCCATGTGTTGACAGAGCTTCACAGGTAACTAACTGTCACATAACCAGGATTAAGAACCACTTTCTTCATCAGACCCTGCATCATCTCCCTTTCATGACTGTATGACAAGGAATTATGTATGTCTTGGACTGCCAAAGGGTCTAAACTCTTTGAAGACAGGTTTTATTCGATTCACTACCATGGTCATTTTCCCAGCACCAAGCAAGGGCCCTTATACACAGTGTATTTTAGAAACTAAAGAACCAAGAGCGTATCTTCTGTTGACCCTACTAAGAAGACAAAGCACATCTTTGTAGAGTATAGCAGGCCTTTTGTATCCATGGGTTCCATATCCAAGGATTCAACCATAGATGGAAATTCTTTAAGGAAAAAAACTGTTCATACTGAGCGTGTACAGACTTTTTCTCTTGTCATTATGCCCTAAACAATATAACTATTTATATACAATTTACATTGTATTAAAAATTATGAGTGGTCTAGAGATGATTTAAAGTATACAGGAGAATGCTCATAGGTTACATACAAATGCTGTGCAAGTTTATGAGGAACTAGAACATCCACTGATTTTGGTATGCACAGGAGTCCTGGAACCCAGACCTCATAGCTACTAAAGGATTACCACACTGAACACTCCTTTTACTAGGTTTTTAATCTCTGATATTGACCTGGAAATTTAGCAAGTCATTCAAATCTCTGCATGTCATGGTTGCCTGGCTATTAAGTGTCCAAAGTAGGAATTAAACCCAGGTTCTATTGAAAATACTCTTTCCTTTACTTTTCAATTCTCAAAAGCAACTACAGAATGAACAATTGGCTACCTACATGTTTGGATATAGACTGCCAGATATGTTTCTAAAATTTGAACATAACCTGTCCCATAAGAAAAAAAGCTCTGTTGGCATTATGAAATAAATTTAGAAAAAATACATTAGATAAACCTAAAAATTAATTCTGGGATCTTACAGATTTTGCTTTCTTTTCTTCAGCCTCACCTTCCCTCACATGCACTGATTTTTCTGTAATATTTCTTGGTAACCATTTAGTTATAACATTTGGTGATTGTCCTGACTTTTCAACCCTTTCTTAGTTTTGCTGTTATCTTAGTTACTTTTCTGTCATTACTGAGTCAAAATACACCCAAAATTACAGGGGGAAATGTTTATTTAGCTCACAGTTTATAGAGGTTTCAGTCCATAATCGGCTGTATCCAAGGCTTCACAGAGGAGAACAATTCATGGTGGGCTGAAGGTACCAACACAACAAGGGGCCCTAACAGCATCTTTCTGCCCCTTATATTGTATCCAGGGTACCAGGATTAGGGCAGTGCCAAACCAGTCAGTGAACTGATTAAGTAATCACATACCCTTAATCCCAGCATCACACACTCTAGATCCAGCCACTTCTGAAAAAGCCCCACCTATGACCACATAAGGCTTGGGGCAGGGGGCATCTAGACCCAAACCATAACAGTTACTTCTCAAAGACTTTTCAAACAACTTGAGCTTCTAGTTATGAATGAAATCTTTTTGACGGTTCATAATATAGTTTTCCTAAGGTAATAAATTGGCATCTGGTATATACTTCTAATGTTGTAATGTTTCATTCACTATGAATATGCACATAAAATGCATACAGAGATAACAAAGTTGAAATGACACCCAAATGAGACCAAGAAGCCAGCCCAGGCTGTTTGTCATTTATTTCCAGGCTGCTAGGTGACTTTGTACAAGTACTGAATTTTCCAGAGCCTCTTTCCTTACCTAAAAAAATGAAAGAGAATGGGGCTAAGGTAGATCCTCCCAAATTTTCTTTCAAATGTGAAGTGCTATGATCTTTTAAAATAATAAGACCACTTATCAGGTCTTTGGCCAACACTAATTTGATCCTTGTTTTTATTAATATTTTAAAAAGCAAACAGACATTATTTAAGAATTATAGATTTCTTTACTGTTTTTTAAGTGTTCACTCCATTACCTTTGACCGTAAAATAGTCACTGTTACCACCATTTCATAGAAAAGGACATTGAGACACAGGCTGAGTGACTTGCCAGGGTAACACAATCAGAACACTGCAAGTTGAGGCCCCTACTGGACCCTGCTTTGACCCCCTGTGATACCACAAAGGCCTCAGGCAAAATTGGAGATCAAGGACCAGGCAAACCTGATGTGCTGCCAGCTCCCCCCACATCTGCCTTCCCCAAATGTTCTGTAGTCCAGACGCCTTTTAAATTGCTTTGGAAGAAAATACCAATGGGAATTTATTTAGCATATCATTTCTGGGTGTGTGTTTTCCTGAGCATTTATAGATCTGTGTTTTTCTGAGAAGCTGAGTTTTCTTGATAAAGCAAGACAGATCATGATAAATGAGCAGCTATGTAAGCCTAGCTGGGAGGAGGACCAGAGACTGTAACACCCCTCCTGTGAAGTTAATCCTGTTTCTGTTAGCTATTTCTTTATTAGTTAATGAGGTCTTGCAAAAAATGCGTTTCTGTGATGGTGTTTTAGCATCCTTGCCTCTAGGAACATTTTCAAATATTCATAAAGTAGCTCATCTGACCAAAGCTTAAAGCAAAGGTGCATTAAGTACGAATTTAGTCAACTTCAAATGTGGGTGGTCGAAAGCTACTGCTTGAAATAACCTAAATAATCCTGGTCATTGGTGTTTCCAGATCCACAGCTCTGGGTGTAAATGTGAAGGGTGACAGGGAAGAGGTGTTATTTAGAACAGCTAGAATACTGAAGGGCAGCCCTGTAAGCTTTGATCCTGCTTCCTGACTGACAGTAGTGTGGCTTGCTTTTGGAAAGCAGAATAACTTAAGAGAAGCAAAATAAAATAGAAAAGGAATTGCCAGTGGAGCCCCTGGGAAGGAGAGCAGATATGAGATCATATTGTTTCTGGGTGGCGAGGCAAGAGACCTTTCATTTTGGTTCCTTATGGCAAAGAGGGAAAGAAGGGATCTCAATAGATGGCTTGGTGCTCAGTGATGCATTTAGAGAGCAAAGGAAATGTGGAAACTCAGTTAGCTCCTAAACTGAGCTCCATGGTACAGCAAACCACAGCAATTACCTCTCTGGCCTGTTTGGGAGGATCCTTCACATGGTAGCAAGGGTGCTCAGAACACAACTAGTGTTCACACATACCCACCCACACACATACACACATAAGTTTCTCCATGCCCTAACGCACACACATTTCAAAGCACAACCACACAAATCCTTTATATTTTTCACCTTTTTTATAATTTTGTTTTCCCCAAAACAGAATTTCAGGAAGTTCATGCTATGGCTCTCTTATGTGCAAAAGTTTGGTGGTTCTGGGTGACCTGGACTATATTAGGTATATTTTGGTAAAGAAACAAAAAATTATAGTCCGATATTCTCCATCCAATTTCTGGGCAAGTACCTCAGAGCTGCCACCAAGTATTCCTGACCTTATTGTAACAGGAGCTCAAGAGATAAATCTGTAAGCCAAAGTCCTGTGACCATTGACCCTACAGATACTGCAGTAAATCCTGCATCCCTGGTAACTCAGTGCTGCCCAAGGTGAAATGTCCTCAAAAGAACCCCCAAATGTCACAGCCCCGGTGTCTCTTATTCTTTAGTCTTAGGCCTTTTGCAATACCAACCCCTACATGAAGGAAAGCTCTGAGCCACACTTCAGAAAGGAGTGACCATGTAATCCTTCTCCATACAAACCAGAAAAGAGACAAACATCTTGTAGCAATGAGAGTTAATAATGCAAATGTTTACTTCTGCAGCTCTGGACCCAAATTTTTGGTCATTTTATCTGATTATACAACTTCTCTAAATGTGATGGGGGGGGAAGTCCTAAAAAAAAAAAAAGCAACAGCACTGTAGTAGTGCTACTTTGAGAAATTTTCAGTGTATATTATTATTTTTCTTTTGTCTCTTGCCATGAGGACATTGAGGACACATTGGCAGCCCTTAAATGATCGTAAAAGATACAAGCTAATGTTGGTTGTTCCAGATGTAATTTTACATTTCTCAGAAGAAATAACAGTTACATCTTGGATGCAAATTTGACTGCTGTCCTGTACTTAATGTTCTTTTCCAGGTGATTCACATAACTGGCCGGCTACGCCTGAGAGTATCACTGTCCCACGGGAGGACCGTGCCCAGCCAAATCATGGGTCTTGTGGTGGTGGCTCATGCCTTACCTCCTCCTACGATCAATGAAGTCAGAATTGACTGCCATATGTTCGTCACTCGAGTAAATATGGACCTCAATATCATTTACTGTGAAAATAGGTACTTTGTTTTTGTTTTCATTTGCCCTGTTGCACACTGCATTTTGGTGAGGGTTTGTGTTTCCAGCAGGCTGAAGGATTTTACTTTTCCAGTGAGGCTTATTATAAATCCTGATCTCATTTTTAATGGCTGCCTGGCCTGACACCAAATATCCTTTTTATTTAAAATTTACATTGCTGCCCTGATTTACATTAGGGACAACAGTGCATGGATTGGGATACCCAGATATCATATGCTGTAAAGAAGACACATTTTAGCTGAGAACCCAAGGAAAGAGCAGAACTGAGACATTATTGGAACAATGATGCAGTAAAAGGTATCTCTTCTGATGCCTCTGCACAACCCTCTTCCGATTAATTCAAGGGCTGGCATCACAACGGTCAGTATTCATGCAGACATTAAGCACAGAGAGAATAAATGAGAATTTGAGGCCCTCCGAGGGAAAAAAGAGGAAAAAGGAATTTGCAACACTATTAAATAAAACTTTATCACCCTGAGGATTTTACTTTTATAAATTAAGAAAGATGACTCATCATATAAATGAGTTGGCAGTTCTTCTTTAAGTCTGAGCTTTTATAAAGGGACATTTTAGCCTCTGGTTAAAAAGTTCACTTTTTCTATTAAGCACAAAGCAAGGGACAAAGAACTGGGACAGTGCCCTTTCACACCTCTCACCTACAAGTCATCAGCCCATCATCAGACTAAATTGAAGAGAGAATCACAGGGTCCGGGGGATGAGGGAAAGAGGGCCACATATCAGCTGTGGGAAGGCAGCCTAGTGATACTGTCCCTCCCCTGGTGCCACAGGGAGAATTACTGAGGCTGTGTGGGGAGGATGCTTTTATGGCACAGATTATTGTCAGACTTGAAGGCAGTATGTGTTCAGCCAGCCCTGTGAGTGCCTTTGGAGGGGAAATGAAAGAACAAAATAGACAAGTGGCTGGGGTAGTTGACCTCTCCAGAGGCCAGGCAAGAGGAAGTCAGATAGCTCCTGCATTCAGCCCACCAAGAAGCAGCAAATGTGGAGATAAAGTTACAAATTGCCTACCACTCCCAGCCAGGGTCTGACAGTGGAACAAGATACCCACTTGAGCTGTGAGTGTTCAATAGGATGGAAAGTTGCATGAGCCTGTCACTATTATTTCATAAGTAACTCTAAATCTGTTCTTCAGGTTTTGCTGGCATTTGTTAAGTTTTATCATCATGATTATGTACTTGGGTTTGTCTAAGATATTCTGGAATGACCATAAAGTATTGAGAAAGGCAAGTTAGCCAGAATGATTAGCTGGTGGTGGCAAGAAATAATAAAAAGAACTGACATTTAATGGCTATATACTACATGCTCAGCCATATCCACCAAGCTTCAGGACAGTAAGGTGCCTGCTGCCACTATCTTTGTCACTTATGGGCAGTTTTGCCTTAGAGAGAAAGGATTCGTTGCCCTTGGCCAAGACTTAAATTCAAGACTGCCAAGCCCTTGCTCTTAAATGCATCCTTGGTGGTCTCCCTGGACTTATTTTTCTCTCAAGGTCAGACTATATAGCTAGGAACCAGTCAGAATAACCTCTGAGAAGGACTTTTCATACACATCCACAATGAAAGAACATGATTGCCACCCACAAAGCTGTTTAATTTCTGATTAAAAATTTACAATACTGCGGGAGGAGACCCAACCACAGGAGACAGAGACAAAGTCAGAGGATAAACATAGCTTACTAGATTCTGATTCACCATCACCATCCCCTCCAAAAACCGTGGGGCTTTGGCTTATCAAACTTCCAATGATTGTCCTATCCCAAAACATCACCTCATTTTCATTCCTGTTATCAATTGATTAATTCTTTTGACAAGCTGTATGGACCTGAGTGCCTCATGGTACCAATTTACTAATTGAGATCATTTTCTGTGACCCACTTTTAGGTTTTTTCCCTTCACATTAAAAAAAAAAAAAAAAAGCTTTCTATAACCTCTATTAGCCAATACAGTATAGCATTACTTCCCAACTGAAGATGACAGTAATTATGAAAAAGACCTGTATTAAAGGCAATTGCATATTTGATCTACAGAAAAAGCACACCTGTGCCACCACAATGTTATGTTAATTTCATTTCATTCATCAATCCCCTCACTGACCTCTGAGGTTGCTTCACAGAGGAGGAAACTGAGGACCAGAATAAAAGACATATTTCCCAGAATTCTCGTTTGCTGTTTGCTGTATATTTTTTAAAGAAATCCTTGATGGCTAAGCTGGTCACATTCACCACAGTAATAGGTTCTGGTGCATAGAAATGGCTTCAATCATTTTGAATGATTTAATTCAAATAAAGAATCAACTAAAGAAATGCCTTCCCTAAAGAATGGAGTGGCTTTTTCCTGGGGTTTATTATTTAATTAGGGAAGTGTTAACTAGAAACTGAAGCTTGCTCCTTGAGCTGCAGACCATTCTTCCGAGCATTCCTGAGGACGGCCTCCGGCAAAGCCGACATCTAATGCTTTCAGAGGAGCTGGCAAATTTCAGAAACACCAAAGAGTGTCTTTTAATGATATCCTTGTTCCCGCATTTGCAGAAAGGGGGTGTAAACTGCACTTGGAAAACAGGCTAATGGTTTTAGGAAAACACCACCTAATCTGTTTTGTACCATGAAATTCTTGAGAAAACACTCCTTTTCATTTCCCCAACTACGCTTATTCCTCTGAGAATTTTAGTTTGGCCAAAAGTATTATTTAAATTGCTAGTCATTGAGAAATTCACTTATCAAGTAGTGCATTTTAGTAATATTCCATAGTTTTTTGGTTTTATTTTTCTACTTCCATGCCTTGGGGGTGTAGAGGTAACTTCCCATCCATAATCTCAGCTGTTTCTTAAACATATCACTTCCAAAGATTCACTTCATATTTGAATAGGCCACATGTCATAAATCATATTACAGGGACAGTAAGGAGAATAAATTAAAGAAAAATCCGATTTTGGACTGACCAAAATAAATCTGTACTTGGTGATACAGAGGGTAATAAGTATTTTGACATGTTTGTATAAACCAAGCGGATTCCCCCGTCATGCTCTGCCCAAGGACATTGACGCATCTGGACAATCAATGACAGAGGCTTACACACTCATGCTGTGGAGCACAAGCCTGCAAGAGCTGCTGCAATGGTTTACAAGTTTCTGTGAGGAATCCACCACAGAGTATCAGTTAAAAGAGTCAGGAGTGAAAGCTGAGCTCCCAAATGACTAAGACTAAAAAAGATAATACCCCCAGGCATCTGTATGTCTCAACATTTAAATTATATCCCTGGAAATGCCAATTTGGACTTTATGCCAAGAAGCAGTTGAAACCCTTTTTCATGGAAATACGCAATAGAAGGCCAATCTGTTTAAATGAAAGGTGTCTCTAATCATTTGGTATAAACATAACATGTTTTTATTTTATTATGTAACCTTGAATTATCTTGGCCTGTAATGAGGATCTTGCATTGTTACTGATTCTCAATAATTTCATGGAATTATGTTGTCTAAATGTGCATTCTAATGCCAAAAAAGAAGAAAAGAAAAACCTATCTAATCATTTAAACACAACTGCTTGATCTAGCACATTTCCTGGTTTTGAAAAGCCCTGTGCCACAGCCTCCTGGGTACCTGGCATGATGAAAATGTGTCAGTAGATCAGTATGGAGTTGTTTGACAGTCTCTCCATTTTCCTCCTTTCTAAGTTCCAGTCTGTGTTCTTCTTTTTGTAGAATTAGTGATTACATGGATTTGACACCTGTAGACATCGTAGGGAAAAGATGCTACCACTTCATCCACGCTGAAGACGTAGAGGGCATCAGGCACAGTCACCTGGACTGTAAGTACCCCTGTGTGGGGAAGAACCCTGGCTGGTATCATCTCTCCCTGACCCTTGTCTGGCTTCAGTGCTGATTTTTCCCTTCATCTCTGCTGTCTACATGTGAGAGGACTGTGAGCATGCAGTGAGAAAAAGTGACACATAAATCATTTCAACTTGTGTTGGCATTAGGTTGAAAGTTGGACCTTGGGCCCAGAGAAATTGCTGGATCTTTAGGCACTCACGCAGAATTTCACGGTGTCTCGTGCTCTCTCTCCCATGAAGTGGTGAGGGAAGCTCTGTCGTAAGTGCTTCCTTGACCCTTTCATTTTCTAGAGAGCAACTTCCATTTTGTAATTTGTGGTCTCCGTTTCAAAGAACACGTGAGAGAAGACAAGTTCACACAGGCCAGAGCCTCATAAAAATGCCTACCTGACTGGCCACAAAACCAGAGTGAGGGGGAAGCCCAGGGCTCGGGGCAGAGCACATAGTGTGAACACAGAAACTCTTTTCAGGATATTTCTGGAAAGACAGTTATTCAGAAGAGCAGGTACCACTAGCTCTGGCTCCCGGAATAAGGAAACAGATCTTTACTCTGCCTCTTGCTCCAACTCCTGACTCTTAGGCTGAACGCCAAGGGACCTGCCTCTGTGACCTGTAGGCAAGCAAGACCAGTAGTATCCCAGTGGGTGCATGCAGTGAGGCAAACACCAGCATCTTCCTGCACTTCTCTTCAAAGTCCCCTGGGCTGTTCCTACTTAGAAGGGATCTGACAAGGACACTCATCTGGTAGACTTCTTAGGAAGGAGGTGCTCTCTTCTGAAAAGTGGTCCTTTCTAGGACCATCCAACAGCTTTTTCCCGGAAGAGCAGAGCTCCACCAGCCATATTCCTAGAAAGTTCTAAACCCAGGTTTCCACTCTGACTTTAAGTACATTCAAGGTGCCACACACGAAATGGTGCAGCCTAACACTGAAGCTTTTATGTAGTAATCACCAGCCAAATAGTCTGTATTTACCCCTGCTCCCCTTCCTTGTCATGGTTGAAGAGAGCTATTTTGAATCTTTCCTGCCCTTTACAATGGTTCCCTCATTTCAAACTCAGATCTTCAAATGCATAATGGACACAGTAAGCTAGGCAGTCTCCAAGTATGACCATCTTGTACTGTATCTTTAACCCTGCATCAGCAGCACTGACAGGGGACCAAATTCCATGTCAAACCCTATATATATACTGTGTCTCTGGGCAGAGCCTGCTTGCAAAGCTGCTCTCCAGCACAATCTACTCCCAACACTGGCACGTGCCTTCATATTGCACACCAGGGATTCAGGGAACACACTTGTTGCTAAAAGTGAATGGGTGTCATGTATCACAGAAGCAGATGGCTTTTCAATTAATTGGGGGGAAAAATGATGCTGTTTGCTGAAAAGAAACATCAGGTTCTTTGTTGCTGGGAATTCAGAGAAAATGGAGAAAATTCAAGATCTTTAAAGGAAGCCACAGACATAATTTTGGAACAATAGAAGCCAAAGATCTCGGCTTTTAAAATGAATATGTTGTTTTTAGGATACTGTCACAGGCCATGTGTGTAGGGACACGGGTGCTTTCTCACTTTGGAATCTTAATTGAGGTCTAAATTCAGAAACCTGACTGACAAAAAAGAACTCTGTCATCCTTGGTTATTATTTGGAAAACGTCATGCTATCTCTCTGAGATGTGATTTACAGCTTGAAGAAACACAATTCCTCAGGAACAGTGAGCTAGGGCAGTTCATTTCTTCCTGTAAAGCAAAAGTCTCCAACAAATATGTTTGATTCTATTCTTTCCGATCTACTTTTATCTCATTCTCAGTAGCCAGAGTAATTTTCGAGCCTTGAAAATAAACTACTGGGCCATTCACTATTGTGCCTTTCTCCTAATTTTTCTGGTATCTTGCCAACTAATAAACAGGGGATGTATAATTTCAAATTCTGTGATTTTTTTTTTTACTACTTGATATTGACATACTAGCTATTGCTTTATGATTTTGCCTACTAACAATGATTGAGTTCACTCTTTTAACTCATACACATGACTTTTAATTTTGAGTTCTTTTAATAACCTTAAATACATGAAAAAACAAATAGAACGAGCTGATAATTCTGCACAGTAAAATACACTTCACATATTTAGCTCTCATGCTGTGGAATAACTCCACAATGTCAAGTAGCACACAATTAGTAAAACTGTAGGGGGAGGAAAAGGAGTGTTTTGATCCTGAAGAATTTTGATCCTAATCAGATTGAAATTTCAACGTTCTTGTAGTACTTAATATCTTCAATCACACACACACAAAAATCAAACTGATTCCAATGTCAGGTTTTGCATTCTGTGACTGAAATAAAATGCTAAAATATACAAATGCATCTCGCTTTGTACAATAAACATTAACATCATTATAAAGTAAGATTGAATCTAAAATTGTGTGATGGAATGTCTGATGTTTACCTAATTCTCAAACCAAAGCCAGCCCCATAACAAAATGACAGAGCATATAATAAGTCTTGGTTGTGTAAACACTGGAAGAAAAGGCAAAAAGCCAGCACAGCATCTTGCTTGTCCAAAGCCCTAGGCTATATTACTGAAGGATGCCTCAACTCTGCCTTCTTGGCAGGAGAAGGTCATGGTGACATAGCATCAGTTCAAGAATAAGATAGAATTCTAAAACAAAGGGATGGTTAAAAAAATAAAACACATTAACTATTTAGCTTTTCTTCCTAGAGCTATTGGCACAATTCCTGGCTCTGCCCATGAAACACAGGTTTAGGCATCTGATCGTACTTCTGATATTTTGATGTCTGTCTGATACTCCAGTTTATAGATAAAGCTTAAAAAACACTCAAGTCTTTAGTAACTAAAAATACTATCTTTATCACTGGTACTTTTTTCATAGCCCAGGCATCTGTAAATCAATACATGAACTTATCTCTAGAATAGGAAAACTAAATGGGAATCAGCTGCACCTGGATTTGACAACTCTGATCAACCAAACCAAGAACTTGGGACCATCTGTTCTCCCAGTGGGCTAACTTGTGAGGTCTACGTAAAGCAGTTCTACATAAATAATCACTAAGAATCACAGTAGTGATGTCAACATGCTAGGTTAGTAAAATTGTACTAGGACTCTAAAACCAAGGAAGTTTTGGGGTCCGTTTTTTCAGGCTGTGACCAGAGACCTCTGTGAATTCTTTAAGACCAATTTCATTGATTATTCAGGTCAAATTGACCAGGTCAGCATTTAGGGTTTTAAATTATAAACCACTCACATTAGCAGTTATTTGGACACCTTGCCCTCACATCCTCCTACAGTCCTCTTGCTCAGGAGATGCTGACCTGAAGGTGACCGGTCACATCTCCTACAGCCACATACTGCAGTTACCCAGGGCATCTGTGCTGCCTTAACTCAGAGAGGTTACAGTACATCCATCCACCACTCTACCTCTGCCTGGAACCTGAAAAATAGGACACTGAGCCAAACACAGATACATGCTTTGCATTTCTCTTTATTCCCAATTAATCCGGCCTTTTGTCTATAGTAGGAGCTGAATTTTTCTTGACACATCCCTAGGGTTCTCTCTGGGTCAAATCAGCAACAACTCTCTGAAATCTTAAAGAGGGGGGATTCCTTCCTCCTTGTGACATTTTTTTTCCTCCATCAGCAAGGCTTAAGACTTTGCAGCTGTTGGATTTCAAGAAAAGGGAGCCATGGAGTATAGATAGAGTGGCAGTTTTCCATTCCTAGCACCTTACCCAGGATGAGAGAATTCTGTAAGAATTATCCTAGAGAGAGAGAAGGACTTCCAGATTGGCTAGGAGACCAAGTGGACATAAAAGCCCGTCTACCCAATATACTTGTCCATGGGTGTTTAAAAAAACACAGTAGCCTAAGTGTTTATTTCAGTTTATTTAATTACAAACTTCTATCCTTCTTAACACAACTAATGTACAGCTACCTGGCATAATGCATTGCGTGCTGTTTTGCATCAATAACCCCTACACCTCCCTCCTGAAGGTGTCTCATCGCCAAATGCAAGCAGACTGCTTAATGCAAGACTAATTAGTATATCCCCTTCCAGTCTTCGGGCCCTCCATTGTAATTCCTTCCCAGCTCATTTTTTTCCACAACCGAGCATCAATCAAAGTAAGTGCCCTGCCTGCCTAGGCAGCACAAGATGTCCTCCATGCATTTGTCATCTGCCACACAAACAAAGGGAGAATTTAATTGTTGATTTGGGTATGCAGCCATTGCACACAGTAAAGGAAGCTGCAAGGGAAGGAAGAAGGAAAGCAATAAAGTTTGAGGGGTGGGGCAAATACACATACCATGGGGGCTTTTTTTCTGCTTTCTGATCTTACCCCTTGTTCTGGCCTGGTCTTTGGGGACTTAGCTGCAGCCTGCTCATTGGCTGAACTTTTCCCCAAGGTAAATGAGTATTTTCACTTCTTCCATATGAATATAAAAATTCCCATGGAACGAAATGCATTTAATAGCTACCATGCCTGCTTTCTTCAGAAGCCAAATCAGCCTGTATCATGTGCCTGTCTGTTAACTGAAAAGATTATCACAGGAAACAGGAAAAAAACAGGCTTTTATGCAGGGGTGAATTAGTATTTTCTTTCCCCTTCTCTCTTCCTCTCTCACTCTCTCTCCTTCCCTCACTGCCTACTCTCTCTTTCTGATTTTGGCTTTTCAAGTCAAGAGCAGGCAACTACAGAAAACAAATACCAGCAAGAGGGCCTGATCACAAACTGTGCCTGCTCCACTTGTTACGCAGTGTTCTAGAACAGCAGTACTGACACTGCCTTATAGAAAAGTACCTTATAGGAGCTTAGAGAAATGCAGACTTTGAGGCCTACCCTAAACATACTGAATCAGAGTCTGAAATTAAGATCTCCCCCTGACTCTATGTATGCTAAAGTTTGTGGAGTACTATTCATACTATTACTTAGAGACACTATTTTAACAAGGAGCAAATACACACCAAATATATACCTTAATGATTTTATTTTCCTTTAGATTTGGATGAATCTGATTAATAGCAATAAAATGTGACAGTTAATTGGTTCTGAGGGTTTCTCAATCAGTTTTCAAATGTAATGAGTATATGATTACTTGATAAAGTTACTTTTTAAAAAAGATATAAAGTTTTAAATATTTATGGAGGAAGTTAAAAGTAATATCCAACTTAGGAAGAAAAAGGAGATCTTTGGTGTTTTCCCCCAGGTTAATATTTTCCTTCATGTATTTATTGCATGTGTGAACATGAGCAGTAATCTTTTCCCTCTTTAGGTTCATTTAACATTTCTGAGTACCTACTGCCATATACAAACACTTATGGTATTGCTATGACTTTTCAAAACTAAGTTATAGTCTCTAACTCCAAGGAGCTTACATGCTAGCAGAGAAGACAGCATGAAACAGCCACTTATGAATGGATGGCATAAAATGAAGATTCTTAAGATGTACAAAGAAAGCAGAGAAACACCAGAGGTGGGGGCAATCAAGGAGAGGATGGAGAAGAAGCTCCACACTTCGCAGGGTCTTCGAAAGAGGGTGGCAACAAGCAAAGATGGCAAGAGATATGGAGGGTGTCGAGGGCGCTCAGGTCTAGAAGAGCATAGGAGGGACGTGGAATATAAGCACAGACTCTCTTCTCTCTCCCCAAAGACGAAGCCAGAACTTTGAATTGACTGATAAATTTAGTTCTTCCATGGATTCTTATTCCTTATACCATTTGAACTAGTAGCTATGGTTTTTTTAAAAAAAAAAAAAAAAAAAAAAAAAGAGAGAGAAAGGAAAACTTCTATATGGCAAAAAATAACCTATTGCTCTTGTAAGACTTGAACACGCACGCGCACATACACACACACACACACACACACAGTTCCATAGCATCCATTTGAACATAAATCAGTTAACATAAATAAAAACCTCCAGGATAGCATCTTGTTCTTCATCTTGCATAAATTATTTTTTAAAATTTTCCTTAAAACATCAACATTTTAGGCCAGGTATGGTAGCACACACCTGTAATCCCAGCACTCAGGAGGCTGAGGTGGGAGGATCACTCTGAGTTTGAGGCCAGCCTGAACTGCATAGCAAAACCTTATCTCAAAAAGACCCCCCCAAAAATCAACATTTTCATGTCTCAAAAAAATCTCAAAACTTTTAAAAACACAAATAAGCAGCATAGGATTTAATTCATGTGTGATTCTAGCATACAATAGTTTGTTCTTAAATGTGAGGTTAATCAGTATACTCCAAACTCTTTATTCACGCCTACATCCTCCCTAGATTTTTGGAATTTGGTGTGGGACATAGCAGCTAAAATGTATCTGGTTGTAAGTGATAGAAAACCCAAGTAAAAATGACTTGAACTTTCTTTGTAACTGTCTTAAGTTTCTCTTCATGATCAAGATACTCACAGCACCCACTAATCATCAGTTCCCCACCGGGCAAGGTCCAAAGTCCGAAAACAGTGAGTCACTGTCTTGTGTTCCTTATCGAGAGAAAGAAAGCATCCCCCAAGCCCTCTCCTGGTGCTGAGAAGTACTTTGTGTCTCATGGTCTAGCATTTCATCAATGCCCAAGCCTAAGCCACACATCAGTCAAAACATGGAATTACTGTTTCTGGCTGAAGCAATCATGGTTCATCCCCCTGGCACTTTGATGGGAAGGCTGTCAAACATAAAGCCCAAAATCAGAGTTCTGTTGCCCAGAAGAAAGTGACAGTGTCCCTGCAGTGAACAATCAGGATGCCTGCCACATGGGAGGATCTGTGACATTTCACCATGAAGTACTTGGGTTTCTAAAAATCCGCATAACAGAAACAAATGGAATTTGTCTGGGCCAATTTAAGTATTCTTGAGATATAGACAGATGGATAGATAGATGAGAGAGAGAGAGAGAGAGAGAGAGAGAGAGAGAGAGAGAGAGAGTGCCACTTATACTTTTATTTTAAAAGATGTTCAGTAGGCTCAACAAAATAACAGCATCCAGAAACACAGGATCCACCAGACATATGAGGTTCACTTCATCCTTTTTACCTTTTAAAAGGTCTTCTTACATCCCAATCAGCTTGGTGACTCTAATATTCTTACCTTTTAAAAGGAGGTAAGAATTCACCCAGCCCAAGCCAGGCTTCTTGGGCTTCACAGACCTATGTGCCAATTTCCACATAGCTGTCACTATTATAAATTTATTAATGACTGATAAGGTTCGCTCTCCCATTCAAAGGCAAGTAGAGGTAAATCCCTGTTTTCAGAGTGAAGAAACCTTTTTACACCACCATCCACGGTAGTGACTTTACTCTGAGTTTCATTGCCCAGTGTTTTATCATATTCCAAACTTGCACCAGTCAATTGGCAAGGGGGATGCAATTATTTTGAGTAACTGAGATGACTGTAGGAGGGTACCCATGGCAGATTTTGTTACTGTGGCATCCCCTACCACTGGCACAGAGTCGGGCACTCAAAATACTCTTACTAAATAACTGGATAAAATCTACCATTTCCCTCATCCTAACCATAAATCTTTCCTAATTTATGCTAAAGAATATATTTCTTCCCCTTTAAATAGCAAATCCTCACAAAAAGAAAGGTATGGGGGCTTTAAAAAAAAACTGTCTTTGCCTATTTTAGATTGAAAAAAGTCAGAATAAGTAATAACAGAACTCTCTTGTTGGCCTGAAGGCAGCTTGAAAAAAATCCTAGAACTCTGATGTCACTTGTGCCAACAATTACTTTGATTCTTCCTGTCCTAGAATGTGACACTGATACCATCAGTGTTTAAAAGCTTTGGACTCCAATTCAGTACATTATCATGAAGAAGAAAAGGGGAATTTATTTTTCAAACTTAACACATTGACATGTTCTAAATCAATGAAAAGTTTTCTGCATGATTCAATATTAACAGTTAATAAAAATCTATCAATTGGCAGTAGTACAGGACAAAACCTCTTCTGAGGTTGTAAATCACACAGATCAGATCGCAGTTCAGGCAGGGCCTGTCATTAGCGTATTGGGGGGAAAAATCCATAGATGATGCATAGTCATTCGCAGAACATCCACAGGTCTTTTGTCCTTAAGCTCGTAACTCACATTAAATATCAGATAGCATTTAACTCTACCAAATATTGCTCAGCATGTAGATTTACAAAAAAAAAAAAAAAAAAACCCTAAAAACCAATTTGCGGATGTCTGCTATTTAAGACATCTAGCTCACTAATTGCAGAATCTATAGGAAAGTCAGCACGGCATCAAAGCCTTGGCTGATCCTGTAAGCAGTTCTAAATGAAAAACTGTCTCTACTGCAACTAAATAAAGCACTTAATGCACTCTGTGGCTACAATGCTGTTTCTCCTGTGGGTTTTGAAAATGACCTTCCTGTAAGCATCAAGGACTATAACTTTTTAGATAAAGAAACTTGTTCTTGTTTTATGTCTGTGTCAGGTTCATTCCCCTATAGCCCACAGTTTTCAAAAGCAGAGGAAAAAGTAATCCAGAATTTTTTTTAAAAAGTCTGTTTCCAGAATGAAGTTCCCTGTCAGCCTGCCTTGGGCCTTAGGTGGAGAAGCAGAGATTAAAGAGTCAGTATTCTTTTTCATGTTTCATCTGCCAGTTTTGTGAATGTAGAAAGAAAACCAGTGGCTACAGCGAAGCACCCAACTGTGGTATTAAGTAGAAAGTGTGATTCTAGCACACCCCCTTACTTAAACACACACACTTTTACACACTCCACTTTACTGAATTCAAAATTAATTTTGGAGTCTGTAGCAGAAGGCGTGCACTCCTCGGGCTCCACAGCCCTAAGAAGGTAGCTTGAGGAGGGAGTGAATGGCGCTGCAGATGCGGCCTCCTATCGCCTGACAATAATGAAGCTCTTTGTTCAGCTGTGTGAATGTGAAGTGTGGCCTCTCCGATGAGCTCACCATTTCCTATTTATTCTATACTTACCTGAATACACCAAGTATTACAGCTTTTTAATGCATATGCAAGCCACTAAAATGTCCTTTTGTGAGACAGTTTGCTAAAAGACCGCTTTTGATATGTGTTCTTCATCTCCTCTTCAGACTGCATTCGACTGCTTCCTTCTTTTTAGACACAACCAACTCACTATTTAGACTCTTTGGCTTTGATTTTGTGGGACAGCCCAACAGGAAGGGACCATGCTCTCTTTTTTTCTTCATATTTCTGAAGGCAAACTTGTACTGATTTGTTTTGATTTACTAACAGAGTTATGTTCCTGCCACAGACACTGCCTGCATTTGTGTCCTTTCAGCCATCAGTCTATGTCTGTGGACACAGTTTTCCCAAGGCAAACTGAAATCCCTTGTTGGTAACTGTGTGCTGGTCCATGGAAGTGTGCTATGGCAAAAAAAAAAAAAGAAAGAAAGAAAGAAAGAAACGAAGAAGCACATCGTGTCATCATGTTTGGAGGGAGAGTAATTATTCTCTACAACGGGAACATTTCCTATATGCCAACCACTAAGCTTGAACCAAGAGACCAGGTGACATTTTAAAAAGGATATTCAATAAAACTTAGCACCCCATCTTCATCTTTTTGGAGGGGATATATATTTGATGTAAAGGTCACATGTCCTAAATGTAAGCACATTGCAATTTTCTTTTAATTGAACTGTATTTACCACTCCCTTCACAGTTAGAGGTGGGTTGTGTTTTGACTTAAAGCCAAAGAGACACTTTACTCATGGTTCTTTAATTGTCAGATGAACAGAGCTGGCTCAGCCAGGAAGAGTTCAACTTTTGTTTGTCTCTACTGTATTCTCATCCCAACTGCAAGGTCACCTCCATCCTTTGAAGAGCACAGATTGTAACTCAAAAGACACCTTCCGAGTGGAGGGGGGAGGGTGCTGAGGACAGAATCTTAGTTTTTCTTAGAGCACTAAGAGCCAAAAGCAATTGGTTACATCCTGGGCTTCAAAGCAATAGGAGCATATTTTTGTGACAGTCATATCTGGCCCATTCAAAATTCTAAGTGAACTCACAAAAACTATTTATGTTCCCTATGTCTTTATTTTTACCTTATGAAATCTAAGAAAAGGCCATTTGAATTTTTGAGATTGTTAAATAAAAACTAATTCCTATCACACTCTGTTAAAGATAACTCTAGACATGTTATGATGTGATCAGCAAATTCCATTGAAAGACATAGAAGCTGCTCCATCAAGAATTTTGAACAACAGAAAGCAAACTTTAAAATAAACCAAAGAGAAGATGCCAAGTTACATTTTAGAAGCACTCAGCCTATAGATCATGGATGTGATAGTACAAATATGACCCCCATATATAGTTCCCCTCCCTCTGCTTCTTTCCCTAATAGTTTGTGCACATGGTTATAAATTGACTGCTGGGCTCCTTTGACTGATGAGTGCCTATTTCTTTTCAAGGTACAATTAAATCTTTTAAAGGATTCATATCAGGTAACTTATATTGTGCTTATTTCTGTTTTTCTATTCAAAAGAGATTGTCTGGAATAGGCTAACACAAATATCTCTCATTTCTCTCTGCTCTCTAAACCTAAAACTTGAAAATAAAAACAAGCCACTGGATTAAAGAGAATCAAAAAGTTTTGTGTGTGTGTTTTTCAAGTTCTCTAATTTATTACACACTAAAAATCTCTTTCAAACTGGCACCAAGGTGGCTTTTCTTCTTGAGCTGATTAGGACCACATGAGCTCAGGAAAAGCTGTCAGATCCTGCCTCTGGCACAGCTGGAATGATCCAACTGATTTGCCAGTATGATTTTTTTTCAAGAAATAAGCTTCATCCCAGAATCATAAATTCATATTCTGGAGACCCAAGCAAAACTTATTTCTTGTTCATTTTAAAAGAAGTAAGATTGTATTTGTGATCTTTTTTGAGACCTCCTAAAAACTGAAAGTAACTTGGGCGATAGTTTGGTCTATATATTATGCATTAGTGAGACCTAACTTCATACTTTACCTGTAGTTATCTAGCTTCCCAGTGATGCAGGGAGTCTCATTCAGAAAACACTCATCTTTAAGAAAAAGTAATGATCTAGGGCCAGGGATTTAGCTCAGTGGTGCTGCCACCTGCCTTGCAAGTGCAAGGTCCTGAGTTTGATCCCCAGTATCAAAAGAAAAATTCTGTTTGTCAGACAGGGAAAAGTTGTGGATTTGAGCAAACTTGAGTTTTCAGCTGCCCATGATGGGCTCTGGAACCTGCTTCTCAGTCTTTGCCACTGAAACTTAAAGGACAATCATGTAGCTCCCTGGAAACCTCCCCATGCCCTTGCTCTTCAGTCCTTTTACAACCACCTCTTCACATCAAAACTGCCCTCTCCTGCTTCTCTTTCATTTAGGTCTCCTGTCTTTGCTAGATGGCCCTTAGCCCAGGTTTGATAATCCAGTTCAGGTTTGATAAAAAAGATTTTCATTAATGTATTCATGGGCCCTAATCAGTCAGTATTTAGTTTCCCAGAAAACAGAGATGTACTTAAGCAGACCAAGTCATCCTACTTCGTCTCACAGAGATGACACTATAGCAGCCCTTTAGCAAAAAAGCCTTTCAGCCCCTTTTCCAGCACACACCTGAGAACCACCACGGAGGCAGATGTTTTGTGCTATCCACCTTAGAGCTGGGATTTTGCTTCCTTATTTAAGAAAAAATATACTAGGAAGAGAGTCAGGTGATCTTTACATTGTGCAATGTCTAATTCCTTTATTCTTCTGCCACTTTCCATACTCTGTATTCTGGGGATTTTTAAACAAATTTTTCCCAGTTTTCGTCGCTTGTCAATCCAGAACCTTTAACAAGGCTGATCTGATCCAGCCACTATCTCACTATTTTCTTCTTGTGATTCTACAAAGGGGCCTCTTAGTCTCTTTGCTTTTGTTAATCTGGGATCCTTTATCCCAGATATAAAGCAGATGGAATGATAGCACCAATCACTGACTGGAGTGCTGTGTTTTCTCTGTGAGAAGAGTGGACAGAATTACACAGCCCACCATTCCTCGATTAATAGTTAACCAGGTTGAGAGGATTTGAATAAAAGCACATCGTGTTTGCATGCAACGATGGTTTGACTGAAGAGCTGTATGGCAGAGTTAGTATTTTACTGCTATCAGCTTCACCATGCAGTTTTGTATCCTGGGAAGCCATGCATGCAGAATGGCAGAACTTACAATTGCCTACAAAAGGAGAGTACAATGCTACCTGTGGAGCCTTGCCTCTAAGAGAAGGTGACAGTTCCGGACCTTAAAAATACCCCAAATTGTTCAGTAGTTTCAGAGTGGAACTTGCCACAATTTGAAACACTTATGAAAGCAAGGCTTTTTCAAGCAACAGTGAAGACATGATTATTAATAAAGTTTTACAACCATCCATTTAGCATTCTGTGGGGAAAAAAAGGAGAATGGGAGAAAAGCATCAAAGCATCTGTGTTTATAGATATAATACACGGAGATGTGATTTGTGATCACTTTCAGTGGCAGGAAGAGTGGCCGAGGACATGAGAGGAAGAGTTTCAACAGCCTGAACACAGCTCTTTCCCAAAGTGACTCCCTTTTATCTATCCGCCCCCCCCCAAAAAAATGAAAATGTACTTCATGAAACTATTGTATATGAAGCACTTATTAGCCGTAATTAAATGGACAATATGAATTTACTACGTCTTTAGGACTCTAGCTTGTTCTGGTTTAGAGCAAGATGATTAATGCAAATACATATTACTTGAGATAACCATTTAGCAGCTAATTTAGCCAAATTTATTACAGCAGTTAGAGGTTTTTCATTTTAGCAGACGGAGACAAGGACATGCCAAATGTAGGCCAAGTAGATGAGTGCACACTGCCCTCTAGTGGTCATCTGGGTGCTGCGCTCTTGGGGGGGGGATGCAGAGTTGCGGGAGATGCAGCAGCTTTTGCACATTTCCGGCATCCTTTTAAACCATCCCCATTCATAGCACTTTATTTCAGGGGATGATTTACTGCACTTTCCCTTTTACTAGCTCAGGAGTACCCAGATACAAATCAAATCAATTTCAAGTTGGCAAGATTTTGGTTAAAATATCATTTTTAACATCTGCATTTTAAAGCTCTCTTTCAGCGGGTATTTAATGGCACCGTTTCACATTACCGATTGTTTTTACTTGTTCCTTCATTTTGAGCCATATTTTAGAGTCTGTGTGGAGCTGTCACTCTGTTTGGCTCTCGCCAAGTCAATTCTGTGCCTCCCTTAGGCTAGCATTTCTTTCTGAGTCGATTCGAGGATTTATTTTGTTCCAACATTCAGCAGTCACACTAGAATTTCCCGACTGACCAATGTAAATTTAGTTCATCCAAGGACTATAAATTCTGTTAGACAAGATCAAAAGGAACAGATGTGTAAGGACTGCGGTTGATATTGTTCTCACTGAGGGGAAATGATCAAAGACAGAGGGGTAAAGCATCTTCGGAACCATTCAAATGTCCAGAATCTCAAAGAGGGCTACCTTGAAGCTATGAATAAATCACATACAAATTTGCCTTCTTACTGTCTGACGTCAAAGCCATTGACAATATTCACACCACATTAGGTGTTCTGCAAGCCAAAAAGATTTGTAGTCTTTTTATCCTTCCTCTCACACCATGGCTGCCCCCCCGCAAAAATAGTCTTACTACAAATGTCAGTAACTTGGCTCCACTGAAGTGATGATTTCATTTGCCCTCCTGATGGCTTCCTACACTACACATATGGGGGGCACTCTTAGTGTGGTGCAGGACCACCTACTGCTGAGGTTTTGCAGAGATGAAAATCATTTGATCCCAGTCTTAATAAAATGCACTTGCTTTTGTTCTTCCCCAGTGCTGAATAAGGGTCAATGCGTGACGAAGTACTATCGCTGGATGCAGAAGAACGGAGGCTACATTTGGATACAGTCTAGTGCCACCATAGCTATTAATGCCAAGAATGCCAATGAAAAGAACATCATCTGGGTGAATTATCTTCTTAGGTATATTTTCTGATTCTTTTTATTTCTGTCTCATTTATTAAATATGCAGCCCTGTGGTTAATACCTGACCTGTTATGAGTTCTATCTTCCGACAGTACCTGGTGTGGAATTTCATGGAAATTCTACTCTTCTTTCTACAAGACTGAAAGAAATATGAGATGATCAACCTGTTGGAAGGAACTTGCAGGGAAGACTTGCACGATTTTCAGTTAATTTTCAGTTGTCAGCATTTGGGTGACTCTGTAGAAGTTGCTCTGGTTTCTTCACAAATGCTCAGACCAGAAAAAGAAATGCAGACTTTTCCCTACAGTTGAAGCATTCAAAAAGAACGTCCTTATCCCCACTCCATTTTCACTCACACTCTCCTTATAACTGTTAAGTAAAAGGAGGGGAGGGAGAGAAGGAGCAAGGTACATTACATTCTTGTTGCAGTTCATCCCTTTGATGCAATCAGCCTATTCCATGGGGTTTAATTTTCTAGGAATTAAGGTTTTGGTAAACAAAGTCAGTTGCTTTGCCAGAATAATGACAATCTCAGTATAAAAAATAAAGACAGTCTTCTTCTTTTTCTTATTGCTCTGTGATCCCAGGCCAGCTTTACTGCTCTGAAAATGTCCTCAAATTTATATTTCTACTTAAGTCCAAGCTCAGTTGCCTCCTATCTAGTGTAAGACACCTTCTCGCTCTCTTTCCCCATCTACTCTCTGCTGTTAGATTCAAACAAGCAGAAAAGTAACCAACACCAGCAGACAGGATGGCCTGAGTTAGAGGACAAGCCTTCTGGGAAGTTCTCCTCTAATCCTGTCACGAAGCTGTCACAATACTTGTCTTGGTTCCCTCCCACTGTGTCATTCCAATCTTTGGTTTCTGTTGTCCCAAAGTCACCAAGCAGGGTCCACATGTGATCTGAGCAGGAAAACTTCCAATAGGTCTAACAAATGGAAGCTGGTGCCCTTTGGCTGATAATTTCAACCTGAACCCCATTTTTCTTTGAGACAGCCAAATGGAGCTGAGATGCTAACAACTATGGCTCATCAGCACACAGGCCCTTCAGTGTCTCATACTTTGGCGATGACTTGAAGGCATGAATGTGCTTGCTTCCAACAGCATATCAATCAGACACTAATGATTATTGCTCTAGAGAGGGCCTTAATGGGCACCACTTAAACGAGTCTTCATTTATCTGCTTTCTTTTTCCTTTTTTGACCTCTTCTGCTCTATATTAATTCTCTCTAAGGTAAAAAGTATGTGTATTTAATGTGGTTTTCTCTGAAGCTTGATTTTTATGCAAAGTATCCCCTGTAGTCCTGGTATGCTCAAGATGGGTTTGGATATCAAGAAGTCCTTTTACATAGAGTTTCAGGGAACAGCAACTATATGTAATACAGAATATTATAAAAGTACATGTGCCAAACAGGAAAAAATATTGTGCACTTGACATTCTTTTACTAGGCAAAGTGATATTGTGCCAAGGAGACACATGGCTATTAAGAATTAAACACTGGCAACAAAGAGACTATAGGCTAGAAAGTATATTTCCTATCTTGATGTAACATAGGGTACTGAAGTAATCTATATGGCTGTTACTCCCATTCTGTGAGACACTGTTCCTATGTGAATCATTTTACCTCACCAGCCTCATGACTTCCTAAATGGAAGAAGTAAGAAGGGTAAGGAGATGTCATCCTACACAACCTGGGATCAGCATCATTGAGCTAGCCTAGCGTTAAATGGTATAAGCTTATGAGCATTTGAAAATTGCATTTCATCAAATTCCGAACAGATAGGAAGGAATCAGTTTGGGTATCTAAGACCAACCTTCAGGCTCCAGACTAACTCTCAGGTGTGGTGGACCTTTTTTAATTGACCTAAAGACCTATCCTGAAGTCAGTGAGAAAAGACATTCAGTGGACAAGTGACCTTTGAACGTGCATGGCACAGAAAGTAAAGGAGACTCGCAATAATGGTCTTTAGCAGTAGAAACTCCACTAAGCCTGTGGGCCCTTCGGTGTCATTCTGTAGGCTGGGGATCAAGTAAGAGCTCCTTGGCAAAATGCCAGCTACTGATGTTTGGTTTTCTTTCCTGGTCTTCTCATCTTTTATTCTTCCCTGAGCAATACTTTCATACTTTCTTCCTCCTCAAAATCCGTCACTTATGGATCCCATCAAGGCATATCCTTCCCTCTTTTTAAATTACTGCTCCTCAGTCTTCTTCCCATTCTGTTATAACACTTAACAGAATTACAGACTTAATATTAAAGTCTGCAAAGTGCTAAGTCCATCCTCCTGCCATTAGTCTTATTTGATTATCTAGAGGGAGCTTTGCTGTTGAAGCTAATTCACACTAAGGAGTAAATGCCTGATAATCCACCTTCATGAATTAACCCTCCAAGGGATGTTTGAGGTTTTAGAATAGTTACTGATACAGTGATTCTTTAATATGGGAATTTCACTAGAGGTTAGCAAATAAGTCAGTAATTATATGTTGCAAGCCCCTGCTTGGCTGGCCTTCATGGATGGACAGAAGAGGCGGTTCCCATTTGGAGCCAGGATATTCTCCTGTATGTTCACAGGAGCCTATAGTGCTCAGGGATCAGCCAGCCGGGGAGTGGCATTTCTAGAAGAGAGCTTGCCCAAATTGACCAAGCATGCTTTCTTTTCCCAGAAGAGGCTTATTTCTGAATTAAAAATAGAACAAAAATTAAGCACATTTGCGCAAATGGGGATAGAGCCATTCTGTGGGGACTCACACTGGGGCTCTCCCCACTGCAATCATATTTCCAGCTAACAAGCCACAGGTGTACACCACATGAGCAGATGAAAATGTGATTGTAATGGGTGTGTTGACAGTTCAGTAGCCATAATCCCTGCATCCCAAGGTGCACCTGTGATCTGTCAGCTCATTCGGCACCAAGGGCTCTGCACTCCCCCCAGTAGCTTTGGAGCCATCTGAAGATCTTAGAAGCTACAGGAAGGGGCCAAGACAAAGGTACTGAGGCAGTGGACTCATTAGGAGCCCAAGCAATGGTAGGGCACACCGGAGGTGTGGGAATGAGTTGTGGAGCAAACTCTCACCCTGCCAGCTCTCCAGGTGCTATACTGGGAGGAATGTCAAGCGGCACAGTTCCCTGGCCTCCAGTGGTACCTGATTGCTTAAAAGCTTTTTAGTAGCTTTCATGAGCATTTGGGTATTCAATCATTCTAGCAGGATGCACCTGTACCCTGGCACATGTAATCCAAGCTTCTGTAAAAGTCCCAGGAAGAGCAGAGAAGTCATTTCCTATTTAATCTTCTAAATTCTAAAAGTTTGGGGCCAGGAAGTGAAGAAGATAGTTCAGAACAAACCACACAGAACGGGTGCTTGCTCACCTGATGTATGCCTCCCTCCCACAGCAATCCTGAGTACAAGGACACACCCATGGACATCGCACAGCTGCCCCACCTGCCGGAGAAAACTTCCGAATCCTCTGAGACATCCGACTCTGAGTCAGACTCTAAAGACACCTCAGGTATTACAGGTATTACTTCTTCTCCATGTTCTGTAATTGTGGCTTGCCTTAACATGAGGGGTGGGCAGTAGCCAGAAGGCCATGGTCAGAAGCCAAGCAACTGGCCAAATTTTGTACTGAGTTATGGGTAGATCATATTATTAGAGTTGCTTTCATTCTCTGTCTCTCTACATACACAGATAGGTATAGATATAGATATATAGATATCTGACCACACAGAAGGAACCATGATGCAACCCCATACCTAGCAGCTCTGGCATCTTTACTGGAAACAGGTACCAGGGATAGCTCTGCTTGCTCCAAGACAGCCTGTGACTTTGAGTCCCAAATGTTCATAGCTTCACCAAGCTGGGATTAAGCCTCCAAAATGGGATACTCGATGACATCAGTAAAAACCTCTATCAGGGTGCTAGACTATTGCTTGTCTTCTCAATGAATGCTGAACAAATCCATGCTTTCCCATTTCTAATTATTTGGGGAAGTAGAGTTCCTAAGTAGTTATTTGGAACACAAGAAAATTGATGCAAAATGCCAAAACTTTTCCTCCAATGCCTAAGCTCCTTCCACAGATACATCGACAGCCAGGGACTACAGAGCTCAAAATTTTACAGCTGCAAAAAAACCCCGAGTCTTTTGTAACAGTGTCTCTTCTGCTGCAGAAAGGAAGATGAAGGCATATGTAGTTACATGATTTGCCCAAAATTCTAATCCAGGCTACCTCCAAAACCATCTCTGCAAATCCATGAAAATCAGCATTCCCAAATCTTCTGATGTTGTGTTTATTGGGAAAATCTATTACCCCTGGAATGTGGCAGGTGGCTAAAGATCCCCACCAACCCCCTACCATCAGGACTCCAGCACTCCAGGCCTGTCAATCTGAACCCCTGTACCTCAGACACAGCTTCAGAGAGCTGTTTTGGCGGACCCTGATTGTTCTCCTCTTGCCTACACTGTATTAATTTGAAAGTTCTTACTATGGCAGAAGTACTACAATAGTCTCTGCCCCTTACTTATATAGTTTATAGCAGTAAACAAAACAAGACAAACATTCCCTACTCCCATGGGGCTTATTCTACCAGGTAGAAGAGACAGAAGCAAACAAAAAATAGACATACAATGAATGTCTATGGCGATTCATAAATTCTATTAAAAAAATAACAATAGAAATAGGGAGTGTGGTTTTCAGTAAAGAATAAATATTCACCAAGGGCTGGTGCAGAGCTCTTTAGAAGTCACCTAGCATTCCATTATCTTTCTGGGTCTCTTACACCTTTCTCCAGGTTACCTGAGTATCTCTGCAGAGCTTCTCAAACATTTGTGCCCCTAAGAATCACCTGGGGATCTTGTTTAGATGCAGATTTTGATTCAGCAGCCTGGGTGGGGCCTGAGATTCTACACTTGCCCCTGGTGTGCAGTTGACACCCGCACTCCGGTAAACTTTCACTCATCTAGGCCCAGACTTGAAGTCACCAGAAGGTGGTACAGTTTATGGAGGAAACAGGATGCCTCCCTGCCCGCCCCTGTAGGTGAGAAGCCGGTTCTGCCCGGCTAACGCGGTGTCCTTTCTCTCCGCCCCCCCCCCAACCTGGCCGCGGACCCCACGCAGAGGACAACGAGAACTCTAAGTCTGACGAGAAGGGGAATCAGTCCGAGAACAGCGAAGACCCGGAGCCCGACCGGAAGAAGTCTGGCAGTGCGTGCAACAACGACATGAACTGCAACGACGACGGCCACAGCTCCAGCAACCCGGACAGCCGCGACAGTGACGACAGCTTCGAGCACTCGGACTTTGAGAACCCCAAGGCGGCGGAGGACGGCTTCAGCGCGCTGGGCCCGATGCAGATCAAGGTGGAGCGCTACGTGGAGAGCGAGTCGGACCTGCGGCTGCAGAACTGCGAGTCGCTTACATCCGACAGCGCCAAGGACTCGGACAGCGCGGGCGAGGCGGGCGCGCAGGCCTCCAGCAAACACCAGAAGCGCAAGAAGAGGCGGAAACGGCAGAAGGGCGGCAGCGCCAGCCGCCGGCGCCTATCCAGCGCGTCGAGCCCCGGTGGCCTGGACGCTGGCCTGGTGGAGCCCCCGCGGCTGCTGTCCTCCCCCCACAGTGCCTCGGTGCTCAAGATTAAGACGGAGATCTCGGAACCCATCAACTTCGACAACGACAGCAGCATCTGGAACTACCCGCCCAACCGGGAGATCTCCAGGAACGAGTCCCCCTACAGCATGACCAAGCCCCCCAGCTCCGAGCACTTCCCGTCCCCACAGGGCGGCACTGGCGGCGGGGGGCTGCACGTGGCCATCCCGGACTCGGTCCTCACCCCGCCCGGCGCCGACGGCGCGGCTGCCCGCAAGACCCAGTTCAGCTCCTCGGCCACCTCAGCCTTGGCCCCCGTGGCGTCCGACCCCCTGTCACCCCCGCTCTCTGCGTCCCCACGGGACAAGCACCCCGGGGGCGGCGGGGGCAGCGGCAGTGGCCCCAGCGCGTCCAACTCCTTGTTGTACACTGGGGACCTGGAGGCGCTGCAGAGGTTGCAGGCGGGCAACGTCGTCCTCCCTCTGGTGCACCGGGTGACCGGCACCCTGGCCGCCACCAGCACGGCCGCGCAGAGGGTCTACACCACGGGCACCATCCGCTACGCGCCAGCCGAGGTGACCCTGGCCATGCAGGGCAACCTGCTGCCCAATGCGCACGCTGTTAACTTCGTGGACGTTAACAGCCCCGGCTTCGGCCTCGACCCCAAGACGCCCATGGAGATGCTCTACCACCACGTGCACAGGCTCAACATGTCGGGACCGTTCGGCGGCGCCGTGAGCGCGGCCAGCCTGACACAGATGCCCGCGGGCAACGTGTTCACCACGGCGGAGGGACTCTTCTCCACGCTGCCCTTCCCAGTCTATAGCAACGGCATCCACGCAGCACAGACTCTGGAGCGCAAGGAGGACTGAGGCAGGCGCGCCCGGCGTGCGCAGGGTTCCGCTCGGAGGCATCGTCGGCGTTTTCATTTTAGACCTTTAATTCTAGCACTTTGAATTCGAGCAGGTCAGCGTCTTCTGTCAACAAAACAGTCCCCATTCCATCCCTTCTTTCTTTAACATGATTTATTCTTTCATGTAAAGATGTTTATTTTTTGCCTTCAGAGGGTCAAATGACCAGTTGCCTGCCGTTTTGTCTTCTTCTAAGATGTGTCTTGGGTTGTTCTGCTTTCCTTTACATCTTTATTAAGATGTCTTTAATGTGTATATGCCTCTGCCATAGAATACTCAGTCTTGTGGTCAAGAGATTTCTCAAGTGACAACCCTTGGTTTTCTTCATAAAGATCTTGATATGATCAAGATGGAAAGAGACAAGCATAAACAATGTGCCCTGTTTGACTAAGTCAAATGATATGGGGTGGTTTTTTTGTTTGTTTGTTTCTGTTCCTAATTCCTTTAAAAATAGGGGAATAGTATTTTAGAATTTTATGCAGAATTTAATTCTCTTTTTATGGTTAAGATTTTAAGATTTTCTTACTTGCACATAAAAATAATTTGGGTTCTTAAACTTAATTTCTGGCCTGTGACTAGAATGTTTTTTTTAAAAAAAAAAAAAGTTGGACTAAATGTTAATTACTGAAACATTAACTTAATTTCTAAAACCATGGTGCTATCATTTATTAATCTGTAATGTCTTCATACAAAATGCAGCTCCTGGGCTGGGTTTTGGGGGAAAAAAATGTGTTTTGTCCTGGTCTGGAGTCCGTTGCTGCAGTCTCCTTGGTTAGTTAAGACAAAGCCCTCATTAATGTTTGCTGCAGGACTTAAAAATTTTTACCTCCCAACTAATAAACATAGCCTCACATTAAATTTAATGGGTCAGTAAAGCCCTTTTAAAAAGGGGCTTTTGGAAAACTCAATCAAGTTGATTTGAGGAGCAGTTTAGGTACATACTGTCTTTCGTTGAGCTTTTTTTTTTCCTTTCTCAGTCTAACTGAGGCTAATTTTGCAACTTCAGTAACACTTCAGAGTAAAAGAAGGAAAATATTTAACATGTTTTTGATTTTGTTGTTTTCATTTCTTGCTTAAAGGAAAAAAAAAGGGAAGGTTGTATTTTAGAGAACTGGTTTGATAGAATTTATTTCCCTTTGCTTATTTCTGGATTGAAACCAATAAGTTTTAAAACTAAAGAATGGGTTAATAAGCTTCAGACAGATAACTGCAAATAAAAACTGCACATTAAGTAAAAAAGAAAAAAAAAGAAAAAGAAAAGAAAAACTATCCTATTTTGTCTTTGTTGCCAGAAATCAGTGTGGTGTCAAAACACTCCAAATGACTGTCAAGTATAAATTCTTCCTCCACTTCGTTTTTGGCAGCTGTTTGTTAAGGCATCTAATAACAGATGTGAAAACTGTAACGTGTACGATGTGTATGTGTCTTTGGCTGTCAGTCCCATGCAGTTTCAATGTGTTTCTATATGCAGTATATACTAAGCTAATGTAGTTGTTTTGTCCTTTGTCTTCTCTGTGCTCTATCTCTAGTCCGGAGTGGTACAGTCCCATTCCTGCAGTCCTAGTGAATCAGTGATTCTTGGGGGTTAGTGGTTTTGTGTGGTGGCCTTCCTCTGTAATGTCACCCTATACTGCTTCTACTGTCTGTGGAATTCTCTGTTTTACTTTTTTAAATTCCTGCTGTTGTTTTGCTGGTGTATATTCTCCCTACCTCTCCTTTCTTTCCCTCCCTGTCCTATTCTCCCTCTTCCCTTTTCTACTTTCCTTCTCCTGTGTCCAAAATCTTTTTCATTCTCAGAGATAAAAAGACTCTTAACTAGCTCAAGGTGAATGGAGCCATTTTTTCCACAACGGAATTCTGGGTATGACTCTCCCTTCTGGAGTGCAAGACAAAGCACTGAAGAATAATGCTCAGATATACTAAATAAACCGATGCCATACAGCCTCAGTTGTTGACATTCCCAGAGTCCCTTGTGCTCTACCTATAAGCAGTGGGTGCTTTTCTTTGGTTTCCTTTCAGGTTGGCTGATGGAGCAATATATAAAGCAATTACCAGTGAGACAGAAAATTATTTCAAAGGTCAACCAATGCTTTTTTAAAAACAAAGTGGGAGGGGGTAATGGAATATATAATTGTCATATATATTTGTTTATTTGTGCAATGCTAATATAGTAACTCGGCTGTCCTTTGAATATCACTGTGTTGAGTGGATTCCTCTAGAACCTTTGATTCTGTGAGTTGGGCCTAAGCCAAGTTGAAATAATAACAGAAGGAAGTTAAATGCCACACATTTTAGTAGTGAGGTTACTTGAAGGATTTAAGTAGGTTTAGAAGATGAAGAAGTTTGATCAAGAAATTTAAAGATTAAATTTGGAAGCTCTGCTCTAGCTATCGAACAATCAAAGGAATGCACCTATCAGCTACAAAGAACAGCTAGACAGCTGTTTGGTTTTTTTCCTTTATAAATGTTTCTGTGTTGTGTCAAAATGATTTCTGGTGATTTAAACTAACAGATAATCACAGCTGCTGTCTAAATCCATAGTGTTTAAAATTACAAAATGAAAAAAAAAAAAAACACTTCATTACCTGTGAAGACTGTGTCTGTGTTTTTAACTATTTCTTGTACAAATATATGAAAACTTTTATGAGGAGACTGGTGCCAAGTAGCTGAATAATGGGGAAAGGGATATTCTGTTCGTAAAAATCTTAGCAGTGTTACCAACTCTACGATATATATATATAAAAATAATTAAAACGTTACAAAGCGACAGCTATGGTACATTTGTTTTGTGTGAAGCTAACCGGACCTAACTTCCTGAGTGCCTGGCTTATTTTGAAACATTTTTTTCATTGACCATTGATAATGCTGCAAATCAGAAATGTACATACTTCATTTACAACAGGGTTCTTTTTATACTTTTGTAGATTCTCATACATGTCACATACATGGTTGTCTTTATGTAACTTAATTTTTTCATCCGCAGGTGCCATTTTCATAATAAACTTCTCTTGGATTTGTTACTATCTGGCATCATTTCTTTTACATGTAACCATCCTAACTGATGAAAGCTGGTAGTATTTGTTTAAGCAGGTACCTTGGTCATTATTTGTTATTTTTAAAAAAAAAAAAGGAAAAACAGTTTTTAAAAAACTGCATCTATATTTTTGCTAGTTTTGGAAAAAAATATATAGCTTGTATACTGATGAGGCTGACAAGGCACAGATTAAGATGCTAATCCAAATACTACACGAAACTTGCAACCATCCTAAATTTTCAGCTACCCAAACTCATTGTCATACTGAGCATTATTATGCACATTCTCAAGGCTGAACAGTAGGCCTGCAACCTTAACCCCTATGGGAAGTGTGCATTTTTTCTTGATTAATGCACAGTAAGTGATGGCCGTTTTCATACATTAATCATTTAAAATGCACTCAGTATTTTCATTTATTATAATCTATAATGTATAACTAATTGTTCTATTGTTTATATCTTCTCTTTATATTAAATATGTATTTTCTTTCTCCTGACAGGCTTAGTAAGCCACAGTTGTACCATGCTATGGTTAGGTGAGCTTGCAGCCTGTCACACTGTAAGACATGTTATCTGGTAACTCTTTGTTTTAAGTGCCAACTCATATCAAAGTTAAGGATAAGGAGGTGGTCATCTTTGTTAAGTTTGTGTTCTCCAAAAAAATGAAGAGATATGAACTGATTGGGCTGAAATAAAGACACAAATACATCTCCCCCAAAGCTACTAACAATAAATATCATTTCCCCAGGCTAACTTTGCAGTGACATTTGCCAGCTTAGGGGTAGCTGTCATTAATGGAGGAAAGCTTTAGACTGTTTGATATGGAAGTGTGGTTATGGTTGTGTGGGTCTTAGATTTCTTTCTGCCCTACATGCATACTTGAAATAAGTGCTTAAAATTAGGAAATACCAAGAGGGGGCTGAGAACACAGAATTGAGTCTGCCCAGCTCCCTTACAGCAAGATTGGGAAGTCAAAAATTAGTGACGCTAAAAAGCCTTGATTGGATGATCAGGTGAGTGAAGAAACCAAATTAGCCATGGCTTTCAGTGACTTACTGATGGCTTTCAACTTAGTAATGGCTTTTAGGGCTTTGTGTAGGGCCAGGTCCAATTAAGGCACAGGGGTGATGGATGAGTGTGAGAGTGGAAGACGCTGATACACAGGTGCTGGCAGTGAGGGTTGAAATGGGCAATCCAGGCATGGTGGTTGAATTAGATCCAAATAGTATTTAGACTGTAGTGGAAATCTTGGATTCTTACCAAACCCAGTCTTCTCTTAGCATCGACAAGTTCCCTTTTATGTGTACCCATCAATGCTAAAATAGGTCACTAATGAAATAAAGAACATCTCTCAGCCAGAATGAGTGAGTTCTGGGCTCAGATCTATTGATAATCAGGACACCTTGCTTCCCACTCCCACCCCAGGCCTGGTAAACTCTCCCTTGCCAGGCTGGCAGCATCAATTTGTCAAGACTCCAATTTATAGATGATGGACAGAACAAAGCTCAGCAACCAGCTCTCTGCACCTACTCCCTTCTCCCTCCTAGATGATACTGTTATAGTTTATTTGGCAGTGAACCAAAAGAAAAAAAATTAAGTAAAATCAACAGGAAGGACAAGGGTGAAGATATATACTTGGTGGAGCATTAAAAAAAATGATTTTAGTCCTTTTGGACTGTAATTCTTACCTCTCTTCCCATTCTCCTGGACAATGTCTATTTGTGTGAAAAATGTTTAATACAACTTAAAATCAACTTGGCCTACACATTGCATTAAAAGTAGAAGGTAATATATAGTATCAAGCACAGATAATTGTTCAAGCCAAGATTATTATCCCTGTTCAAAGCATAGAAAGAATAAGGGACTTAGATGGAAGAATACCATTGCCAACGTTCATATCATGTAGTTTTAAAAAAAGACAAATTTTGGTTTAAAGCATGACTTCCAAAGACTGATAACAACTATCAGGGTTAAGGAACTTTACTGGTACATTAAGTGAGCACCTTCACCTGCCTTCTTCTCTCTTGTGTCTCCTAGAAAACTTACAAAGAAGGGGTGTGACCTGATAAGCTCCCCAACGGCATGAATCATTACTTATCCATCTTCACATCACCCCCAAAGTGCCAAGCTCAGTGATTTACAAATAGTGTTGACTCAGTACAGATCTGCTGAGTGGTGATGAGAAAAAATGCAACATGTGGTATGACAGAATAACTGGAGTTTGTATCAAGAAAGGAATGTCAAAATAGATAAAGCAGAAAATTAATTCATTCCTGCCTCCTTGGATAGTCCATATGGCTGACACAAAATTGCCCATCAAAAATGTTAGAGGGTGGTTAGGAGTGGGGGGGGTAACACTATCCTGACTGTATGCAGCCATAGTTTAGGTAAGGGGAGGGGGGAAGAAGAAGAGAAAAGAAGAGAACAGAAAGAGAAGGAAAGAGAAGGGAAAAAGAGAGAGAACCTTAGTAGTTGGTAACTAAATTAGTTAACTATGACATCATTTCCTATGGACAGCTAAGAAAATAAATCTTAGATTTCAAAGAAAGTACCACTTAATTTATCCTCACAGATGAGCGCAAGCTGTAGAAACACCACAGTCTATTAGAAATCTTAGCATTTTAGCTGGACTTTCTCATGTAGAAATCATATCTTAGTAATTCTAGTGCAAAGGGTCTTTCTAACCCACTATTGGATAGTTATAAAGTTATGAACTAGAATCTTACCTCTGGAGTTAAGTGGACTAAATCTAAACTCTTTTCCATCTGAGTGGCCTTCAAAGATGTGACTATGGATGTCAGAGTTTTAATAACTCTCTAGGCTAAAATGTCACTTGTTCTTTCAAATGTCCTTCTGATGACATTATGGCAGAACCTTTACATACCCTAGTGATCCTCATCTGAGAGTCAAGGCCTCTATTGGTTTCTTAAAGCTGCCCAATACCACAAACTAGGTGGTGTATAACAATGTAAATTTATTCTCTCATGGTTCTAGAGGATAGACCAGTAAAATCAAGGTGACTGCAAGGAAGGCTCTGAGGGAGGTGCATCTCTACCTCCTTTATCAGATGACCATCTTCTCCTCATGTGTCCCTGCATCTCCACACGGAGTCCCCCCACCATGATCATCACCATTCCTCTCCTCTAAGGACACCATTCATACTAGATTAAAGACCCAAGGTACTCCATTATGACCTCATCTTTACTAATTACATCTATAACACTGTGCAATGAAAATAAGGTCACATGCAGAAGTAATGGGGATTGGGAGCTCAACATATGGAGGGACACAATTCAACTCATAATAGCCCCTATTAAAATGTGGCCTTGGACAAATCACAGGGATGCAGATGTAATCATGCTATCTCTTACTCAAGACTCTGAGTTCTTATTAAAACTGCCCATGATGGCAGTCACTCCCTAGCAGCTAGGTCACATTATCCTCTTATTTTAAGCCTCTGGTCAACCAGAACTCCCAAGTCAGTGATGGCAAACCTTTGAGAACTTTCAATGATACAAACAGCCTGCTGCAGCACACGTGCCATAGGTTCAACACTGTCCTAAGTCTTTCCACAGACTTTTGTTAATGTAGGCTTCCCACTCTCCTCTATGCATATGGCATTTATATAATGCTGGCCTGTACTTAGGTAAAAAGTAATTTAAGGGAATTTGTTTACTGGGCATGGAAGGTAAGCAAGAGCTTGTTCCTCTGAAAACATTCAGCCATTTTCATTGTGCTGTACACAACTCTGCTGGAGAGGAGAGACTTAGCCCCAATATTTGTGCAGTGCTGGGCTACAGGCACATTATACATCCATAACAAACATACCACTAGGCTACTCCCTTGTAAGTAAACCAAGGCAGAGAAAAGCTGACAATGAGAAGGAAATGGAAACAATTAGCGATAAACCACCATAGTATGGGATTAGAAGCACCAAGAGTCTTCATATGTACAATAAAAATCTACTCAAAATTAAAGTAAGAATTATGAGACCAAACATCAATTTTCTGAAAATTTGTAGGCCCCCCTTAATCTTCTTTTGTGGATCAAAATCAAGGAAATCAGTCCAAATACATTCACATAATGCTTGTTCCATCTGAAATTAGAACTCATAGCCCCTGAATTTGTAGTTGTTGTCTTATCCTTTTCTGGGAACAAAGTACACTTGTTTTTTATTCTTCCGTTCACCTCCTTTTTGCAGTCATGAAACAACAAAAAGAATGACCAAAGTAATATTGAGAGAATTTTTCTGGAAAAATGAAATCAATTCCAGTTTTTAAAATAGTATATATGAATGATGAAAACTAAGAGAGGAAAAAAGAACAGAAGGTAAGGAGGTGTCTTCTCCTTGTCCTGAAGGTATGCTTAGATTTATAGCAGAAGTGTCAGAAACAGGATGTAATATCTATGTGACCCCCCCCACCTTCCCCAAACAAAGCCATTATATCCTTGATGAATTATTGACTTTAGAGTTTTATCTGTGCTATGAATAATCTCAAACTTGGGAGTCTCAGGGCACAGTTCATAAACAAATAATTATATCACAATGATAATTTTTCAGGAATTGCAACATCAATCATAGCCACGTTATTATCAAGTACACTTTCTGGTTGCCTCTATTCATCAAACCCTCCTTCCTCTCCACCCTTATGCACCACACAAGCAAAACTCATCACTGGATTGCCTCTTATTTACACATCACTCAAACCAGGACAGAGCAGGCACATATGAAATGGACCGGCCCAGCATTTATGAGAGATGAGTTTTCATTAAGAAAGCTCAAATTAAACACATTGAGAAAGATGGAGGGGAGAGATAATTAATTATTCCAGACTCCCCCTAAAGACACTGTCTTTGAAAAGATCTTATTCAGAAGATAAAAACATACGAAGGTTTATTCCCTTTCAGGCAGTACTCATAAAGAAAAAGCACTTAGTCTCAGAAAGCCAAGGAAAAAGCAGTGTGTGTGTGTGTGTGTGTGTGTGTGTGTGTAATGCTCACAGATATACATAAGGTCGTGCCCTGCTCTGCAACTTCCTCCTGTAAGTGGGAGAGGTAAGAGGAGGTGGGTACAGAGCTTGGAAAGGGTATAAATATCTTATCCAAGTTTATATACAAATCAATAACACCACTGCTCAGGAGTCTTGGGTCTGATCTAAACCACCTTACTGTGAGTATTACAAAAGGCTAATATTTCCAAACAAAATAACAGTACAAAAGCACTCTCAGTCGAGCTACTTTTCTGAGTGGTTTAACATCACTTAAGGTTAAAGGGCCACCTGGATAACATGCCCACCTTACAATTCAAAGGAAAAATAAATGACTAACAAAGCAATGTAGTGAAAAGTTGCCTCTTAAGAAATAAGATTGTGTAATCGGGTTAAGTCCAGAATACAGTGATTTTTACCATTAACTCCTTTTACAAAAGAGCTTTCTCATTGATCTCTTCTTCTCAACTGGCAAGCTATGGAGGCAAAGCAATGGGCATTAAAATGACCAACAGGGAGAATACTAAAAATCCTCAACTGGACGACCAACTCCAAGCAAGAGATAATCCAGTCCCCTAGGAATAGCTCACTACTGAGCACAACCTAGAAAACACAGGGCCTGAGTTTAGACCTGATTCTTTCCTCCTTGACATCCAACTACAGCTAGGAAAAGGTAGAGCATGCTCAGCAGTGAGCTGGCAGAGTCAGCACTGTGAAGGCAGAGAGGAGCCAGACTGCCTTTCTTCATCTAAAGTACTGTCTTCCCTTTCTCCTGCTTTTGTTTTAAGATCTTTGAGTTTCTTGAATGAACTTGGACGATTCAACCAGACACACACAAATTCCTGCTCCGTGGTCTAATAAAACTTATAAATATCCCCCTTCAAAGCTTCTTTCTCTCCCTCATAAAAACCTCCTTCAGAAGCAGGCCAAATCTTCCTCCTCCTCCTCTTTTCCTCCTTAGACAAAAAGCTCTACCTCTAGTGAGCTGCCTTCCCTGCTCTGACCAAGCTCCCCTTCAGCCAAATACTTGCCCTTTTTGCCTCCTTCCTGTCTCATCAGAGTTCATCTGAGGTCTGTGACATTTGTTCTCTGAGGTGAGGGGCAATTTGACCCCTCTCTACTCCCACACTGCTTTCTATCCATCCCTGCATCCAGCATAGTGAGGCCCACAAGCCAGCCAAACAGCCTTGCAGAAAATCATGAAGTGATCCAAAAAGTGGACAGAATCCAACAGTTTACCCTCCTCTCCAATCTCAGTTCTCTGGTAGAAATGCTAAGTGCCCTGAGCTGGACTTATATAAGCTCTGCCTGTTCCTCTCTGGCTGGGGACTTCTGAAGGGGGAAGCTGGGAAGAGGGGAGAAAAAAGAAAGAAATAAGAAGGTGATGAAGGCCTGAAGTTAACAACCCACTGCAGGGAAAGAGACAGTACTCTCCACTGGCTAAATCCTAGAGTCTTCCAAGAAGCCTGGGGTTCACAGACCTCAACAGATGCCTCTCCTTTGGAAAAATAAATACTTATAATCATTTAAGGACATTTCCCCAAGGTATAACTATAACTGCTATATCTTTAATAGCATTCTCTAGGATGAGGACACTAGCAATTATTTTTCATTTTGAACATTCTGAATAAATTAAAAGCAAGCTCAAATTTATTCCTTCAGTATTTCTACCTGACATCCTTCCATGCTGCTCTGGATATTTATATAGAGTTGCCCAAGTTAGAGACATTTTTCAGACATTGATTAATCTATAATTCTTTGAAGTAGGGAAACATTATTATCTCCACTTTACAGATGTGGAAACTAAGAAACAGAGGTTAATGACTTGCCCAGAGGTCAAACATCCAGTCAATTGCAAACGTGGGCTTTAAACAGAAGCTCCCCTTTCTGCTCTCAAGCTTAATTCAAGTCTGTTCTTAGCTCATCTGTCCTATTCACATCTTAGCTGCCTCCTACGTCTGGCCACCTCTTAAATTCTGCCTTAAGGCCCTTAATATGTTTCATGAAAGACCAATGCTCTCCTTGCCTGCTGTCAGCATCTGCCCTCTTCCTATTCATGCCTTTGCTCATAAATAAGAAATGACAATTCCTGTCTAGAGTATTTTGAAATGGTTTTGCATCACTAAATAGCACTATTATTTTCTTAATTTTTTTACTAATAAATAGAAGCCCCATAGTTCTGCATAAGTCTAGAATCTGGAGTTTAGCTTAATTTCCGTCAATGACCTACAATTAATTTACTAAGGACCAAGCCAGGCCAGGAATATAAAGAAGAATAAAGTATTACCCTCTGCCCTCTAGTTGTTCACAGAGCAGAAAGGGAGACAAAAATGTAAAAGTTAATCATTACAACAGTATGAGAAGTGACATGGTAAACATATATCCTCTATGTTAGGGGTGTACTGAGTGATGGCAAATAATTCAGGCCATGAGGGCAAAGAAGCTTCCTGGGAGGAGGTGATGCTTCATTTGATCTTAGCCAAAAGGCGAAGAAGCGATGGGAGGAGGTGATGCCTAAAGTGGGACCTGATAAATAATGAGTTAATCATGGATGCTAGAAGAATAATGATTCCTGGAAGGCATATGCACCCTCAAAGGCAGGAGAGAGCTTGCAGATAATTCAGCATGCTGGAGTGATAGTTAACCCTGGAATATGTGGGAGGGAGGTCAGCTGACAAATCCGTGGAAGCCAGCCAAGCTTTGGGAGCAAATCCTTGTCCCCTAAGGAAGGGAAGTATCTTCCCAATAGAAGTACCTTATTCTCACCTAAATCCATGCTCCCTGTTATGTTTTAGATCTAAAATGTCTCACAAAGTGGCTCATGTATTCAGAGACAGAGCTTTGGGAAGATGATTAAATCATGAGGGAACTGTAGTCATCAGTGGATTAATCCATTCATGAGTCTGTAGCCTAAAGTGCTATTAGGAGGTGGGGCCTCGTTAGAGGGGGCAGGTCACTAGGGGTGTGGCCTAGAAGGGTGTATTCTTGTCCTCAGGTCCTCCCTTCTCCCTCTCTGCTCCCTGGCTTCCTCTATGTTGTTTCTGCCTTGGAGTCAGCCAACCATGGACTGAAACCTCTGAACCCATGAGCCAAAATAAATCTCTCCCATAGGTTGTGAGTGTTGTGTATTTTATCCTAGCAATGGGTAAGTAATACATTCCCCGCTCCAGTGTCCTTTTGCATTGGCTGGGCTGCATATCCCTGAGGGGGACATTTTTTTTTTTTTTGCTATTATTTTTGATACACAGAAGCCATGTGGATGAGCAGCCGACCTGTGAGCACTTTACCTTGAATGTTACGCTGAGGAGCTTGCATTGTGTCCTACAGGTGGTGAGAAGTTTGGAGGATTTTATAAGTAACACAACAGGCCTTTTTATTGGAAAGGTTACTCTGACAGCACTTGAAGGATGAAGTGATATTCCATGTAACAAAGAATGAGGGCTTGAGAGACAAGAGTAGGAGGGGCAGCAGGAAAGGGGTGCAGTTGAGAGGCTTAAGGAGGAGGTCTTGATAATAGGCAGGTGAATGTCCTTGATCGAGGTAGAGAAAACAAGGACAAAGGAAGATTTAAAGGAATGAGTAGACGGAGTTGAAAGTTCCATTTTAGACATGGTAAATTTTGGGCACTTAGAGGAAATTCAGGTAGAAATATCCAATGAGTAGCTGCAAAAATAGTTCTAGATCTCTGGAAAGAAATCTACCTGAAAGTTATTATCAGAGACATCAGCACTTAGCAGGAGGATCTATGGGTCTAGATGACTATATTAGTTACTGTTTCTGGGACAAAATACCTGATACCCACTACTTACAGGAGGGGAGGTTTATTTTGGTTCATGGTTCAAAGGTTTCAGTCCACGGCTGGCTGGCTCCAAGGCAGAAATGGCATGGTGGAAGGGCATAGCAGAGGAAAGGTGTTCAACCTGTGGCAGCCAGGAATCAAAGGAGGAGGAGGAGCTGGAAATAAGAATATACCTTTCCAGGTTACACCCTCAGTGACCCACCTCTTCCAACCAGGCCCTACCTCCTAACAGCACATTTAGCCATGAATTCATCAGTGGATTAATCCATTGATGTACTAGCACACCCCGGATATAATTACCTTCCCAAAATCCCCAACCTCTGAACACATGAGATTTTTTAGGAGACATTTTAGATAAAATCATAATAATGATATTACATTAAAAAGAGGGCATAGAATGTTCCAGAATGGAATTGTAAGGAATGTTAAAAAGAGTGATCAGAGGAATGAGAGCCAAGGACAGAAACTGAAAAAGGAAAGTTCCCAAAGGTAAAGAGGAGTGATATCCCAAAAGCCAGTTCAGAAAAATGGTTCAAAAAATCAAGAATAATCAGTATTACCAAAGGCTGCATAAAAGTGTGGTAAAAAACAAAGTGTCAAATACACATGATAAACAAAAACAGGATCAGATAACTACTCTTTCCAGAAATTTGGCGGTGTACAAAATAAAAGAAGGCCCATTCCTAAGGAGTAGCTTTCTTCATGGCACGGATCCATATCATTTTTTGAAGAAACTATAGTCCCTTCATCACTAATATTAAATGGGTACTGAACAAGAGGGCTTGAAGCATACATTTTCCCTGTGGACTCTCTTGTTACCTTCTTCCTATGCACATGTCATCAATTCACCTCACAGCCTAGGCCTTAGAACCAACACTTTAGTCACAGAAGATGCTCTGTGTGGATTAAGGTCAGACACATAAGATTCTGTGCATATAGCAGAAACTTCTCTGCTTTCCATTTCTGCCCAGAGAAACTGCCTTTTTATGACCTCTCTGATGACTAACAGTGATTCTTTTTTTTTTTAAATGCAGTGTCACACAAGAAAGTCCTCCCAAGAAAGACAAAGTAATGAAGTATGTGACTGAGAATTTATTCCTCAGAGAAAAGATGAGTTTGATCCCAAACATGGATGAAACTGAGGTTGAGTTATATGGAATCATTAACCCCCATTCAGCCATTTTGGTGTCCAGTATGGGACAGAGTATATCTTGAGTCAAGCAGCCTTCCTAAAATAAACCATGAGCCACCATGACTCGGCCCTACTGACATCTTACACAAAAACATGCCCCCATAGGGTCACTCTGATTTCATGATCAGGACATAGACTCATCCTGCTAACACAAAGCAACCCATGCCCTCCTCCCAGCCCATCTTTTCCCTTTACTTTTAAATTTTTTATTAGTATTTGTTTATAGTACATAATGATTACATTCATTGTGGAGAGTTGATACTTGTACATAACACACTTGCATTTTATTATTTATTTAATAAGTATCAGCTTTTTTATTTATAAGCATCAGTTATTTATTTAAGTCTTTATCAAGTTACTTATCATAAACCCAGATTAACAGCCAGACTAACAGCCTAAAAAAGATACAAAACACATAAAACAATTATACTAAATCAAGGTACACATCTTGGTTACTTATCTCATTGCTGAGGCAAAATACCCAACACCCATAAGTTAAAGGAGGAAAGGTTTATTTTGGCTCACAACTTTTAAAGGTTTCAGTCCAAAATCGGCTGGGTCCAAGGCAGAGTGGCATGGCAGAGGGGCATCACAAAGGAGAAATAGTCAATGGCATTGCAGGCAGCAGGCAGGAAAGCGGCAAGCAGCAGCAGCCTGCCTCTTCTTTCATCTCTTCCAGGCTATCCACCTTTGGGGTGATGCTACCCACATCTACAGTGGGCCTTCTCATTATCCACACCCAGAACTATGCTAAAACAATCAGTGGACTAATTTGGTAGTCACACATCCTTAATCTCATTTTCACACCATTAATCCCAGCATCATACACTTAATCCCAGCACCACATTTCTTAGATCCAACCACCTCTAAAAAGCCCTACCTGCAGCTGTATGGGAACATCTAGATGCAAACCATAATAGTACACTTTTAGATACATCAGCCATTCTGGATTATAATAACTTTTTTCTTTTCTTTTTTTTTTTTTTTACCAGTTTTCTTTTTCTTTTTCCTTTAAAAATACTTCTCCTGCTGTTTCCATGAGCAGAGCTTCCTTGTGTCTTACCCATTGCTGTATAGCCTATTAAACTTTCCTTTGACTCTATCTATCTTGGTAAATTTGTTTACTGCCCACATTACTGGCCTCTATAATGCTGACTCACATGGCAGCCATGATAGCAAATCCCTTTGTAACAAAGATTGTCAACTACCTTTGGTCAACTATCCAAAATCCATTCTTGTTTTTCTCCTCAGTAACAGAGCCCAAAACTTTAGCTAGGCACAATGCTGCTCAGAATGAAACAATTTATTTCCCAACTTCCTTTGCAATGGCATATAACCACATGTCAAAGTTCTAACCCATGAGATCTAGGCACAGGATAGAACTTCCATGAAGGTAATACAGAGGAAATGGTTTATCTTTTTATATTTTCTCTTTATTCTAGCCTGCAACACAGACATAATGGCTGGGGTTCCAGCAGCCATATTAAATTATGAAGTGACTTTAAAAATAGAAGTGGGTTAGAACAGGAAAAGAGAAGACCTCTTTTTTGAAGACTATTCCATGGCAGCCATGGACTACCTACTTTTGAGGTATTTTTATATGAAACAATAAACTTCCATCTTGTTTATGCCATGTTATTGGGGAGGCTTGTTTTGCTACTTATCAATACTTAAGTGATAATTACTATATTAGATTCTCATATGTCTCTTTTGGCTACTAGCAATTCATCACTAAAGCAAGGTCACAGGTTCTTTTCTAGACACTGTCTTTTAACCTATCTTGTTCCTTACACATTGCAGCACAAGGCTTGCAATGCATGAAAAAATCAATGTGAGAAAAGCCAGAAGCTTTAATGTTGTAGGGAAGTTGTGGTAAGGTTCTTTAACTCTTTAGCAAATGATTAACAAGTGAGGAGTCTAGCTATATATACAAAGAAAGAATCCCACAGAAATACAGAAGTGCTTCTGTCAAAAACAGAATGAATTCAGGCTGCACAAACAGTGCAAGAAAGTACTAGCTCCCATTTTTGTGAGGTAGTGTCTCCTATAAAACCATTTATCTCAGAAGCATTGTGTGAACTGTTCTTAAACACCAAGCATTGTCACAGGTCAAAGAAAAGGCTAAATGGTCAGAAAGCCTCTAAACTCAGAGCATGAATCAGGAAATGTCTTAAATGAAATTTTATTATCAGATTGTACTCAGGATGGTCTGGGCACACTGATAGCTTGCACGAATGAGATTAGGAAACCTTAATAGAAGCTAGACTGAACCCAAAGTGAACCCAAAGTGATGCTACCAAACAGCAACTAGTTACCTGGAGACATGGCACACTTTTCATTTGGCTACTTTAAATATTTTCTAACATAAGGAACTAAAAATTTTGAAGACAATTCCAAAGAAGAAAAACATCAGGTTATCACAGGAAAGGCCGGGGATTTAGCTCAATGGTTTCACCGCCTGCTGCGCAAGCGCAAGGACCTGAGTTCGATCCCCGGTACCAAAATAATAATAATAATAATAATTTCTCGGGTTATCACAGGAAGATAATCACAGCTTCCATTTATGGCATGTCAGGCATTTCAAGTTGGCACTTGACATTGACTCTTATTGCACCCCTATGACCCTATAATGGTAGGTATTACTGGTTTTTTTCTATCTTACAGACTTAGAAATCAAGAATCAGAGAAGCTAACTTCACCTAAGCAACAAGTCCATGGTCTTCTAAGTAATAAACGGTATGCCAGGACAATATCCAAGGTCTCCTTGGTTCCAAAGCTTGATTTTTAAAAGGCATTATGCTTCACCCTCCCCGCCCCACACACCTCCTGAAAGCAATGACATCTATTTTTTTCTTTTAAATACTTTGAAAAATATAAATTTTGAGACAAAAACAAAAAATTACTGAAGATAAAAAGGTTTGTTTCAGAATAAAATATTTGATTCATCAGAAATTTTTAAATTTTTACATTTATATTTTCACATAATATAGCCTAAAGACTTACAAAGCCAAATAATTAAAAACTATAAATTCAAATCCACAATCATATGAAAGGATTTAAATATGTCTCTTAAAATTGATGGAATGAGTGAGAAGAAAAAGGTAAAAATAAGGTTATAAATTATTTGAACATGATTCATAAACACAACACACAGTATTTGAATATAAATCATGATTCATGATTATTTGAACATGACTCATAAACACAACCTAATGTTGACATATAGAAAATTACAGGGTGGGGGGAGAAAAGGATGTAAAAAGAATTAAGATGGGTCATGTACATGTTCCAGTTACCCACAATGAATATATTCACTATGTACTCCAAGCATGCACCAATAAAAAAGAAAACTGCATTTAATGAAGGCTTGCTTTTCAAATTTATTTAGAACATTATAAAATTGAGCATTTACTAGACTTTAGCCAGTCTCAACAAGTTTCTACAGATTGAAAATTTCAGATTCAGAAATACTCTCTGACTACAACACAATTAAGTCAGAAATCAGTAAAAAAAAGAGATAAATTAGAGAATCACCATTTATTAGGAAATTAATAAACTTATAAATAAAAAGTTTCATAATGGAAACTGAAATATCTGAACAATAATGAAAACATTTCATATTAAAACGTGCAGGATTCAACAGAAGCATTCCTTATAGGGAAATATATAACCCTCAAATTAAAATGAGAATGATAGAATTAACCTAAGGAAACAGAAGGTATGGAATAATAATAAACCTAGAAATGAGTTACTGAAAATATTCCAAAGAACACAAACATCAGATCACTGCAAGAAAACAATCACAGCATTCTTTTATAGAAAACTAAAGAATTGTCTCAAACTTCCTCACTGAGATGAAGCAGAAATAAGGAATATTTTTGAAACACAACAAAATGAGGAATATTTTTGAAACACCTTCACATCCAAGCAAAGAGCAAATATAGGCCCAATAGTCTTAATCCCTGGTCCTAGAAAAGGACTCTGAAGAAGGCAAAAAGAAAAAGTGACTCTGGGATTTGGAGCTGCTTCTCACTTAGAGGTAGTGGGCAACTCTAAAGGAGCTCACAAGAGGCTGTAAGGCTGAATGGTGCTTTGGGGATTCTCAGTGGCTAAGGGGAAAATTGTGTTTTGGGGCTCATCACATTGTAAGGGCTGTTGTCAATTTGTCAGGCTTTGTATTAGAATGCCCAATTAATTAATAAGGTGTAAGACACTGTCACAGGGAGAATAAACCTGACAGACAACCCCTCAGTGCCTGAAGCCCAGCTTCAGACCATCTTCATTGCAGCTTTTTTAAATATCTGCATCCCCTCTCTACCTACCCATCAGCTGGAAGAAGCAACTATAACTCTTCCTGGAGGAAAACAATATCAACCAGAACTTCAGATTATCTTTGCAATTTTAAATACTCTGTGGGGGACCCTACGAAAATTAGGTTTACATGAGGAGGCAAGATAACACTGAGTTAGAAAAACTAGAGAAACAACACACAATAAAAATATCCCTAAAGGAAATCCAAATAATGAAATGATCAAATGTGGACCTTTAAAATAAGAAGAACTAATATTTAAGGAATTAAAAGTCAAAATTGAGACTTGAGAAAAACTTTTAAATCATAAAAGGATTGAGTAGAAAAATTTTATAACCAAAATTTTAATAATTGAATTAAAGAATATTAAAATCAAGAAGGATTTACCAGAAAATTAAACATATTTGAGGACTGAATTAGGAAACAGATAATAACCATAATAAAGTATAAAGAAACAAAAATATAGAAAAATATAGGAATAACTGTAATGGATGTAGGGAATAAGATGAAGAGACCTGGAATACATATAATTGCTCCAGAAGAGGACAGAGAAACTATCCGAGTAAAATGTAAGGAGACAATGACTAAGAATTTTCTAAAACAGTTTAGGAACTTGAAGTTGCAGATTCAAGCCCAAGCACATGAAAAAAAAAGAAATATAAATATAAATATAAATATATATATATATACACCACAACACTCAAGTTATGATATAACTTCCAAAATTAAAAATATTGAGGAAATCCTGTGAACAACCAGAGAGGAAACAAAGAGATGTATTCCTTTCTAAAAAACAAGAACAACAGCTATCTTGCCAACAAAACCCAGAAAATAATAGAATATCCCCAAAGTATGAAAAAATGCACACATGGAGTTGGGGGGGGATGGAGAATCTAGAACTCTACATCCTGCAGAAATGGAGATGAAATATAAATATTTTCAGAGACAAAGCAAAATTTATCACCAGCACAACTATCCTGTAACAAACACTAAATATATTCTGTACAAAGAAAAATGACCCCAGATCGAAACTTGGAAGCACAGGTCATAATTAAAAGCAAAAGAAAAAATATGTAGATAAATGTAAACAAATATTGACACCCTGAAACAGCAACCATATTTCATGGGGCTCAAAACAGATGGAAAACTAAAGCACATCATAAGTTAGGAGGAGGATAAATAGAGTGAAAGTGGCCCACATATCTAACACTGTCAGCACAAGGACATGTTAGTAGTATTAATGCTACAAGAGTATGACTTGAGAAACAATTTTATTCCTTGGAAAAGGTACCATTATAGAAAAAACTTTTATTTCATACACACACACATATACATGTTTATAACACATAATAACTACAGTCACCTTGAGGAATTTGTTCAGATACATATTGTACCCTAATCATTATTCTTTCCTTTCCTTTCCCTTCCTTGTCCTCTCCCCTCCCTCCATCCCAGACCTTCTTTCCATCTCCACAAAGTCGACCTAGAAAAATTGTCATTTTATTAAAAATTATTATACAACTGTAGCTATAAACTTCTAAGAAGTCATAATCACAAACATTACTCAAAAAATTTCCATGTATGGATACACAACATAGGGAAATGTTTAAGAGGCCATTCAAAAGAAATCACCATAAAAGAATACTCAAGTACTGTACTAGAATGAGTCAGGAAATATAGACATTAGTAATAGTTCACAATACCCACCACTACAAAGAAATAAAGAAAAAAAAAAAGAAGCTCTCTTACGCTGTGACCTGCTGCAGGTTACTAACCTATCTGGAGTCAAACTGTCTTAACTCTAGAATGAGGTATGTTTGGACAATGTGACCTCAAGGGCCCATGAAGAAGAAGATCCTTTTCTGACCTCAACCCAGCAGGCCAGACGGAACCATGATGTGCCCCCTTCCTGTTGGCTGGCCCCAGGGCACACTGTATTCTGACACTGTTGGGTCACTCTGACTATCAGTATCCAAGTCTCCTGCTCACCAAGTGTCAGCAGAGTTTATACAAACCTGTTGTTGTAATAATGTATTTTATCTAATATTTAAATATTCAAATACAAGTGCAAGAGAAAGAGGGTTATTGTTTCTATGAGAACCAGAACGAGTGTTTTGGTAAAGATGATTTCACAAAGAAGAGTCACTTTGAAAACTGACTATATAACATTGAAGGAGAAAATACAGTAAAATTCTAGTAGAATCCTGTTCTCAAATTGCATCACAGACATCTTTAAATCTATACCTCTCTTTAGGCTAAAATTTGGACAACAAAGACAATACATATTGGGTGTCATTTATGCAAGAAAGGTGATACAGGACTATAATTAGTAGATTTGCCCTTAAAAAAAGATCTGGAACTATATCAAATCAATATAAATGAGTACATTTAGATACCTTAATTTAATATGAAGTGTTATAGGTACGCATGCATTGGGTTTTTATGGTTAGTTCTTAAACAAATTTCATGCTTCATCCAACTTTTTGATTAAACTATCAGTCCTGATCTTGTTAGATAACAAAGCTTTTCTGTAATTTCATAATTGGGATTCTGTTTAATTTGAATGGAACACAGTGGTCTTTATCATTGGCAGCCAGCTTCTCTGCATCCTGGTTCAAATGCTGATTCTTCAACCCTTGCCTCTGTGCTTTTTATCCCATTATCTAGTTTTTCAAAAGAACAGGCCAATCTAAGACATGTAAGAAAACAGTACGAAAAGCAAAAAGTGTTGGAAATGTCGGAGCAACTGAAAGGAGACCACTTGAACTTTCAATCCTTTGCATGACTTTTGTGCCCCATGCTCACCTTGCTGTTTCACCTTTTGCTTCTACTAAGAGCCTCAGTACCCTAGGTTGGCCGAGAAACTTAGAAGAAATGAAGACAATTAGGTCCTCAAAATAAAAAATGATCTTCACAAGATTATTGCAAGAATCTACCTCAGTTTCTCCACCCAACTCTTCTTGTTCCAAAACACTGAAGTAGAGACAAATGAGAACCCAAGAATGTGTGTCAAATCGTCTCAAAGTATTTTGAATTTTATGTGGTCTTAACACATTTTAATACAGATGAATTGACCAAACACATAATAATTGTGTTTGATATAGAAATAAATAGCACAAGATGGAAATAGAATCAGAGTTTTCTAGAAGGCTGGCTTGTTCTTGTCAGTGTCCAAGGGCAATCAGACACAAAAATACTGACTCTCACTAACTAAAATGTACTGAGGATCCGGGGAAGGCATCAGGGTGGCAGTGTATTAATTTAAAGTGAGAAATAGAATTGTCACACAGGCTGGAATTATTCAGGTTGGCATAACAATCTCCTTTTCTCCCTGTAGTCAGGGAAAACCAAATGGTAATCAGAAGTCACTCACTGCCATGAGAAATCACTGTGAAAGACTTAAATATTTAAAATCTGTATATTTTCTGCATTCTGTCTCTGCACAAGTAGACCTTGCCTGGAACCAGGAAACTGCTGTGAGGACATGAAAAGGGGATAAGAGGAAGCTTGTGTTGGAACATCAGTCTCACAAAAGGGATACTCTTGCCTCCGGGACTGGAATTTCTGGAAGTCTAATTGTAAATTGTTCTATTCACTGAGACAGAGCTGGTTTGGAATAAAAGCAAAGGTATTCTTGGCGATTCTTTTGTTTTTTCTGCCTCCACACCTGACTATGCCCTCTGCTTTGGACATATCATTTCCTTAAATATGTTAATACAATTATACTGGCATACAAGGTTGCAGTTTTGCAAGCCTGGACACCAGTGTATCTCTTCTTGGCACCTCTGCACATTTCTGCTCTGCTCTCTCTATGCTGTCCTTATAGTACAATCCTACTTCCTCTCTTCCCCGTTCTAGATGAGGCACTGTAGCTCCCAAAAGCAAGCACATTTGACACTGTCCTGTGCCTCCACAAACTTGGCTGAGATGCACATTTAAATTTGACTTTAATGTTCCTAAATCTACTCTAATTGAATCAGTTAATTCCCAGACAAGCAAATCTGGATATTTTAAAACAGCGAAGAAAAATCAGACAATAACATGATTTTCCCATTCATCGGAATTTGCTGTTTTATCAAGGCATTTTGTTCCTGGACATTTTTAAATAGGTAGTCTTCATACACGTGTGTTAAAATAATTTTAATAACTTATGTTTTAGGTCTACAGATTCATATACAACTGTGAACTAAGTATATTTTTATCATGTCCTCATCTTCAAGCTTCTTAAAATAAAACTGTATTTAAACCAAAATAATTCAAACCAAGTAATCATATTCAAACCAAAGGCACATCAAACTGCGAAGAGAAATTACCTGGGTTCATCTTAAGATAGGAGATTGAAAGTCTTGGCTGAATTCATATTCCCTGGTATCCAAAAGAACGAGAGAACAGATGTTAAAAGACAAGGCAAAGTATTTTCATGATAGTACCCAAATACAGGAAAGGTTATAAGCTGACTTAATAAACATCAACAAACAGAACGTTGTAGAACAAAAAGAAGCTCCACACAAATTCATTTCTGAATCCTCTGCCGCCAAAATAAAAACTGTTGACTTTAATAAAATATTGAGAATTCTTATTAATAGTGTCACACTACAGTTTAAATATGGTTTGCTTGTGTTGCTCAAAGCTTCACCTGCCAGAAGATGGTCCCCAGCATGGCAGTGTTGAGGTGGTGGAACTTTTGAGAAGTGTAGTCTCTCTCACTAGCAGGGTGTGATAAAGTGAGACTACCTCACGTTCTCAGCCCTTTCACATGCAGCTGTTTTCCTTTCCTATTTCTCTGCCATGTGACAGCCATGGGCCCTCACCAGAGGTCTAACAGATAGGGCTGCTTGATTTTGGACTTTCAGTCTCCAAACTTACAAGGCAAATAAACTTTTCTTTATAAACTACCTGGCTTCCTGTATTTTTTATAGCAACACAAAAAGGGTCAATACACTCCAGATCTGGAAAGAGGTAAACTGTACAGTTAGCCTTAACTTTTTCTTATCCTGACTGGAACTACTGCTAGGCGATATGAAAAAGAGAAGAAAGGGACAATCGTCAGACTTGTTGCAGGGCAGCACATTCTACTGGAAAGATGTTATAAACAGGCCTAGTGACGTGTGATGAATCTGACAGTCGACACACACAGAAGCCTCAGACGAGAGCCCAGATGGTATAACAAAGACAGTATAACCCTTAGATGTGCTCTTTCCCTTGACCCTCGAACTAAAGCCCAAGATTCTGCCCGTTTTTTTTACATTATAGAAAAATAAAAACTCAGCCTCATACTGTATTTTAGAGGGGAAACAAATTGGTTGGACATATTATAGAAAAAGGGTAAGAAATCACCCAAACTATACCAGAGAAAACAGAAAGTCTAGACATATTTCCCCAAGCATAAACAAAATACAAACAAACAAAACATAAAAATAAACCAGTATGGAAACTATGCACACAAACACAACTAAACAAACCAAAAACAAGGGCATCATCCTATAAATGAAGTTACTGTTTTTAAAATCAATACTTTAAAGACAAAATGATAATAGATGGGAAAGGAAGAAAGAGTTCACCTCAAAGAAAACTCATTGAGAGTCAAAGCAACATTATTATAAAATTAACACAGAAATTAGATTAGGTTCTTTTGGAAAATTTGTTACTGACATACAGGAATGACTAGAGATAAATATAGAAAATGGAGAAGAAAAAGATAAATTAACGAGAACCTAGTAGATATGGAAGAAATAAAAAACAAGTCAACATAAGGACATGCAGGGTTCCTGAAATATAACCCTCCTCCCATGATAGGACAGAAGATGCTTTTAAAACTACAACATATGCACATTCTCCTGAAATAAAAAACTAAAGCTGCAGATCATTTTCTGATAACATATGACATAGAAAAGCCAAAATTGAGTCACATCCTAGTAACTTTATTGAACTTCAAGATTCCTAAAAAATAAGTGAGCTTTTCAGTGTCCTGAAAGCCTAATAAAAATCACTCTAAAAAGAATAGAAAAATTCTGGTTGGCTTCAAACTTCAGTGCCAGAGAACACTGAAGCAATGTCTACAATACTTTAATAGAAAGAAATTATGATTCAGAAAGCTCTAGTCAGCATTTCATCTGGGTACAATAGGAAGACAGTCTGAAATATGAAAGAATGTAAGAAACAGATGAATAATTTCTTGGGAAAAAATATCTCACGGTCATGAAATACATTTATTTAAGAGATACATTAAAATAATTCAAGAATAAGGAAGTCAACTTAAGAAGGTCAGAGTTCTGACGGTGAACAGTTAGAGCATTTAAATATTGATTCAATACTTTTAAAGAAATTATGGCTACTGAAAATAATATGAATGTTTTCACCTATACAATAAAAAATAAACAAATGTTGAAAAATATGTGAGAAGAGATGAAGAGATGGGATAGATGTCATTTACAAAAAACCTCAAGCTTAAAAATCTTGACTCAGCTGGGCATGGTGGTGCATACCTGTAATCCCAGCACTTGACAGACTGAAGCAGGAGGATCGCCAGAGTTCAAGGCCACCCTGGGCTACATAGTGACTTCAAAGCCAGCCAACTACACAGTAAGATCCTGTCTCAAAAAAAAAAAAAAAAAAATCTTGACTCTACATAAATATCCATGTGAATCACTTTTAAGGTGCTAAAGGACCTTTTAGAAACTAATATCTCTAGTAGCTGAAAAAATTGCTTATCCATAATTCACTATTATTACTTCTATATTTTTCTTCTATTAAATTCAGTAAACGTGAACTAAATAATTATTTAAAAGACTATAATGATCCCACTTTCTACACTCTGTCTTTTTTTAACATCTGAAAACTTCTCAAACAATCTTATAGTAACACCCTAAACTGCCTTTCTAAAAACAACTGGGAGCAAATGGCCCAAATGTTAACAATGACTTGGAGTGATAAAAATATGAATTCTTTTTACTTTTTTTTTTTGGTGGTGGTGGCATTGCTGGGTATAGAACCCAGGCCCTCGCTCATGTTAGGCAAACACTCTCCCACTAAACTGCTTTCCAAAGCCTACTTATTTTTTAATTTAAAAAGTTAAGATTATTTAAGAAGTCAGTGAAAAGATGCACTGTACAGGGGCCGGGGATTTAGCTCGGTGGTTTTGCCACCTGCTGCACAAGCGCAAGGACCGGAATTTGATCTCCGGTACCAAAAAAGAAAGATGCACTGTACAACTGAATAGTTTCTCATTAGAAACTGTTGGTCTCCCAAGCATCCTGTGCATCCTTACCACATAGCCCCAGGGACAGGCTCTCCCACCTCTGCTTTAAAGCAAGCACAAGAGCAGCATGTGCCTCCTTATTCCAGCCTCACAACTACCTTCCGGAGTTGGCATTCTTGTTCCTTGATAATTCTTAATACTCCTACTTTATGATGAGGAGATGGAGGCATAAAGAAATTGTTTAAATTGCCTAGGGTCAACCACTGAAAGATGTTGGAGTTGAGCTTTAAACTTAGGCTGGAGAAAGTGATTTTGGAGTCTGAACTCTGTCTCCTTTCTCTTTGCTGGAGAAAGGAAGGCCGAGGATTGGCTGCCCCTGTACAGGCTTATCAGAGCTCTTTCCATACAGCCAGGCCCTGCCAAGCAATTCTTTCATTACCTGCTAAGAGATCTTCTCTCCCAAAATAACATTTCTTTTGGAGTAATCTCAGTGGCCCAGACCGTATCTAAACACATATTATGTCTTTCAATGACAAATTTGTTGTTCACTTTGCCGGAAAAAGCTCAATAAATATGATGACCTTTTGGCCATAAATTATAACTAAGAAAATAATAATTTCCCTTTGTTAAGTTTTAGTCTCATAATATTAAAGTTAAGGACCAGCAAGCGGATGGTGAGGACCTCGGCCGCATGGAGCCCCACTCCATCCCCGTGCCCTGTCCCCCAGCAACCAGCTTAGCAACGCCCTGTGTGCCCCCCCACCAGCCTCTGGCATCCTAGCTGTGCTGCTACCTGGTTCCACACTACAGAGGCACAGGGGGTCATAAAGGTCATTATCCTGAACTCCAGAAGATAGACCAGAAGTGAACAATAGAAAGAGGGCCTCTCTCAGACTCCTTGATAAAAACTGAAGCCCACTGGAAAAGTGAAGAGAATCTCTGCAATAAAGGCACACCAGACCACCATACTTGGTAAGTTGGAAGGATCATCACCTTCCATTGGAACCTGGGCTATCATCCAGGAAAGGGCAGCTGGAACCTGCAGTAGAACCTTGCAGAGTTCAACCTTGCAGGAGGCCAGGGAGCTCAACTTGGGACTTGAAGCCAGAAATCTGCCTGAATCTCACAGGTCTGCTACTGGTTTGATGAGACTCATTGACTTATATCTGCACTCTGCTGCCCACATTGTTTATTGTGACAGCAGAGACATACCCTGAAGGAGGCCTTTTATTTTTATTTTTTATTTGTTATTTTCAAAAACAGTTTTTTGCTCTTATTTTTAATTTTTATTTTTTTCTACTCTTTTCAAATTTTTATTTTTCTCTTCTTTTTTTCTTTCTTCTCTCTCTCTCTCTCTCTCTCTCTCTCTCTCTCTCTCTCTCTCTCTCTCTCATTCATTCTCTCACTGTCCCACATTGTTCTTCACCTCCCTTTTTGTTCCTGTTCTGGCCCTAATTTGGATTTCTTTATTTTTCTTTTCTTCTCTTTTTCCTTTTCTCAATTGTCATTAGTTTTAAAGGAAAGTAAATACAGTTTCTAGCCTCCCTATTGCTGTTAGGTTATTCTGTTCTTGTCTTTGTTCTTTCATTCTGTCTTTTCCTCTTGTCTTCAACAGTTTCTTAGAGTTTGTGTGATCTTCCTGTGTTCTCTGGCCTCACTGCTAAACTTTCCCTATCCTTCTACCTATCTAGCCCTCCCTCCCCAACTCCTTCTAACTCCCAACCCGAAGGGTAAAGTTGCTATATTGAAGAGTTTATTCACTATAAACATATGTTGGGCTGTTCCTCAATTTTGATTTAATTCACACAGTTAAAGGTGATAGATTAATAACTACCAGAAATTGTCATTTTCTAACCTATACTTGATGCTATAGTGTTGCTGATTATATCACTTGGGCTAAGGTATTGTAATTGATATAATCAGTTGTCCTTCATGGTATAATGAAAATGAGGTGGCCTCAGAGTCATTAGAGACTCAAAACCTAAAGACCAGCTATGTCTAGAAGACAACTCTGAGAAGCAATCATTCCATAAGGGTTCTAAATACAGGCCACAAAAATACTTACAATAAACAATTTCAAAGTATCAACCCAGGAATTAAACCAAGGACAATACCAAAAACAAAAATGAAAAGACATTTAAGCAAGGCACAATCTCAGACTTCCACCCCACAAAAGGCAAATTCTGGAGGAAACAAGGTGGAAAAGTCTAATAATCAACCACCTGGACACCCTGAACTGATAGCACAGGAGGTAACAAAACAGATGAATGAGGCTCTAGAAAAATTCAAAACAGAACTAGTTTCCCAGATAACTTCAGAGATGGTGAGCAGAGTAAAAGACATGATTAGAGGCTCTAGAACAGAAAGAGATAAAAACAAATAGATGAGCTCAGAACCATGCTGGAAGCCATGAATGCACAGCATAAGAAAGAAATGGATACCATGATCGCCCAACATAAGAAAGAAATGGAATCCATGAAACAGTTTCAAACAGATATTCAGGAGATTAAAAACTCTACTGAAAACATGCAGAGCAGATTAAGGGAATCTGAAGATAGAATATCAGATGTAGAAGACAGGATTGAGGTTAAGGACCATGAAAACAGAGATTTCTTAAAAATAGTAAGGGACCATGAGAAATCAATCCAGCAGCTGCTAGATGATGCAAAAAAGAATAACATAAGACTGACAGGAGTCCATGAAAAAGCAGCAGAGTACAAATGACATAAAAAAACTGTTCACAGAAGTAACAGTAGAAAACTTCCCAGACAGAGGTAAAGAATTGGACATACAGATAATTGAGGCATATAGAACTCCAGCTAGCCTTGATCAAAAAAATCACCTAGACATGTAATACTCAAGATCACAGAAACCCAACAGAAGAACAAAATCCTACGAGCAGTTAAAGAAACAAATCACCTACAAAGGAAAGCCCATCAAAAATCACAGCAGACTTCTTAACACAAACCCTCAAATCAAGGAGAGCCTGAAGTGAAGTATTTCAAGCCCTAAAAGAAAATAACTTCCAACCTAGACTGTTCTATCCTGCAAAATTATCTTTCAAAATCAATGGGGAAATTAGATACTTCCACAACAAAGAACACCTGAGAAATGTCATGAACACCAAACCAGCACGCCAAACAATTCTAAACAACATCCTAGAAAAAGACAATGACGGTGACAATTCCATGAGGCCCAACAGAGGGAAGCCACCAGGCAAGGCAAGAAACTAAAGGGAAAGGGGGAAAAATAAAAAATAAAAGAGGCAACAACAGTAAAACATCATGACAAGGATGAGTCAATATCTATCAATTATAACCATCAATGTTAATGGGCTCAATTCACCAATCAAAAGAAACAGACTGGCAGAATGGATTAAGAAGCAAAATCCAACCATATGCTGTATACAAGAAACACACCTAACTCAAAAAGAAATTCATAGACTGAAAGTAAAAGAATGGAAAACAGTTCTCCATGCAACAGGAACCTGGTAAAAAGCAGGGATAGCAATCTTATTTGCAGACAAAGTAGATTTCAAGCCAAAACTAATTAAGAGACAAAGATGGTCACTACATCTTTGTGAAGGGAACAACCCAAGAGGAAGAGATGATAATCATAAATATATATGCACCAAATACGAATGCCTCCCAACTATACAAAACAAATATTAACAGACATGAAAAACCAAATAAGCACTAATACAATTGTAGTAGGGGACCTCAATACCCCACTATCACAAATAGATCATCTAGACAAAAAAATCAACAACAAAATTCTAGAACTGAACCAAGATATTGAACAAATGGACTTAATAGATGTTTACAGACTGTTCCATCCCACAAAAAGCAGAATATACAATCTTTCCAGCTGCACATGGGTCATTCTCCAAAATAGATCACATATTAGCTCATAGGACATGTTTAAGTAAATGTAAAAGAACTGAAGTTACCCCTTGTATATTGTCAGACTATAGGCAATAAAATTGGAGATCAATAACATAAGAAACCATAAAACCCCCACAAACACATGGAAATTGAATAACATCCTCCTGAACAACCAGTGGGTCAAAGAGGAAATTAAAGAAGAAATTAGACAGTTTCTACAAGTAAATGATAATGCCAGTACAACATACAGGAAACTATGGGACACAATGAAAGAAGATCTACGAGGGAAATTCATAGCAGTTAATGTCCATATTAGGAAAACAGAGAGCTCAAATAAACAATCTAATGCTGAACCTCAAGCTCCTAGAAAAAGAAGAGCATAACAAATCCAAAACTCATACAAAAGAGGAAATTATAAAGATCAGAGCAGAAACCAATGCAATGGAGACTAAGAGAACAATACAAAAAAATGAATGAATCAAAGAGTTGGCTCTTCAAAAGAATAAATAAAATTGATAAACCTTTAGCCAACCTTATCAAAAAGAGGAAAGAAAAGGTTCAAATCCATGGAATTAAGAATTAAAAAGGTGGGCCCGGGGCCAAGGATTTAGCTCAGTGGTTCTGCTGCCTGCCTCATAAGCAAAAGCTCCCAAGTTCAATCCCCGGTACCTAAAAAAAGAAAAATAAAAAAGGTGAAGTCACAACAGATCCAGCAGAAATCCAGAGGATCATCAATACCTACTTCAAGAACCTGTACTCTAATAAAATGGAAAACACAGAAAAAATGGACAGATTCCTAGATGCATATCAATTGCCACAGTTAAATGAAGAAGATAAAGAAATTCAAAACACCCCTCCTGATGGCTTCACTGCTGAATTCTACAAGACATTTAAAGAAGAACTAATGCCATTACTCTTTAAACTCATCAAGGAAATTGAAAGGGAAGCAATACTCCAAAATTCATTCCTGGAAACAAGTGTTAATTTGATTCCAAAACCAGGGAAAGACCCAACCCAAAAAGAGAACTACAGGCCAATCTCCCTAATGAACATAGATGCAAAAATCCTCAACAAGATACTGGCAAACAGAATACAGAGGGTCATCAAGAAGATCATACACCCTGACCAAGTCAGATTTATCCCAGGGATACAAGGATGGTTCAACACTTGTAAATCAATAAATGTAATACACTACATTAACAGAGTCGAGGACAAAAAAATATATGATCATCTCAATAGATATAGAAAAAAGCATTTGACAAAATCCAACACCCATTCATGATAAAAACCCTACAGAAAATTGGAATAGATGGTCTTTATCTCAACCTGATTAAGGCTATTTATGAAAAACCAACAGCCAACATCATACTAAATGGTCAAAAACTGAAAACTTTCATGCTGAAATCAGTAACAAGACAAGGATGCCCACTGTCACTACTCCTATTCAATATAGTTCTGGAAACATTAGCCACAGCAATTAGAAAAGAGAAAGAAATAAAAGGAATAAAGATAGGAAAGGAAGAAGTTAAACTGTCATTATTTGTTGACAATATGATACTTTATATAGAAGACCCAAAAAACTCCACCACAAGACTTCTACACTTAACTGACAGGTTCAGTAGAGTAGCTGCATACAAGGTCAACACTCAAAAAACAATAGCCTTCTTGTATACAAATAACAGACTCACTGAGAAATTAGGGAAATAATTCCTTTTACAATAGCATCCAAAAAAAAAAAAAGAAATATCTAGGAATCAATCTAACAAAGGAAGCAAAAGACATCTATACAGAAAACTATAGCACTCTGAAAAAAGAGATCAAAGAGGATATAAGAAAATAAAAAGACATCCCTTGTTCCTCGAGAGGAAGAACCAATATAGTGAAAATGGCCATACTCCCAAAACTGCTATATAGATTTAATATAATGCCAATTGAAATTCCAACAATATATTTCAAAGAACTAGAGAAAACAACCCAAAAACTCATTTGGAACCAGAAGAGACCTAGAATAGCAAAAGCAATTCTAGGCAACAGAGACATGGCAGGGGGTATCACAATCCCCAACTTGAAACTATACTACAAAGCTACTGAGATAAAAACAGCATGGTACTGGCAAAGAAACAGAGCTGAGGATCAGTGGAATAGATTAGAAGATGCGAAAACAACTCCAGACATAGTGAGCCACCTGGTCTTTGACAAAGGAGCCAACCACCCTCACTGGAGGAAAGATAGCCTATTTAATAAATAGTGTTGGAAAAACTGGATTTTAACATACCAAAATTTAAAACTAGACCCATATCTATCACCATGCACTAAACTAAGGCCAAAGTGGATTAAAGATCTAAGTATTAAAACAGAAACAGTAAATTTGCTGGAAAATAAGTTAGGTAGATTCTTGAAGACATTGGCAAGGAAAAGACTTCATGAACTAAACCTCAGTAGGATGAGAACTAGCACAAAGAATCAACAACTGGGATCTCATCTTATTGAAAAGCTTCTGCACTGCAAGACAAACCACCAACAGAGCTAAGAGACAACCTACAATGTGGGGAAAAAAAACCTGTAGCACCTGTACCTTAGACAAAGGACTACCATCTAGAATATATAAAGAACTGAAAAAAATCGGACCTCCCAAATTTAAAGACCCAATTCAAAAATAGGCATCTGAAATGAACAGACATTTCTCAGACAAAGAAATAAAAGCAGCAAATAAACATGAAAAAATGTTCAACATCACTGGTCATTCGAGAGATGCAGATGAAAACAACACTGAGATTCCTCCTCATCCCAGAAAGAATGGCTGCTATCATGAAATCAACCAATAACAAATGCTGGCAGGGGTGTGGGGAAAGAGGAACCCTGCTCCATTGTTGGCGGGAGTGCAGACTGGTGCAACCACTGTGGAAATCAGTATGGAGACACCTCAAAGAACTAGGACTGGAAATCCCATTTGACCCTGCTATTCCACTGCTGGGGATCTTCCCCAAAGAATTAAAAGAATCATACCACAGTGATATATGTGCACCCATGTTCATAGCAGCACAGTTTGTAATAGCTAAAACTTGGAAACAGCCCAAATGCCCATCAACTGGAGACTGGATAAAGAAAATGTGGTTTTTTTATAAAATGGAGTACTACTCAGCCATAAAAAATGAATCAATTTCATTGATTGATATTGTGTTGTTTAGTATTTTTAGGTCTTCTTCATTCAACTTTGGTAATTCATACTTATCTAGGAATCTGTCCATTTCTTCTCTGTTTTCCATCTTACTGGCATATAAGTTCTTGAAGTAGGTATTGATGATCCTCTGGATTTCTGCTGAGTCCATTGTAATTTCACCCTTTTTATTCCTAATTGCATGGATTTGGGCCTTTTCTTTCCTTTTTCTGATAAGGTTGGCTAAGGGTTTGTCAATTTTGTTTATTCTTTTGAAGAACTAACTCTTGGCTTCATTGATTTTTTGTATCATTCTCTTAGTCTCCATTGCATTGATTTCTGTTCCGGTCTTTATAATTTTCTCCATTGTATTAGTTTTTGGTTTGTCCTGCTCTTTTTTTTCCTAGAAGCTTGAGGTTCAGCATCAGGTTGTTTAATTGGGCTCACTCTGTTTTCCTAATATGAGTATTCACTGTTATGAATTTCCCTTGTAAGACTGCTTTCATTGTATCCCATAGATTCTGATATGCTGTATTTTCATTGTCATTTAATTGAAGGAACTGTCTGATTTCTTTGTTCATTTCCTCTGTGACTCATTGGTTATTCAGAAACGTGTTGTTCAATTTCCATGTGTTTATGAAATTCTTGCAGTTTCTTTTGTGGTTGATCTCCAATTTCATCTCACTATGGTCTGATAATATACAGGGGATAACTTTGGTTCCTTTGCACTTAAACATGTTTTATGAGCAAGTATATGATCTATTTTGGAGAATGACCCAGGTGCAGCTGAAAAGAATGTGTATTCTGATTTTGTGGGGTGGAACACTCTATAAACATCTGTTAAGTTCATTTGTTCAAGAGTTTAATTGAGTTCTAGTATTTCATTATTTTTTGTCTAGTTTATCTATTTCTGACAGTGGGGTATTTAGATCCCCACTACTATTGTATTAGTGCACATATGACTTTTCATGTCCATTAGTATTTGTTTTATATAGTTGGGCACACTAGCATTTGGTGCATAGATATTTACCACTGTCATCTCTTCCTCTTGGCTTGTTCCCTTTACAAGGATGTAGTGTCCTTCTTTGTCTCCCTTAATCAGTGTTGGTTTGAAATCCACTTGATCTGCAAAGAAGATGGCTACTCTTGATTTTTTTCAGGTTCCTGTCACATGGAGTATTGTTTTCCACCCTTTAACTTTCAGTCTATGAGTTTCTTTTAGAATTAAGTGTGCTTTTGTATGCAGCATATTGCTGCATCTTGCTTCTTGACCCATTCTGCCAGTCTATTTCTTTTGATTGGTGAATTGACACCATTAACATTGATGATTATAACTGATACATACTGACTTATCATTGTCATGAGTTTTTATTTTTGTTGGATTCTCTCCTTTGCATTTAATTTCTTGTCATGCCTGACAGATTCATACTGCTGTGCTTCCTGGAGTTGCACCCAGTAGGAAGCTCCCCCACCGGCATCCCAAGCTCCTAGGGCAGAGAAGGTGAGCTGGTCCCAGCACCTGGAAGGAAGCTCACCCACCACCATCCCAAGCTCCTAAGGCAGAGAAGCTGAGCTGGTCTCAGCACCCAGAAGGAAGCTCCCCCACCACCATCCCAAGTTCCTATGGCAGAGAAGGTGAGCCGTGGGCTCCAGAAGCTCCCCCACCCCATGGAAATGAGAAGACACGTAAACAAGCCTCAAAAACAGACTTCTGGATCACCTACAGCAACCCAAAAGGGAAATGAGATGGAACAATCTGATACTCAACCACCTGGACTCTCTGAACTGGCAACAAAAGAGGATCTGGGAAAAATGAAATCAGAAATAATTACTCATTGTCTTTTCCTAGGATTTTGTCTAAAATTTTTTGGAGTGCTGGTTTGGTATTTGTGAAGTTCCTAAGGTGGTCTTTGTCATGAAAGTATCTTATTTCTCCATCCATTTTGAAAGATAGTTTTTCAGGGTACGTCAATCTGGGTTGGAGGCTGTTTTCCTTTAGGGGTTGGAATACATCACTCCAAGCTCTTCTTGTCTTGAGGGTTTGTGTTGAGAAGTATGCTGTGATTCTGATGGGCTTTCCTTTGTATGTGATTTGTTTCTTTTCTCTAATTGCTTCCAGAACTTTGTTCTTCTATTGGGTTTCTGGAATCTTAACAATTATATGCCTATGTGTAGATTTTTTTTGATCAAGGCCAAGTTGGAGTCCTATATGCCTCACTTATCTGTATGTCAAGTTCTTTTCCCTTGCTTGGGAAGTTTTCTGCCATCACTTATGTGAACAGTTTTTTAATGTCATCTGCACTCTGTCCTGTTTCTTTGTTGACTCCGATTAGTCTGTTATTCTTCTTTGCATCATCTAGCAGCTGCTGGATTGATTTCTTGTGGTCCCTTACAATTTTAAAGCAATTTTTCTTTTCCTGGTCACTAATTGCAATCTTATCTTCTATATCTGAAATTCTGTCCTCACCTTGGCTCATTCTGCTGTGTAGACTTTCAATGGAGTTTTTAATTTCCTGGAAATCTGTTTGCATCTGTTTTATGGATTCCATTTGTTTCCCATGTTGGGATTCCATCATGTTCCTCAGCTACTCTCTAGATTTATTAATCATGGCTTGCCCTATGAGCACAATCTCTGCTGTTATCTGAGAAATTATTTCTGATTTCATTTTTTCCAGATCCTTTTTTGTTGCCAATTCAGGGAGTCCAGGTGGTAGATTATCAGAGTGTTCCATCTTGTTTCCCTTTGGGGTTCCTGCAGGTGATCTAGACATCTGGTTTTGAGACTTGTTTACCTGTCTTCTCATTTTGATGGGGGCTGGGGGGTGCTACTGGTGCCTGTGGGGCTCACCTCCTCTGCGCTGGAGCAGTGCCACAGCAGCCCAGAAACCTCTTCTGTGCTCCTCTGCGCTGGGAGCAGTGCTATGGCAGCCCGGAAGCCTCCTTGTACTGGGAGCGGTGCTCCTCCTACTGTTTTCCATGGTGGCTGTATTAATTTGTAGCCTCATCAATTTAAAATTCCTTTTCTAAAATCATTATACATCTCATGAAAGGCAAGACTCCTTCCTGCCTTCTGACAAATACCACATAATTATCCCCATTTCATAAATAGTGTTAAAGCCCAGAGATTAAGTACTTTAACCAAGGTAGAGAGAGGCATGAACATGTGTTTCAGAGATGACAGGTTTTATTCCCAGCCATGTCACTTTCTAGCTTGGTTATTTAACTTCTCAAAGTGTTAGTTTCCTCCTCAGAAATTGGGAGATGATGTCAGTTCACCTGGTTGTTGTAAACATCGAGGGAGAGGTGAAGCATTTTAAAGTTTCTGGCACATAAGTTCTTGATAAACATTAATTAGAGTAAATACCAAAGTATCAGGATGTTTAACACCTTCTTTCCCCCTAAATTTTCTGCTAGGGTCATGATTGGTTCCTAGAACTCTGATGGATTTGTTGTGTCAGCCTCAGTCAGCTTGGACTGGATGCACATGTCTAAATGGATAGAAGGAACACTATCTTCATCTCTGTTTTGATTTGGATTTTGCCAAAGAGAATCCCTTTCAAAATCCACAGAGTTTCATGTAGCACATTAGCTCCACTGAGGGTTTCTGTAAGGCAAAGCATGCCGTTCAAAATCTTATTCTTGCCTGGGATGTACTTTAGCTCAGTGGTTCCACCGCCTGCCTCACAAGCACAAGGTCCCGAGTTTGATCCCCAGTACCAAAAAAAATAAAGCTTATTCTTATGAACTGGCTAATGGAACACAGAAAAAACTAAATTTAAGTAGCCTAACTAAGCTGGAGGTGCCTATGGTTATTCCTTCTTAGGGCTTAGCTTCCCAGCCAGGGTACTGTGACTGGGTTTCAAAAATCTTCAACACTTATCCTTGAAGGCAATGACCTTTAGCCCAGAATATCAGTTTATCAGTTATCCCAAGATACTGTCATCATTACCATAATCTATGAGTAATTTATTCTGTAAAGGGCTGGGAATCAACATAGAGTTTGGTAAGAGTTTTATAAGGGTTAAGAATGGTTAGAATCCAGGCTGCTAACCCTTCGATTAAAATTCCCAGACAATGAGCCATCCCTGTAGTGGAGTATTTGCCTCCAAACTTAATGATCTACAAGAAAACATTTGCTACTCTTAAAGACTGAAGCAGCAAAAAAAAGAAATGGGGCACCCAATTAGACATAAAGCATTATGTAGCATCTCATTGCAAAGTATAATTTGATCTGTAAGTCTGACCCCAACTTCTTTGCCAACCCAAAGCTACATTCAGATGCAATGTCTCCCAAAAAGCTGCTAGAGATGCCCAGAAGCGATTGCTTTCTGAAAATATGTCTACGTGAAAAGCCCTTTCTCCTCAGATCCATCACATTTGACTGGAAAAACAAAACACTTTGTTGCTTCTAATAAGTACAGAGAGCTTGACAAGGTAATGACTTTTTTTTCCTCTAGCACTAATCTCAAATAATATACTGTCTAATACAATTTTTAATCTCTAAACATTGTGTTACCGAGTCAAAGCTAAATTCTTGGACTTGCACTTCTAGTTTGTATCTCTCAGTCTATGACTCAGAAATAAAGATGAGCAGGATATACTGAATGAACTGCACTCCTGCCTGAAATGGTTTATGACAGATGACTATATATGATGAGAATACAAAATCTCAATGATAATAGCTTTATTTATCAATTGCAAATAAAAGTCACGAACTGTGAAGCTGCAAACTGCACTGGAGGGAATTGGGCAGGGAGGCCATCAGGAAAAGTGTATGCCATGCAGAAACAGAGCCAAGAGTTGCCTGAAAGAGGCCAGGCTGGACAAGGCTGGGGTGGGAGCTGGCTGGTGCTGCCTCCACAGTGGCACATCAGGCCTCATGCAATGAATGGTAGGTGGAGTGAAAATGCACAGGAATTCAGGAGCTGGTGTCCAGAATCTGCTCCACCACTAACAGGCTATGTGACCTTGGACAGGAGTTTGAATCCCTCCTGGCCTCTATTTTCTTTCTCTGTAAAATAAGAGGTTTTATTCATGCAACAAACACCACAACCTACAGTGCTGAGCCTGGTAATGTTAAGATGGGTAAAATGAGAGTGTCAAAAGCAGGAAAAGCAGACCCGAAGTAACCTCAGTATAGGGCAACACAGTACAGGAAAATTGGCAGGCCACACAGTGCTGAGGCTTGGCATGCCTAGCATCCTTTATGAGTCTCAGTTCTACAGCTGAAACTCAAACTATGCTTTCCAATTGCTTGAAGATGCTTGCAACAAAAATGGGCTCAAAGGCAGCAAAATATGAGAGGGCTTTTAACTCCCAGGCAGAACCTAGAAGGCCAGAGGAAAGGCTTGGACACCTGAAAAGTCATTTGCATATTGCTGAATGATTTACATACCAGAGGGAGCCATTTGTCCCCAAAGTGCCTTCCAGTGTGGTCTCTGTAACAACATCAGGGCTGAGGTGACTAAAAAGCCTGTGAAAAGGGTTTTGCCTGATGTACACAGGAATTGGCATACCACAATTTCACACAATGAAATTACAAGACAAACATGTCTTTGTTTGATTTATCTTTCTGCAGCCCTAGCAGCAAGCTCACAGAAAGCCCTTAATGACAGAGCTTCCTAACAGGTGATTTTCAGACAGTCATAGCAGGTAGTGATTGAAGGAGAATAATTGTGGTTCCAACTTAGGTGAGTGACAATAAAGTCTTAAAGTAGATGTTATCTTAAAGACTTGTTGAGATTTCATTTGAAAAACATAGGCTCTGCGTTCATTTCGATTTCTTCCTAGCTACCACCACAAACTTAGCAGCTTAAAGTAACACAAACATCATTTTACAGTTCCAAATACAAGTTAGCTGGGTTCTCTGTCTAGGCTCTTACTGGGTTAAGATCAAGATATTGGCTAGGGCTGAGATCTTTTCTGAGATGTGGGTCCTCCTCCAAACTCACTGGGTATTGGTAATCTTCATTCAGTTCTATGTGGTTACAAGACTGAGGACCTCAACTCCTGCATGCTACCCAGCTTCCTGCCATGTGATCCTCTGGTAACACAAAAGTTTAAAGATCAGTAGATGAATCTGATGACTTCTGTTTAACCTCTACATTCTCTCTCTCTCTCTTTTTTTTGGGACTGGGGATCATACTCAGGACCTTGCGCTTGTGAGGCAGGTGGCATACATTCTCTTTTAAAGGATTCAGCTGGTTAGGTGAATGCCTAGTGATTGTAATTACACCTGCAAAATTCTAGACCTTTGCCATATAACATGACAGTCACAGCTCATCACCTTTGCCATTTTCCATCAGGTAGAAGCAAAGTACAGGTTCAGCTCACACTTAAGGGGAGGGAATTATACATGGACAACATGGTTTTTAGAGGTCACCTTAGAATTCTGCCTACCATAGGATCTCTCTTCCTGCCCTTTTATATGGTTGGTTGTGTTTATGTTGGTTTCATTATATAGGATTTCCTAATCTCCTTGGGGAAAATAGTACTTCTCCCATTGGTATCATTCCCAGACTTTGTCATTATTCATCTGAAGCTTGGGAACAGAGGGTCACAGGAATATTTTTACATCCCTACCTTGGTAACTTGATTTTCTTTGTATTGCTCTCTCAGGAAAAAGAGGAAGTACCATATAGGGACCTTATAACTGACTCAAAATCCCCACTGGTAATCATCATACAAGATAAGCTGAGAAATGGTCACTTGCCACATTAGGATTTTCTGTTAAAAGCATCCCAGGCAGAAGTAGTTTTTTGGCCAAAGGGAGATCCCAGAAGACGTTGAACCTCCAACACATTGAACACATCTAGTTGCAATCATACCATCAAACCAATGCCTCCCTTTGTTTCAGATAAAAACCAACTGATAAGCTCCTTCCCTCTGTGGCTTTAGCAAGTGCCTGCCACCTGAATCAGCAAGCTTCCTGACCTTACTCCATGCTGCAGTAAGGAAGAACCTAACTTTTTGACATTATCTTTGCAATAGGAAACAAGTTTGATGTTAATGTGAAAGGCAGTGCTTTTATTAAAAAAAAAAAATTATTGCTACACTCATTCCCGGCCTTTTTCCATGTACCTTCCCCTCCACTGCCCCCTCTCCCTGGTACTTCCAGCTCTGTTTTCTGCAGCCCTCCTGCTTTTCGGGATGGTGTTCAGCCATCATTTCAACCCATCCCCCATGCCTTCTGCCATCACTCTGGGACTTCCTCCAACATGCTCCTAAATTCATGATGTAGAGGTTTTCTAAAAGGAGTGGCCCTGCACTAAGAAATAAATGGTGGTCAATCACCCAGAAAAATTGAGAAAGAACCTGCTTTATAAAGTGAGAAAGAGAAAGAAATAATACAATACAGCCACAAAAAGATGAATCAACTGAATTTTTTATAATATAATTAAATTTTCAGACCAAGATTGGATATGACTTTGGGTGGAGAGGAATCTAGACCTAAAATTTCCAACTAAAAGGAGATATTGATAATACGGTGTAGGCTACACTGTTGAAGCAGCAGTTCCACAGGCACCAGAGTGATTTAGCTGATACAGTATGGACATCTCTCTAGACTATACTGTAATTGAAAGAAAGTTGTTGTCCTCAGGCATAGCCCAGTTTTTAAGATGGATTGAGCCCCAATACATTGCAAAACATGCTTGCTGTAGTGTTGAACTTGGAGATGGGGGCTGGGATGGACCTGTGTTGAATCCTAGTGCTGTTACTTATTGACCTTATGATTTTTATCAAGTCACTTATCTATTATAAGCTCAGTTTCTTCTTTTGAAAATGAGGATAAATAAACATTTCACACATATCATTACTATTGTGAGGATCACATTGGGCTGTGGTGTACTAGCACAATGCCTGGCATATAATAAATGCTCAATACATATTGTGCTATTATTAAAACTCCCTGGGTTAGGGTGCAAGCAGACCCCAGAATTATACAGCTTGACTTTACCGTCTTGTCTCACTTTCATGCTGTAACCAGATTGGATTCTTTGCTTTTGCCTTAACTTAAGGGAGAGGAGGAAATTTTGTTTCCAAATTAAGATTTTTCAGAAACTTAAACATTAAAATAGAATGAATACACTCTGGAGATCTACTGTAAAACATAGTGATGACAGCCAAGAATATATTGGACACTTGAAAATTGCTAAGTGTCTTAGTTACTTTTCTTGTTGCTAATACAAAATACCTGATGCCAAAAGTTAAAGAAGGAAAGGTTCATTTGGCTCTCAGTTTGTAGGGGTTTCAGTTCATATTTGGCTGCTCCAAAGAAAGGTGACATGGCAGAGTGGCATCACAGAGAAGAAACAGTCCATGGCAGGCAGAAGGCGACAAAAGCAGCAAGTGACAAGTGAGCAACAAGCAGCGACCCTCTGTCCCTTATATCTTATCCAGGCTAGCATGTCCTGGGCAGGTAGCAATCACACCCTTAATCCTAGCATTCCACCATGAAATCAACTCAAGCATCAAATCTTGATCTCAGCATTATGCAGCCTAGATCCAGCCAACTCTGTAAAGCACCACCTCTGATTACATGATGCTTTGGGGGGACATCCAGACACAAGCCATAGAACTAAGACAGATCTTAAATGTTCTTATCACAAAAAACAAGAGTGCATATGTTAATAACATGAGTGTGGTAATCATCTCACAATGTATACATGTATTAAAACATCAGGTAGGGCTGGGGATTTAGCTCAGTGGTTCTGCTGCCTGCCTCGAAAGTGCAAGGTCCCAGTTCGATCCCCAGTACCAAAAAAAAAAAATCATGTAGTATATGACAAATACATACAACTTGTCAATTAAGACTAAATAAATATGAAAAAAGAGTCCCTTGAGGCAAAGGCTATGGAACTATTACTACAGAAAATGTTACATCTGTCCCTAGTTTGGGGTCTATTAGTAATTTTCTTTGGAGATAGAGTTCAGTAGAAGCATATAAGCAACTCAATCCTAGAGGAATGACTGTGCTGCTTTTCTTAATTTGTACAGCTGATGTGCAAAAGTCAGAAGAAACAGTTGGGAACATCATAGGAGCAGCCTGCCTGGAACCCCAGCAACCAGATGAACTCCATGAGCTCATCTGGAAACCCAAAGGACACTGCATCAAGAGAGCAAGAGGACCCAAGAGAAACCATGTATAATTAAAAAGTGAATAAACAACCGTCTTAAAATGTTTTAAATATTTAAAATCTTGATTTGGAAAGCCTTCAAGCATATAGAGTCAGCAAGTAAGATGCTAATTATCTTTTCTGTAATAATCCCCTAAATCATAAATTAAGTCCTTTTCTAAAAAGCCTCATGCATTAAATCAACCCCATTCCAGAAATGCACATACAAGCCCTTTTCATAAAGAAGCTGGCATCAGGTCCGAAGCTTAGTTTTCCAGTTAAGGTCAAAAGCCACCAGATATGAAGCAATTTATTGAGAACAAAGATGAGGCCTAAATTAATTTCTACCCATGGCTTCTATGAGTGGAAATTCTAGAGCAGTTCTCAAATTTAGTGTGCCTAAGAGATCACTTGAGATACTTGGATTTGGGCCGACACATTCAGTTTTTATTCACTGAGCAGATTTATTGAATGGTTTATGTGCTGAGTTGATCTCTATCTTTACCAAAGCTTATGGTCCAATGAGGGATATGAACAATAAACAAACCATTATAGTAGTGCAAAATGACTAAACTGTCATCAGAGACAGCTCTCACTGATTCTTCCAAGATCTTCCTAGAACTCAGGGAGTTAAGCTAAAGAAAAATGAGATCTAGTATTCCTTGTCAACTTCTAGGTACAAGGCTATTTACATACACTTGCCCATTTAATCCTCATGCAAGTAACGTTATCCCCAGTTTCCCGGGTAAAACACTAACAGTGTATGTAGCTTGGTTCCTGGACTGGTTTCCGCATCGTCTGCCTGTGAAGCCCAGGTGAGATGCATTAGTTTGGGTTGCCTGGATTTTTCAATTAGTCAGTGCACTATCGTTGGGTAGGGAGAGAAGAATTGCTGTATGAAAAGAACACAGAAGCACATGGAAGAAAAGGTTTTGGACAGAAAAATTGTGAAGTGCAAGGCAACTCCCATAACTCTGCCCTGGGGGTTGCCAGGCGGGGTAATAGGAGTGCCCCTTGGGTCATGGGAGATCTTGGCCACTAGAGGGCAGAGTGTGCACTAACCAAAACAACGAAAGTCTCCATACAGTAGTCCCTTAAGAGAAAGGCCTAACACTGCATGTCTCGTTAACTATTCCAGTGTTGATAAATACTTTCAGTACCCTTGTCAGATACAGAACAGACAAGAGATTTTTACACTAGAATATGGCACCTGATTACTGGACACACAAGGAGAGGGGAGAGTACTTCCTCTGATTGGCCCCATTTGTTTCCAATGTTGTTAAAATCACAAAGCTATGTGCACTTCAGTTAACCTTAAGACATGAAGAGTAAAGCTTTTTTACTCTTCCTAGCAGCATGAAGCACACACCACAGTTTTTTAAAAAGAAGAGTTGGCATCTAATGTTAATATAGTAATAACCCTACAATTGAGGCAGAAATGGAAATAGCAATAGCAGTGAAAAGAACACAGAAGTGCATGGTTCAAATCCTGGCTCTATTACTTACCAACTATGACTTTGTTCAAATCACTTAACCTCTATGAATCCGTTTCTTCATCTATGAAACAGAATCCACCCAATATGTCTTTTGTGATCATTAAATGAGTTACTGAATATAAACATTTAGCATACTCAGCAGCCATTATTGGTAGGTCCTATATAATAACATTAAGTGTTATTATTCATAGCAATAGAGTTTTAGCTGCATATTAATGCCACAGAGAAATTAAAGTCTTTCTAAAAGTCATCTCGTCTAGGGCCGGGGATTTAGCTCAGTGGTTTCACCGCCTGCTGCGCGAGCGCAAGGACCGGAGTTCGATCCTCGGTAGCAAAAAATAAATAAATAAAATAAAAGTCATCTTGTCTTGCCTTCCTGTTGACACAAATTCCCTGCACTAGACTCGTCATCTCTCTTCCTTGCTATAAATGAAGAGGTTTCCTTCCTGAGACAAAAGGCCAGCTTTTCAGTCTGGAGCCTGGAATTATATCTCCCCACCTTCTCTAGGAAACTTGATGCCTTTAGTCATTATGCCTGGCTTATACATCTTTATCTTCTCCTTCTTCCCTGGCCTCTTCCACTCCCACATCCGGACATGTTTGAGTCTCTTCTATCTTAAAATGAAAAACAAATAACCAAAACAAATTGTTCCCTCACCCTATATATTCCATCTGTCCCTGATTTGCAACAAAACAACTCAGTGGCACTTCCTACCAGTCTCTGCTTCCTTCTGTCTGGTAATTTCTGGTCCATTTCAATTTTGCTCCATGACGCCTGAACTCACCAGGACTGCTGACATGACGGCACTCTTCAGTTCGCTTACTTGACCTCTCAGCAGCACTGACCCTACGGACCTTCTTTATTAGTAACTTTGACACAGGTGTCTCTTGGGCTCCATAACACCAAACTATTCCTCAGAGTCTGTAAGTGATTTTGCCTTCTTTATTCAGCCTTTAGTTGCAGGAATCTTCCAAGCTCTGTCTCAGGCCCTCCTCTTCTATTTTGCACCATTCTTGGGTGCTCTTGTCTTTTCTCAAGGATCCAGTGGTTATTACCCATCCATATGGTCCACGTCATCTCCAACTGAATGTCTCAAAGGCACCTCAATCTCAAGATGTCTCTAAGAGGATTACGTCTTCCCTTCTAGCACTTCCCTCCTGACACACACACACACACACACACACACACTCAGAAACACTCACACAGATGAACCCATTCCTTCAATTGTCTCTATTAGAAAATTTGTATCCCCTGCAACCAGGCATTTAAGTCAGAAATTTCACAACCACTCTTAATGCTTTCCTTTCTCTTATCCCTTACATCCAATTAACTGTGATTACCAGGCTCCTGCCTATATTGTTCAAATCTCACCCTCTTTTTTCTCCACCACCTCCAACATTCTAAGCTACTATCATCTTTTGCCTGCTCCTCATCATTCCACTCTTCACACTAGCCATGGAAATACCTTAAAATATTGATTTTATCCATGTCTTCTCATACATTTGAAATTATGTGCTAATTATAGTTCTTTGGCTAAAATTCAGAATCCTCAAAGTATCCTATACTGTTCTTCGTCTAGCCCTTCCTATCTCTCCAGTCTCCCACCATCTTTACCTTTCCTCCTCCTTTAAGCTTTCAAAAATCCTCTTTCTTGCATCTCAAAACTGGTATTGGAAAATGGATTAGGGTTTGGATTGTAGCTCAGTGATAGAATGTATGTTTTGTATGTATGCAGTACTGAATTCAATCCACAGCCTCCCTCTCTAAAGAAGGCAGATTAATTTAATGCCGATACTATGGGAATTTCAGAGTTGTATCATTCATAGTGCCTGCCTTCAAGGAATTTACAGTCATGCAGGAGGGAGAACCCAACTGTAACTATTAGTATAGAACCAAATGTGATAAATAGCTCTAAAAGTGTGTACACAGGGGAGTTTGGAGGAGGAAATGAGTGGTGTGATACACAAGAAAGGTTGCAGAGACATGGTGGGTATGATCTGTGCATACCACCTTATGAGTTGGGGGTGGGGGGACCCAGCTCTTCCCACACTGCATAGGAAGACAGGTCTAGGGAAGGATGAATGAAAACAGGACAGATAACAGCTATGTGAGGTTAATCAGGGAAGAAATGCTGTCAAGACAGAAGTGTATAAGGTGCCAACTCTTGCAGACACCCAGAAAAAATAGCATTTAAACACAACAGCAGAGGCCATTGTAGATCTTTGGTAAAGTACAGTCTGTAAGGAGGTGAGGGTTGAAGGCTGATAACAAAGGAAAAAGCAAGTCATGAGAACATGAAGACCAACTATAGTAGTTTGTTATTTTAAGAAGTTTAGTACCAAAGGAAAAATCGCAATGGAAGAATCTTGAGAATCTAGCATTCATCGTCATAGCTTGGACCAGGTAGTCAAATTTCCAATTGTGGCTAAGTCAAAACAGTATCAGGTGGCCTTACACCATAGACAGTTGCCAGGATGCCAGGAAAAGGAGGGCATGAAAGGAAAGAGGCTGTTTTGCCCTAGGTTCAGCTACCGACCCCCTCCCCTGTCCCTGGACACAGCCTGAGGCCCGGGCATCAGCCACACTCTCACTCAGCACCAGCCGTAAAGAGTGCGGAACAATGGAAGCTGGTTGTAAAACTTAAGCAGATCAGACACTATAAAATACTTGGTAATGTGCCATTGAGGCGACCAAATAAGAGGCTTGAATAAATTTATATTCCAATTGCTAAACATTACAGTCAATTTAAAAACCCACAAAAGTTTTGCTGAACAACTGTATAAATTAGAATGGATCCGTCGCATTGCACAGTACCTAATAGACTGAGACATAAAACAATCGCGGCTAACTCCCTCTCACCTGTTAAATCATCTTGAACTAGATCTGCTAGCTCAACTCTCCAATTTTTTTCCTTTTGAAAAACACTGTAAGGTAATTCTCAGGTTAATGTGAGTTTTATTTATTATTTATTCACATTTTTTTCCCTCCAGAAAGAAAGTACTAAAAACTGTCAGGAGCAGGAATTTATCATACCTGAACCTGCCTTCCTCCATTGGAAGCTCTCCACCTGACTTTTGGGGCATTTCACTTCCATTATGCTATGTTGGAATTGTCGGTTGATGGCTAGTTTGTAGAAGCTCCATATACATGGTCGCACACTGACACAAACATACATGCATGCACACACATACACATGTGCATACATATGCATGCACAAGCATATATTCATGGGAGTGTGCACACATAGAGGCAATACAACTTAACAAACTAGGCCAACAGCCAAAGGATGAAAATTCTGAGTGTGTTTCTGTCATATTTGCTATGAGAGAGTAGGTGGTTTCCTTTCACACTGTTCCTCTGTTCCCACTCCAAATCATTTACTACCAATTGCAAAATATGCACTGAAGCAGTGGAGACATGAGGGAGAATCCTCTCCCTCTGGTAAGTATTCACATTTGAGACCCAAGGGCTACATACTAGAGCAAAAACACTTGTCTAATTCTCTCAACGACCCTCTAAGATAGACACAGAAATTATCCCCCTTATTCCAACACAGTAACAGGGCTAGAGAGGTTAAAGGTATTTGTTCAGTGACACACAGCAGAAAAGCAGAAGTTCTGGGATTTGAACTCTGATTTTCCTGAGCATACCATGTGGAGGATAGCTGAAACCTGGAGAACTGAGGAACAGGCAGGAGACCAACTCCATCTTCCCCTGTTAAAGGAAGATGGTTCCAAAGAGGGGAGAAGCTGGAGGCCAGTTTCCTGTTTGTTTCTGCCACTCAATATCAGAAACTGTTTCCATCCTCTTGGTTTTGTCAAGATTTTGTATTGAGTCCCAGCAATATTACTGTATGGATGAAGCATTAAATTTTAAAGAATATCCAAGAACAGCAAAGAAGTTCAGCTGGGCCATAAGTAGTCTGGATTCTCTTCCGTCTTCACTGTGAACTGAAAACTTTTTGGGGGCAGGGGGTACTGGGGATCGAACTCGGGTCCATGCACTTGCGCAGCAGGTGGCGAAACCACTGAGCTAAATCCCTGGCCCTGAAAACTTCTTTTTGGGTTCCTTATTGCAAATCTTTGCAGTGCCCCTCAAAAGAAAGAGAGCAGTCAGCTGGGATTTAGCTCAGTGGCACTGCACCTGCCTTGCAAGCCCAAGGTTCTCGGTTTGATCCCCGGTACTGAAAAAGATAAAGAGAGAAATAGAGCAGTCTTGTTCATCTTCTTTCAGCTGACCACAGAGCCAGCTTATGAAGTGATTGCTCTTGCAGCACAAGCCCACCCCTGGCCCAGTGAGGTGAAGGGAGCAGGGGTAGGATGGAAAGTTTTCTTACCTACCATGAGATACTGCTACTTAGGCACCAGGAGCCGAGGGTTTCCCTCAGAAGCTGGGCAGGGATGTGGGAGGATGGGCTGAGTGGACAAGGGGACAAATCTCATTGAGAAGTGAATAACTTGCCCAAGAGATTCAACCACCTCTGTTACTTTCTGAAAAAAAAGAAACTGAGGCCCAGGAAGTCAAAGGTCTTGCCCAAGGCTACCCAGCTTGTCCAAGCAACAGGTCTGTCCTACGACTGAATGTGGACTAGAAATCAACTTTTTGTCTCCCAGAGGGTAAAGAAAGATCTAAGGACTTTATCTGCCCTACTCAGAAAGGCACAATCCTGAAAGGAAAGGTAAAGGTGCCTGGTGCATCCATGATGGACAAAGATAAACGCTGGCCACTCCTTCCAGCCCTGGCTCTAGATTAGAAACCCTGGGACCTGGAGACTGAGGAGGGTGGGACAAGGCCTAAGTCTAGGAGCCAGTGTCGGGGTGGAGACCATGACTGGTGGGAATGGGAGTCACTGCCAAATCCAAAACTGCAGATAGGAGTCAACCAAACACTTCACTGAGGCTGTTTTTCCAAACATTCCCATAGTAAAGCTCTTCAAGGGCCCATTCATAGAAAGTGATGGTTGGGATCTAATCTCCTTTGTGCCACTTGGGGGCAACACCTTCATGTTTGATTTATTGAGACTTCACACCTCTGTTTGCCTTCTGCAGGCTGAGAGAAATCTCCAATCTGAAGACAATCTTGTCCTTTTTAAATGGCTGCAGCAAACTCCCAAACTGCCTGACTACTTGAAGCTCTGGATATTTTTACCTGTTTATTTAAAGTCAATTTTTTCCCCAGTTACTGCAGGACAAGGCAAGACAAATGTTGGCTACAGAGACTGGCATGAAGGTGCTGGGGGAAATCTCCTAAAAGGACTGAGAAGGAATTCAGAGCACTGACAGATCTCTGTTTCCAAGGATGTCTTCAAAGGCAATACCAGCCAGAACAACCATTACCAGCAGGAATGCCCAACATTTGCTGCCTGGCCTTTCTGAAGGTGGACAGAGTAGATTCAGTAGTGGGGAACACTCAGAGGTCCAAAGAAGCAGCAGGGAGCTATCATGGAGATGGTGATTTGTGTAAGTAAATAGGGGCCACCATGGCAAATAAGCTCAGGACAGAATTCCAGGCTGTGGGTGGGTAATCAACAAGAACAAGTCATGGCCCCAGGCATGAGGAGATGTGGAGGCTCAAGTCTAAGGGACACGATTTCTTTCTATTCATGGGCCTTGTTCTATGCCTGGCCCTTCCTGAGCAGCATCAGACAAACATTTCTCCTGATTCCCAGATCTCCACATGCTCACAGACTTCTTCCCTGATGGCCCATGGCTACCTCACCAAACATGTCAAAATGGAACTTGTCATCCTCACTCCAAAACAGGCTTGGCCTTCTTTTAGTCCTTCATCAGAGAATGGTACTACCATCCACCCACATATGCAAATGAGAACTGTCACAACAGTAACATCTCTGTCCTATCCTTCACTGGTTATGCCTAATTGGTCCCCACCTGCTTGCTTCAGATCCATCCCATCCTCCACCACTTAGGTCAGGCCCCTACCATCTCTTACAGTGACAGTAACAGCTTCCTCATTGATCCTCTGGCCCTGGTAATCCCCCTCCACACTACTACCAGGAAGTTCCATCTGGCCACATCATCCCTCGCACTCCACAAACTTCAAAACAACAAAGAATAAGCCACATAGCACAGATGCTCCGTTTTCCATTTGCCAGCCTTGAAACCCTTATTCATCTTAAAAACACAAATCAAATGCTATCTTTTCTATGGATTCTCTCCAGTTACTTCCCCTCTACTGTTCTCCTTGCCATAATTAATCCCATTCTCTTCTGTATGCTTTTTGTACTCAGTCTATAGGCTTCTACTACAAGATTCACATGGCATTAGAGGTCTTAGTTGATCACATGTCTCTTTGTGAAACAGTAAGCACAGTGGAGGCAGGCACTATTTTTGTATATCCAGTGGCTAATACACAGTAGGTACTCAGTTAAGGCTGAATTGATTCAGGCAAGACCCAGTTGCTAAAGGTGATAAAAGAGGTGAGTTGCCATTGACTACTGAGCCAGAACTCATTAAATGCCTCTTACATAATATTGCACATGGAATTGTTTCTCACGTAATACTGTAAATGGCCCTAGAAAGCAAGTATTTAAGTAACTTAGATTTAGTTTTGCATGCCCTTTTCAGAGAATTGCACACTATCAATAGCCCTAGCTGAATAAGGAGGCTAGAGACCAACTTTATGCTACATGGACCCCACTGCTTTTGGCAATAGTTGATTGGACCAGAAATGGACAAATGACCATATGTTCTAGAGATTAATTCTCAGATATGAAGAAAATATACATCACTGAGGTCAACACTGGCTTTATATCAAACCAAAGCTACATGTAAGAAAGATAAGACAGACCTCAAAACAATGATAGCAAAATGATTGTAATAGAATAATGGGTAATATTTCTAATATTTTCTACATGCCTCATATCATGCTAAGTGATTTTTATCTATCTAATTTCATCCTTGCAACAAATCTGTGAAATAGCTACTTCCATGTCCTTTCCATTAGTTCCCCCTTCTCAGCCTTAATTTTAACCTGAATTCCAAGCTATTTCTATTGCTTATGAAAAAGCACCCTGTTTTAGTCACTATTTCATCTCTGGGACAAAATATCCAACACCTATAACTTAAAGGAGGAGAGATTTATTTTGGCTCACAGTTTCAGAAGTTTCAGTTCATGAATGATGGCGGGCTCAAATGCAGAAACAACATGGTGAAACCTGCCACAGAGGAAAGCTGCTCACATCATGGCAGCCAGGAAGCAGAGAAAGAAGAGAGATGCTGAAGCAGGAGATACACCCTTCCAGGTCACACTTCTAGTGATCTGCCTCTAACCAGGCCCCATCTCCTAATAGTACACTCAGCTACTGAACTCATTGGTGGAAAAATCAACTGATGTGCCCCTGTAATCCAATCACCATCTAAAAATACAACTTCTAAATACATGAGACTTTCGGGGAACATCCTAGATCTAAAGCATAACAAACCTTGATTAGAACAATTATATCTTCATCTTATAGATCAGACATCAAACTTGAAATTTTCTAGCACACAGAGGTAGAAGACAAGATTAAAAACTAGTCCTTCTACCTCCAGAGCCTAAGCTCCTAATGTTTTATTGTTATCTATACCTTCAGTTTCCATTAAGCCTTTCTATATTTATTTTTGCAACATTTATTTCCTTTATTAGAGATAGTTTATAAACTATCTCTAGGTTGCCATGTTTAAAATGGAATAAAGGAAGGGTGGAAAGAAGGAAGAACCAGACAGAAGGTAATCAAATGACTACCACTGTTGGGAGAAGACGAAGCCAAAGCTGGGAAACCAGCAGAAGTTGGCACCCTCCCCATCCATACAATTATGAGGCAAGGCCTCAAGGCTGCCCTGGTGTCAGAACAGCAGGCATGGATTAACACAAAAAGGAGCATTAGGAACCTTTCTCTGTGTCCCCAGGAGGTAGTGATGAGCATAGAGAGGAAACTAAGCACAGCAGAGTAGATCTTAAAGCTTCCCAAGCAGCATATGGACACTGAATACTGGGATTTGATCATCCTATAGGAGGCATTGGGCATTGAGGCTGCTGTTCGCTTTGGATGAAAAGTGAATGTTACTGTTGCAGATAGGTAAGTTAATTAGCTGTCTTGTAGGCAGTTAGGGCCAGCCCAGGAGGAGCCAACATGGAGGACAGTGAAGACACATTCACTGAAGGCCAGCATTGTAAAAGGAGAGAAACTACCACACCCACGTAGGATGAACAGCAGTGACTGATATTCTAAATGGGTATCAATCACCTGGGTGGGGGGCCAAGGTTTTAACCCAGCCTTTCCAGGAAATATCCCTGGCCCACCCTTACTGAAAATCCTTGTACACTTGCTATGTGACTTGCCTCCCCATTTGACCCCCATTTAATCAGTATTACCTGGGTGACTGTACTTGTAATCTTATTGGTTGGTCATGGTTTTGTCCCACCTCATGCCCACCTTGTAAATTTCCATTGGGTCCTATGGTTTTGTCCCACTTTGTACCCACCTCACCACATGGCTTTGCTGTATAAAACAACTTTGAAAAGTGGGGTGAGCGGGCAACCCACTTTCCGGTCCCCCTTCTGTCTCTCTTAGACAGAAGCTTTCTTTCTCTCAATAAATTTTTCCTACTCTTAAGCTCCGTTGTTCCTAGAATTCATTCTTTGATTTTAGAGAACACAAACTCAAGTTTTGGATATCTAGTGGGTTTGGGAGTTGCATCTATTCTCCCTATATCATTACCTCCGCAGAAACTGACACTCTGGAAATTGCTCTAACTGGATAAAGTTTCCCAACTTACCATGTATCTAGAGATTCAGAACTCTAAGTCAATCACTAAGAAGCATTTTTAGTTTTTTACTCACAAACCCTCCTTGGCAGCTGATCTGGGTTTCCTAGAAGCACCATTTCCATGACCCTCCACAGACAGGGAACCACTGTGACAGGTTTAGCCCTCCAGAGGGCTGCCTTCCTATTTGGTAGCAGTGCTCTGCTCATGACTGATAGGATATCCCCAGGGATCTGAGGGCCACCAGTCTCCTGCCTCTAGGAAGTCTCTGAGCAGGCATGGCTCAGGGTGGCGAACCTGTGGCACTTGTGCCATAGCAGGCACACAGAGCCCTTTCTGTTGGCAAGCGAGCCAAGTCGCCCCAGCAGCCAAGCATCAGATAATGGCACACAAAAGCATGCCAAATGAAAACTTTTACCTTTCAATAAAATGTTATTTGTATCACTGAAAGCACTGCTGTTGTGGTTTTCTTTAAAGACAAAATGTATGAGTTGTTTTTCCTAAACTAAAACCTCAATATTCCAGTTTAATTGCAGTGTTGGTACTTTGTGATAAATAAGTGGGTTTGGGGTTACAGTTTGGGCACTTGGCCTCTAAAAGGTTTGCTATCACTGGTTTAGGGCATGGGAGAAGTCATCATCAGAGGGCCCTACTAGGGTCCCTCACTGGCCAGAGGAAAGATACAGGTAAGACATAGTTGAAGGAATTCACCCAACACCCAAGAATGCTTGGTGAGACCAGGGATGGGAATGGACCTCAGTCTTGAGGTTTGCTACAAATAAGCCTTAGGAGCCAAGATGAACCTTCCCAGTCTCTCCAGCCCAGGTGGAGTCCTGCACCCTGCCTTTGTGAGCCCATGTCTGGTGCTGAGGGTCACAGAGCACAATTACCACTCAGCTCATAGCAAGGAAGTAGGAAGTGTGCTTACTGAGTCCTGGAAACTGTGCTGAGTGATTTCCATGAATTATCTCATTTCACAGAAAAATTGGGGCGCATAATCCTGTCTCAGAGTCAGGGTCAATTCCCTGTGAAAAAGCCATCATCCAATAAGAATGGAGGCAACAGTATTTTGGGGGAAGAGAGAACAGCATACACAAAGGCCAGAGAAGACAACAGTGTCTGTACCCAAGTCTGCTCAAAGGCCTCCATGCACTTAGTTCCACAGGGATGGAGTGGAGAGGGAAGAGAGACCAGCATACCACAGACCAGAAGGGACCCAGAGTCCAGAGCAAGAGGGATTGGGACTCCATACTGGGAATGTTAAGCTAAGGAATGTCTTAGCCTAGTCTGTACTTCAACAACACGACTTTGGCTTCTGTCTAAAGACTAGACTGGAAGAGGACAAGAGAGGGATGTAGAAAAAGTTCTGGAGGCTACTGCAATAATCTAGGTGAGAGATGGCAGGAGCTATGACAGAGGGTAGATGGATGCAGACAGAGTCAATGATGAGGACATAGAGTGGAGAAGATTTAGTGACAACTGGGTAAAGGAGGAAAGGAGGAACCAAGATTGGCTCCTGGCATCAGATGTCAATAAGTGTAGTTTGCTGAGATAGAAAAATGAAAAAGAAGAGCAGTGGTGAGGGAGGTGAATGTAGTCATGAAGTTAGGGTAGACCCCAGGTTTGAAAAGGTTGTCCACAGCCCTGTGTGAACATTCAGAGGGACACACACTATAGTTTGAAGTTGGTTACTTATCTGTTCTGTACTTTGCTAGTAAGCTAGGGGCAGGGACAATGTCTTAACTGTTTGTGATTCTCCCTGTCTAGGTCAGGGTGGCCACCTATCAAATGTTGGGTGAGCAAACACAATCATGAGCAGACTAAGAAGGAGTACTTGAAGGTGTGGAGGGAAGGTCGGTACAAAGTAATAAACAGCAAAAGGGCATGAAAAAGGTAGATGATGATGAGTCTGAGGATAACCCTGGTTTTATGTTTGTTTTTGAAATGGGGATTTGCTGAATTGCCTAGACTGGCTTCAAACTTGCAGTGCTCCTATTGCAGATAGGTGTTAATTAGATATCTTGTGGGCAGTTAGACAGGTCCAGCCCACAAGGAGCCAACATGGAGGACAGTCAAGACACATTCATTAAAGGCCAGCCTTGAAAAAGGAGAGAAACTACCACACTCATGTAGGATAAATAGCAGTGACTGATATTCTAAATAGATATCAGTCACCTAGGTGGGGGACCAAGATCTTTCAAGAAAGATCCCTGACCCACCACTTACCACTGAAAATCCTTGCTCATTCCTTGTACACTTACTATGTGACTTGTTTCCCTATTGGATCCCCATTTAATCAATATTACCTAAGCAACTATACTTGTCATAATATCATTGGTTGTCATAGTTTTGTCCACCTTGTGATTTCTCATTGGATCAATATTACCTAAGCAACTGTACTTGTAATCTTACTAGTTGACTACAGTTTTGTCCCACCTTGATCCCACTTCACCTCATGGCTTTGTCCCATAAAATACCTTTGAGAAGTTGGGTGAGCAGGCAGCCCATTTTCCGGTCCCCTTTCTGTCTCTCTTAGACAGAAACTATCTTTCTCTCAATAATATTTTTCCTACTCTTAACTTCCATTGTTCCTAGAATTCATTCTTCGATTTTAGAGAACACAAACTCGAGTTTCAGATATCTAGCAGGTTTGGGAGTTATATCTATCTCCCCGCTATTATATCTCTTCCTCCTACCTCATTCTCTGAAGTAGCTGAAATCTCAAATATGTGTCACCATGCCTGGCTAGAACCTTGCTTATAATAGTAATAAATGCGTTAGAAGTTCAGAATGTAAGGTGTTTTCATAAATAGCTTAAAATCAGTAGCACCAACAAAGAGTGGAATCATGATGTGTAAGTGCCCAAGTGGCACAGTTGTGTAACAAGAATATAGTTGTTCCACATATTTACTGAAAATCTGTCAGTCAAAACAAAGCTAGATCACTGGCAATAATAGGAGTAGATAATTTTAAATAGCTCCTGGAGCCGAAGCCAGCTGTCTGTGTGCCTGAGGCATATTAGTCATCTCTGGAAGCTTCATTTGCCTATCAAATGCCTGCTCCCTTAAGGACTTCTCTAGAATGTCTCAACTGTGCACGTTTTTTGTTTGGATTATCTCTGAAATGTACTTTCTAACAGCTGATAATGTATTCATTCTACTTAGCTTCAGAAACTTTGAAGGTGGCAGAAAAAATAAGAAAGAAGTTTCAGAAATAAAGTTCACTGTTCAAGAAGGCATGAGGGAGGAAGAAGAGTCCAGGAGCACCAAGGTAATTACTGTAGAAGGGGACGGAGCACAGAGCAGGGAAACAGGCTCCAGGTTCAAAGGTTATAAACCAGCCTTTCTCGCTCACTTTTATCCAGAGGAAAATTAGAGGCCAGAGATCTAAAATCTCTTACTCCTTCATTTAAAACCCTTCAAAGGATCTCCAGCACCTCTCCCAGCAGTATGGACTCTTTAGCCTGGGTGAAGTCTCATGTGCTTCCTGCCCTGGCCTCATGATCTATTTCTTGCCTCTGCTGCCATGTCCAGTAAGGGAACTAAGACCCAACCATACTTTTTTGTAATGTTGGGTGTGGATTTGGAGATGACTTTTTTTTACTGCTGTGATATGAATTAACACAAACTTAACAGTTTAATAAACATTTATTTTATAATCAACATTTTTAAGGATCATGAATAGCTAGGTTATCTGCGTAGAAGCCTATCTTACTTTCTCATTGCCGGGTCAAAATATTGAACAACTTAAAGGAGGAAATGTTTATCTTAGCTCACAGTTTGTAAAGAAACAGTCCATAGTTGGCTAATTCCAAGGCAGGGAAGCATGGCCAAGGAACATGGCAAAGGAGAAACAGTTCATGGCATGGGAAGCAGGAAGCTGCAGATCTCAAGGGAGTAGGAACCATATGTACTTCCAGGCCATACCCCTAGTAACCCTCCCATCTCCTCCCACCAGGCTTTGCTTCCCAACATCACACTTAACTATAAAGTGGACTAATCCAGTATCATATACCCATGATCAAGTCACCTCCAAAAAGCCCCACCTATGAGCTCATGAGGCTTTGGGGGAATATCTATATATAAGCCATATGCATCTCAAAAATCTGTTGGCCAGGGCTGGGTTCTTTTCTGGAGGTTTGACTGTGAAAAAGCTCCTAGGTGTAGGAAGAATTCAATTTCTTGTGGCCACAGGGTGTTTGGCAGCTTACTTATTCAAAGCCAGCAACAGAGAGAATCCCCCAAGATGGATGATATATTTTTCTACAATCACATAAATATGATCAGATAGCTCCCATTGCCTTTGCTATATTTCACTGGTTAAAATCAAGACTTGAGTTTTGCCCATACTCAAGAGGAAGGCATTATACAAGGGCATGATAAAGGTAAAGGTGGAGATTACAAAGGCCACATTAAAGACTGTCCACCCACAGAGGCTATAGCCTGCAGTCTCCCTGCTGCTCTAAAGCTCAGTGGGGGTAGACTTAAAAGAGAAAATGGACAATGTCATCTTCTAACACAAACATTAATTCCAGGGCTTTAAAGATTATTTACTTTTATTTGTCTCTTATTAGATTTGAAAGTCTTTGGAGAGAGAGAGACCATATTTTTTAGATCAAATTCAGCACCATGCCTAGAACACAGAATTCCCTCAAAACAAATTTGGGACAAAATGATTAGGTTTTGGATGTATAGTTTTCACTAACAAAGCCTATATAGGTTTTCTGGGGTCCCGTAGTTTTTTTCTACAGACTTGTCATCAACATAGTGTTTCTCTCTCTCAAGTTTTGCAAAGATTCAGAAATGCCTTATCCTTGGATATATGCATAGTCTCAGAATTTAGGCTCAGAGGTCATATAATCTATATCTCGAATACTAGTTGATATCTCCTATTTCACAAAGAAACTTGTGTAGGAACCAAGTTTTGCAAATATTATCTAGAGATTTATAGGCTATAGGAAGAGTGTTATGGTTTAAATCTTAAATATGTCCCAGAAGTCCATATACTAAAGGGTTGTTTTGCAACCTGTGGCGTTACTGGGAGGTGACAGAATCTTTAGAAGGCAGGGCCTAGCAGAAAGAAATTAGGCCATTGGGGCTGCACCCTTGAAGAGAATACTGAAATCCTGGTTTCAATCTCTCTCGCTTGCTCTCTTTTCCCCTCTCCTCTCTCCCCTCTTCTCTTTCTGTCTCTCTCTCTCCTTCTCAGCCACCATGAATCGAGCAGCTTCCCTCTGCAGATGTACTGTTTTACCACAGACCCAAAAATGACTGGGGCAACCATGGATTGAAATGTTTGAAAGTGTAAGCCAAAGTAAATCATTCCTCCTTTAAATTGTCTATCTCAGAAAAAAAACTGTCTATCTTAGGTATTTTGTCACAGCAACAGAAACTGATCAACCCAAAGCCAGATGACTTATAGAAATATTATTCCCGTCCCATCCCTGGGACCAAAAAAAAAGAAAAGAAAAAGAAATACTGTTCCCCAGATTTGGTTGAAGTTTAAATCAGTTGGAGAGGGGAGAAGAGAGGGTAAGATGGGTCTTTTTCTCTAGCTTGCTAGCTTACCCAGACTAGGGTAATCTAAACAAAGAACATATAGCTCTTTAGACTATCACTTAACTTCCCCATGAGGAGATGTATATGCAAGCCCTTAAAATATGAACCTTTGCATGAGGAATGAGGAGCTATAGCTTCACAGAGATTCTCCTGCGCTATCATTCTCACAAGAAAAATAAGTAGAAAGAAAACCTAATGACTTGATCTTCCATCTTGGATGTTTAATACACTAAATATTTGCCCAAATGTTTAATGTGTTGTGTCCTTCTGGGAATGTGCCAATTAAACATCTATTACATGGTACTCATGTAATACCAAGTGGTTTAATCCCATTAGTACCTTACAAACCAATAGATTAATATAGTTTATTGCAGTGTAAGATGTGAATAGCAGCATATGCAATCACAGAACAAGTCTTACAAATTAAAAAAGGCTTATAAACTATTTTACTTTCATAGCTCCTGGGAAATAAAGCAAATTGAAAACTCACATTCACACGTGGCAAAAATTGTATTTGTATGTACCAAATTCTACTTGATACCAAAAATATATTTGGATTACTTCTTCAATCCAGAGTTCTAATATTAAGAAATTAAAGATTTTTTCATATTTTTAAGATGAAAAAGACAAAAACCTTTTCCACATGAAGTTAACAATGTAGAAGGAGAGACAGAAGATATACTACTAAGCAAATAAATACTGAGCAATATGGGCTGCTGTTTAATATGATGGTAGGCTGAAAAAATGTCCTCTCAAAAGAATTTACCTCCTAATCTGTGGAACCTCTAAATATGACCATACTTGGCAAAAAGAGACTGCAGATATGATTAAGTCAAGGACCCGCAAAAGGGAGACTTCCATGGATTTTCCTGGAGGCAATGGCACATATGCTTATATAAGATGGAGTCAGTAATCTCTCTCTCTCTCACACACACACACACACACACACACACACACATGCGCACGCGCACAAACACAGAGGGATAGAGAGAGAGAACACTATAACCACAGAGACAAAGACTGCAATTAATGCAGCCAAAAGCTGAGGATTTCCAGAAGCCACCAGATGCTGGAAAGGGCAAGAAATTAAATTCTTGGTCTTAGCATAGAGAAACTGATCTTGAACTTTTTACATCTACAACTTTATGAGGATAAACTTCAATTGTATTAAGTCACCAAATTCATATTAATTTTTTACAACAGACATGAGAATCTAGCGTGATTACTATGAAAAAATGAATGCAGGGAAGGGATTGGGTATAAGTAGGGGAGAGGGAAGCAGTAGCTGTTCTGGACAGGAGAGCCAGGAGAAGACCTGTAAACTCAGAACTGGCAGTGAGGAGACAAAGGTCTACTATCTAGAATATATAAAGAACTTTAAAAAAATCAGACCTCCCAAATTTAAAGACCCAATCCAAAAATGGGCATCTGAAATGAACAGACATTTCTTAAAGAACTAGAAACAGCCAATAAACATATGAAAAAAATGTTCAACATCCTGGTCATTTGAGAGATGCAAATGAAAACAATGCTGAGATTCCACCTAATTCCAGAAAGAATAGCTGCTATCAAGAAATCAACCAGGCCTGGGATTTAGCTCAGTGGTTCCACCGCCTGCCTAGTAAGCGCAAGATCCCAAGTTCGACCCCTGGTACCAAAAAAAAAAAAAAAAAAAAAATCAACTAACAACAAATGCAGGTGGGGTTATGGAGAAAAAGGAACCCTTCTCCACTGTTGGTGGGAGAGTAGACTGGTGCAACCATTGTGGAAATCAGTATAGAGATACCTCAAAAAACAAGGATTAGAGGTCCCATTTGACCCAGCTATTCCCCTGCTGGGTGGCTTCCCAAAAGAATTAAAGGCATCACAGCACAATGATATAGGCACACCCTTGTTTATAGTGGCAGTTTGTAATAGCTAAATCTTGGAAACGGCCTGAATGCCCATCAACTGGTGACTGAATAGAGATGTGAGTTTTTAAAAAATAAGATGGAGTACTACTCATCAATAAAGAATGAGAAACTAGAGACATTTATAGCTAAATGGATGCACATTGAGGCCATACTCTTAAGTGAAATAAATGGGGCACATACGTGTAGATACCGAATAGTTTCTCTGGTGTGAGAAACTGAGTGTAAATGAGGATCAAAATGTATAATAGATAATGTGAAATAGGAAGAAAAGGACCAAAGGGGAAGGGCAAGAGGAGGGGGGAGGGGGAAGAGAAAGAAGAGAGGGCCAGGGGCTTAGCTCAGTGGTTCCTGTGCCTGCCTCGAAAGCGCAACGTCCTGAGTTCGATCCCTGGTACCAAAAACGAAGGGAAAGGAAAACACAGAAACAAAGTCTTTGTACGTAGGGAGGGGTGGAAGGGTTGAAGGGAGGACAGGGGAATGGAGGAAAGAACCAAGATACATCATGTAAAGGTACAAATTCCCAATGATGAATGTCATCATATTGTACACCTAAAGTGGACGGATAAATTTAATGAATTAAAAAAAGAACTGGCAGTGAGGAGTGGTGGGAGATGATGACAGAAATGACCACTAGCTGTGGTCAGAGCAAGGTTGTGGTTTTTCCTGATGAGGATGATTTCAGTGGAAAGATAAGACCTGTCTAGAGTGGATCCAAAAAAACTGGAGACAGGCTAGGCTAGAAAATTGTAGGAACCAGCCTATGAGTTGAACTTGAACCTGACCAAAGGGTGACAGGGATGAAAAATAAAGAGACACAGAAACAGGTTAAAATCTGGGGGCCAGGAGACTCACGTCTCCCTTTGACATAGAGCCCCAAATGACTCGCACACCTAGGCTTTATTCTCTCAGACATGGGCACAAGCAATTAGGGTTCCACAGGATTCATCTGTCTCCCACCCTCCGGGGTCCTTCTGCAGGTAAACAACTTAACCTCAGGTGTTTTTACTTTTCCCTGCAGCGTGTTAGCACACTCGTATGCCCTCTTCTCAGTGCTCACCAAGAAGCCCAATTAGGCCTCATTCTTCCCATCTATCTGATCGTCACAGAAAATGAGTAATTTTGCTCTAAAAGGAGGGCAGAGAAAAGAAACAGTGACTTGAGGGGAAATATGAAGTCAGAAGCCCACTTACATACTATGTTTAATCTTCACAATGGTACTGAAGGAAAAAAAATCCATTTTAAACTAAAGCTTACATTAAAGGATTCAGTAATTTATCTGGAACTCATATTGCAAGAAAGTGACTGTGTAAAAATTCAAACCAGTATTTTTCTTAACTCTTAGTATAAAATCATGATTCTATAGTAATGAAAAAGATAAAGTTTCTACCAGGATAAAGATAAACTGGGCTAGGGTACAAACGTGGCCTCAACCACTGTAAACCACAAAGCTCAGGCTTCACATGATCCCTGTAGGGACAATAGTGCAACATTCCCAACCAGTAACTTGGCCCATACCTACAGGTTCAAAGAATGAGTGAAGAGTAAGACTCTGTCCTCATATTGCATGAGAACTCCAAGAGAATATTGTTCTTAATGATGAGGAAAATATTTTGATTATAAATGTTAACTGACTAGACAGAATAGACAAGTGAAGGATCTGTCGCACATGTTCCAGCATTAAACACCATGACTGAAGTTAGGCCAAAGAGAAGGAAGGGTATTAATTTAACAACGAAGTCAATCACAAGCACAAAGTGGGTGTTTTGATCACTTTGTGAATTCAGCTGGTTTTGCGGGATTCTGCAGGCAGATTCTTTTTTTTTTTTGGTACCGGGGATTGAACTCGGGTCCTTGTGCTTGCAAGGCAGCAAGGCAGGCGACGGAACCACTGGGTTAAATCCCCAGCCCCCTGCAGGCAGATTCTTAACAGCTCATATTTCACAGTTGGTCTTTATGAAGTGCTGATGACAGTGCCTCTCCCAGACATGTATTGAATAAGGCTGTATAAACCTCCAACCATCACATGCCCATAGAAAGCCAGGATGTACATAGCATCTTACTCATCTTTGTCATCAACTAGGAGCCACAGACCCCAAAGATCAGGCTTGCCTATCACTGGCGTCCCACTTCCCCCTACTCTTGCTGATGGTCCTGTTCCTGCTATACTGATTTTCTCTCTGTTCTCTCACCACCACCTCAGGACATCAGCTCAAGATAGAAAGCTCGAATTCTGGATTATGGCATGAAGGATCCCCTCTCTCTATCCAAGTCTAAATTCAAATGGTATCTTCTCAAAGAGGCATTTCACAACCACAGTATTAAACCCCTCCCAATGGTTTATCCTCAATAACAGCATCCCATTTGAACTGTTTTATTTGTTTTTTTGTGGGGTTTTTTGGTACCAGGGATCAAACTCAGGACCTTGTGCTTTAGAAGCAGGCGCTGGAACCGCTGACCTAAATCCCAGGCCCATTTGAACTGTTTTAAATCACTAATTTTCTGGAGTTGCCTTGTTGATCTGTGTCCCATCTCTCCCTGCAGATAGCAAAGACCTGATCTGTCATATATCTTGCTTCTTCTCCGACACTTAGAAGAGCACCTGATACAAACTAGTAGCCAGTCAATAAATACTTATGGAGTGAGTCATTAGGTAAGAAGTATATGCATAGTTACTCCATGTATAGGTATTCTGTATATAAATATTTTGTATATGATAATGTAAATAAATTGAGAAGAGAATAAAGTCCAAGTCAGTGCCACTGACTTAAACCCAGCTCTATGACTAGAGCTGTGTGATCATGGGTAAAATACTTAGGTTCTCCATCCTGTTTGCCTATCAGTAAAGTGTGGTAAGGAATTGTCTGATATCATGAGGATTAAATAAAGTGCTCTGAGTCAAGCGTTATATTTAATATAACACAAGATACAACCTGGAAAACTCTTAATAACTTTTAACAACTATTTTCTTTCCAGTAAAATCATTATTATATAATACATACCATAATGTTAATACACTGTAATGTTAATACACCCTGTGAATGTTAATCATGGTGTGTCACTTTGAATGCATGAAAAAACACCTAACAGATTAGTGGAACATCATCCTTGGTGTGTCTGTGAATGACTGACGTGTAGCCAGCAAACTGATGAGGGAGACCCACCCTAAGTGTGAATGGCACCAACCAATAGGCTTGTGACATGCCTAAAAAAGAAAATGTGTTAGATAAGCTTCATCCAGGCATGAATTAAAGGACTGATGGTCATGAGTTCAATGTCAATAAGACAACATATATTCAATAAGGTATCTTTAAACAGAAACACACACAAAGAAAGGTTATGTATGATTATTTGATAGAAGGGTAACCAGAGCCTCACAAGAACCAAGCCCTGTATTTCCTGTAGGGCTAACAGTTCAGTATTCATTAATTCAGTTGTTTACAGCAATTGACTATAGCTGCCTTTAACAGTTGTCCAACAAATATTAGAATCTTCATGAATGAGAAATTAGCTTTTCTTGTGCTGTACCCCTGAAATTTAGGGGTTAATCTATTCTTGCAGCACAGCCTTTGACTCCCCTGATTAAGACACTTTGAAATTACGCTTTCATTCTGATATTACGCTGGCACTGTATCTCTGAAGTTTAGGTCCCAGTCTTTTCACTGACTAGTCCAATGTCAACTATAACCAGAGATATTAACAATCCATCCAGCCAGCTTTGGTCATTCTTTTTTATTATGAAGTGCCTATGACATGCCATGCACTAGTCTAGATCCTCTAAAAGTTATCACTACTATGATAGAGTAGCTCAAGATGAATTCCTCTGTGTGTGTGTGTGTGTGTGTGTGTGTGTGTGTGTGTAGGTGGTGGTAGGACTCAAACCCAGGGCCACATGCATGCAAGAATTCTACCAGTGAGCTATATCCTCTGCCCCAAGATCAATTTTTTTTTGCAACTCGAAGAATTTTAATGCAAAAACTGGTGCAAGAAATGATGTCTTACATGAAAGACATCCAGAATTAAGCAAGAAATGGATCAATGAGGATTCCACCAACCCAGGGAAAATGCTTGGTAGTCCTCACTAGTACTAGAAGAGGAACAGGACTGAGGATTTAGCTCAGTGGTTCCACCGCCTGCCTTGAAAGCACAGGCCCCGAGTTCGATCCCTGGTACCAAAAAAAAAAAAAAAAAAAAAAAAAGAGGAACAATGGGTTTGAATGAATGGTAATAAGTTCAGTATGGGACATATTACAAATTAAAGACCTGAGGAAAAACATACCAACTAAATACAATGTGTTATCCTAAACTGGATCCAAGAACAAAAAAAGGACACAGGAAAAAAAAATAGGTGAAATTCTAATAAAGTCTGTAGTTTTGTTAGTGGTACTTTAAAGTGTTAATTTATGAATTTTGATTCTTGTATCATGGTTATGTAAGATATTAGAGAAAACTGGATGTCAGGCATATGGAGCTATCTCTCCAACTCTTCGACTCTTCTGTAAGTAAAATGTTTCTGTTCAGTTCTGTTTTCTTGTGCTACTAGGGACTGACCCCCAAAGACCACTGAGCTACATCCTCAGCACTTTTTTTTTTGAGACAAGCTTTTGATAAGTGGTTGTGGCTGGCCTTAAACTCATGATCCTCCTACCCCAGCTTCCAGAGTAGCTGGGATTACAGGTGTGTGCCATCAAGTTTTTCTTTAACTTTAAGTAAAAAGTTAAAGATACCTAGTCACAAATAGGGAAAATACAAATGTAAACATCATGAAGATTTACACTCATCTCTCAGATGCATACATTATAAAAGTGTAAAAATCAGAAATCTCTCAAAAGTGGCATTATAAAGGCTTATATTCATGCACTGAATAGTTTTTCTATCTTCAGAACCGAACATTATGGGTGGAAAATACAGGAAATTAAAAGTTTTGTTAAAAATATAAACAAAAAACTTTTGTTAAAAAGAGAACTGGAGGGCCGGGGATTTAGCTCAGTGGTTTCAACGCCTGCCTCACAAGCGCAAGGTCCTGAGTTAGATTCCTGGTACAAAAATAAAATAAAATAAATTTAGTTGTGGATGTGATTTAAAAAAAAAGAGAACTGGATCCTTTTTTGGACATTTAAGGTCTATCTGATAAAAAACAAGACCTAGGGATTATCTGAAGCTTTAAACCTTTAAATGTCTGATAAATAAATGCTTTTAAGCTTACATATTAAACTAAAGAACACAATGACAATATATTATAAAAAGGCAAAACTAACAGATTCATAAGCAATAACGTATTTGAATATAAAAAAGTTACTTATAGTAATAAAATAGGTAGAAATTGGCTGTTACTATAAAATTTTTCCTCCTTACATTATTTTTATATACTTTATACTACAATAAAACAAATATTGATTTTTCTGCTATCAAGTGTAATCATATTGTTTATGTTCCATTATGACATTTGAAAATAGAACAATAATTAGAAATCAAAGGGTAAAACTATGTTCCAAAATAAAATCTTAACACAACCATGTAAAAAAACTATAACCTTTAGTTATATCATAGCAATACCTAAATCCTAACTTCACTTTCAAAATGCTCGAGAAGAACACTGGAGGACATATAAACATGGGAGGACATAAAATGACCATCTTTATGGAAGCTTCAATATTTGTGGATCTTAAAAAGAACTAGTTAGGATTAGTAAGAATTTCTGTCTTGTTCATTCACTAATGTATCCCAAGAGGCTAGAACAGTACTTGGAACATAGGAACTCAACAAATATTTGTTGAGTAAACGTCCAATATAGTAGAATTAAAGCCATATCATTTTCATCAAGGAAAATATTAAAGAGTAAGAGGAAGCTTTTATAGAACATTCAAGGTCAGCTATAGACAGTGTGGAGGGACTATCTATCAAATACCTAAAAAATACTAATAATTCAAAACTTTTCTCCTTCCTCTGGGGATTGAACCCATGGCCTCACTTATGCTAAGCAAGTGCTCTACCACTGAGTCACACCTCCAAACCAGTGTTTTTGAATCTTATTTTGCATAGATCACCTGACCCAATAGGCCCATGGGGGTAGAACCTGAGATTCTGTGCTTCTATCAAGTTACCAGGTAAAGCCAATTCTGCTGGTCCTCCAACCACACTTTGAGAAAAGATACAAACCACCTCTTCCTGGCTAGCATATGTAAGATTAAGATTTCCTTACCCTGTCTTGTTATGTTTATTTTCAAGTTCAATGAATATACACTGCAGAGAAACCACGACTCTGATAACAGTGAATTTTATATTGAAGTACCAATAGAGTAAGCTATTTTACTGTATAAGTGGTTTAAATTTAATTTTTCTCAACTCATAATTTTTGACCTGGGTTAGAATCTCATCTCTGTCCCTTATTTGGCATGTGCCCTTGGGCAAGTTACTTAGTTACTTAGCTTACTTAACTTTTTGTCTCAATTCTCTGACCTCTAAAAAGTATGAGAAAAATATCTACACATATTGTTATTTTATGCAATATACACACACATTTCATATACAAAGTATGTGAGTATAGCATGTATACATACACACTATATATAAAATATCTTCATACATGTCAAGCACTCTTAAGTGATAGAAGTTTTATAATAAGAAAGTCTAAAGACTTTAGTCATCCAATAGAATGTGATCCCTTCCAGACAGTAAGTCACTAGTAACTACAAACAATAACCATCAGCTAGCTAATTTCCTTTTCAGTGACGTTCTAAAATGTATTCCTGCTGGGGTTGTAGCTCAGTGGTACAGATCTTGCTTCATACCCATGAGGCCCTGGGTTCAATCCCCAGCAAAACACATGCACACAAACACACACACACACACACACACACACACACACACAGTGTTCTGATTTGAACACTGCTCTGAGCAAAGGCAAAGTAGGATAAAGAAAGGAACTATTTGTTGGCATCAGAAACCAGTATAAATTGTGTCTCATTCAAGTTAATGGTGCACAAGAGAAGCAACATTAGCAGATTAGGCAATGGAAAAATACTTCTCAATTAGTTACACTATCACCTCTGAGGATCTCCTTACTCCCACAGAGAGGTTTGTACAGACACTGCCAGGGAGGAGGAAAAGTGAAATTAGATCTCTTGTTAGAAAATAGAGTTTGCAAGAAGGATGAGTTAAAACAATAATTTTTTTTTTAAATAAAAGGAGCTGTGGAGACTGTCAGGCTTGACCTGGTCATGAAATGGTTAATGAATATGCTCTTTAATTCCAAGCTATAGTTTGACAAGGTACAAAAAAACACTACAAAACAGGCAGTCTGTGCAGGTGCTGTCGCTGCCTGACAAAAGCTGTGCTATCTTGGACACAGAATACAGGATGGCGTGTTCCCAACATAGAGATAACAACTACAGAGTGCAGCATCTTTCAATGCCAAGTCACCTGAAAATAGCCACACACCTGCCTTGATCGCTGCATGGACCCCAACCACAAATACTTGCTCTGACCCCTATACGTGATAGGTGCGCTAGACCTCTCTTCCATGCCCTATAAAGCTTTCTGCCTTCGTTTGGGGCTGGCAGCCTCTTGCCTGCTGTCAGTCCACTTCTGCTCAGGTGAATGAAGTCTGTACCTCTTTGCCTTCACGAGCTTGCTTGGGTAGTCTCATCTCTCTGCTGTTTGTTACAGAGACAATGGAAAGCCAAGGAGCTCAGGCCCCACTGGCATCTGAATTTTTCGCCTGACCTAATGCCTTTTGACATCACCTATGTCTCAGAAACATCAGAAAGAGTAAGTTAATTTACTCACCAGAAATATTTATTAGACATTGACATTGGATTTCTCTATTTCCAACCAAACTCTTCATGATCCTTTGCTAAGCCTAAAGATCTTGAAGCCAGCCACTATGGATTTTACTTGTCTTGCATGTTCATCAGTCCTGCACTGAAAAGAAAAAGACTATGAGGTTGGGGAGCTGAGAATATTTGGAACATACACATGTTTGGTAACGACTTTTCTCTGTTGGATTCTAGGATCTCACATAAATCTTAACTAATCTTTATTCTAAATTAAGCCCTGTGAGTTTGTGCTCTCTTTGGCATAGACAAGTCAAATTCAAGAAGCCACCTTTTACCTTCTCTTCTTTTCTAGCCTGTCCTCCCCAGAGAATAAGGGGAAAGTCAGGACTAAGAAGGACTGAAAAGAGCAGGATTAACTTCAGGCAACTTTTTGATGTGGGCTGTGATAGTTAACTGGGATGTCAACTTCAAGAATAAAGGCCTAGAAGATCAGTTTAGCTCAGTTTTGCGTGTGTCTGGATGATTGACTTCATGAAGAGGGAAGACCCACCCTGGGAGTGGGCTTGTAGCCAGGATGGAATAAAACAGGAAAGAAAGAAATCTCACTTTTGCTTCTTCAGAGGAGCTCCAGTCTTCGCCATCACCTTTGGATGTCAATCTCCAGACTTCCAGCACAGACTCTTCAGCCTTCCAATGCAGACCCTTTGGCTTTGGAATATGGACTTACAGGGAACTCTGTACTGAGCTCCAGGCCTTTGACTTCTGACTGGATCCTCTGCTCTCCAGCATGCAAATGGCCCCTTTGCATTCTTCCACCCCTGACTCTGCAGGGTGCCATTGTAAGCCTACCTTGTAAATCCTTTATATATAATATATTATATTAATTATATTAAATGTGTTCCTCTAGTGAACTTTAACTGATACATGGGCAAAGCCTATCTTTGATATCCTACCCCAAATTCCACATTCCAATGTTATTTATTGCCCTCCTTTGCACACAACACAAAAACACATGTACATACACACCACACACACACACACACACACACACGCACAGAAGCCTCCTCCCTAATTTCTTATTTTCACATTGGGTTAATTTCAACAAGGTCTTATAAACAGCTAAATTAGTTAAAAATATTATAGGCAGTCAGACAGGGCTGGACCCTCAAAGAAGTCAGTGCAGAAGGCACCTGTGGCTGGAGGTACACTCCCTGAAGGCCAGGCTTCAAGACAAAGAAAATTGACTATAGCACACACTTCCCCTAAGGATGATCAGCAGTAATTGATATTCTAAATGGGCATCAATCACCTGAGTAGGGGAATCAAAACCTCCCTAGTCCATTCCTTCCCAGAAAATCCTTATTCATTCCATGTATGCTTGCTATGACTTGCTTCCTTATTGGATCCCCATTTAATCCACATTACCTAAGCGACTATACTTGAAATCTTACTGGTTGACCAGTTATGTCCCACCTTATACTCACTTCACCTCATGGTTTTGCTCTATAAAACTCCCTTGAGAAGCATGGTTCGAGAGTGACCCACTTTCCAGGCCCCCTTCTCTTTCTCTTAGACAGAAGCTATCTTTCTTGCAATAAATTCTTCCTATTCTTAACCTCTGTTGTTCCTAGAATTCATTCTTTGATTTTGGAAAACACAAACTCAGCATTTCAGACAACTAGCGGGTTGAGAGTTATAGTATTTTCTTGATACCATCTGGAGGTCCATATATCATTCCTATATCATACGCCCCATATCAGTTCGAGAAGGCAAACTCAGACAGCAATAACTCATATTAAACTCAAACAAACAAAAGCCTATGGATTGAACTCAGGGCCTTTGCACTGAGCTATAACCCTAGCCAGCTCTTACAAACTTTTTTATTTTTAGATGGGTTTAACTAAGTCACCCAGCCTGTGCTGGAAATTGCAGTCCTTCTATCTCAGTCTCCCACAGTGCTGGGATTACAGGTGTGCACCACTATACCTGGCTCAAAGTAATCCTTTTAAATATGTCACTTCATGTCACTGCTCTGCTTCCATTTTTCTCCAAGTAAAAGCCTAAGTCTTTACAGTGACCTCCTTCAATCCTACAGAATCAGGTCCCCAACCCATTACCTCTTTGACCTTATCTCCTGCCACTATTTCCCCTATTCTGTTATTCTGTTTCAGTCACAGTGGCCACCTTACTATTTCTCAAACACATTAATTATGCTTCTGATATAGGGGGAAGAGATATAAGTACCAAACCTGCTAGATATCTGAAACTCCAGTTCATGTTCTCTAAAATCAAAGAATGAATTCTAGGAACAATGGAAGTTAAGAGTAAGAAGAATTGAGAGAAAGACAGCTTCTGTCTAAGAGAAACAGAAGGGGCACCGGAAAATGGGTTGCCCACTCACCCAACTTCTCAAAGGTATTTTATGGGACAAAGCCATGAGGTGAGGTGGGTTCAAGGTGGGACAAAACTGTAGTCAACTAGTAAGATTACAAGTACAGTTGCTTAGGTAATATTGATCCAAAGAGAAATCACAAGGTGGACAAAACTATGGACAACCAATAAGATTATGACAAGTATAGCCACTTAGGTAATATTGATTAAGTGGGGATCCAATAGAGAAACAAGTCACATAGCAAGCTTACAAGGAATGAGCAAGGACTTTCAGTGGTAAGTGGTGGGTCGGGGATTTTTCTTGGAAGATCTTGGTCCCCTACTCAGGTGATTGACACCCATTTAAAATATCAATTGCTGCTATTTATCCTACATAGATATAGTAGTTTCTCTCCTTTTACAATGCTGGCCTTCAGTGAATGTGTCTTGACCATCCTCCAGTCCTCCATGTTGGCTCCTCATGGGCTGGCCCCATCTAACTGCCTACAAGATATCTAATTAAGTTACCTATCTACAATACTTCCAGTTTAGGAACTTTGTACTAGTTCCTGTTATAAATGGTACACGTGAAACCCCTTGATAGGAGACAGACTTTGTGAGGAAAGAGGTTTATTTCAGTGAACAGCGACTGAAATCGGGGGTAGATTTCATTAGCTATCAGAGAAAGAAAACTGTGCTTATATAGATTTTTGGAAAGGGGCTATAATCATAAGAAATGTTTATGACTGAGTTTCCAAGGACAGTCAGCACAGGTGTGCAATCACTGGACTTCTTGGTGCCAGGGAGATTGTCTTGTGGCCATTCGTCCTGTTTACTAATAGCTGTTTGTTTTACCTGTTTGCTTGTGAGGGTCTCACTTAGGCCCAGCATGACATCTCCCTCTGCCTCTGACATTTCCTAAAGATAGCCCCATGGAAGTCACCTTACCTCCTTCAAGTCTTGCTCAAATGTTACCTTTTCAATTAGAACACCCTGATTACCCAGGTTAAAACTATAACTCGTATGCAACAACCCATGTACAGTCCCCCCACCCCGTCTACTCCCAGTCCCTTTCACATATTCTAATTTTATTTTTTCACAATGTTTATCACATTTTAACATATTATTTATATGTTCATTGCTTACTGTCTCTTTACCCCTACTAGTACTATAGACAGCTAAGTTAATTATAAATATTATAGGCAGCTAGACAGGGCTGGGCCTTCAGCTTAGAAGACAGTTGTGACCAGAGACACATTCTCTGAAGGCCAGGCTTCAAGAAAAATAGGAATGACTACACTTACATACTTCCCCTAGGGATAAATAACAGTGACTGATATTCTAAAAGGGTATCAATCACCTTGGGTGGGGGTCCAAAACCTCCTTAGCCCATTTCTTCCCAGAAAATCCTTGTTCAGACCATGTACACTTACTACATGACTTGCATCCCCATTTGATCCTCATTTAATCAATATTGCCTAAGTGACTATACTTGTAATCCTATTAGGTGATCATGGTTTTGTCCCACCTCATACCCACCTTGTGATTTCCCATTGGATCAATATTACCTAAGCGACCATACTTGTAATCGTGTTAGTTGACTATAGTTTTGTCCCACCTTGAACCTGCCTTACCTCACGGCTTTGCTCAATAAAATACCCTTGAGAAGCAGGATTGGTGGGCAACCCACCTTCCAGACCCCTCTTCTGTCTCTTAGACAGAAGCTATCTTTCTCTCAGTAAATTCTTCCTACTCTTAACCTGGTTGGGATTGATTCTGCGGTTAGAGCCTACCTTGCTCCTAATGCCAACAATTCCTGTAATCACTGACTTTTACAAAAAAAAAAAAAAAATCAAAGAAAAAAGTTAGACAAAATTTTATTTGCTTCTTTCTTTTTTCATGTTATTTTAGTTCACCTAACTACATTCTTCATCTTAGGAACTGATCCTAAGGGTTTCTGTACTTACCATTTTAACAACAAAATCAGAGATATTCCAAGGATTCTTCCAGAAGGAGAGGGAAAAGCTGGACGGACAATCACTCAACAAACCTCTCCAAGATAAACCGTTACTACTTCTGAAGTCAGCATCAATGGTCACAGATTATAGAGCCCAGCTATTCTGTGAGTGTAGAGCAAAGAAGGAATAAAACCTAAGGGAGTGAGAAGCTGAATGATGGAGTATGTTTACTTATAAACCACTTTGTGCCCACTCATTCCTTTTCCTGCCACCCCCCACCAACTTCAACCTGTGAAATACAGGAGGACAGAATTGACTGTGAAAACCTAGCCACAATTCCTCTCCTATTGATACTGGCATCTCACAGTCACAAGTCACTTCCTGTTCACCCTGGATTTCCCTTCTTACCCATCTGCTATAATGGTAATCCCAAAGTTTGCAAGAAAGCAATAGATTTGATAATAGAATGAAACACAGGGTCATAATATGTAACAAAGCCAGATTCGTGCGGCACTCTAAGTTATAATAGGAAATCAGCCCTTTGTTAGTTTTCTTTCTCCTCTGACCAAAAAAAATGTGCTTTTTCAAAACAAATTGAATTATCTAGAACCCTGCTATTATTTGCTAATTATTAGCTATTTCTTAACTCATTGCCTGTATCTTTTAACCACCTTTATCATTTTCACTGTTGTTTTTTTTTTTTTAACCAGTATTGGGGATTGAACTCAGGGCCTTTGCACTGAGCTACATTACCAGCACTTTTTTTTTCATTTTGAGATAGGGTCTCACTAAGTCCTTAAATTGTGCAGGCTAGGCTCAAAATTGGGATCCTCCTGCCTCAGGCTTCCAGAGTAGTGTTGATGTTACTGGGATTTTAGGGAGCTGGGGACTCCTTCTAGAGATTCTTTCTAGGTCCTTGCTGTCCTGAACAAATAATTCATTAAGACAAACAAAAAATGTAGAAGTTTAACATGTATTAAAGGTAGAAAAAGAAATATACTCTACAGAGTGAAAGCAGACCATTTTGAAAGAGAGCACAATTCACTCTCTTCTGTCTCCCACTCTTCAGGCTGACATCACATCTAAGCTGTCCAATAAAAAACCTGTTTAAGTTCTGGAGGGAAGAATTCAAGATAGCACTTTCTGATTGGTCCCAGGTACAAGGCTTTAGGAACTGTTTTGTACATGTGTCCTGGATCTCCATGATAGGTCACACTCACTTGCTCAAGAGGTTTGCTACACTCTAATCTCCTACCTCACTGGGATTATAGGCATTACCTGGCTATATTATTTACCTGGCTACTTTCACACATTTAATGGATATATGCCATGCCCTAGGGCAGTGATGGCAAATCTTTTAGAGCTTTCAGTGATACAAACAGCCTGCTGCAGCCACTGCCTAGGGGAAGACTAGACAAAACAGATCTAAAAAGTAAGTAAGAATCAGTATTGTGGAGCTATGGCCTTACAGTTATCCTGATCTTGGATTGGACCAAGACGAAAATAACAGAGTTATACATTTAACTCCTTAGAATGTACTGGCCTCTCCTAAAACCAATGAAGTCATACTATATTTATTCCTATGCTTTTTTTCTCTGTACTTGGGATTGAACGTAGGGCCTGAGCAACATCCCCAGCCTTTTAATTTTAATTTTTTAAAATATGTATTTATTTTTTGATTTAATAATTGAGATTGAATGCAGAACCTTCACATTAAGCTACATTCCCCAGCACTTTTTTATTTTGAGACAGGGTCTCACTAAATTGGCAGGCTGGGCTCAAATATGTGATCTTCCTGCCTCAGCCTCTAGAGTAGTGGAATTACAGGTATATAATCCCTGTAACAAGAGAGTCCTATGCTTTTTTAGGCTATGTGTTTCTTTAGCAAGTTTTTCTTTTACATAAAATATTTCTCTAATTCTAAGATGGACACTTTTTCACTTTTAACAGGATACATCTTGAAATTAGGATGCATTTTACAACTAATCATGTGTCCCAGGATGACTTTTTTTTTTTTTTGGAACCGGGAATTGAACTCGGAACTTTGAGCTAACGCTTGCGAGGCAGGCGGTGGAACCACTGAGCTAAATCCCAGGCGCCTCCCAGGATGATTTTCTTTTTTTTTTTTTTTTTGGTACCTGGGATCAAACTCCAGACCTTGCACTTGCAAAGCAGGAGGCGAAACCACTAGCTAAATCCCCAGCCCCGATTTCTATTTCTTAATAGTAAATAGTGAATTTTACTATTGATGATCACTTACATTCAATAAAATACAAAATTTTGTCAATAATAAATTCTGGTTCTCAGAAACACAGGATTTATAATACTGTATTATAGGGAGCTGAGAACCACATTTGTGGCTGGGAAACAGAATGCTATAATTTTTATTCAGTTTTTGCCTTCACAAAACAGGACCCACAGGGAGCAATGAAATAGTTCAGTTAGGGTTTTAAACCAGATACAGTGGTACATACCTATAATCTCAGAACTCTGGGAGACTCAGGATGATCAAAAGTTCTGGCCCAGCCTGGGCAATTTAGCACCATAGCAAGACCCTGTCTCAAAAAAAAAAATAAAGTTTCAATCCCCAGTACCAATAAATAAATAAATAAATAAATAAATAAATACATAAATAAATAAAAATTTTAAAAGTAAGGGCCTTTGAAAGAGAAATCTGATGGTTCAAGTACGGGAGTCTAAATTTAAAAAGAAGCAGCTCTTTTACTCTTTCCAAAAATAGAGATGGTGCCCAGGCATGGTGGGGCACACCTGTAATCCCAGCATTTGGGAGGCTGAGGCTGGAGGATTGCCAGGAGTTCGAGGCCAGGCTGGGCTGCATAGTGACTTTCAAGGCCAGCCTGTATTACAGAGCAAGACCCTGTCGAGAGAGAGAGAGAGAGAGAGAGAGAGAGAGAGAGAGAGAGAGAGAGAGAGAGAGAGAGAGAGAGAGAGAGAGACAGAAAGAGAGAGAGAGACGGTTTTTAGAAATTAAATGAACCCAAGGAAAATTTAGCAAAAATAGCCTAAGCAAGACAGAATGTGTAAAAGTAATTGCCTCTTCTCTGCATCAACTAATGAAAACATGCAGTCTCTAGAGATAAAAATATAACTTTAAAATTTTTTCAGTCTGCCTTAGCAAGGTAAAAAATTTTTTTTCTTAAATTCTTTTATTGGTACATTTTAAGTATACAACACATTTACATTTCTCTTTGGGAACTTGGACCTTTACATGATACATCTTGGTTCTTATTTTTTCCCCATTCCCAGCCCTCCCTTCCCTATTTACAAAGACTTTGTTTCCATTTTTTCCATTTCTCATAATTTTTCCTTTCCCTTCTTTCCTTTCCCCTGCCCTTCCCAATTCCCCTACCCCTATGGACCTTTTCTTCCTATTTTGCATTATCAATTATTCATTTTAATCATTCGTACATTTTAGGTATACAATATAATGACATTCATCATCCAAAATTTTCACCTTTACATAATCTCTCTTGGTTCTTATATTTCCCCTTTCCCCTGCCCTTCCTTCCACCCCTCCACCCCTATTTACAAAGACTTTGTTTCCATTTTTTCATTTTCTCATATTAATTCCATTCCCTTCTTTCCTTTCCCCTACCCCTTCAAATTCTCCTTCCCCTTTGCCCCTTTTCTTCGTATTTCACACTATCAATTATACCTTTTAGTCCTTATTTACACTTTCAGTTTCTCACACCAGAGAAACTATTCAGTATTTACACATGTGTGTCCTATTTATTTCACTTAAGAGTATTGCCTCAGTGTGCATCCATTGAGCTATAAATGTCTCTAATTTCTCATTTTTTATGGCTGAGTTGTACTCCATTTTATTAAAAAAAACACATTTTCTTTATCCAGTCTCCAGTTGATGGGCATTTGGGCTGTTTCCAAGTTTTAGCTATTACAAATTGTGCTGTTGTGAACATGGGTGCAAATATATCACTGTGGTATGATTCTTTTAATTCTTTGGGGAAGATACCCAGCAGGGAAATAGCTGGGTCAAATGGGACTTCCAGTCCTAGTTCTTTGAGTTACCTCCATACTGATTTCCACAGTGGTTGCACCAGTCTACACTCCCACCAGCAGTTGAGCAGGATTCCTCTTTCCCCACAGCCCCACCAGCATTTGTTATTGGTTGATTTCATGATAGCAGCCATTTTTTCTGGAGTGAAGTGGAATCTCAGCATTGTTTTCATTTGCATCTCTCGAATTGACCAGTTATGTTGAACATTTTTTCATATATTTATTTGGTGTTTCTACATCTTTGTCTGAGAAATGTCTGTTCATTTCAGATACCCATTTTTGGATTGGGTCTTTACATTTGGGAGGTCTGATCTTCTTAAGTTCTTTATAGATTCAAGATAGTAGGCCTTTGTCTGAGGAACACCAGGGTAAGATTTTTTTCCCCACATTGTGGGTTGTCTCTTCACACTGCTGGTGGTTTCTCTTGCTGTGCAGAAGCCTTTTAATAAGAAGAGATCCCACTTGTTGATTGTTTGTGCTAGTTCACGGGCAACTGAGGTTTTGTTCATAAAATCTTTTCCTACACCAATGTCTTCAAGAGTTCTACCTAACCTCTGTTCCAGCCGGTTCAGCGTTTCTGTTTTAATATTTAGATCTTTAATCCATTTTGATTTTAGTTTAGTGCATGGTGAGAGATACAGGTCTAGTTTTAATCTTTGGCAAGTTGAAACCCAGTTTTTCCAGCACCATTTATTAAAGAGGCTATCTTTCCTCCAGTGAGGGTGTTTGGCTCCTTTATCGCAGATGAGATGGCTGAGTGTGTCTGGAGTTGTTTCTGCATCTTCTAATCTGTTCGACTGGTCCTCATGTCTGTTTCTTTGCCAGTACCATGCTGTTTTTATCACATTAGCTTTGTAGCATAGTTTCAAGTTGGGATTGTGATATCCCCTACCATGTCTTTGCTACCTAGAATTGCTTTTGCTATTCTGGGTCTCTTCTTGCTCCAAATGAATCTTTTGATTGTTTTCTCAAGGTCTGTGAAGGATGCTGCTGGGATCTCAATTGGGATTGCATTGAATCTATATAGCAGTTTTGGAAGTATGGCCATTTTCACGATATTGATCCTTCCAATCCAGGAGCAGGGGATGTCTTTCCATTTTCTGATAGCATCTTCAATCTCTCTTTTCAGAGTACTATAGTTTTCAGAGAAGAGGTCTTTGATTTCTTTTGTTAGGTTGATTCCTAGGTATTTCAGTTTTTTGGATGCTATTGTGAAAGGAATTATTTACCCTATTTCTCTCTCAGTGAGTTTGTTGCTCATGTAGAGGAAAGCAATTGATTGTTGTGTGTTGACCTTGTATCCAGCTACTTTCCTGAATTTGGTTATTAAGTCTAGAAGATTTTTGGTGGAGTTCTTGGGGTCTTCTATATAGAGTATCATGTCATCTGCAAATAATGACAATTTGACTTCTTCATTTCCTATCTTTATTCTTTTTATTTCTTTCACTTGTCTAATTGCCGTGGCTAATGTTTCCAAAGCTATATTGAACAGGAGTGGTGATAGTGGACGTCCTTGTCTTGTTCTTGATTTTCCTGTGAAGGATTTCAGTTTTTGACCATTTAGTATGATACTGGCTGTTATTTTTCATAGATGGCTTTTATCAGGTTGAGATAGAGACTATCTATTCCAATTTTTTGTAGGGTTTTTATCATAAATCTGTGTTGATTTTGTCAAATGCTTTTTCTGCATCTATGGAGATAATCATATGGTTTTTGTCCTTGGCTCTATTGATATAGTATATTACAATGATTGATTTGTGTATGTTGAACCATCCCTGCATCCCTGGGATGAATCCCACTTGATCAGGGTGTATGATCTTCTTGACGATCTTCTGCATTCTATTTGCCGGTATCTTAGTAAGGATTTTTACATCTATGTTCACTAGTGCGATTGGCCTATAGTTCTCTTTTTCAGTTGGGTCTTTCTCTGCTTTGAGGATCAAGGTGATGCTTGCTTCCAGGAATGAATTTGGGAGTATTGCTTCCCTTTCAATGTCATTGAAGTGTTTAAACAGTAGTGGCAGTAGTTCCTCTCTAAATGTCTTGTAGAATTCAGCAGTGAAGCCATCAGGACCTGGGCTTTTCTTAGTTGGTAAGTTTTTAATTAAGTTTTCAATTTCATTGATTGACATTGTGTTGTTTAGTATTTTTAGGTCTTCTTCATTCAACTGTGGTAATTCATACATATCTAGGAATCTGTCCATTTCTTCTGTGTTTTCCATCTTATTGGCGTATAGGTTCTCGAAGTAGGTTTTGATGATCTGCTGGATTTCCGCTGGATCTGTTGTAATTTCACCCTTTTCATTCCTAATTGCATGGATTTGGGCCTTTTCTTTCCTTTTTATGGTAAGTTTGGCTAAGGGTTTGTCAATTTTGTTTATTCTTTCAAAGAACCAACTCTTGGCTTCATTGATTTTTTTGTATCATTTTCTTAGTCTCCATTGAATTGATTTCTGGTCAGATCTTTATAATTTCCTCCCTTGTATGAGCTTTGGGGTTGTCCTGCTCTTCTCTTTCTAGAAGCTTGAGGTTCAGCATCAGGTTGTTTAATTGGGCTCACTCTGTTTTCCTAATATGTGCATTCACTGCTATGAATTTCCCTAAGACTGCTTTCATTGTGTCCCATAGATTCTGATATGTTGTATTGTCATTGTCATTTAATTGAAGGAACTGTCTGATTTCTTTGTTCATTTCCTCTGTGACCCATTGGTTATTCAGAAGTGTGTTGTTCAATTTCCATGTGTTTATGAAATTCTTGCAGTTTCTTTTGGTATTAATCTCCAATTTCATCACACTATGGCATGATAATATACAGGGGATAACTTCAATTCCTTTGCATTTACTTAAACATGTTCTATGAGCGAGTATGTGGTCTATTTTGGAGAATGACCCATGTGCAGCTGAAAAGAATGTGTATTCTGATTTTGTGGGGTGGAACACTCTGTAAACATCTGTTAAGTTCATTTGTTCAAGAGTTCGATTGAGTTCTAGTATTTCATTACTTATTTTTTGTCTAGTTGAACTATTTGTGACAGTGGGGTATTGAGGTCCCCTACTACAAGTGTATTTGTGCATACATGACTTTTCATGTCTGTTAGCATTTGTTTTATATAGTTGGATGCACTGTTTGGTGCATAGATATTTATGATTGTCATCTCTTCCTGGATTGTTCCCTTTAGAAGGATATAGTGTCCTTCTTTGTCTCTCTTAAGCAGTGTTGGTTTGAAATCTACTTGATCTGCAAAGAGGATAGCTACTCTTGCCTTTTTTTGGATTCCCTTTGCATGGAGTATTGTTTTCCACCCTTTAACTTTCAGTCTATGAGTTTCTTTTAGAATTAAGTGTGTTTTTTGTATGCAGCATATTGCTGCATCTTGCTTCTTGACCCATTCTGCCAGTCTATTTCTTTTGACTGGTGAATTGAGACCAATAACATTGATGGTTATAACTGATACATATTGAGTTATCATTGTCATCACTTTTTCTTTTTGTTGGATTCTCCCCTTTCACATTTAATTTCTTGTCATGCCCAATGGGTTCATTCTGCTGTGATTCCTGGGGTTGTGATCCTCATTGTCGGTTCCTAGGATATTGTGTAAAATTTTTTGGAGTGCTGATTTGGTATTCATGAAGTTCCTAAGGTGGTCTTTGTCATGAAAGTATCTTATTTCTCCATCAATTTTGAAAGATAGTTTTGCAGGGTACATCAATCTGGGTTGGAGGCTGTTTTCCTTTAGGGCTTGGAATACATTACTCCAAGCTCTTCTTGCCTTGAGGGTTTGAGTTGAGAAGTCTACTGTGATTCTGATGGGCTTTCCCTTGTATGTGATTTGTTTCTTTTCTCTAACTGCTTGTAGAACTTTTTTCTTCTGTTGAGTTTCTGGAATCTTAACAATTATATGCCTATGTGTAGATTTTTTGATCAAGGCTAGTTGGAGTCCTATATGCCTCACTTATCTGTATGTCAAGTTCTTTTCCCCTGCTTGGGAAGTTGTCTGCCATTACTTCTGTGAACAGTTTTTTTATGTCATCTGCACTCTCTCCTCTTTCTTTGTTGACTCCAATTAGTCTTATGTTATTCTTCTTTGCATCGTCTAGCAGCTGCTGGATTGATTTCTTGTGATCCCTTACAATTTTAAAGCCATTTTTCTTTTCCTGGTCACTAATTGCAATCTTATCTTCTATATCTGAAATTCTGTCCTCACATTGGCTCATTCTGCTGCATTGACTTTCAATGGAGTTTTTAATCTCCTGGAAATCTGTTTGCATCTGTTTTATGGATTCCATTTGTTTCCCATGTTGGGATTCCATCATGTTCCTCAGCTCTTCTCTAGATTTATTAATCATGTCTTGCACTAGGAACACAATCTCTGCTGTTATCTGAGAAATTATTTCTGATTTCATTTTTTCCAGATCCCCTTTTGTTGCCAGTTCAGGGAGTCCAGGTGGTTAAGTATCAGTGTTCCATCTCATTTCCCTTTGGGTTTGCTGTAGGTGATCTGGAAGTTTGGTTTTGAGACTTGTTTATGTGTCTTCTCATTTCATCAGGGGCTTGGGGGGAGGGTTCCTATTGGTGCCTGTGGGGCTCACCTCCTCTGGGCTGGGAGTGGTGGAATGGCAGCCCGGAAGTGCCTTCCTCTGGGCTGGAAGTGGTGGAACAGCAGTCTAGAAGCCCCTTCCTCTGGGTTGGGAGTGATGGAACGGTGGCCCAGAAGCCCCTACCTCTGGGCTGTTAGTGGTGGAACCAGTTTAGATAGAATTTTGAGCTGTGGGTTTAGCTCAGTACAGCACATGCTCAACATATGCAAGGCACTGCGCTCAACCCTCAAAACAGGAAGGGAGAGAGGAGGAAAGAACAAAACAAAAGGAAAACAAAATAAGAAATTTCATGAGCTTTCCATATATTTCTTAGTCTCAGGATATTCCACCTACCCTCCTGCACAATAATGATAAGTCCTGTTACATTCTGATTTATCTATTCTGTACACTTACAGTTGTCTCTCTTTATCCATGGTTTTGCTTTCTTCAGTTTCAGCTGCCCACTGTCAACCATCATCCAAAAACTATGATCCAAAATTAAATGGAAAATTCTAGAAATAAACAATACATAGTTTTAAATTGTTGCTGTTCTGAGTAACATAATGAGATTTCAGGATCCACTCTGTCTCACTTAGGATATGGCTCACTCCATTGCCCATTATGTCTACACTGCATCCACTACCCACCCACCCATCAGTAGTTGGCTTGGTTATCATATCTACCATGGAGGTACTGCAATGGTTGTGACAAGTAACCCTACTTTACTTAATCATGGCCTCCACACACAGGAGTAGTGCTGCTGGCAGTTTTATTACAGCATATTGCTATAGTACTTACTCTTCTTTTAATGTGGTGCTGGAGATCAACCCTAGGTACTTGCTAGGTGAGTACTGTACGTCTGAGCTATATCCCCAGTTTGCTATTATAATTATTCTATTTGATTATTAGTTGTTGTTAATCTTTGTCTAACTTATAAATTAAACTTTATCACAAGTATGTATATGTGTAGGAAAAAACATAGTATAGATAGGTTTTGGTACCTTTTTCAGTTTCAGTCATCCACTGTGGAGCTTGAAATATATCCCCTTGAGTGGCAGGGGACAGGTGGGGACTACTGTAACTGCTGTTTACTTCATTCCAACACTTAAGACAGTGTCCCTAATCCCACAAGCCAAATACATGTCAGCAATCATACTAGAAACAGGGAACTGTGAATGACTTACTTCAAAATCAATGCACTAGAGACAAAATAAAAACACTACAAGGTATACAGCAGTGGTTCCAAACCTATGGCATGTGTGTTATTGTTTTTCTTTTAAAACAAATGATGTTAATGTATGGGTTGTTTTTCCTAAACTAAAACCTCAGTATTCAGGTTTAATTGCAGTGTTAGCACTTTGCAATAAATAAGTTTTGGGCTACAGTTTGGACACTTGGTCTCTAAAAGGTTTGCCATCATTGGTATATAGCATTTACTGTAGTAGTCAGTGACATCAATTATTGCTGCATAAATAACTTTGACTTGTCTCTATTAAAAGGACTACTGTCAACTGGGAAACTTGTCCAAAATAGTGAGGCTGAAACAAGTGAGTACTTCTACTATTCCTTCATCCTTTCTGTAGTTTGTTTGAGATGATAATCAAATGAGCTCACTGATTCTTTGGACATCCTTCTGTTTTTAATATATTTAATATAATTTATTTGGTTTTAGAATCATTTACTCTCTAAGTAATTTTTTGGTTCACCTGCTATCTCAGTTGTCTCTAATTTTACATACTGTCTTAATTACTTTCTCATCACTGAAACACAATACCCAATACCCACAACTCCAAGAATTTTGGCTCACAGTTTGTAGAGGTTTCAGTCCATAGTTAGCTGGCTCCAAGACAGGGTGACATGGCAGAGGAGAAATAGCTGGCGGCATGACAGGCAGGAAGTAGAGTGATCCAGGGAGAAGGGCGGGATATTTACCCTTCCAAGGCATGCCCACGGTGACTTGCCTCCTCTAAACAGTCTTCACCTCCAAAATCACATTTAGTTATAAGCTTATCAGTAGACTAATCCACCCCATGATCCAATCACCTCCCCAAACCCTACCTAAGACCACAAGAGCCTTCGGTGGGACATCTAGATACTATATAATCCATAACACATACTTTGTGAGCTTTTAAAATTTATACTTAATCTTTCTAAATGTAAAATGTTAATGTTGAGTCATTCACTGATAGGCACAAGTTTCTTTAGTAGAAAAAGCTCAGGGCTGGGGAGGTAGCTTAGTAGTAATGCCTAATGTGTGCAAACTCCTGGGTTCCTTTCCCAGCAAGGTGGGGGGACTCAAATATTAGACAATATAACTGATCTTCCCATCTCCATCTGTGGATGTGTTACCTTACTGTATATTATACCCTACTTCTAAATGTGTAGACTATCCTGTATATACTATACAGTAGTACTCTTGAGAGCCCTCTAAAATGCTCCTAGATCTTAGCATTTGTAAAAATCCTACTCCAGAAGGTGTAATACAATTATCCTACAATTATCACAATTCAAATGATATTAAAAATGTAAAAAGATCAATTTATAAAAAATACCTCCTACTCATGTCCATTTTCATTCATGTCAGTTTTCACCTATTTCATCCATCAGGATGATCATATTAAAAATGATGAAAAGCATGATAAAATTTTTGAAGAGAGGATCTGTTCTTTCTTAAGGAAACATACAGAGTGGAGTTCTTTCTGATTTGCACAGCTGAAATAATAAGGGCAAGAAGAGGAAGGCTCTGGGTTCTACCCCCAGCATCACACACACACGCACACACACACACAAACACAAATAAAAAAGAAAAAGAAAGAAAAAATGAAGGGAAATTAAAAGAATACTGTAGAACATAAACTGTGAGATGTGAAGAAAATGGGTCTTTTGGAGGAGAAAAATAGGTCATTAGGCAGATGATGAAGACCCATGGATAAAAATGAATGATGTGAAAGGATATGAGGCAGGAAGGCAGGGGACAGCCAAGCTTCTGGAGGAGTAAATGTGAACAGATTCCAGGACGCATGCCCCAGATAATTTCCAAGGCTCCATGTGCGGACTTCTCATGGGTTCCCTCAAGGTATGGACAGAATATAAGGACACAGATGCCATGAGGAGCTTACTGTAATGGGTTTTCCTCACAGTATCCCACCCTGTGTCTTCCAGGGTGTACTTTTACAGTGGTACCTTGGTTCATGAACTTAATCCTTTTCACAATTCTGGTCGCAAACCAAACTGGATGAGAACCGAATCAAATTCAATGATTAGGTGCAACACTGGCCTTATGGGGAAATTTAATTCAGTTCTGGTCCAATTTGGTTTGCAACCAGAATCATGGACAGAATTAAGTTAGTGAACCAAAATACCACTGTATCTTGCTTTTTTTTTTTTTTTTTGCTTAAATTCTGTTATTGGTACATTTTAGGTATACAATATATTTACATTTATCATTGGGTGCTTGTACCTGTACATGATGTATCTTGGTTCTTATTTTTTCCCCATTACCTGTGCTCCCTTCACCCCTCCACCCTTCTCTATTTACATAGACTTCATTTCCATTTTTTTTTTCTTTTCTCATAATTTTTCCTTCCCATTCTTTCCTTTCCCCATCTCCTCCCACCACCCCTACCCCTTTGGATCTTTTCCTATTTCAAAGTATCAATTATTAGTTATTAATCCTTTTAATCCTTATTTACACTTTCAGTTTCTCACACTAAAGAAACTATTCGGTATTTACCCATGTGTGTCCTATTTATTTCACTTAAAGAATATGGCCTCAATATGCATCCATTTAGCTATGTATCTTGCTTTTTAATTTTTCCTCTCTTTTGTTCAGCCGAAGTTCACTCTGCAGAGCCAGTTTGTCACTTACCATCCACCTTGACTTTTTCAAATAAACTCTGGCACTGCTTTTTTTTTTTTTTTTTCTTGCTGTCTCGTTCTTTGTTCAAGATAAGAAGAACCTAGAAACCAAGAGGCAAGCACCCTCAAACCCAGTAACATTTATTTGGCAAGCCATTTCTAGAAGGAGCTACTCAATAACAGATACACTCAGTAACCCATTCAGCCCATAAAACAAGAGGTGGCCAATGACTGCACCAAACATGAAGCCTACCGAGCTCCCTGGAAATCTACTGTACACCTCAAGGCTTTATGGAAAAGCACACTAGCTGGTACTGCTCTTCTAACATAAGTTCTTCTGACAGAAAAGATCTAGAATTAAAAATTTTAAAAAAGATAGTGGCTGCCTGTAGCCCCAGCTACTCAGGAGGCTGAGGCAGGAGGCCTGCTTGAGCACAAGAGAAAAGGCCATCATTAGCAACACATGAGACTATAGAGGGAAAAAGGGAGGAGGATAGAGGTCAAATATAACAAAAAAGTCTTTGGGGATTCTGAAAAGCAAATAGAGCTAGGGACCATCCATGAAAAAGTCCCTTAGGGTGAGGACTTGCTCTGCAACTAACAATTTTGTTGGTGCAGAGTGAGGGTTAATGTATTGCTTATGACCAACACGACCATGCCCATGAGTTTCAAGTATCTTTGGCAGAAATTTGCCTAAGTTAGCCAAGATAGTAGTCTAAAAAGGAGAGACATGTGCTCTATTTCTTGGATTCAAAGAGTTTTACTTATAAACCAGGTACGGTGGCCCACGCCAGTAATCCCAGCACTCTGGGAGGCTGAGGTAGGAAGATTACAAATTTGAAACCAGCCTGGGCAATTTAATGAGACCCTGTCTCAAAATTTTCAAAAAGGGCTGGGGTGTAGCTCACTAAGGCCCTGGGTTTAACACTCAGTACTGAAAAAAAAAGTTTCACTTATAAAATCCTATTTTACTAAGTTTGGTGTAACTTCCAAACCAGCAATCAAACCAATCTTCCCTGAATTTCTGCCCTTAAATTTCTCTCTCTGCTTCTTCCTCTTCTTTGGAGGACATGAACAGGAGTCTTAAATGTAGTGTGGCAAAGAAATAGGCTGCTGACCAAATACCTCCTGGGTAGAATGCCGTGGCACAGGTCAGTGCAAGCCTTGCAAACGCTGGATGAGAAAGTATCAGTGTGACAAGAACGAATGGCATCAACTCTGGGCAGGTGCATGTGCCCTGCACGGTGACCTCTATCCACCTCTATTAAGAGAATACATAGAATAATTGAGGGTCAAGGGTCACTTCATTCCTAGAATTGTACCAGTAGAGGGTTTTTTGTTGTTGTTTTTTGTTTGTTTTGTTTTGGTTGCCCCTCCTCATCCTCTCTGCTTTTAGGAGATCTTGAAGAAGCCTCATATCCAGGAGCGATGTGCAGTTAGAGAAAACACACCAAAACTCAAAGTTTGTTGAAACAAAAGAAGCTACTGTAAGAGTCATGGGGCCGGGGAATTTAGCTCAGTGGTGCCGCGCTTGCCCAAGTGCAAGGACTTGAGTTTGCTCCTTGGTACCAGAGAGGGTAAAAAGAGTCATATAGAAGGCTAGTTCTGGTAGTGCATTCACACCTGTGATCCCAGCACTCTGGGAGGCTGAGGAGGATCCCAAGTGTAAACCCAGCCTGGTCAAATTAGGGATTTAGCAAAACCCTATCTCAATACAAAAGAATTTAAAAAGGACTGGGGATTGAGCACAGTGGGAAGGCCCTGGGTTCAATCTCCAGCATCACAAAAAAAAAAAAAAAAAAAAAAGTAAGAGAGAGTATTCAGTCACCATGTTCCGGCACCTTCACGTTTCGACAGCATTTCTAATTAAAAAGTCATTTTTAAAACATCAATAAAAAAGCAGCTGCCACTAGTTCAGGCGCCCTAAGGCTGTACAAAGAAGACCAGGCTCCATCTGGACCTGCAGCAATCCGGCAATAAGGGGGTTGGTGGCTACCCCCCTCCCCCAAAGAAAAATAAACTCTAGGGGAACTGTATAAAATGCAACACCCTGACGTTTTGAAGACGTGTCATGTTCAAGCATGTCCTCTCCGACGAGGCCGGCTTCGAGGCCTGCTTCGTCTCTCCTCTATTCCCATTCTGGGCCTCACCTCAGCGTAGCGCGCTATGCCCCCTCACTCAGCCCAACTTCACAGGTCTGCGCCTGGTCCTGGCGACCCTCATGCAGGACGAGCGCAAGGCCAGCTGCCCTCTCGCTGCACAGGCCACTCAGCGGTATTGGTTATGGGGGGCAGGACCTCTGACCGAGGGTGCGCCTGGCCTGGCTATCGCCGCCTGGCTTCACCTCGCAGAACCCCCCTCGCCAAACCAGCAGTCGGGTGCTGGCGGCTCCCGGGCGTGGCGCTGCATCACCCCGCGGCCCGCCTCGCCGCCACCTTCGACATGCTGGGAAGCGCGGCGGCGGCAACTTTGCAAGTCGTGTCTCCCGCACCGCGTCCCCAGGCCTTGCGCTGGTCGCGTTCTCGGCGCCACGTGGAGGGCTCTCGGGCGCGGCTGGGCTTGCGCAGTGCGGGCTGCCTGTGCCCCATCCGGGGGCTGGAGGTTCGGTGCCGAGGGCGGGCTAGGAAACCTGTGCAGGTCCCCGGGGAGCCTGGGAGGGAAACCGAAGACTCTCCTTCGGGGCCACAGCCTCACCTCGAGCTCTTGGAGCTTGTTTGGCGAGGGTTTAGCCACCTGCCCCCGCTCCACGGTGTCCGTAGGTAAGTGCGTGCAAATACTCTCAAAGCAGCCCAAATCCCTATGGGGGAGCGAACGTTTCCCCAAGTGCACAGGTCCTGGGTCCCCACGGTTTTTCCTTTCTTCACACCCCACCCCGGCCATTGATTTCTAGCCAACGTCATCCAGACACTGCACAATGGTCCTGATTTTCTTGAGGGAGGCAATTATTTTCTCCATTATATGGTGCACAGTTTCTATATTAAACTGAATGTTTATTTCTCAGCACCGGCAGAGGCTTCTGTCAAAAAGAAAGAGTAAGTGAACACAGATAATTCCATCAAAATGGGACCAAATTGTCAATTTTAATTAAAATTTCTGAAAAACTTGACCCCCACTGAGAAATTAACTGCTATTGAGGTACAGTACAGCCACCTCAAGGGTGATTTAACCCAACAAGAGTGTAAATTCCTAAGGATGGAACTAATTCAACTCTGCCTTAGAATTAAGGGAGAAATAGGATTTCTAGCCCTATCAACCTGAATAGTGGCAGTGCAGGTAGTATTGACTTCCAAATCATTACTTCAGCCAACAATAATTATTTTAATGCTTGAGATAATTAAGTAGGTCCATGAAAATTACAGTACTTAATTTTTGCTCTCCTGGCACAATGACCCTTAACTTAAAAATATCCAAAAGTATTAGTAAAACAAACTTAGTGTAAAGCTTTTACTTTCTTCTGACTCAAGTCTTCATCCTTCAGGCTCAGTTGACTTGTTGAGGGTCACACTCAAAAGTCCTGTCAAGATCAGCTGAATCACAAGGGTGTGCTAGAGGCAACACATTGTTTTCCATTTGTAACAAGATTGTGTGGCCAGAACATTCCTGTGGCTAACTGGCAGTCCTGATTACCCATTATAGATAGTCTTTATACAACTCTAGAACTCATGTTATCTCTTTGAAACAGCTCTTCCCAATTTATATAATCATGCTGTTAACATTGAGGGTGTGTCACAGGGTGGTGCATGTTTGACTATAATGGTCATACTACACAGTTTAGGGATTGCTGGAGAATTTCAAGCCATTAGACTATTAGTTTAAATTTTTTAAAAGTTCAATTAAAGGCATTCTTTTCTACTTTAAATCGTTGCACATGCTTCCCTTAAAATTACATATCATGTCATGCACTAAAGTATCACAAGAATTGGGTGACTTCCTGCTGTGGTATCTGTTTTTAATTGGTTTAGAAGATAAGATCACCTGAGATGATACCAGCAAGGAAGTTTTCTGAATTAGCAAGTTGGAGTCAAGGAAGTCTTCCTTTGATAATGTCCTTATTTATTAACAGTCATCTATTTTTATTTATTAACATGTTTGCTGGAAATGTTTTCTGACTACTGTCTTCCTTTGCACAGGTCAGGAGTACCATCTCCTGTGAGGAACATTTAAAGAATCCTTATTAAGAGTGATATAAGCCTTTTTTTTTCCTTCATAGAAGGGATTGAACCCAAGGCCTTTGCACTGAGCTACATCCCCAACCCTTTTTAAATTTTTGAAATGTTTGAGTCAGTCTAGCTAAGTTGCCTGGGAAGATCTGGAATATATGATCCTCCTGCCTCAGCCTCCCATAGTGCTGGGATTATGGGCATAAGCCACTACAAGACAAAAATGGGCCTATTTTGAACCAGTTCTTTTTCACATTTTAGGTGTTTTTCCACTTTCATTTTACAAGTGAAAGATTTCTTTTTTATTGTTGGTATATGTTTGCAATACATAATAATTACATTCATTTTGGTGAATTGTTACATATACACATGGCATCTTGATCATTTTTACTTCCCCTCCCCTTTGCTAAGATTCCCTCTCTGTCTTCACAGAGTCTACTTCCCTGGTACAGTTGACTTTTTGTAGACTACTGTTTCTATTATGACATAAATCATCTATATATTTGTGAGGAGTATCTGAATTTCTCTGGGAGAAACAAATAGTACTACTTAAATGTGATAATTCCTGAAAATTTATTCACTGGTGTTAATTTTAAGTCCTCGACATCTACTTTTGTTGTAGATTTCTGTGCTACCCTCTAAATAATTTTTCCTTTTTGCAGCACTGAACCCAGGATCTTGCCCAATATGCTAGGCAAACAGTGTACAATTGAGCCACATCACTGGCTCATTGTGCTATCTTGTAGATAATAATGATATTTGAGACACAGAGTTTTTAAATATAGAAAAAAGACTACATGGAGGATTATTTAATATTTGTTTTCATATGTGCTCTTATTCCTTTACTTAGGTTCTCCTACCCAGCCCTACATGCACCCCTAATCCTCAACATCAAATTTTAATTTACAAGTTACTTTTTCCATCCCTGGACAACTAACTCATTGATCCTTCTACCAGACTGATGTTTTTCATTCAGCAGCCAAAATAATAGCAGGTGGCACATAATAGGCCTGAAGTACTGATTGTTGGGTGAATGTGCATTGGAATTTGTTATCAACTGCTAGGTGCCATCCCTGAGTATAGATGGTTTCTTTCTTTTTACTTTGAGACTGGGTCTTGCTAAATGGCCCACACTAGCCTTGAACCTGTGATCCTCCTACCTGCCCAAGTAGCTGGAATTACAGGCATATTTCATACCAAGCTTTGTGCTTTAAAAATGTCTAGGAGTGGATGAAAGTGGTAATGGTTAATCTTGATGGATTCGTGTAACTAGCCCGGGTTTTCCCTAACCTCCACATGACTTCTATTCCTACTGGAATTGAAGAGTGCAGTCTCCTCTGATCCTCACCTTTGTGCCTATGGTAATATCATAAGGAAATGCTTATGTCAGCAGCTTTCAGTCCTAGCTTTGCAACTTACACAAACTTTCTGGATTCATGGGGATTCTTATTGTCAGCTATATATACTTTTTTGTTTCAATGTTCCATGAATATTTTTGATATGTAAGTAGGATTGGCACCCATTGGTTTGACCTAATAACTATTTTATGTTCTCTCTCTTTCTCCCTCCCTCTTTCCCTCCCCCACCCCTTTGTGGTACTGAGGATTGAACCCAAATTGAACCTTGACAGTGAGCTACCTCCCCAGCCCACTTCTTAATTTTATATATTTGAAACAGGGTCTAAGTTGCCCAGCCCGGGATTGAACTTTCATTCCTTCTACTCTGAGAGTACTGTAATTACAAGCTAGCGCTATCACACCTGGCTGTGATTTTTTTTTTCTCTTCCTATGTTTCAAGATACGTGAAGTATAACGATAAACTGTGTTTAGTCCTTTTATATTTTTAATAAGTATTTATGTGACCCTTCACCATGTAGTATTATAGTCATTTTTTCCACCACTGTCCCTTTATTTAAACTCTCTGATAATGATTTTTGAAGAGGACTCCTGAAGACCTTTTCAGTCCTTTGTCTTAACCACTTGACAGTTTACCCCCAGCTCCACTCAGGCAGTGCAGCACTTTGTTTATATCCTCAGTGTCGCTCAGGCGGGTGTCATTTCAACCAGTCAATTCTTGTATTGAATAAAATATTATCTTATAAAAATTAATGAAAAGATATGCAATTTTTGGTCATTCTGTATTTAAATAATTGGATTAGTATGTGGTTAAACAAGTGAAATATTTTCAAGTTACCTACCCATCATTTAATAAATTAAGTTGAGACTCTTGGCTATGAAATATGTCAATCAGCTCAAGTTTCCTCTCTGTTCTTCCTGCTTCCTTTGGATTTTTGCTGTGTGGAGAACTCCTCAACCTTCTCATAGGGCTCCCTCTGCAAACCACTGGCTTCTAAAGAGATGATTACAGCTGGTGCTGGCTGTGCACTCCTGAGGAAGAATTATTACACCCACTGCATGGACCGTGCACCTGTGGGGCCAGTAGGACTTCTGGGCAGAGGAGCAGGTGGCTCTCGCGGGGAAATAGTCTAGTCCCCCTCCACCCTCAGCCTCTCCTGCATTTTTTTTTTCTTAATGATATCCGTTCTTTCTGGAGTAAGCTGGAATCTCAGTGTTGTTTTAATTTGCATTTTTCTAATGGCCAGAGATGTTGAACATTTTTCATTTGTCTTTAGCTGCTGGGTTTCTGCTTTGCCCAGAAAGCTGTGCAAGTAAATGATGCTGCTGAATCTGCTGCCAGTGAATGATAAAGGCTATATCTCCAGAGGTGTCAGTGCCTAAGGCTTGTGAGGGAGATGTCAAGGGCTGGTGTGATGGGAATGAAGGTTGGGATAGAGAAAAACACTTGTGCAACAGATAAGGTGTATAATTGTGAAGGCCCTGGAGCTCAGGGTCTGTACAATTTGGAGACTTTAGGGGGCTAGGAATGGGCCCAAACCCCTAAAGCAAGAACATTTATGGGGACCTGCAACCTGCCGTCAGAGCTCCCTCCAACAAGAAATTCTAGTTGCACCCACTGCTCAAATCCTTAATCTGAAGACCAGGAACTATCCTTTGCACTCTCCATCTCCTTTTCCTGCTATTCTCACCCATTTCCTGAATTCTCCTTTTTCTTTCCTCTCCCCTATCCATAATGTGTTCATAAGAGGAAAGTATTTTGCAGATCTCAGAGAATTAAGCTAGCCTGTCACATGAGGCTAGAACTATTGGGAAAGATTAGACCCTGAAAGTCCCTGAAGAAATGATCAAGGCTAAGCTTACCTCTAATTCCCTCTGCTCCCATGGAGCAAAGCCAGATATGGCTACTTGACAGCTCCCAGCTGATAGCAGTAAATCTAGGACCCTGTGCCCTGCCTCTATGGTTACCACCCCCCAACACTAAGTATCCAGACCTTTGAAAGAACAACTTTGTAGCCAGTATTCTTTGTACCCAGGATTCTATGCATGACTGTGGAACAAGACCACACCCACTGGTCGGACACTGGATCAACGCATCTACACCAGTGTGGACAACCCTGGTCACTCTTTCATCAAGACTTTGGGCATGGTGGCTGGAAATGAGACCTGTGAGGTAGGGGGCCCCCATAGTCTCCCTACTGACTCAAGTCATCTTCCCAGTACTGTAATTCCAGTTTATTCCCCCTAAAATTTTTTCACTTTCTCTCAAGACTATTGGACCATCCATAATGAAGTTTTCTGAACCAATAAAATTGATCCATAACTCAAGGTTAGGGAGGGATTTCCTTTCTGTAACCACCTCTCTTGACTCACCTTCAGATGTTTGCTGACCTGTTTGACCCTGTGATCCAAGAGTAACATGATGGATATGACCCCCCAGATGTTGAAGCACACCATTGACCTGGATGCCATAAGGCAGGCCAAGTATTCTACTTCTGATTTGTGTTGCTGTATGCAACATTCTGTTGTTCCAGTCCCTATACTTTGATTGTTTCTTGACTCATAGTCATTATATTATTGATGTTGATGGAGGGAAAGAATCATATTTTAAGGAATGGCAGAGATGGAGAAGACAAGGTAGATGAAAATGACCATGCCCTCAGGTAGGAAGTTTGGGGAAAAGTCCTCAGTGTCCTCTTCAGTTAGAGTGCTTGTCCAGTGGGCCCCTCCTTCTATTGCTTGTACGAGGAAATCACCGGGAGCCCTCTGATCCCTAAGATCTCTCTTTCCCCAAGAACCCACATTTCCACCCTGAGGGTTTCTGTGACTTATATTCATTTTCCTTTTTCCTCAGATGCATTCTGGCTCCTCCATGAAAGGCATTTATTGTCCTCAAGAGTCAGAACTGGCTGAAGTACCTGGTGACTCAGTCTGCTTGCAGCCTGCATTTAGGCAGAATGATGAGAGGTGGAAGGTGTTGTGTGGACGCACTGAGTAGCCTAAAGGGTGATCTGGCTGGACATCACTGCAGGCTAAGTGAGATGACAGAGGCTGAGCAGCAGCAGTTTGTTGATGAGAGGGGCCTTGAGAGCGAGCCAGGTGGGGAGAGCAGATGGTAAAAAGGGCCACAGGAAAAGCTGGGCCAGAAAAGATAGATGGGCTCTGAGTGGCCCAGTGGCCACCAAAAGGATTCTTAGCCCGAGTCGCTTTGCTCTCCCCAGGACCACTTTCTGTTTGATAAGCCCACATCTCCATGCTGACGACAGGAGGAGTGGATCAAGACTGGCCAATGTTACTTACATATGAGACTGCTCCTTACCTATTTTATTCTCCATGCCGACAAAAATTCTTTTTTCCTCTATCTCTCCCAATTCTTGTCTTGCCTCTTGATCACTTTACCTCCTGGCCCCAGGTAGATCAATGAGAAGAGCTTCTTGATCTGGGTGAATGAGGAGGATCATAAAAGGTCATCTCCATGGAGAAGGGTGGCAACATGAAGAGAGTGTTGGAAAGATTCTGCCAGGGCCTCAAAGATGTTAGAGAAAGGTGGTTAGGGGAGCTAGGAGGGAGGAAATAAGGAAAACCAAAGAGCAGCTTAGATGGATTGACTCTATCATTTTGATAATCAACCAAACTGGAACATTTCTGATAGTAAAAAGAGTCACTGTTAATTAATCCAAGAAATGGGGATAAACTAGGACTGTCCTGGGAAAACTAGGGCATATGATCACCCTAAAAGAGAGAGAAAGAATGGCAGAAACCTAAGGATGTAAATAAAACAGTAGTCAGATAATGCAAAGAAAAAATAACAGAGGCAGCAAGCCAGTGTCAGAGGTATGTGGTATGATACAGCGGGATGCAGATAAGGAAAATGTTTGAGCCTGTATTGGTGTCTTACGTGTTGTTGTTTCTGAAGTAATCCTCTAGTTCTTTTTGGGGGGTGAGGGGATTGAGACCAGATCTTGCTATGTAGCTCAGGCTGGCCTTGAACTCACTATGTAGCTCAGGCTGGCCTCGAACTCACAGTGATCCTCTTGCCTCAGCCTCCACCCCAAATGCTGGGATTACAGGCATGCACCACCATGCCCAGCATCCCCCAGTTCTGAGCCTAGGTAAGCCTTGACTCTGGATTCTGTCATTTCTGCTGAAGTATCAAGTCAAGGCTTTAAGCTGAGTGTGAGAGACTGGGGGAGGTGGAAGATAGAATAGCTCAACTTCCAGAATGTATGGCTCTCCAAGAGTGATTCAGTCAAATCCACAGTTCCAAGCAGATTGGGTCTCCATATAAACCCAATTCTTACTGTGTATTCTCATATATACAGTTCTGTTTTGGACTTGCAAAGGAAGAGAGGCTTTAGGCTCTAGCCAAGAACATACAATTTTTGGCAACTAATAACATTTTTACCATGAGTGAGTAGGGAAGTACTTTTTAAATTATGTCTTAGTTTCCTCATCTATAAAATTGAGATAAGATCTCCCATGTTTTAGGTTGTCATGGGGGAATAAATGAAATAATGCAGGTAAAGTAATTGGTCCACAGAAAATATCAATAAGTGTTTGCAGTGTCATTATTTTTGATGGAAGGGTTTCCCTATGTTCAGCATGTAAGAATCTCCCGTCTTTCTTTCTGAAGGGTAGACAGGGTCCCCTCTATTCATGTTGAGTAGTGGTCTTTGTGTCCGCTGTTCTGGCACATCCCCTGTCTCTTCAGCTCTAATAGTCATCTGCATGGTTAGGATGATTAAGTGAAACAAGAACGCCCCTCCGGTGCCTCCTCATGCTCTCTCACAGATACCTATGATACTGGCTTTTCTGCTCTCTTCACATTTCTCTGCTTTCTCCCATATGTTCCTTCCACCGCTGACAGGAGGTTCTCTTGCCTCTTCCTGTTGCGCAGCTTACACCCTCACTTTCTGTCTCAAGGACCCTCTGCTCATTAGCAAAGCAGAGATAATGCATGCAGAACACATTGAATAATTAATTCTTTCTCAGTTCAGTTTACTACCTCTGTTCATTTCCCTAGATCATTCTTAATGCATCCATCCCTCAAGTTTCTTTGTATGCATGATGACAATAATAAACTATTTTCACCAAAAAAAACCCAGTATTATTCATTCACATCCAGGCTTCTCATTCTATACATATTAGATTTCCTGTGGATCTAGCTAAAGAAGGGTCCACATATCCCAAGTTTTCACTGAGAGAATCTTTGTGGACTCTGGTGCAGCAGCTGATCCAGGAGCATAGCTGGGAGCTCATGTGAAATGAGCATTTAGCATATGTCTTCACTTGTTCATCTAAACTGCACACTGGACTTTGGGTAGGAGTATACACCAGACTGCCCCTCCTCAACAAAGTAAAAGATCTCTGGGCTTAGAGAGGGGTATAAATAACAAAGGGAAGTGTGGATGGGGAGGGAGAAGGAGTGGGCCCTTTGAAGACAGCCAGACACGTTGTGACTTAATTCAAAGGAAAGAGCGCTGAGCAGGTAGGAAGTCTCTCCCTCCAATCCCTTTCTCTCTCGAGGATAGCCACTTCCCAAAGATACTGAAGAGCTTAATACTCCTGCCACAGGCAGCATCTTTGACTCTCTAATTTGGGTCAACTGGGCAAGTCAGAGGTGAGAATGCTAAGGGATCAGAGTGAGGAGGGTAGGTCTAGGGGGGCTGAGGTGTGACAGTGAGAGAGCCCCAGGAATGTAATAGAATTTGAAATGAAATTCAAGTTAGTGAGGAAGCGACTGGAAATGAATTTCCAGAGCCAGAAAATCAGTCAGTGCTAAAGAAACTCAGACTTTGGGAAGCAGAGATCAAGGATTAGAGATTAACCATTTTATTGACTGTGAATGGTATCAGGAAAGAGGCCAGGATATCCATATCCCTTCAACTCTTATCCACAACAAACATTAACTCTGTATCTCAGGCAGATGACTCAAAATCCCCAGACATCCTAAGCATCTCATGGTGGCCAATTCTACTTGCCCTGGACCTGCCCCTATTCCTGCCTCCATTCTGGTAGAGACTCCTTCCTATGCTCCAGCTGTCTCTGTTCTTTCTATTGGTGGAATGAAGAAGGAGCAGCCTCCAGGAAATGAAAAGAAGCAGTGGGGTTATTTATGATGGAAGGAGACTTTAAGTGAGCATGCCAGAAAAGCTGGCTCTCAGGTGGGTGGAGAGCCTTAGCATTTACCCATATTCCTCATCAGCTTCTGAGATAATTAGAATGCATTTCCATTTGTGCTTTATTCATTATGATGTAAGGTTTCTCTCTACAGAAATCTCCCTCAACTGTAAAGACAGGCTTACAGCAGGTGGCCAAGGAAGCTGATCAGTGCCAGGGCCCAGGAGGGTTGTGACCAGTACTGAGAACCCCAAGCTGAGCTTCGACCTATAACGACATAATGAATAGAAGGAACATCACAATTTTGCTCCCTAGAAGCCACTGAAAATTCAAAACTAATTCTCTGCCTGTAGACCCCCTCACTCCAGGGATCTCTGTGTGGCGGGAAGGAGGCAGTTCTAAAGGCCAAATTAGCACCAAATTAGGGCTTAGATTTTGAGTCAGGAGATGGAGGGTCAAGCTGTTGGGAACTCACTCTGCCATTCAGGACTCTCTTTCCCCTCATGTTGGGCCCATGCAACTGCTCGTTGCTGCTCAGGACTCAGAAGGGCCATTTGCTCAGGAGTGACAGCGGCAGCCTGAGCACTGGTGAGACTAGATAGCTGGGTGGGGCTGAACACCACCTGGTGGTAGAGATAAGAATCAGTGCACCCATGAGGCCCTCTGGCTTCCTGCAGTCACCTCAGACCCCAGTCTATCGAATCTTACAGCAAATTTAGGAGCAGGGATCACAGAAATGGCAAGAGGAGTCAGGCCCTGGATCTGTTCCCGCAGAAGAGCTGAAAGAGCCAGGTCTGGGATCCCAGCTGTTGAAGAAAAGAAGATGCATGTCATAGAGTGGCCTTTTCCTCTCACTTCAAACCTATTGGTCTCCAGCTGTTCCCAGAGTGTCCTGTTGTAGACCTTCCCTTATGTGCCTCTATCCCCGCACCTAAACACTTCCTCAGACTTTTACTTTCAGAAGTCCAGAGTGGTCTTCCCCCTAAGTCCACCCATGGTATGGAAAGCAAACCATGGCAACTGGCTCCATGAGTGTCCCAGCCTCCCTACCTGCTATTGTGCCAATTTCGGTGAAGATCTCAGGCCCCCAGTTACTGACCGGGCCAAAGCCACCAGGCAGCACAAGGAGGTGGGCCAGAACCTCCAGCTGTTCCTCAGAGCACTGGAGAGGCAGATTGCCCAGGAAAAGAGCTGCTTGGCTGTGGAAGAGTGGGAAGGAAGGGAGAAGAACTGAGCTTTGGGGATTGAAGTTGTGCTTATGTGACAGGGTAAGAGATGGCTTCAGATGCACTTCCTTCCATGGGATGACTCCTTCATGATTCTCCCCTCCCCAGTGAGCCTTCCTTTAGCAACCCCTGCAACCCTCCACACACACACAAGCGACCTAAATTCCCAACTGCTGATATGCTGTAGCTCCTCTGGCCGCAGACCACAGAGTGTGTGGCCCAGTGCTGTCAGGTGAATGAAGTCCAGGTGGCTGACGTGCCGACCACTCTGCCGGAGGAAACTGGAGACCACAACCCGTAGCTAAAGTGGAGGTGGGGGTGAGGGCATAGGAGAAGGAGAAAAGTCACGGGGAATTATTGGATGAGGAATTAACTAGGGGAGTGATGGGTGGTACTGAGTTAGATTCTAGGATTAGAAGACATAATATCCATGGAGGTCAAACACTTCCCTCATCTCTTTCCCAGAAATATAAAAGGAGAGAAGAGGAATCCTAAGCAAAAAAGAGGTCTCGGAGTGAATTAACCAGAGTCCCTAAGGTCACTGGTATGGGTTATTAAGATAGAAAGAATTCCTTGGTCCTTGGATAAGGCCCGGGACAGGTCTGTGGGATGGAAGTGCAGGGAGTGACAGAGGGAGGAGAGGAAATGTTACCTGGACAGAGCTCCAGCCATCTATCTGCCCCAGGGTGCTCAGCACCCCCCAGTCCACCAGGGTCAGCTCCTGTAGCTCTTGCTCTCCTAACCCTATGAAGAGCCGGCCCAGCTGCAGAATCTGCTCAGGACGGAATCCTCGGGGCGGACCCCACAACTGAGAGGAAGAGAGGAACAATGCGAATGGGAAAAGCACTGGACTAGGAGTCAGAATCCTGGGTCTTAACCTTGCCTCGGACTTAGGTGTGGAATTCTGGGCAAATCACTTGCCTTTTCTTTAATTTTCCTGAACTAATTTAATTTTAATTTTCCTAAAATGAGAGCATTACACAATAGTTGCTATGACTAAGGGGTTATTGAAAGACCGTAGAGTATCAGAACAGCAAACTCTACTCCATGAGTTCTAGACTTTTATGTGCAGCCACTTAACTGAGGTGTCTGTTAAAATGCAGATGCTGAGGCCCCAACCTGAGATTCTTGGACTGGCATGGTACCCCAGGCAACAGTATTTTAAAAACCTGCTCCCTAGATGATTTTGACACTAAAATTTGATAACTACTGCTTTAGTCCCTATACTCATGTACTAGCTCCATTTCTTCCATACTGATTCCCTCTGACCAAATCCTCTTTTTATCTCCTGTTCCCCTACCTCTCACTCAACTCTCCCTTCCCACATTGCATCTAACCAACTGCTTCATGTTTTCCCCCACTAACTGCTGGTGGCCTCTCCATCCCTAACCTTCTTTGCCTTTCCCATGGCTGCCTGTAGTTCTTCAGGCCCAAGCCCTGGATCTCCTGCAAACAGTGCCAGGCAGTCCTCAAAGTCTGAGAGCTCCATCTCTGCAATCTGGGTTGCAGACCAGGCTGCTGGGAAGGTCCCTCGGATGTCTGCACAAGTTGGTACAAGCTCTGAAGGGGAAAGCAGGTCCAGGGGTCAGTGTAGTATTAAAATATGCCTAGAGAGACATCTGTAGATGGAATGACCCTCGCAACCTTTGCAAGATGGGCAGTAGAAGCAGAGACGGTTATAGCGTGAGATTTATAGGGTTTACAGCAGTGGTGACAAATCTATGGGACACATGTTGTTTGCTTTTTTTTTAAGACAAAAGATGTTAATGTATGAGTTGTTTTTTTCTAAACTAAAACCTGAGTATTCAGGTTTAATTGCAGTGCTGGCACATTGTGATAGATAAATAGATTTGGGGTTACAATTTGGGCACTTGGTCTCTAAAGGTTTGCCGTCACTGTCTTAGAGGGTATTAGAACAGGAAGCAATTGTGGAGGCAAAGGCCTTCATTTCATAGGTGGAAGACTGAGGGGGTTGCCCATGTATTTTATGGCAGAGCTGAGTTATAAGCCAGGTTTCTAGCCTGATAATGTCTCCCTCCTTCTAAGGATCTCCCTAGCAGAGAGCTCCATGCTTAGCTAAAATAGAGCTGAGTCTGCTAAAAAGAGAATAGGAAAATGGAGTCTTGGGCTAAAAACCTAATGGACTATACTAATATGGACAAAATATCTTGACAATCATCCCAAAAGCCCAGAGAGTAGGTTTGTAAATTTGGTCAAAGGGCACAGCTTACTTACGGAGCCTAGGTTTCCCACCCCTCTGGTGCTGGGGTTCAAACCAAGGGCCTCATACATGTTAGACAAGCACTTGACCACCAAGGTATACTCCAGACCTAGAGCCCAGACTTCTGACAGCATTGTTTGATATTGTCTCCTGTACACCCTGCTGGACATATGAATATTTAGGTAGCCTCACCTGGAAGATCCTCAGCAGTTGGCCGTACAACCCCAGCTACCAAGGCTGCTTTCTTGGGAGCAAGCTGTGGTCTCCCACACAGCTGTCCGACTCTGCTCTGTTCCCAGCTTTGCTGCTTTTCTAGAAGCCGCTCCAGAGTCTCTGGGCCCAAGGCCTCCTGCAGAAGAAAGTAGGAGGATGGGAGTCCTGAACAGGATCAGGACCAGCTGCTGGAATTATAGCTGTAGCTATAATTCCAAAACCTGCCTGTGTTTAGCAGTCTTCCCCAGATCCAGGTTGTACTTTCTTTGTCCTCTTTGGCCTGAGATTGCCATAGCCAGTTCACTCACCACCACCCCCAATGCATTTACTCCCTTTATGTTTCTTCACCTTACCCTGGGAATCAAGGAAATAGCTTCAGTAGACAGAGTAAATACAAGGCGTCCAGCTTGCTCTACTTGATCCTGGCTCCACAACTCTGGTTTCCTAAAGGACAGGAAGATGATTATATGCTGGGAGCTGAGGGAACTTTGAGGAAAAGAAGACATTAGGAATGGGGATTCAGGCTCCAAGAGACATTAAGCATATGGAAGGGGCTGCCACTGATGATGGTACTTGAGGGGCTGGGTAGAGGAAAAGTTAGAATCTGAAGTTCCTAAAGGTCCATACCCAAGAGCGGGTTCCTGCAACAGGAGCCATCCCAGCTCTGTGGCAAATGTATCTCCTAGGCAGAAGCCCTGCAGCTGAATGAGATGAGACAGCAGGATCGGTAGAGGGATCCGTCGTATGCTGTCTATACCCAGGAATCCAACCAAGGGGCCCAGTGTCTCCAGCACTTCCTCTGAGATTGGGGTCTCCTTTGGAGCCTAGAGAAGGGCATCAGGTCTTAGACAATGCATCTCTGACTCAGAGTACCAGGCTTTTTGATCATGACACCAAGTCCCTTGACCTTCCTTCCCTCTTGCCCCCAATTTAACAACCTAGGATGCTTGCTACCTTTGTTCACTTTTTAAAACAGTAAATGAGCTTAGATAGGAGCAAGGCAGAAAGGCTGAGATGGAATCCAATGAATTTCTCAGGCTCCAAAGGGATGGGCAAGAATCATAAGCAGGTTATTAAGGAACAGAATCTAGAGGCAGATCTAGAGGCTAGAGACGCTTATAGGTAGAAACCTGTTTGGCACCAAGAAGGAGATTGGGCCTGGAAGACAGGCAGAGATAGCTGTTTGAGGGGCATGCATTGCCAAGGGCAGCAGATCTGAGTCTGGTAGGGTGGACTCTTACGAGGTTTCGTAGTACCCTCTCTGCCAGGGCTGCCTGGTGGAGTGGGGTCAGTGCCAGCAGCTGCTCTGGAGCTCCTTGTACCAGCTCTACCACCAACATAATGGATTCATTGGACAGTATGTCCATCAATGGGATCCTGTTACCATAATTGGACAGCAGGGACACTCAGTCACAACTCAGCCAAGTTAAGAAATGACCTTAGAACCTCACATTCCCCAGGCAAGATGTAACACAAGACCCAACCCTGTGACCCTAGACTGGAACTCATATTAAACAACCCTGAGCTACTTATCACTACTTGCTTGAAGAGAGAGAAGAAAGTGACATATTTCTAGTGTTCTGAAAAGAAATAATCCTATCTGATCTAATGGACTCAAAAGCCCCAGATACTAAATACCACTAAAATTTTTCTTATCCCTCTTTCTCTCTGACTTATGGTCCAGGATCTTTTCTTTTATCTAGGCTGCTGTATTTCACTTCATCTAAACTATCTCAGAGACTCAAGATCTTTAAATTGCCTTGAATGTCATTAGAAAAACAAAGCCCTTTGGCCTACAAATCAGAGGTGGCATCATGCAGTCTATACAGGGTTGTCAATTTTGGGACTGGGCCAAATTGTACAACAGCCAAAATCTGTGTAAAGACCTATAAAAATGTAAGGATGGAGTGAACTGCATTTACCATCTCCAAATCCCCCAGAAGACTGCAACCCCAGTCTTGTCCTACTCTGACAGCTCAAATGAAATGAGGTGGGGTGGGGTGAGGTAAAAGTGAGAAAAGACACACATGAGTGAGCACCCATAAACTCCTAGACTCTCTGGGATGAAGAAGCCTTAAATTTTCTCTTTCTCTAATCCATAGTTGAATCTGCTCTACAACATTCTTGCAAAAAAAAAAAAAAAAAAAATTCCTGCAATGGGTCCATCTCCCTTAGGCTTGGATAGTTCCAGTGATTAGGAACTCACTACCTCCATTTTCTTTATATTGTGCAAAATTTTCATTCTAACTCAATCCTAATCTTGCCCTATGGACCCAGTACTGTCTATCTGACAGGCCCTTGGGGATTTGAATGCATTTATCACATTTTTCATCATTTTCTCTTCATCCATTCATCTGAACACACATAGAACACAGCACTCTAAGCAGACTACAATCTTCTAGGGCAGAACTGGACCACTTCCTCCCTTATCTCATACTATGTCTCTATGAATTTGGCCTGGGTTATATTAAGATTACTTGGCAGGCCACAGCACTGTTGCCACCCTCTGCTGTCCTGTGCCAAGGTTATTTGAATAGAAGCCCCCACTTTAGGCTATCAGTGATGTCCAGGAGCCACCAGACAGGGAATTGCCTCGGCTAGGGCATTTCCTAAGGGCAGATCTACTCTAAATTGAGCTTAGAGAGGATCCAGTATCTCCAGGTATAGCATTTACGGTAAATCCAGGAGTAGTTTGGTGTCAAGTCCACTCAGTTCCGGCCCCAGGGTTGTCAATTCTGGCTCTGGCATTGCCATCCTCCGCTGTAGTTCTGCCCAGATACAGGCCCTCTGCAGGACAGGGTAGGAAAGCAGGGTCAGGACAGAGCTGGGCAGGAGGGTAGGGTTCTATACCCAGGGTCCCGGCCTCCCTGCTCCCACTCATGCCCAAGTACCCCCTCTTACCAGGCTCCCTCGAACCCCAGTGGGCAGTCGGTAAAGCATGTGTACCACTTCAAGGAAGTCTGCCATGGAGCTGATCTGCTGCAGAAACTCACAGGACATGCCTGCTGCCAGGTTGCTCAGAGCCCTGTGGGTATGTGAGAGGGTAGATGGCTGCAGCATGTCTGCTCCTTGATATCAGCACTCCCAGCACAAGGAGAGATGCTCATCTATTGTCATTTACAGTTTGAGGAATATTTCTACATAGACAATCTCATTGGCTTCCCAAAACACTATTGCTGTTTATCAGAGAAGGAAGTGATGTTCCAATTTCAATCTACTAGAAGTATGGTGAACTGAGAGTGGAGCCGTGTCTTCAGACCCTGAAGCCCCTGGTTCATTTACAATAGGTACAGGTAAGGTGATACTTACTTATTTTTATTCTTGCTCAACCAGTGGCTCTGAAGTCACCTTGAATTAAACTAATAACAGCAAATATCTACTCGGAGTTTATACTAGGTGAGCACTATGTTAAATATCTGGGTTTTGTGTATGTGTGCTGTGGATTAAGCCCAGGGCCTTGATAATAGTTGGCAAGTAATCTGCTAATGAGATACATCCAAGCCTATTTTACCTTTTATTTTGAGATATGGTCTTGCTAAGTTGGCCTCAAATGTGCCTCAACCTCCCGAGGAGCTGAGATTACAGGTATGTGTCACCAGACCCAGTTTGTGTTAAATATCTCACATGTCTTATCTCATTTAATCTTCACAATAACTACCTGTGAGCTAAGTACCCTGTTCTCATTGTTCAAAAAAGAAAACTGAAGCTTAGGTTAAATGACTTGCCCAAGAGCACAAGCAGGTGACAGGGCTGGGACCTGAATGCAGATCTTCTGAGTCTCTAAGCTCTGGTCAGTATAGGCCTGGCACTGTGGAAAGGCAGGAGGGCAAGGGAAAGGCGAGCCAGGGGATGATGAAGAGGCTGAGACTATGCATCATCCCTGTATCCTCTGTGGCATATTAAATGGTACTTGGTACACGGTACGTGGTAAGCGCTCAACAAATGTTAGTTGGGGCTAAGGGTGTAGCTCAGTAGTAGATCCCTTGCCCTAAATTCATGAGGCCCTAAGTTCAATCCCTAGCACCACCACCAAAAAAAAAAGTTTAATTGAACTAGCTGCTCAATACAAGTTACTCACTGCAGATTCCTGAGCGTCAGGTTGGTGGGCACCTGCATCTTCTTCCAGAGAAACTGTGCCTATAATGGAAAGAAAGATGAGCCACTGCTGAGCAGAGATATTACCCCAAGGACCTAAGATGCCTTGGACTCAGTCCTGCCTCTCTATAATGTGCCCCCTCCGATATCACTTTCCCAATGCCTATTCTGAGAGATTGAGAGGGAGAGAGACATCATGAGGGCTTCTGGGGAGAAGGCACCAGTTGGGCAGGGGATGGGTAAAGGAAGTTGAAGAGACAGAGAGCGAGTTCTGAGGGATGAAGTGAGACAGTTACCTGCTGCTCAGACCAGGGCAGCGCCCGGTAGCGCCTCCGGTTTGCCAGAAGAGCTGCAGTGTCCAGTTGTAGCAGCTTTAATGGGAGCAGGGGAAGCAGGCAGTCTGGCCAAGTGGTGGGCATGGGCTGCTGGCAGTGACGGGTGCAACAGTACAGTGACAGGTGAGAGGGTCTGCACTCAGCCCTCAGAGAAGGGGAGACATAGGTGCAGAAACCAAAGCTAGGTTAGGGTGGGATGGCATTTGCCACTGTAGCAATGGACGCCTAGGATCTCTTACACTGAAGGCTACTGTGGTCAAGTTGCTGCTAGTCAGACACCCAATGAACTCATATTTCTTAGCTTCTCTGAGCCTTGGTCTCTTCACTTGACAGTGGAGAAGATTTCTCAGGCCCTTCTGTCTTTGACATTGTAGGACAGTGTAGGTCATGCTGTCCTGCATCTAGAACTGAGGGGAGCTGCTAATATCTAGGTGGGCACAGAGCTAACCGGAACTTTCAGGGCCACTGTAGGGGAGTATATGAAGCAGGACCAGCCAGGTGAACCTGTTCTAGAATATGGAGAGCAGCTCGGTTGGGAGATCTTACACATTACCTGACCAGGAACACACACAGCTGCACCGACACCTGTTGTACTGGTACTTTTGACACCATCTTTCACCTGCATTAGAATCGGTGGTGTGTGTTTGTGTTTGGGTATGTGTAAGGCAGTGGGGAGGCCTGCCCTAGTCCCAAGGAAGATGCTGTCCTCCCACCCAATGCCCATATCCCTGATGGTCTCACCCTCCCTGTTTCTCTCATACCCGAAAGGTCTGCAGCAGTGCTGCGGTCTGGCAGGCTGAGAGACGCGACAGTTCAGGGATTAGGCAGGAACAGACCCCAGCCAGAACTCGCCTAGGGATGGCTTGGAGTGTCTGGGGGCTGAGGCCGGGCAGCAGGGGGTGCAAGGAACAGAGTTCCTCCAAGGACAGCTGAGGAGCAGGAGAGACAAGAGGCGTGAAGAAGGGGGACAAGGTGGTGGGGAAGGTAAGAGCCACAGTGAAACAGGGCAGAGGTACAAGGGGAACTGGGGGAGAGGAGAGGGCAGTTGCAAGAGCCAGGAGAACAAGGGTCATAGACCCCCAGGGGGATGTTGGAAAGCTGCTGCTACTCACATCGTGCCGAGGGAGGAGCCGTCCAAGCAGCAGGGCAGCCTGGGATGGGAAAGGAAACAACATCTCTCAGGGCCCAGCAGCCAAGTCCCTAGGGCCCACCCTCTAAAACTTCTAGCACCCTCTCCAACCCCCCCAGTGACCACCCTGACTCAGGGTCCTGCTCGATCTGAGGAAGGGGAACAAGGGAGACCTCATCAGCACAGGGTTTACCTCTTGTGCTCACCCAGCAGAAGCAGGGGCTTATGGTATCCCTAAATGGGATTATCTTGACAAGGGCTCCAGGAAGTAGGGCTCCAAGGAGTAAGACAGGCTTACCTGGGCAGGTGTGACACTGGTTCCCTGAAGGGCAGGCAGCATAGCTCTAAGCTGGGGCTCTGACAGCTCTTGTAGGAAGCGCAGGCCCAACTGGGGAAAGAGAGGGGCCCAGACCCGCAGCTCTGGGGGGCTTAGTACAGTTCCTCCTGATGAGCGCAACACCCCCAAAAGTTCATACGCCACCTGTAACCAAAGAAGGTTTGGAACTGGGAAAAAATAAGACAACTAAACCTTGGACCTTCTCTCTAAGCCCACATTTAATACCACATCTGTATTTCCCAGGACCCGGTGAGGATGGCAAGAGATAGGAAACAGAACAGATTGGGTTCAAAATAGCAAAGGGTGTACACCAGATAGGATAGGGGCAGGGAGGGATGGTAACAGATGAGAATGACCATAGAGTAAGGAATGGAGGTGACAGAGGTGGATCCAGGGCTGGCACCACTGTGCTTGAGACTGCTTGACACACAGGCTGTGTCACCACTCACACAGTCCCCTGAAATCTTGCAGGCCTGGGCCAAAGAGCTCACCCGTCCTTCTGGGCTGAGGGTCCCGTTGGCCGCACATTCCAACAGCCCCCGTTCTACTGGCCCCATTGGATCACTCAAGGGCACCAGCCTTTGTAGCTCCTCAGGGCTCAGGAAACAAGCAAGGGACCCAAGCCTGAGGAGGGCATGAAGCTGGCCTTCACACAGTCCCCGAGGCTAGTGTTAAGTCAGGAATTATGTGGATATGTGGGGTAGGTATTCTGATACCTAAACTACAAGATTGAAGCACTATAGGCATTTCTCCTGAAGTTCTGCACTGCCTAGGGCAGTGCTTACTTCTTATCCCTTCCTTCTTAGGAGACCAATCCACCATAGTAGCCATACCTGTGTCTCTTATCTTTCCTACTCTGGCTTTGATCATTGATCCCACAACCACTCACCTGCGGACCTGCTCCTCACCATCCTCGACACTCTGGTTTACCAGGTTTCGAAGCACATGCCGGGCATGCCCTGGACCAAGACCAGCCACTGGCCAGCTATCCTCCAGGGCCTGTATCTAGGATGGGGAGGGTCACCTTGTGTTGGAGTCTGTGGGACTTGTAGGGATGGGCCCTCTAAGAGTCATGCTGCTAGCAGACAAATGAAAAAGATGATTCTCATACCTGATGAGGGCTGAGCTGCAGGAAGTTCTCCAGAGGGAGGTGGGGGAGCAGAGGGAGGACTGCCCACAACAGCTCCTGGGGCCAGGCAGGCACTTCCCCAAATAGCTCAGGGGCCAACAGTCGCTTTGCCAGGGCCTCCTTCTGTTCAGGCTTCATTCCTGAGCTGTGATCTCGGATGGCAGCCAGGCTGAAGAGAGTAATGGGTCTTAACCCTTTGCCTTATTCCAGTTGTTCTTCCCTGACTCTCTGCTGTCATGGCCAGAAAGGAGATTCTTCCTGGTTTGATAGAGAGGAACTCTGGAAGGGGCTGCTGAAGGTGGATAGTTGTCCTGACTGACAGGAACCAGAGGAGTGGTGCTTACACACTGTCATTGGCCAACAGGGATGGTGGGAAGCGCATCAGGTCAGAGACAGCCAAGAAGGGGATGAGTGGTGACAGATCAATGAAGAGCTGGGAAGTGAGGCGTGGGTACCGCTGGAGGAGCAGGGCCATTAAGTGGCCCATGGCCTGCTCCTCAGTTGGTGGTACCTGTAGGGGCCCAGGAATGGTTGTGAGCTCTGGAGACACTCGGTATCCTTGCCACCTCCTCCCTGGAGTTCCTCCTCCCACGAAGGCAAGCACTCCAAATACTCAGTTCCAGGTGCCCTTGATCCCGAGATTCCCTTCCACCCTTGTTTCTCTCGCCCTCTATGCCCACCTGCAGCTGGGCCCAGGAACGGTGCATGAGGGTCAGGAAGCCCTGTGCAGCTTCTGTGTCTGCTGAAAGCACTAGGTGCTGCAGGTTCTCTGGGGGCATGTGTAGGTATGCCTGGGGACCGGAGGTCAGGGTGGACGTGACCTCACTGGGCAGAGACGTCAGCCCATGGCTGTCACCCAGCCCGCCCGTGTGACCCTCCACCTGTTACCTGTACTAGGATCTTCAGGGCCCAAACACTCTTCTCCCTCTGGAGTAGATCCCACAGCACAGGCTGGTAGGGGAGAAAGACAAGATGCCAGGAGAGCTGTTTTCCCCATCTTCCTGCAGCTTCCCGGGCACTGCAACTCAACTCGTGGGGATGCATCCTTCCCTGAAGCTAGCTAGTATGTGTGTCTCCGCGGATATGAAGCCCCTTTAGGTCAGGAACCATGTCTCTACCTACTCCTGTATCCTCTCCTATGCCAGGTCCACAGCGGGCTCAACAAATACTTTTAGACCTGAACCAAATTAATGTGAGTCTGGCTAATTCCATTTCAGTGAAGCCCGGGCTACAAAAAATGGGTCTTAACAAGGAATCTGTGTGTACCCTACAGAATCTAGCAAATGCCTTGACACTCAGCAAATGAGTTATGGTATTCAAAATACTTTAAGCTCCTTCACACTACAGAGAAGAAAAGTCCAGAAAAACTACTTACCTAAGTTCACACTAATTTATGGCATAGTTGAACTTAACCAAGGTCTTCTGATTTGTAGCCCCCCCGAATCACTTTCTTTGTTATTTCTACCTTACCTTCTGATATTCTGCCAGCCCTCTAGGGAGAGAATCTGAGCCCTCTAACTTGATCCCCTTCCTTTCTGGAGCAGAAAGGGGGACAATCTAAGAGTGCAAAAGAATAATAAGATGACTTATTTCATGTTTATCATGCCCTGGATTAAGCCCACAGTATATGTTATCTCATGTAATTCTTAACCACCACCTTACTAATTGGTACTATTGTTACCCCCACTTTATAGCTAAGAAGAAAAAAATATACTGCCCATAGAGGCTAAATAACTTGTATAAGACCAGTCACAGAGCTAAGATGTGAACCCAAGTTTGTCAGACCCTAGAGCTGAGTGCTTACATGACTGTAAAAACGATACCCCTGTCTCTTGGTGTTGAAAGAGTTCCTCTGCAAGCCCCTTCCCTGTTCCAAGGACTTTTCCCCAGGCAAATCACTCACACTGAAGCAGGACAGGAGCTCCATCTTGCTCATACCAGAGCTGAGGCTGACAGTGGGTTCAAAGCCTGCTAGGGTTGGCTCTTCTTGCTCCAGGAACTCCCCGACTGTCCGTAGCACACTGCGCCGGCCTTCTGGGCGGAAGGCGTCCCAGAAGGAGCAGTTGTCGGGGAGACTGGAGAGCAGCAGGGCCTGACCCAGCGTCCCCTGGGCCTCAGCCCCTCCAGCCCCTGGGCCCAGAAGGAAGCTCAGCAGGCGCAGGAAATAGTGCAAGCGTGTGGTGTGGGCAAGGGCTGGCACTGAGGACTGGCAGCGTGGCACCTGGGACAACATACCCAGCAGGAAGGGGGCAGGGGCCAGGCACAGTGGAGATGGCCCAAGAGGTGGCAGGGAAGGCAGAAGGGGGGCCAGAAGCCCTTCTAGAAAGCAAGTGTCATTGCCCGCACGACTTACCCTGCACTGGCCTGCTAACCAAGGCCAGAAGGGCACCAGGGCCTCATACATGGTATCATTGGCACAGACCATCAGCAGGAAGCTGCCCCCGTCTGGGCAGTGTTCCCCACAGGGTCCAATATGGCAGGGTGGGAAGGCAGTGGCATCTGGCGTGGGCCCCTGGCACACATGCTGAACCCATGCCTGATTGCTAGGGGGCACAGCCTGCAGACTCGCCTCTACACACAGCCGTTCAGCCCACAGAGTCTCGTTCTCCAAGAAGCATCCCCAGAAGATCTCTGGGGTGAGAGGCACAGGGGCCAGGCCATCGGGGCAGCTGGTAGGGGGTGGGAGAAGGCCAGCACAGAGCCGCTTTACCAGACGACGATTGGGGCCAGACAGGGCTGAAAAGGAGAGGTTGCTACAGATTGCATCCAGGAATTGAGCAGGAAACTGGTCATGGCAAGCCTGCAGCCAGCGTTGGGCACCTGGTACCCATGAGACTGCATACCATACAGCAGTGTGGCAGATGGCAGCAGTGCTAGGAGGGGGTTGTGGGGTGGCAGGCTTGGCATGCTGGCAGAGCAAATGGATGGAGAAGTTAGAGATGCTGTAGGGTGGTGCTGGGCCTGGGTGGTTTTCACAGAGGGCCTCCACAGAGATAGCTCGTCGTTGGCGAGGCCTAATGTGGGCTGAGGGCTGGGAAGTCCTGGGCAAAGGCACACCAGTGCTCAGGCAGTGGAGGAGAGCAGGAGGTGGGGGTGGCGATCCAGACAGAAAGCCCAGTGCCTGCACATCCCAGGAAAGATTATGCCGGATGCCCCTGGGAGGAACAAACAGGATCTGGTCAGGTCATGCTTCCTCCAGCTAAAGATTCTGACCCTGGCTAAGAGCCCTCCAGGGCATGTGGCAAGCACAGGCTTTTCCAAGTGAAGCCCCTGAGAGTGTAGGTGTTACTGGTGTAACTGCTGAGGTGGGATAAGGAGGAGAGAGGTCTGTGCTGCCGAGGCTCAAAACTGCCTAGGAGCAGCCCCAGTTGGAGTCCTGGCTGCCCCTGTCTGTCCACCTGGCTGCTTCATTTCTCTCCCTTTTTTCCCCATCTGGTTTTAGATAGCTTAAACACAACCCTTATTTGGCCTCATATTGGGAAATCTGCCTGGCAATTGAATATGTCTGTGCTCTAGCATTGTTGTACTGAATTAGTAAGAGGGTGGAGGAATCCAATCTTGTTCTTTTTTTCCCCATACTCTATGTTTTATTGGCTAACATCTGTTAAGCACTATATGGCAGGCTCTGTTCTAAGGAGTTTATTCATCTAGTATCTACTCATTTAATCCCTTACAACTCTACAGTCATTAATATTATCATCCTATTTCACAAATGAGGAAACTGGGACATGGAATGTGGAACATGTCTAAGCCCACATGACTAGGAAGAGGAGGAGCCGGGAAACCAACCCAGTCACACTCCAAAACCCCCAAACCACACTCCTCTCATCAGTTTTCTCCTCAGCTCTGGAGGCTAAAGCCTTCAGCATCCCACCACCTCCAGATTTATCGGCCCAAATTCTTGGAATTGGTCTCTTGCTACTTACCATAAGAGCAGCTGTTGAAGGTTACCTAAGAGGAAAAGAGCAAGGAAGAGAAGTACCCCAGTCTCACTCCTCTTGGCCTGCCACTTCTCAGCCCCAACCCCAGATCACTCACCTCCATGGCACTGCCCATTGGCATCAGGCTCTGGCTGGCCCATAATGGAAAAGACCTCATCCTGCAGGGAGTGTGTGACACGGAGCAGCCCCTCCTGGAAGGCAGTATAGAGGGGGGCCCCCACTGTGCGTAGCAGACCACCCCAAAGAGCATCCTCAGAGCCCAGCTCCCCTGGTGGGGTAAGCAAGCCCAACAGACCCTGCAGAAGGTGAGGTGCTGGCTCCCTCCCCTCAAAACCTGTGGCATTGGTGGGGTCCATGCTGGGCTGCACCTGCACCAGGGCCTGCCAGCGGGTGCCCTCTAACAGCAGCAGCAGAGAAGGCAACCAGTCAGCAGCTAGGACACAGTCAGAAGGCCCATCACGGGTACACAGCGGCCTTGTAGGGGAAGGAGGCTCCCCAGGAACTAAAGCTCCCAGCAGTACCTCCACAAGTCCTCCCAGAACACCTGCCTGGTGTACCAGGAAGTCCCGCGGAGTTTGCTCCTGTCCCAGTAGTGCCAGCACATCCCCCAGTAGCCCAAGCATTGGCTCCCAGTCTAGACTACCTCTCAGTGTCACTAAGAAATCATGGAGACGAAGGGCAGGGGGCTGGAGAGGTGGAGGCTCTCCCACTGGTCCCTCCCCCATTCTCCCATCCTCAAAAGAAGAAGAAATGTTGGCCAGGAATGCAGAGAACCGTGAGCGGCTGAAGGAACCCTGGGGAGCCTGGTCCAGAGTGGAGAGGAATGACTTCAGGAGGGAGAGATCAGGGTCCAGGGACTGAGGCCCAGTAGCGGCCAGAGTCACTGTAAGGAGAGAAACCCAGAGATCATTGAAGGGGAAGAACCTAGAGCCCAAAGACAGACCGGCTCCTAAGCACAATTCCTTCCCTGGATCTAAAGGGGATGGCAGGGGAGGGTGAGCCAAGCCCTTTTCTCCAGCCTGCAGTAAGTCGTGGCCTGCTTTCTTAAGCCTCACTCTCACTTGCAGCATCAGTCTCTGCCCCTCTTCCTACCCTTTAGCTTTTGTCTAACTGTTTAACCTCCACATTCTTAGGTCTCTTGTCCAGCAGCCCTCCCCTTCAACCCCACCCCTGTTCAGTGTTCCTCTCACCTGTGAAGGACAGCAGCAGCAGAAGGGCCCAGAGGCTCAGAGCCATGTTCCTGGGGCAGCACTGGTACTAGAAGTGGATTCTAGTTATTCTCACCTCCCGTGGAACAGCCAGGTGAAGACAGGGCACTGTAGGCAGCTTGAGGCTCCACTGACACTGTAGTGTGGTCTTTCAGGAAATAATATCTGTAACCTGACAGCAGGTTTGTCACCTGAGCCACTGAATACTTGATCCTTTGGCTCTGGAGAATGATGTGCTTCTGAGAGAAGGACAAATGATAGGGAACTGGGGATGGGAGGGGCAGTTGGAGGGGCCAAAACAGATAGCTTGAGTTAGGATCTTGAGTTGCAAAAAGAAGTAGGCAGATGGGAGTGTGGAGAATTGGAGACCAGGAGTGTCACCCATCGTGTGACTGTTAATTATGGTATGTCAACTTGAATGGATAAAGAAAAACCTAGCAGATTAGTGAAGCACATTTCCATATGTGTCTGTGGATGACTGATATGTAGGCCAGCAAACCAAGGGGGTAAGATTCATCCCAGATGAGGCTGGCACCAACCAATAGGCTTATATCCTGAGATAAAAGGGAAAAGAAGGAACTGTCCACATTTTAGAAGAGCTCTCCTGCCTCTGGTCCCACAGACAGCTACTGTGGACTCTCCTCCCTCAGATTCTGTAAGTCTATCTAATAAAACCCCTTGAATTTTATACATATATTTTCCATTGATCCTGTTCCTCTAGAGAACCGTAACTAATACAGATTTTGGTACCAGGAGAGGTTCTAGAGAATTAGTATTGTAAGGATAAATTTCTCTAATCAGTATAGCGGTTCTTACCTAGAGTTGTCTCTCTAATTTGATGAGGCCTAAAATTGCCATGGTTTCTTCTTCTGGTGTATACAGAGTACTGATAGTTTGTTGTGTGAACTATCTAAATATACTACATAGATCCATTTGATTTCCTAAATTGCCACTTGTGAAGTACAAGGAATTTAGTGATACTTTTAAACATTTTTGGAAAAGTGGGAAATATAATGCTGGATTGCAGCACTCAGCATCTCTGGAAAAACTACTAAAGGAAAACAGTCAGCTCCAGCCATGAATGAACAATCTAAAGGCTTCAAAGTATGTTCTGAAGGAGAATCTTCTCTCCTTTAGCCATAGGGCTGAAGTTGTTGAAAACCAATGATAAGCCCTCATAATTCAGCTGGATGAATTACAGTGAAAGTTTAACTCAGCCATGAAGGGTATCTGCAATGAAAGTGAAGGTACTGCTCGGAAAAGAATGGGATCATGGAGCGCCAAGGAGCAGAGCCCCCCCACCCCCACCCCATGCCAAGCCATTACCTGGATCCACACCGCAGAGTTGCAGGGGTCATAAAGGACATTGTTCTGAGCTACAGAATATAGAGCAGAAGTGAACAACAAAAGGAGGGCCTCTCTGAGGCTCCTTCATGAAAATTGAAGCCCACTGGAAAAGTGAAGAAAATCTCTGCAATAAAGGCACACCAGACCACCTTAGTTGGGGGAGCAGCAGTGTGGATCAGAGCGGCGCAGCTTCAAGCAGATCCCAGCTAGGGCTCCACCCCGACCCCAGAGCTCAGGGACACCAGCCCAAGCCAAGTGCCTGCCTAGAAGAGAGCTGCACAGGTGCACAAGCAACAGCCAGAGGTTTACCCCAATACAATCAGTAAGTGCATAAGACCCTAGCAAAAGCTTGCCCACACAACAGGAACTGGGGTCATAGACCTAGCCAAAGGCCCTCCCAGACAACAGGTACATAAGGGCCCTAGCCAGAGACACAACTAGATACCATCCCAAGTGTGCACAGGCCCCAGCCAGAAGCCTGCCCAGACAACAGGTCAGCTCAGGGATCCAGAAGGGGACCATTCTGAACCCAGGAATTGGTATACTGGTGAGGAGCAGAGAAAAGGCTGCTCGGTGGCTTGCTGAGAATTGAAGACCACTGGGTGAACAAAAAGTTGCCTCAACAAAGGCACAACAGGTTGCATCTGTTGAAATGAGAAGACACATAAACAAGTCTCAAAACCAGACTTCCAGATCACCTATAGCAACCCAAAAGGGAAACAAGATGGAACACTCTGACACTCAACCACCTGGACTCCCTGAACTGGCAACAAAAGAGGATCTGGAAAAAATGAAAAATCAGAAATAATTTCTCAGATAATAGCAGATAATGTTCCCATAGTGCAAGACATGATTAATCAATCTAGAGAGGACACAGATTAAAAAATAGAGGATCTGAGGAACATGATGGAATCTCAACATAGGAAACAAATGGAATCCATAAAGCAGATGCAAAGAGATTTGCAGGACATTAAAAACTCCATTGAAACTTTATGCAGCAGAATGAGCCAATGTGAGGACAGAATTTCAGATATAGAAGATAAGATTGCAATTAGTGACCAAGAAAAGAAAAATTTCTTTAAAATAGTAAGGGACCATGAGAAATCAATCCAGCAGCTGCTACATGATGCAAAGAAGAATAACATAAGATTGATCGGAGTCAATGAAGAAACAGGAGAGAGTGCAGATGACATAAAAAAACTGTTCACAGAAGTGATGGCAGAAAACTTCCCAAGCAGGGGAAAAGAACTTGACATACAGATAAGTGAGGCATATAGGATTCCAACTAGCCGTGATCAAAAAAAATCTACACATAGGCATATAATAGTTAAGATTCCAGAAACCCAACAGGAGAACAAAATTCTACAAGCAGTTAGAGAAAAGAAACAAATCACATACAAAGGAAAGCCCATCAGAATCACAGCAGACTCCTCAATGCAAACCTTCAAGACAAGAAGAGCTTGGAGTGATGTATTTCAAGCCCTAAAGGAAAACAGCCTCCAGATTGATGTATCCTGCAAAACTATCTTTCAAAATTGATGGACAAATAAGATACTGTCATGACAAAGAGCACCTGAGGAACTTCATGAATACCAAACCAGCACTCCAAAAATTTTTAGACAATATCTTAGGAAAAGATGAGGATCACAACCCCAGGAAGCAAAGCAGAATGAATCCATTGGGTGTGACAAGAAACTAAATGCAAAGGGGGAGAATCCAACAAAAAGAAAAAGTCATAACAATAATAACTCAATACATATCAGTTATAACCATCGATGTTAATGGTCTCAATTCACCAACCAAAAGAAATAGACTGGCAGAATGGGTCAGGAAGCAAGATCCAACAATATGCTGCATACAAGAAACATGCTTAATCAAAAAAGAAATTCATAGACTGAAAGTAAAAGAGTGGAAAACAATACTCCATGCAACAAGAACCCCCAAAAAGCAGGAGTAGCTATCTTCTTTGCAGATCAAGTGTATTCCAAACCAACACTGATTAAGAGAGACAAAGAAGGACACTACATCCTTGTAAAGGGAACAATCCAAGAGGAAGAGATGACAATCATTTATATATATATAAAAAACACTAGTGCACCCCACTATATAAAGCAAATACTAATGGACATAAAAAATCAAATAAGCACTAATACAATAGTGGGGGACCACAATACCCCACTGTCACAAACAGATAGATCAACTACACAAAAAATAAACAATGAAATAGTAGAACTCAAACTCTTGAACAAATGAACTTAACAGATGTTTACAGAGTATTCCACCCTACAAAATCAGAATACACATTCTTTTCAGCTGCACATGGGTTTTTCTCCAAAATAGACCACATACTCACTCATAAAACATGTTTAAGTGCAAAGGAATTGAAGTTATCCCCTGTATATTGAAATTGGAGATCAATACCAAAAGAAACCCTAAAAATTTCATAAACACATGGCAATTGAACAACATGCTTCTGAATAACCAATGGGTCACAGAGGAAATTGAAGAAATCAGACAGTTCCTACAATTAAATGACAATACAACATATCAGAATTTATGGGACACAATGAAAGCAGTCTTACGAGAGAAATTCATAGCAGTGAATACTCATACTAGGAAAACAGAGAGAGCCCAATTAAACAACCTGACGCTGAACCTCAAGCTTCTAGAAAAAGAAGAGCAGGACAAACCCAAAGTTCATACAATGGAAGAAATTATAAAGATCGAAACAGAAATCAATGCAATGGAGACTAAGAGAATGATACCAAAAAATCAGTGAAGCCAAGAGTTGGTTCTTCAAAAGAATAAACAAAATTGACAAACCCTTAACCCCATAACAGGAAAAAATTTTCACCTGCTGTACCTCAGACAAAGGTCTACTATCTCGAATCTATAAAGAATTTCAAAAAATTAGACCTTCCAAGTTTAAAGACCCAATCCACAAATGGGCATCTGAAATGAACAGACATTTCTCAGACAAAGTAGTAGAAATAGCAAATAAACCTATGAAAAAATGTTCAACATCACTGGTCATTCAAGAGATGCAAATGAAAACAATGCTGAGATTCCACCTCACTCCAGAAAGAATGGCTGCTACCATGAAATCAACCAATAACAAATGCTGGTGGGGCTGTGGGGAAAGAGGAACCCTGATCCACTGCTGGTGGGAGTGTAGACTGGTGCAACCACTGTGGAAATCAGTATGGAGATACCTCAAAGAACTGGGACTGGAAGTCCCATTTGACCCAGCTATTCCCCTGGTGGGGATCTTCCCCAAAGAATTAAAAGAATCATACCACAGTGATATATTTGCATCCATGTTAATAGCAGCACAATTTGTAATAGCTAAAACTTGGAAGCAGCACAATTGCCCATCAACTGGAGACTTGATAAAGAAAATGTAGTGCTAGGGATTTAACTCAGTGGTTCTGTCGCCTACCTTGCAAGTGAAAGCTCCTGAGTTCGATCCTCAGTACCAAAAAAATAGAAAAGAAAATGTGTTTTTTTTATAAAATGGAGTACTATTCAGTCATAAAAAATAAGAAATTAGAGACATTTATAGCTAAATTGATGCACATTGAGGCAACCCTAAGTGAAATAAATAGGACACACATGTATAAATACTGAATAGTTTCTCTAGTGTGAGAAACTGAAAGTATAAATAAGGACTAAAAGGTATAATAGATAATGTGAAATAGGAAGAAAAGGGGCAAAGGAAAGAAGGGAATGGAATTAATAAGAGAAAATGAAAAATATGGAAACAAAGTCTTTGTAAATAGGGAGGGGTGGAGGGGGTGAAGAGAGGGCAGGGGAATGGGGAAAAAATAAGAACCAAGAGAGATTATGTAAAGGTTCAAATTTCCAATGATGAATGTCATTATATTGTATACCTAAAATGTACCAATAAAATTACTTTTAAAAAAAGAATGGGATCGTATAAATTGGGATAGCAATGTTTGGGAGGAAGCTGAGGAGGCTGGGGACATCAAACTGCTAAATCCCAATGAGATTATTTTGCCAGAGGAAGAGATTTCCCCACCCTCAGTTGCAAAGGTATCTGAACCAATACCCTGTGTGTTGGCCTCTCTACTTATATCTGAGGAAAGTAATGCTGTGTTGCTTGTAGAAACAGTAATGACCTTCCCTGATGCAGTTACCAAGTAAGACAGTGTTGCTGCTCCTTAGGACCTACTTTTGACTCTAAGCCTATATCTAGTCTCAAATCTCAGAAGACTACTAAAGGTGAGTTACACAACATGAAGCATGAGGAAGTATGCTTCACTCTCAGAGAACTTGAGTTATCTAATTCTTACAAGCAGAATTCTGGGAAACAAGTACGGGGAAGGATTTTTTTTTTTTAACCAGGGATCGAACTCAGGAGCTTGCACTTATGAGGCAGGGGCCGGAACCACTGAGCTAAATCCCACAATCTGGGATAATGGTGGAAGAAACATAAACCTGATCAGGTTAAATTTCAGGACATGGGCCCATTAGGCAGAGATTCTGGATTTAATGTTGTGGCTCATGAAATTTAAAAAGGTATTAGTGGTTTACTTGCTTGGTTGGCTGAAATATGGATCAAAACATGGCCCACTGTGAATGAGCTGGAGATGCCTGACATTCCTTGGTTTACTACTGGTAAGGGTGTTCAAAAGCTCAGGGAAATGAGAACACTGGTATGGATTCGCCAGGTGAAACCTACTCCACACTGGTAGGATCCAGAAAACGTACCCTTCACTAATACCTTAAGAAACAGATTTGAAGGTGGTGTGGTGGCACATGCCTGTAATCCCAGCATTTGAGAGGCTGAGGCAAGAGGATTGCCATGAGTTCGAGGCCAGCTTGGGCTACATAGAGAATTCAAGGCCAGCCTGAACTACACAGTGAGACTCTGTCTCAAAAACACAAAAACCAGCCAACCAAACCAACAAAAAAAACCCAGATTTGTGAGGGAAGCATTCTGTAAGAGTTGCTCTTCTCTGTATGCCAGACCTCACAGTGGGAATTGTAGTCACTTAATTCAGATAATTAAATGCAATAGTATTATTGGATTCCAGAGTATCAGAGGCCAAGTGGCATCCTCAACTGCCAAAGGCAAAGTGGGTGTACTTACCATAATGCATAGCAGAAGTAAAACAATGATCAGAATTGTCTGACATGTACAGACCTATCATGTTGGCTAATAACCGTGGTATTCCCAGAAGTGAAATAGATAAGAAGCCTATTAAACTTTTACTGGATTTATTGAAGCAGAAAAATTTTAGGGCAAACAAACAAAAAGCTACCTGAAATTGTAGCAAGAGAATCAGAGCTCCTCAACCAATTCCCAGACTTGAGCTAGTTTACAGACCCAGAACTTCTCAAATGAAGGTGAGGCCTGCTCCCATTGAGGAAGGACCCAAAAGGTTATACTTTCAGTCTTTCTCCCATCCTTCCTCAAAGGAACCTACGACCTTTTACCAGGTAACCATATGTTGAGGAAAAGGAAATGATCAGATATTTCGGTGGATACTAGACACTGATTCTGAGCTAACACTGATTACAGGAGATCCAAAACATCATTGTGGCCATCCAGTAAAAATAGAGGCCCTTAGAGGTCAGGTGATCAATGTAATTTTAGCCAAAGCTGACTCGTAGTGGATCCAGTATGTTCCTAAATCCAGCTGGTAGTTATTTCTCCAGTTGCATAATTGGAATAGATATACTTAGTACATGGCAGAATTGCCCTATTGGTGACTCATGGTACAAGGGCTATTATGGTGGGAAAGGCCAAATGGAAGCCATTAGAGTTGCCTCTACCTCAGAAAATTATAAATCAAAAACAGTATCATATCCCTAGAATGATTATAGACATTAGAGCTACCGTTAAGGACTTGAAAGACACAGAGGTGGTGGCTCCCACTACATCCCTATTTAACTTTCCTGTTTGGCTTGTGTAGAACACAGGTGGATCCTGGAGAGTGTGGGTAGATTATGGTAATCTTAATCAAATGATGGCTCCAATTGCAGCTACTGTACCAGATGTGATTTCCTTGCTTGAGAAGATTAACACATCTCCTGGTACTTGGTATGCAACTATTGATTTGGGAAGGCCTTTTTCTCCATACTTATTCATAAGGCCCACCAAAACTAATTGGCTTTCAGCTGGACAAGGCCAGCAATACACCTTTACTGTCCTACTTTAGGAATATATGAACTCTACCTCTGTGCCACAATGTAGTTGCCAAGTATCTTGGTAATCTTTCCCTTCCACAAGGCATCATACTAGTTCATTATATTGATGACATCTTGCTGATTGGACCAAGTGGGCAAGATTTAGCAACAACTCTGTATTTTTTGGTAAAGCATTTCCATGTCAGAGGATGGGAAATATATCCAGCCACAATTCAAGGATCCTCTACCTCAGTGCAATTTCTAGAAGCCCAGTGGTGTGGGCCATACAGAGATATCCCTCTAAAGTGATGAATGTTATTGCATCTGGCCCACTCTACAACCAGGAAAGAGACACAATGCCTAGTGGGCCTTTTTGGATTTTGGAAGCAACACATTCCTCACCTGGGTTTGTTACTCTGGCCCTTTACCAAGTGAATCAGAAAGGTGCTAAGTTTTGATAGTACTGGAGAAGAGAAGGCTCTGCAACAGGTCCAGGCTGCTGAGGAGATTATTCTGATACTTAGGGCATAAAATACAATGCATTCAGTGGTACTTGAGTTGTCAGTGGCAGATAAGGATATTGTTTTGAGTCTCTGTCAGTTTCCCATAGGTGAAGCAGAGGCCCTGAGGATTTTGGAGCAAGGCTCTACCATCACCTTCAGACAGCTACTCTCCCTTTGAGAAACAGCACCTGGTCTGCTTATGAGCCTTAGGAAACACTGAATATTTGACCATGGGACACCAGGTCCTTGTGACCTGAGCTGCCCATCATGAACTGGGTACTATCTGACCCACCAAATCATAGCGTTATATGTGGATGGCTATGGTCCATCATCAAATAGAAATGGTATATAGATGATCAGGCCCAAAGCAATTCCTGAAGGTACAAGTTAAATGAGGAAGTGCCCCAAATGTCCATGGTTCCTACTGCTACTATACTTTCTGTCTCCAAGCACACACCTTTGGCCTCATGGGGTCTACACTAAGACCAGTGGACAAAGCAAGAGAAGACTAGGAACTGGTATACAGATGTTTCTGCACATTGTGCAGGAAGCACCTAAAAGTGGACAGCTGTAGCTCCATAGCTTCTTTCCATGACATTCCTGAAGTACAGTGGTGAGGAGAAGTCTTCATAGTGGGTAGACTTTCAGGCAGTGCACTTGATGGTACATTTCACAAGGGAGGAAAAAATGGTAAAGATATGTGATTCATGGACTACAAACAATAATTGGTCTGGGTCGTCAACAGGTTGGAAGAAACATGACTGGAAAATTGGTGAACAAACACATTTTGGGAAAAGGTATTGGATAGACCTTTCCATGTGGATGAATGACTTGAAGATGCTTGTATTCCAGTAAATGCTCACCAAAGGTGACCTCAGCAGAAGAGAACGTTATCAAGTGGGTAGATGATCCATTCTATGAATAGCAGTCAACATCTTTCCTCAGCCCCCTGCTACTGTCCACTTTGTCATGAACAAAATGGCCATAGTGGGAGGGATGGATGGGCTCTGCAACATGGACTTTCATTCACCAAGGCTAGCCTGGCTGTACCCACTGCTGAATGTCCAATCCAGCAGCAGCAGAGATCGTCACTGTGTTCCTGATATAGCACCATTCCCTGGGGTGATCAGTCTGCAACGTGATAGAAAGGGTAGCACTTTATCCTTACAGGAATGTACACTTATTCCAGATATGGACTTGCCTTCTCTCCACAGAATGTTACTGTCATAAATACTATCTATGAACTTATGGAATGGCTCATCTACCATCATATTTCACACAGCTTTGATACTGGTAAGTCAACACATCTCATATCCAAAGATGGGCAGCAACCAAGGCCCAGAAAAGTGATGTGACTTGCCCGAAGAAGAACCATGGGCTATAAATCAAACTCCTTGTGTCTCAAATCAGCACTAAGTTCATTTTAGTAGTTAGCAGCTGGCTTTGATTTCTTTCTCATCTACTAGACTAGGGGATGACAGCACAGGACACTCTCCAGTTTTCAAAGCTCAATCTCTTTGTGTGTCTACAAAGCCATTGTAATGGGATGACTCAGTCCAAACTCCAATGTGAAGAAAGAAGCACAATGTTCCACTAATAGAATTGTCATTCATTCTTAATAATTATCGGGCTTCCTTGGCCTTATTGCCAACCCACATTTGGGTCACATTTTTAGCCAATTCATACACCACCAAAACTTTCCAAATGTCTCTCTAGTTATCCATCAACATTGGATTTCACCAAGCATCTTTGATGAAGCTTGAAATCCTCATGCTGGGGGTCCAACTCCCTAAGCTATCAGCTTGGGCCCTACTGGTTCCCTGGGGCAATACCACAAAGCACTGCTCCTGTCCTTGCTATGCATTCATCAATCCACCAACTTCCTACTGCCTCCCAGCCTCAGAGGCACTCCACTTCCTTAGTACTCCCTGTTCTCCCCTCACCTCTGGGGTCCCTTGCATCATCTTTTCAAGAAGTTTGGCATGTTATTTTTTTTTTTAAAAAAGCACTGACTTCAAGCAGCTTCTGCTTTTTGGTCTTGCAAAAATCCCTCAGGCAGAAAATACTAGGGGTTTAGTTACCTAATTAGAATTCAGGAGAGGGATATTCAACAAACAAAATTCAAGTGAGTATCTCAAAAGTTTACTCTGCCTTACCAACACAGGCCCTGCTGCTTCTGGCTCCCTGGTGCTATCAAATTCCTAAAAATTTGAGAATAATGAGAAAGAGCTTTAGCAAGATACTCATGACAATTTGGCTTATAATACCCTTTGTATATGGGCACATATACACAGTTTTGGAACAATGTGTTATATATACAATGTTAAAGATCTCTCTATTCTCAGAGCTCTTTAGAACTATTTCCCAAAGTAGGGTTAATATAAAATTTCTTTTTAAATTGTGCATAGCACCATAAACAATATGTATTTCACTTTGTCTCACACCAGAGGCAGTTAGTTGTGCTGGTTAGGAATTCACCTCACTTTTCTGTCAGCTAAACATTTCATCAAAAAGTCACTATTCTAGATAGTTATTATTAGTTCTTTAGTTATCCCTTTCTCATCAACATTGAAACACTTTGCTAGCTAAATCAATGGATATTCAAGTTGGGTTCTAATTAGTAAAGTTAATGATATTAAATACAGGTTGAATATCCTTTATTTAATTAGGACTAGACATTTTTGAGTTTTTGAAGTTTGGAATATTTGCATATGCATATATATTGAGGATATCGCATGTGCAGTGAACGGATATTTATAGACATTCCTAACTCTTATATGAATAGGGTTTAAGAATCTGGAACTGTGCTATTAAACGTAGTAGTCACTAGCCACATGTAGCTTTGGAGCAGCTCAAATGTAACTAGTTTTGCATATCAAAATTATAATAGGCCCCCAAATAGCTATCTGCCATAGACTTACCTTAATCTGGTACTGGAATAATATCTCATTTGCCTCAGGCATAATGCATTATTTTAGGCACTAAAACAGACACAGCAGTGGTCAAAATAATTAAAATATCAGCTTTCACAGAACTTACAGAAGAGTTACAAAAAATCAAGTCACGAAATAGTGATCATTTGACAAAATTTGATTAGAAAAATTGCTTTGATTATAAGCTGGTGGTGAATGTAAAATAGTAGCTAAACCTCTCCTACTCCAGGACTGCCTTTGGACCAAGAGCTCTAGCTATGGGCTAGCACTAAAAGGCCCTTGTCTGGATTCTTCCAGCCATGCCCCTTCCCCTAGTGTCGTTCCATACAATGCTATATAAGCTGGTGAGAAAGGTATTATAATCAGTGGCCAGATGAATGTCAGTGTCCAAAGCATCAGATTCCCCAAGCTGGTTTATACATAGCCTGGTACAGATTATATTGCCTTATGGTAAGAGGAATGACTACCAAATTGTAAATGAGCTGCATGGATTTTTATTTTTTTATTGTTTTGGTACTGTGGATCGAACTTGGGACCTTGCGCTTTCGAGGCAGGGGGCAGCACGACTGAGATAAATCCCCAACTGTTAGCTGCGTGCTTTTGTACTAAGCTCAGCTGTTCTAAGTGTGTTGATATTTGAAGGCCATATCTCAGTCTTCTCCATCATAGTAAAATCAAGGTGTAGCCAATTCCAACATATTGTTTTTATATACATATATGAACTGGGAGATTTATAGTGATCTAGTGACATGTAAATTATATTTATAAGACACACACATATTCTGTGCTCTGTGGGAATTTCTTGCAGTAATGACCTCCACTGAATCATGCCTCTCGGTACCCCTGCCCTTACTAATCCCTTCCCACCTTAACTGGCCTTGGTGGCCATGTAACTTTCTTTAGGCAATGGGAGACCAACAAATGTGATACAAGCAGAGGTGAAATAAATACTTAAGCACTGTAGCCTGCCCTCTTGCAGATCCAAAGCCAATCTACAGTGAAGAAGCCCAAGGTTTTGGAAGGGAAAGGCCTACATAGCCTAGGCACCCCAGTACCCAGCTGACCCAACACCTGAATGTAGTTGTGTGAATCAGTTCAGATAACAACACAACTTCCCAGAAGAGTGGAAAATAATAAATGTTGGCATTTAAAGCCTCTCCATTTAGGAGTGGTTATACAGCAATAGAAATAAAAAACAATCCCCCAATTAGGCAAGGACATGCTCTCTCCCCTCAAAGGCTTATGTACTTTCTGTATCCAATCAGAACTGGCATACCAGGGTATGAGGTTAAGTGTTTATTAATTAACAAAAATGTATCTAGAAATCTAAATTTTAGTATAAAGTTGATTATCTGCTTTATTTAAAGTTACTCCTCTTACTGAAAATAGGATCTTAAGTATAAAGTACTTGATTTGTAGACTAGTTTTCCTGATAACACATTTATTGACCGAGGTAGCCATGAGCTCAATTTACATCCTATCTGAACTGCAACAACAAATTTTTTTTTCTTTGTGATACTAGGGATTGAACCGAGGGTCTTCATACTGAGTTACATCCCCAGACCTTTATTATTATTTTTATTGCTGTTGCTGTTGTTGTTGTTGTTACTATTATTATCAATATCATTATTATTTGAGACAGAATCTCACTAAGTTGCTAAGTTGCTCAGGTTGGACTCAAACTTGCAATCCTCTTGCCTCAGACTCCCAGAGTGCTAAGATTACAGCTGTGCATCATCATGCCCAACTAAGTTTTTCCAATTTTTTTTTTTTGAGACAGGTTGATGCTATGTAATTCAGGCTGGCCTTGAACTTGTGGTGATCCTCCTGTGGAGTGCTGGGATTACAGGCATGTGCCACCACACCTGTTTTTCAAATCTTAATCTTAGATTATTTTAAAAATTTGTTTACCTATGAGACAAAAGCCTTCCTAAACATCTAAAAAAAAGTCATTCCAATCAATTAACCCTTCAATATGTAGTGATCTTGTTTTAGAATTCCCATAATAATGGAACATAATGAAATATGTTCTCTTCAAATTCATGCTTCTTGAATTTTGCTAGGTAATTTCATGAATTTTATGCAAAAATTCAAAAAAATTCAATCTTCAGCATAAATGGGTTAATATTTAGTCATACAAGACAATATCTATATTTTAGTGAAGGAGGCAAGACCTCTTGTTCAGGCTTAGATCTGGCATGCCCCCACACACACACCCCGCCAAAGCCTCATGTATTCAGGGGCAGGGATTTAGACAGGTGACTAGATCATGGGGGCACTGTGACTGAGTGTGCTGTTGAGAGGTGGGGTCTGGTAGGAAGAAAGGGTCACTGGGGGCATGACCTGGAAGGGTATATCTCCCTCCTTAGCTCTTCCCTTCCCTTTCTGCTTTCTGGCCTCTGTAATATGAGCAGGTTTCCTCCACAGTAGCTCCTTCCACAGTGCAGTTTCTGTCTTTGAACCAGCTGAGTAAAACCAATGGACTAAAACTTCTGAAACTGTGAGCCAAAATGAACCTCTTCACCTTTAAGACATGGATGTTGAGTGTTTTGTCCCAGTGATGAAGAAACTGATTAAGACAACCTCCCTGCACCAGACTGCTAGAAAATTATAACAGTGTATGAATAAATGCAAAATAATGAATAGAGACAAAAATGTTCTGCAAATTTAGAAAAAGCCCAGACTAATCTGGGTTGGATTCTCTAGGAAAGATCTTAAGGAAAAGAAGCTTCTGGTTAAATACAATAAACTAAATACATTTACTCCTTCCTGATGCTGCCTTTAAAAAGTAAAGAAAAAATTTTAAGGCAAAAAATGATTTAAAAATGATAAAAGAAAGAGAAGAGATATGTCTTAGTCTGTTTGTGCTACTATTAAAAAAAAAAAAAACCCTTAGATTGTATAATTGATTGACAACATACATTTCTCTCTCACAGTTCTGGAGGCTGGGAAGTCTATGACCAAGATACCAGCAGATTCAAAGCCTGGAGAGGGCTTTCTGTATGCTTCCTAGATATGCACCTTCTTACAGCTTTCTCACATTGCAGAAGAGCCAAAGGAGCTCCCTCGAGACCCTTTTACAAGGGCGTGAACTGCATTTATGAGGTTGGAACCCTCCATAACTTAATTACTCCCCAAAGGTCCCACCTCTTAATATTGGGTGTTCAGTTCCAACATACGAAATTGGGAAAGACACTAATGTTCAGATCATAGCAAGACAACAGCAACATACTTTTTATATAAATAATACCTGATGTAGCAGACCAGATAAGAGTTGAAATGTGAACTGGACATGAGAGACACCCAGAAGCAAGTTAATTCACTTTGCAGAACCAATATTCTTTGAGAGTATATTACCTTCAAAAATATACTCAGGACATTGGAGGGTCTGAGTATTTTCAAAACACTCAGTGGAGCAGGTATAATTGAAAGCAGGGTTGCTTTCAACTGGTTGGTTGTTGACCAAAGTAGCAACCTGACTCCTTCCTCATGGCAGATCACATCTGACTATCCCTCCTAACCTGGCCAATGTCCAGAGGTCTAAATCCAAGCACAGCTGCCACAGCCAAGGTCCAAGGTGGCAACACTGAGAACAGGGCTACTCTGTGAAAATCTTCATATCGAATCAAGACTTCACATTCGCCTTGTGTTCAAGGTCACTAGATCTTAATGAATGTTTTAAAAATCAATAGATAAGTGATTCCCTCGAAAACAAAGGACCATTTAATAAAAAATACCCAAAGATATTGACATCAATGTGAATAGCCTACAAACAGAACTGCTAGTCATCTTTGAAAGACTTTCCTCTTAAATAGGAAAATTCAACCCAAGAATCACAGATATTTATGGGTAGTTTCTAACATGAAAGAAAGATAATCAAACAGAGATTTGGAACAATAAGAGACAGCACAGGGAGCTAGAAAAAAATTAAAATAATGTAATTAATATCCTCAGACAACCTCAGAAAAGATTTCACATTTGTATGCCTTATGCAAGATGCTGTTGAAAAAAATGAATACTCAGAGAAAAAGAAAAGACAAAATAAAATGATAGGAGATATTTTTAAAGTCCAATAGTAGGATTGGAAGGCAAAGTGGAAACAATGTCCTAGAAAACAGAACAAAATTAAATGAGGCAGAAAATGAGAAAAATGAAACTTAAAATTAGTTTCAAAGGTCAATCATCCAAATAAAAGAGTTACAGAAAAGAAAGAAAGAGGAGAAATGATGACAGGAATAAAAAAATGTTCAACAAAGAACAAATTTTCCAGACTGTAAATGTACATCAAATTGCAACAGAATAAATGAAAAAAGACACATTGTGAAATTTCAGGAAAATTAGACAACAAGCATCTTTAAAAGCTTCCAAAGTTAGCAAAGGAAAGGTCAGAATAAGAATTAAAAATTAAAATGACACCTGATTTTTCTACAACATTGGAAGTTAAAACAAAATTGAAAAATGTTTTTAAATTCTGTGTAAAAATGATTTCCAGCTTAGAATTCTAGACCCATGCATATATTCTGATAAGTAAGGTCTCATAAAAATTGACATTCCTTATATTTTCCTTAGGAAGCTATTACAGTATGTAGCTTCTAGGCAAAACAAAGGAGCAAACCAAAAAAGAGAAAGATGTAGAATCTAGCTCAGGGGAGAAGCACAGGGTAATGAAAGATAGTCATCTAAGGAGGATCACTGTCCAGCTACCTGCAGAGTGGCCAGCTGACTGGAGCCCAAGGACAATGGCTTTTAGGAACACTATCTCTAAGAAAAAAAATTATTTAAATATCTTCAGACATATTGAAAGATTTTCCCTTCTATTGGAGTGTTTATAGAGATTCATACATAATTGAGAGTAGTAACTATTAACTCAAGGAAAAACAAGACTATTCCATGGCTCAATTCAAATAACATTTTATTGGCTTAAAAAATTGAACATTGGCTAACTAGAAGGCATAATACACATCTGTTGGGAGGATGGGAGGATGAGATATAATGATGAAGGTTCTGGGGAAGGAGCATGGTATGAATCTCCTTTTTTAAAGTCTGAAGCCAATAGTATTACAAACTTAAAATCAAACAAAAATAACAGAATAAGCAACCCATTGAAAAATATAGAATCAAATATCCAAAGAAACAACTAAAATGTTAATATATTACCTGTTGGAAGTATGAATGAGGAAGGAGACAGAAAAACTAAATAATCATGCTTATATCTATATAATCAATTAAATGTAGTTGTATTAAAATTATACCTTATAACCAATTAAATATATTGTATTTTTAAAAGCTTAAGGAACCAAATGTGGTGGTGCATGCCTATAATCCCAGCACTTGGGAGGCCGAGGCAGGAGGACTGCAGTGAGCGTGAGGACAGCCTGGGCTCCATACTGAGTTCAAGGCCAGCCTGAACTATATAGTGAGACCCTCTCTCCAAAAAATAAGGACAAAACAAAAGAAGCTTAGAGAGAAATGAAACAAGCTGGAATCTGGCTATGTAAAAAGGAGGTAATTCTGCTTAATTCAGTTAACTACAGAGCTTACAATCCTGAGGGAGAAAAATGTCTCAGTTTGTAATGATGCCTGACACAGAGAGGTCTATTTGCTTGGCTTTAAAGAAGAAATTGTATTTCAGAAGACTAATAGGAAAAAGAAATTTAGGAAGAGAAGAACAACACGAAAGAAGGAATGCTCAGCAATAAGCATAGCAACTGGCCAGACCAAAGAAGCTCAGCCTGGCTAGAGGAGGACTGAATAGAGGAATGACAGAGAGGGGAAGTGGAGCCAGGTACCAGTCTGAAAAGCTTGCCCAATCTCCATTTGTCAGCTAACATCCAAGCTGTGGTTCCAGTAGATGATGATCTGTCTGAACCACACACTAACCAGAAACTTAATCATGAAGCTTCTGAAATGAGACTTTTGCAGACACCCTCCCTCACTTTCCTTCACCTTTATATTTTCCTGATCTCCCTGCTTCCAAGTTATTACCTATGCCAGTTAATTTTGATAGTCATCTTATTGGATTAAGAGACTCCTGTAGAGGTGGTTGGATTGTAAAGGAGCTAACCTTATCAATGAATATGAATTCAGAGTGGAATGGGGTATTAGGAAACTGGGCCTAGTTGAAGGCAATGCTATGTATGACCTTGGGGACTAGTATATCTGGCCCCTTTCTCTCTGTACTGTTTCCCCGTGCTAGGCTTCTCAGCAGCTGTAAAGTAAGCAGCTTATCTGCACTATGCCCTTCTGCCATGATGTTTCAGCCTTGGAGCCAACCAACCATGGACTAAACCCTCTGAAACTATGAGCCAAAATAAATAATCTCTTCCTTTAAATTGTGTAGGTCAGGGATTTTGTCCTAGCAACAAAACAAAACAATCCAGGCCAATACACTAACCTACCTCTCCTCTTACTCTGGGGGTCTGACAACTGCTGTAAAGATACCTCACATTGTTCATGTGGCTGTCAGGACATGTGGTCCTACTCTAGTCAATAATAGTATATATGACCTTACAGAGCAAGAAAAGCCAAAGTTACATCTATCAAGCTCAATTCAGAAGCTAAATCTAGAAATCCTTGAGTAAAGCCTGGGCACTCATTCCCATAGTGCAAACAAATAGTTGGAGCAACAAATGGTAGCTACTTTTAAAATGGGAAGGAATTGTTAATTTACTGAGTCCCTAGCACTCTGTATAGTTCCTAATATTGAGGCTGTCAGTTGGCATTCATTATGATGCTTATAGTTTTGTTTTATCCTCAGAAGGAAATTTTTTAAAGTGAGTTTGTTTAAACCCTTAAATATTATCATTGGAACTCTGATGGATTTTGAATATTCTACTCTAGCTCTGTGGCTTATGAAATTCCATCATAAACTTTCTATGCTCCAAATAAATGCACTCATTAGGTTAGTGAGCCACAGAACTTGGGGAACATGGTTAAATATAGTTCTCCTGTCCTTTCAGTATAGCAATAGATTAACTCTTTTGTGAGGCAGGAACATACAGAGTTTTAACGAGTAGCCAAAATAATAGATATTATAGATGTTCTACTTACATTTCCTAGATATTGTAAGTATTGGTCATTTGTGGCTCATGGCTGCCTCTTCCATAGAAAATTGTGTTTAGTGTACATGAAAGAGACCTCAGATCAACCAGTGACTCACTGGTATAAAATAAAAAGGCTTTCTCCTTATGCCAGACCAGGACAATTTAGGATGAGATTTACAATCCAGGCTTCTCCCTCCTTCTAAATCAGTTCAGTAATAAATTTGACCTGAAAACAGATCCTTTAATATCTCTTTCTCTCTTCTTCTTTTCCTTTACATACATTTTTCTTGAAAAGCACACCACTAGAATATCTGTCTGAAATCCTGTTTCAAAGGAACCTGAGAGAATTGGAATTAGCAGTGTTTCCAGGAAGCAAATCTAGAGATGGAATGCTGACATTGTATTACCCTTCAGCTGGACCACATCACAGGTAGCAGAATATTGACAATCCCTGGCATAATGTTATAGTAATATTGTTAAAACTTTCACAAAGGGAATAATGTTACCAAGAAGGCAGGTTAGAAAGCTACAGCCTTTCTCCTCTCTTAGAGACACCAACTTAACAGTATATGGACCAGAATACCTCTATGAAAACGCTAGAGACTGAGAAGTTATAGCACCCAGGCCAATATCAAACCAGGACAGATTTTCCAGCAAAAGGAGTAGAAAAATCCACAACATTTTTATACCTATCTGTGCCCCTACACAATACAGAATGTCCTACTAGGAAGGAATTTCCCATACCAGAGCTCCTATCTCAGGCCAGAAAATCATGGACCATGTGTCTAACAATTTGGCTTGTGTGGAGGCTGCTAAAGAGACTGAGTTCTATCTGGCCCAACTCAGAGAATTTAGGGACCAGCAGAATTTGGAAGCTGTTGAAAACAGTCAAGTACCACTAAATGGACATTAGAACTACAGTTCCACAGGTAGACACAAGGAGAGAAAGAGTTTCTACTAAAACGTTTGGTAGATTAATTAGTGAAGGGCTTTCTCTGTGTGAAATGAGTATGTGAAGTCTTGGATCAGAGGTTTTTCAAATGTCTACTTCCAAGCAAAAGATTTTAAGATATATAAAGAAATAGAGAATTATAACCAAATTGACCAAAATAAAATCCTAGAAATGGACCCCTAATAAAGGGGAAGCCCATGAGGTCCCTGACAAGACAATTTTAAATAACTTTTATAAAAATTCTCAGTGAGCTAAAAATTAACACAGACAACTAAACAAAGTCAGGAAAATGATGAATAAGATGAGACTATCAACAGAAAGATACAAGCTATTAGGACAAACCAAACCAAAATTCTGGAGTTAAAAAAAAAGAATAAACAGAAAAATTCACTCGAGGGATTTAACAGCATAATTAGGCAAGCGAAAGAATTGGTGAAGTCAAAAGTAGGTCATTTGAAGTGGAATCAGAAAAGAAGACAGATTGAAGAAAAGTGAAGACAACGTAAAAGACTTGTGGGACATCATCACACAGGCCAATTTATGTCTTATGGGAGTGCCAGAGAGAGAAGAGAGGAGCAAAAACTTATTTGAAAACATAAGGACTAAAAGCTTCCTAAACCTGATGAACAAAATGGCCATACAAATTTGAAAAGTTCCACAGGCAAAGACTTCCTGAATAAAACTCCAATAGCACAAGAAATAATATCAAGAATCAACAAATGGAATTACATCAAATTAAAAAGTTTCTGCACAACAAAGGAAACAATCAGTAGAGTGAGATAACTTATTTGTTAGCTAATTTTCTGATAAAGGACTAATATCTAGACTATATAAAGAAACTAAAAAAATTAATTCCCCAAAACAAGTGACCAAATCAAGAAATGAGCAAATGAACTGAATAGACACCTCTCAATTTTAGTATATGTGCTGCTGAAGTGAGCACAAAATAGACACCTCTCAAAAGAAGTACAAATGGGGGCCGGGAATTTAGCTCAATGGCACAGCACCTGCCTCACAAGCACAAGGTCCTGAGTTCGATCCCCGGTACTGCAAAAAAAAAAAAAAAAGAAAAAAAGAAAAAGAAGTACAAATGGCCCATAAGTATATGAAAACATGTTCAACACCTTTAGCTGTTAGAGAAATACAAATCACAACAACTCCAAGATTTCATCTCACCCCAATCAGAATGGCTATCATCAAGAGCACACACACAGACATACACACACACAAATGCTGATAAAAATTCAGGGGAAAAAAAGAATACTCCTACATTGTTAGAAGGAATGTAAACTAGTACAACCATTATGGAAATCAACATGAAGATTTCTCAAAAAACTAAAACTAGAACTACCATTTGACCTAGCTATATCTTTCCTAGGTATATCCCTGAAAGAGTAAAAGACATCATACTATAGTGATACATCCATACTCATGTTTATAGCAGCATAATTCACAACAGCTAAGCTCTGACAGTCTAGATATCTGTCAACAAATGAATGGATAAAGAATGAACATATGTATTTCAGCCAGGAAAAAGAAATGAAATCAAGTCAGGTGCAGAAAGTTAAATATCACATTTTCTCTTATATGAGAAACTTAAAATATAAATAAATGAATAAAATAGAGATGATAGGTAACTAGAAGGTAGACTCTTGGAGATGGGGAAAGAGATTGGGAGGAGAGGATTAAAAGGATTGAAAATGATCAAGACATGTTATATGTATGCACCAGTTCTCCAAAATGAATATCACTATTCTGTATTACAAACATGCACTAATAAAATCAAGAATCTCAATAGCTGGGATACATTCTGAGAGACAATAAAAAATGTCCCTCAAAAATCAAGGAGAAATTAAGACTTTCTCAGGTAAAAGCTGAAATTCATTACCACTAGACCATATCGATAAGAAATGCTAAATGGAATCCTTCTAGTTGAAATGCAAGGCACTAAATAGCAACATGAAGCCAAATAAAGTTAGGTTCTCTGGTAAAGGTAAATACATGGGCAAATATACTAGCTTGGTAAATACTAGAAACTTAATTCAACAGCATATTAAAAGGATTATACACCAGGATGAAGCAAGATTTATTCATGGAATGCAAGGATAGTTCAACATGAAAATCAATGTAATACATCACATTAATAGAATGAAAGAAAAAAATCCATATAATCATTTTAACTGATGCAGAAAAATCACTTGACAAGATTTAACACCTTCTCAAAATTAAAAACAAATACAAAAGCACTTACTGAACTAAGAATGTAATAAAACTACCTCAACTTAATAAAATCCACCTGTGACAAGACCAGAAGTAATATTATACTCAGTGGTGAAATACTGAAAACCTTTCCTCTAAGATCAGGAACAATGAAAGGATTCCCACTCTTGCCACTCCTATTCAAAATATTTGGAATTCTAGCCATAGAAATTAGGCAAGAGAAAGAAATAAAAGGCATTCAAACTAAATAGAAAAGTATCTCTAGTCATAGAGGACATGATCTTATATGTAAAAAAATACTAAAGATTACCCACACACATACATATACACAATTAGAATAACAAAATTCAGCAAAGTTGCAAGATATAAAATCAAAATGCAGAAATTAGCTGTGCATTTGTATACTAAAATGAATAATGAAAAGAAAATTAAGAAATAGTTCTGTTTATAATAGTATCACTTAACACAGTGTCCTCTAATGCCATGATGCTGTAAATGGTACAATTTCTCCTTTTTATGGCTGAATACAAGAATAAAATTATTAGGAACAAGCCTAACCATGGAGGTAAAAGACTTGTAAAGTGAAAACTAAAAAACAATGCTGAAGGAAATTAAACAAGCCAGCCATGACAGTGCATCCCTGTAATCCCAGCACTCAGGAGGCTGAGGTAGGAGGATCATTTCCAAGTTTGAGGCCAGCCTGGGCTACATAGTGAACTCAAGACCAGTCTGAACAACATAGTGAAACCCTGTCTCAAAAAAATAGTTCTGGAGATCTGTTTTACAACCATGTAAATATATTAAACACTACTAAACTGTATACTTTAAAAAGCTTAAGATAATAAATTGGAAAAAAAAAGACACTAGGTACTTGCCAAAACCATAGAATGGTATACTATAAGTTAATTTTAATGTAAAATATAGAGTATAGTCAATAATAATTTATCAATATCAGTTAACTAATTGTCACAAATGTTCATACAATGGGAAAACTGTAGGCTTAAGGTGGGGCAAGGGTAGAATGGATAGGTGTACAGAAATCAATGTACTATATGCTCAATTATTGTTTAAATATAAAACTATACAAAATAAAAATATATTAATTACTACCAAAATAAGATGAAAAACATTTCATTCATAGTTAACTGGGATTGTTAAGTATTAGTCACTTCCTAATTGCCAGGACAAAATATACCTGACACCCATAACTTAAAGCAAGAGAGGTTTATTCTGGCTCATGGTTTCAAAGAATTCAGTCCATGATTAAGTTCATGGGTCCAAGGAAGAAATGGGATGGTAGAAGGGCATGGCAGAGGAATGCTGTTCAACCTATGGGCACCAGGAAGCAGAGAGAGAGAGAAAGGAAGACAAGAATACACCATTCCATGTCATACCCCCCAGTGACCCACCTCTTTCAACTAGGCTCCACTTCCTGACAGCACATTCAGCTTAAAGGTCATCAATGGATTAAGTCCAAATCCAGAGATAAATATAGCACCTACCATGATCCAATCACCTTCTAAAAGTCCCACCTCTGAACACATGAGGCTTTTGGTGGACATTTCACATCTAGACCATAACAGTAGGAATATAAATTGAGAGGCACTGACTTGTGCAGCAATTCAAATGTGAGACAGACATGGAGGGGATGGAATTATAAGCACTGTAGAATTGGTGGCTTCTATTACTGCTTTAAAAGAATAGAGATGATAAGCTCAAGTTAATCAGTCACCAAAGTGCAAAACAAGGAACTTCTTTATCTTCCCACTATAATTAAAGAAACCCTCATCTATTAGAGCCAGAGGGCTGATCACATTGAAGATGTAGTGATGAATTAATTTTAATACTATCAAAATTCCAGCAGATAAATTCTTGGCATTAGCAAGTCTTTGCTTCTGAACCCCGGGCCCTCATAGGGAAGCAGTGAGATAGGGGTATTTGGGCAGACATACCTGAAAACTGAACCTTCAAATTACCCTAAGTCCAGTGAGTCTGTAAAAGTTACCCCTTTACTCTTCAGTAAAGGCCAATACCTTATAGAAGGAGTTCCCAACCCCTGGACCATGGCCAGGTACTGAACTGGGCTGTACAGCCAGTGAGTAAGTGAAGCTTCATCTGTATTTACAGCTACTCCTCCTTGCTTGCATTACCACCTGAGCTCTGCCTCCTGTCTGATCAGCAGTGGCATTAGATTGTCATAAGAGCACAGGTCCTGCTTTGAACTATATATGAAAGGGATCTAGGTTGCACACTCCTTATGAGAATCTAATACCTGATAATCTGAGAAGAAGCTAAGATAGTGATGCTAGTGCTGGGAAGTAGCTGCAAATACAGATTAACATCAGCAATCCAGGTTGATGCATCTACTGATGTTGACAAGAAGGCAACAATGCTTGTTTTTTTTTTTCAGTATCTTTTCAGGAGGATATGCATAAGGACATGGTATGGGTACTTAAATTGCCAACCAACACCACAGCTGCAGAACTATTCAAGTCTTTGAATGATTACATATCAGGAAAACTGAATAGGTCATTTTTTATCACTCAGTATGTGCAGATATACCAACTACCATGACTGGACAAATTTCTGGTTTCACTACTTGGGTCAAAGAGGTCACTTCTGAATATGAGTCTATATGCTGTCATCCATAGAGAAATTCTGGCTAGCTGAAAATGTCACCTGAACTTAACCTTTTGCAGGATATGATTTAAATTATCAATCACATTTAAGTATATGCCCTTAACTCATATCTGTTTGTGCAGCTCTATGAGGGGATGGACTCAGAATACACATGTCTTCTCCCTTACACAAAAGTGAGATGTCTTTCTAAATGTAGATTACTGGGCCAGGGATTTAGCTCAGTGGTTCTGCCACCTGCCCCACAAACTCAAGGACCTGAGTTTGATCTCTGGTACCCCCCCCCCCCAAATGTAGATTACTGGCCAGAGTTTGAGTTAAAGAGCCACTCTTTTACAAAAACAGTCACTACTGGCAGCAAATTTCAGCAACACAGAATGGGTCACAAAACTCGTTTACTCATGTGACATATTCAACCTGCTCAACAAACTCAATCTATCACTTCAGGGGAGAAGGGCAACTGTGCTCAAGTCAGTAGAGAAAGTGTTTGCATTCAAAGCTAAACTGGAATTATGGGGCCAATGAGTGAATATCAGGATTTTTGACATGTTTCAAACATTAGCAGGTATTTTTAAAGAAATTGAAACAGGGCCTTCTCTCTTCCAGCTGGTGCATGATCACCTATCTCAGCTTTCAAAAGAGTTTAAATGTTACTTCCCAACCACAAAAGACAGCTGAACTGGAAAGGAATGGATCCACAACCCATCTGTGAATAAGCATGGTAAATCGACTTTGTGCTAGAAGAGGATCAACTGCTTGAAATCATAAATCATGATGCCCTTAAAAATATGTTTGAGACAACTTTAAATTTCCATATGTTCTGGAAGATCAAGGTAGAATATCCTGAGATTGTCACAAAAAGCACTGAAAAGCCCACTTCTATTTCCAACATCCCACCTTTGTGAAGTAGAGTTTTCTGTACTGACAGAAAAAAAAAGATTATGGAGTAGATTGGACATAAGTGCCACACTTGTGGTGTCACTGACTCATATCATTCCCAGACGACAATGTTTAGTTGCAGGAAAACAAGCCCAGGGTCTCCACTGATTCTACATTATGATGAGTTGTATGATTATTTCACTATATACTACAATGTAATAATAATAAAGTACACAATAAGTGCAATGGACTTGAATCATCCTGAAACCATCCCCTCTCCCCCAGTGCATGGGAAAATTGCCTTCTACAAAATGGGTCTCATGCCAAAAAGGTAGGGACTGCTGCCTTACAGTACAGTGATTGCCCTCCTCATCATCTAATTTATACCTTTCCTTCTCTTGGACTAACAACTAGGATCATCTGCATGGCCCAGCTGGAGAAGTTCAGATCTGCTAAGGAATGAGAAGGATTATAATTGAAAGCTCTGCTGGAGCTGGCAGAGGTGTGCCAACAAAAAGGGGAGAATTTGCCTGCACGTTGATCTTGAGGGTACCAAATCAAGGGAAGGAGAGTACAAAGCTGGAGAAGGTAGAGTTATCCAAATGGAGCCACTGCACAAAATTTGCCACCTTGAAAATCTCCAAAGACTTTTCCTAATCCACTACTGTTGGAATGGTTCTTGGAATCCTAGGAAGTTTAATAGCCCATATTAAGTGAAGAAGAGATATCAGAACTATCATGGTAGACTGTGGAGGAAGGCTTCAAGGGCTCAGAGAAATATGCTTGCTAGAATGGATTTTTTATTATCCTTTGTACCAGAAAGCTGATTCACTAATTAAGTAGATTCCTTGGTCACTTTGGTTATTAAGATAATGTGAAGTCTACTGGTGACAGATTTCTCCTAGTATCACAGAAACACTTAGAAATGGCTATCTTCTGTAAAATGTTTCTCTACAGGTAAAGATTGCTGTTTCTGATATAAATAAAGAAGAATAAAAAACTCTGTCTTGCAGTAGAAAGCCAGCTAATAAATATGGAAGGAATAATAAACTTAGATATAACTTTTAAATAAGCATCTTCCTCAGCACTGCAAATATATATCATTGGTTCAGGCAAGAATAGTCAATAATTACTAACATAGTAATGAAAGTTTGATAAGAAATAGAACATTTTCATAATCACAAGTACCACCCTCAGAAGACTTTTTTATTACAGAGTATATTAATACTAATACTAATTTTAAAGTAAAGAAGACTGACAGGTTCAGCCTTAGCCAAATTAACATACTTAACCATTGTCACTGATGGGACTAATGTATACTAAGTGCCTCTTATTATGATGCACTGAGAAGGATACAACATTACTCTGATGGTAATTCTGTCAAAAATGCATTTCCTGAATTTGACCATGAAGTAAACAAACTGTGAGACATGTTACAAAAGAACTCATCTGTACTCTTCAAAAATGTTAATTTCATGAAATACAAGGACAACTCAGGAATCCCTGTAGACAATGAATGTAATGCATGATTTTGGATATACTCTTGCTATACAGGATTTTGGGGACAATTGGTAAAATATGAATAAGGTCTCTAGACCAGATAATAGTATTATATCAATTTTAGTTTCATGATTTGATAATTGTAATGTGAATATTTAAGAGAATGCCTTGTTTTAGAAAATATACATTGAAATGTTTAGAAATAAAGGGGAATCACATCTAAAATTTAGTCTTATACACCAGAAAAAAAATGTGTGATACACACATTTATCTATAACTAAGAAAAGGATACAGCAGGTAGAGTAAAATGTTAACATTTGGGGATCTGAATGAGAAGTATCCATACTTCTGTACTATTCTTGCAACTTTTCTGTAGTATGAAATTATAAAAATTTAAATTGTATGTCAAAATAAGAATAAAAGTGAGGAAGATTCAATATCACAATAAGTTCATTAGCACTGATTAACTTATATCTTCCTGAAAGGGGTCCAGTGTAGATTACTCAGATAACCATACATTGAGGGAGCCCAGATCTTTAAAGGGATGTTCTGAAGAGGGTCCCAAATAAGACTGATACCCAGAAAACCAAAATATCATGTAGAACTCCCATTAGAGCACAGGTATTTGAGGACAGGTAATAAATGGATTCCTATCCCAATCCTACCCATGTCACAGTAGATTCCCTGGGTCCACAGATCTATCTATTGGTCCTTTTTCTAGTTCCTCAATATGTAAATGGAATGGACATATTAATTTGCAAAACTTTCACATTGGGCATTATTAGTTCCTTTATTAGTGAAAGAATTATCATGGGGAAAGTCAAGTGGAAGCCCTTAAAATTACCCTACCTTTAACCAAAATAATATATTAATAACCAATATTGCTTCCCAGGGCACATTGAGACAGATTAGGGCCTCCAATTTCAGTGATTAAGAGGATATGTTTATGCATATTCTTAGATAATTCACCTATATGGTCTTTACAAATACCTGAAGAAACATAGCAGAAAGTAATGGAGTAACACACACTCAATCAAGTAATAGCCCTAATTACAGTTATTGTGTCAGATGTGATAGTTTTACTAGAGAATATTAGTATAGGCTCTAGAATGTGATATATATTTATCTGGCTAATGCATTCTTTTTCCAGTCCTATCAGGAAGAATAATCAGAAGCAGGTACCATTCACATGTGATGGACAATGTACATTCACATTACTATAATTCTCTTAAGTAGAAGTTTTTGCTATGATTTAGGTATTGTTTGAGTATGTCTCCCAAGGGTTCATGTACTGGAAACTTCATCATTTAATGTGTCAGTGCTGAGAGGAGGTGGAATCTTTAAGACCCCTTTAAGACCTAATGGAAGGCCCTTAAGTCACTGGGGAAGCTGCCCTCAGAAAGAGTCACTGGGCCAAAATACCCACACCTACAATTTAAAGGAGGTGAGGTTTTTTTATGACTCATGGTTTTTAGTGGGTTCATTCCATGGTTGGCTGGTTCCAAGGCAGAAATGACATTGTGGAAGGACATGGCAGGAGAAACCCAATAGAGAGGAGAGGAGAGAGGAAATATAGAGCCCCCGTGATCCACTCACCTTCCAAAAATCCCACCTCTGCATATATGAGACTTTTGGGGGACACTTTAGATTTAAATCATAACAAGGCACCTCTTGCAGAACTCCTGAGCTCTCTCAAGAGTGAGTTATTCTAAAAGTGAGCCCAACCTCTCATTGGCAATGTTATTTCTCCTCCCATGCTCTTTTGCCATCTGCTAAGAGGTCCTCATCAGAGGCAGGCTGAGCTGAGCTGGTGCCATACCTTTGAATCTTGTGAGCTTCATAAAGTGAGCCTACCTTAGGTATTTTGTTATAGTAACATAAAACCAATATAATCGTAAAGCAACCTAAAACACCTGGATCTTCTACAGAACATCATATTGATCTGTTACATTGATGACGTTAGTCTGACTAGATAAAGTAGAACTGGCAAGTATTCTCAATGCCTTTATAAACTACATGGGCTCCAGAGGGTGGAAAATACACTTTACACAGATTCAGAGTCCTGGTACCTGTAAAATTTTTGGATCTAATGCTCTTGGGCATCCTAAAGCATCATTTCCAAAATAACAAGACTTATGCTTTGTACCTTCTATCATGAAGGAGGAAAAAATACAATGCTGATCCTTTGGATTTTGTGATTCTTTTCATTTTGTGAACAGTATAGTTCATATGTAGGAATCCTACTTTAATTTATTTGCCAAATAATTTTAAAGATTTGAATGTAATCCAGAGTAAGGGAAAGATCAGGAACAGGGTCAGGAAACTCTCAACTCTGCTACCTGGAAGATTCAATGATTTCAGAGATGCAAAAGTTGTCTACTGAAGCTTCAGGAAAGCCTTAAGAGGAGGCACAGTACAGACCCTGAGTTCTGCAGGTGGAGGGTATATGGAGAATTATGTACCATAAGATTATACATATGGTATAAAGAATTATATATAACAACATTAAGGTTGTATATCTGGCTTAAGCAGGTCCAGAGATCACAAATAAGCTACAGGAACTAGTGGCTCAAATTCCCAGGACACCTTCACTATTCTACAATACTTTTGTAAAAAGAGTTCCCTATAACCATCTGCTGTGATTTGGATATGGCTTGAGTGTGAGTTTGTACTTCAGTGTAGTGATGTTGAGAAGCAGTAGAATCTTTAGGATGTGGGACCTAGTAACAAGGGGGAACTTATGAGAGGGGGCACCTAGTGAGTGGTGATATTAGGGCATTTGGAACACTTCCTCTGGGAGGGATTAATGTAATTCTCACAAGATCTATATAGTTCTGCAAGAACAAATTGTTATAAAAAGAGTAAGCCTGGCCCTTGAATCCCTTTGGCCTCTGTCTCACCAGGTCTTCTGTAGGTACTCTCACCATTGCAGTGCCATCTGTCATGAGGCCCTCACCAAAGGCCAAACAGATTGGGCCACTTGATCTTGGATTTCCAGTTTCCAAAAGCATGAGCTAAGTAAACTTCCTTATAAAGTACACAGCTGCAGGTGTTTTATTATACAACAGAAGAGCAAGATACCAGCTGACAAAGGAGAACAAAAACACAATTTTGATTCTTGAGCCCAGACCCATAAGGGATGGAAGGGTGGGCCATTCCACCAGACAGGCCACCTAGACCATCAGAAGTGATAATGCAGGGTGAGAAGAATCTAGAAATAATGGTAAAGGATGGAGATAATGAGCATGAGTTGTAACTTCAGGACCAGCAGGAACAGTGGGGCTACATTATTCCTCCTAACCTTCCTCCTGCATGTATTCTCAGAAACTCTGACCCACCAGAATACTAGTTGGTAGGGCATAATAGTAGAATCTATGCCTGAATAAGATAAACAATGCAAGAAGCAGAGGACCTGAATAGGGTGAACTATATATAGTAGGTGCTGTTAATGTCACTAAACTGTACATCTGATTTTCTTGGATATTATGAATGTTGTCTGATAACAGTTCACTAGCACCCTATTCAACTTGCCCTCAACCAAAAAGAACCATTTTGCCCAGAAAGCTACAACCCAGACTCCTCACCTCTATCAACATTGCCAGAGACAGGTTAAGTTGCAACAGGCAGTGTGATTTATGCTCCAGATAGCCCTGCTCCCACCTCTAGCAATGAACTCCATTTTACTGAAACTACATTCCTTGCTTCGCCACTTTTATTTTTGTATTTTACTCCATTTTCTCTTACAGATTTTCCCCCTTAAAAAAACACCTTTAATAAAACATATGCTCTAGAATGCCTGTCTCAGGATGTGCTCCTAGAGAAGTCAACCAAACACATCAGGTGATATGAATAGGATTAAAAATTTGAGAATGTGGACAGAGAGAAATTTTGCTACCAGTCTGACAAAGGAGTTAGCTGTCAAACAATACTAGTTCTTGATTTTTTTTCCTAGTGTTATTCTGAATGGACTTACAAATGAAAAAGCTAAAGATGGTTTTGGACTTATGTGGCATGCCAGGACTGTCATAACAAGTCACACTCCCTTTTGTTTATCTGTGAAGTGATGGTGAGCAGAGGAATGGATGATGGGGTTGAGGGGGGGGGGGATTTACTTTCCCTCTATACCCATTCTATCCATTATATTCCCCCTTCCACCTTAAACTTCCAAAATGTATGTCCATCTCCCTATTTTCAATAGGCTCTACACTACTTCAAAAGCAATATTTTAAAGAGATTTTGCAACTGATAAAAATAGATTAGGGGCTGACTGAGACAAGGAAAGGAGACTTATCAAGTGTCTACTACAGAGATAATAGCCTAGATGTGAAATGGTAGAGTGAATAGGAAGGATAGATGACAGATGTATTTTAAACGAACATAACCCAGATGTCCTCCGGCCTCACTTTCCTGTGGCTCAATTAATACTGAGAAAGACTTAATACTTAGTTCTCCTGGGTCATTGCCTTCATGTACTAACACATATGTCTACTCACACCTCTTTGTTCCACTCATTCTTGGACTACCAAAAAGGGACCTTGTATGTGCTCAGGGACAAGTGAGATCATACTCTTCTGCACCTGCTTCCTTGATGTCTGCTTCCTACATACCACAGGCAGATGGATCTCAACCATTGCTCTGATGCTCCCTCAGATAAATACATATAAGCAGAGACTAGAAAGGTGGTTGTCAGGAGTGGGAGGAATGGAGAAAGATTGGTCAAAGGATATAAAGATTCATTTAGGATCAAAAAATTCTAAAGACCTATTGTACAACAACAGCATAGTGACTCCAGATAAAAATAATGGTTTGTATACTTGAAAACTGCTAAAGAATAGATGTTAAGTGTTCTCATCTCAAAGAAATGATAAGTTTATGAAGTGATGGATATATTAATTGGCTTGATTTAATCATTGTACATACAATGATTATATCAAGTTACATACAGTATATTTAAATATATATAATTTTTTCAGTACTTGGGATTGAACTGAGGGCCTTCACTCTGAGCTGCACCTCCAGCCCTTTTTTTGAGACAGGATTTCTTTAAATTGATAAATTGCCCAGGCTGGGCTTACACTTGCAATGTTCTTGTCTCAGCCTCAGAGTGCTGGGATTACAGGCGTGCAATATATATAATTTTTATTTTTCAATTTCACCTTAATAAAACTGGGGGAATAAATTTATAGTAGTTGATAATGTCCAATAATTTACCACCATCTTATTCACTGAGTATTTTATATGAATACATAATATCTAATTAACTAGATTGGATACTCCTTCAAGGAAGCCTACATTTTTGGGGGAGGGGAGGGTTGTTTTGTATATTTTTTTCTATAGTGCCAATAATAGTTCAAAGGATGTGTGATTCAAGCCAGACTGAGGCTGTCATGGTTATACAAAGGACAGTGTCCATGTGGAAATGAATGCACAAAGCTGTGCAAGACAGTGTCTTCCAGAAAATCAAGTCTTCCCACCAGGGCAGTACCAGTGCTGCACTGTGAGACCTTCAAACTCGTTCAGTAGCAGGGGAAGGCATTCAAGGCAGGAGGTGCAACATCCGCCATTAAATGCAGGGGTTGTGCTCACTTGATTTAGTAGCCTTAGAAAACCAGGCCATCCCATTACTACTAATCATGTGGGCTGAGAAGCAAAGACAAGAATACTTTGCTTTTGAAAATAAATCTCCACAGGAAATCTGCTTTGCTCTCTGTAGGCAGAAACAAAGAGTTGCAAGAAAATGGTCACATCCTCTAACACTTTTATCTCCTTGCTGCCTAGCAACTTCCATAGGTAGAGGATGGAGAGGGAAATTCTCACAGAAGCCCAAGAATACACGGCTGCCACATGCACAATGTCATCTCCTATGAGTATTAGTAACACAACCTCTGAAAAGCTGCTTTGTGGGAAAGACAGAGTAGCCCACCCCTGACCATGAGAGGTTAGGAGAGTGTTCTTTCCTCTTCATGTTTTGGGGTTGCTTCTTTGGGCTTTGGGGGTTGATTTTGGGTGGGCTTCTCATGCTGCCAGCAGGAAGAAGAGAGTTCTTATGTTAAATGAAGCCAAAGGAATATTATGATTTAAAAATAAGCAAGAGTGATCTCAATCACATCAGCTTCTGCCAGGTTTTCACTCTAGTACCTCATCATGACAATCTCAATTCCTGCTAGTGCCAAGCCACTGGCAGGAAGCACAGCTTGCTTACCCCATCATGGGCTCCTCCAGCTCTCCAGAGAGGATTCTAATCTTAAACTAAAATTTTATTCTTAGGGATTCTGAAAAATCAGTAAGATAAGAGAAGGAAAAGGATAATTGAATAGGAAATATCACCCTCAACAGAGATCAGAAGAATCCATTAACTACAAAGCAGGATTTTTTAAAAAAATTTAAAGCCTTAAATCCAAAATACATATATCTGGTGAATCTGTGGAGAATTTCTGATTTTCAGATCTAGTTTACTAAAAGGTGTAAGGTATTAGAAAATTAACAAGGATGATTTAAGAGAGATCAATATGTGTGCAAATAATTATTCTTTTAAAAACAGATATTCTTAAGTGTTTCTGGAACAGAATCTGTTTTAGATACTATTGAAATCCTTTTAAAACTTATGGTTTTGAAAATTTAGTTATGTTCTGCTTAAAATATAGACTCAAGCTGCAAATAAGGAGAAACAAAAATGCTATACTAACAATTTAGAAATTTTAACAATAAAATGCCTTGATTCAGGAAAAAAAAAAAAGCCTGAAGGTAGAGACTATTTAGAATAGTAAAATATTAATTACTGGGATTAAGCATTCATTTGTTACTGCCTGAGTCAAACACTTTTAAATGCCTTATGTTTACATTTTTTCAAGCAAGAAAACTGAGACACATAAAAGTCAAATAATTTCCCCAGGATCTGATAGCCAGTAAGTGGCAAAGCCAGAATTTGAATTCTATCTTAGTTACTTTTCTCTCATTGCTGAGACAAAATACTTAACACCCCAAGTTAAAGGGGGAAAGGTTTACTTAGCTCACAGTTTGTAGAGGTTTTAGTCTATAATCGGCTGGCTCCAAGGCAGAGTGGCACATGCCAGAAGGGCACCACAGAGGAGAAACAGTTTGTAGTGCAGACAAGGTAGGAAAAGCAACAAGAGACCTTAACAGTATCATTCTGCCCCTTTCATCTTATTCAGACTACTTAGGGCAGGTAGCGCTCACACCCTTAATCTTACTGCCTTTGATCTTAGCATTGCACCATGAATCAATCCCAGCATCACATACTCTAGATCTAGCCACCTCTGAAAATGCCCCACCTATGACCACATGAGGCTGTGTTGGGGGGAAATCTAGGCACAAGCCATAACAAACCCACACAACTTGGTTCTAAAGCCCAGCATTCTTACCCACTGCAAAGTGTAACTTCATACAAAACCCACAAGAATGACCAAAGCCCAAAAGAAAACCCTCCCTTACTAGCTTTTTATATTTAAAAAGTAGATTCATTAACTCAAGATTGCAATATGATGGCAGATTTTGTAAATGAGTCTATTGATTCCTTCTGCACTAAATTTCTAGAGGAAAGAAAAAACAAGGAAAGAAATGGCAGTGGGATTGCCCTGGCTGGGGATTTGCCAGTGTCTGTGTGTTGACAATGTCGAGAGGAGGAGGGCAGAGCTGTGTACATACACAGATGGTCGAATTGCTGGAGTCGTGGCTTCGACTAGCAATGCCATAAGTATTATAGCATCTGTGCATATTAAGTCAAAATTATTATTTCTGTGCATATTGAATCAAAATTGAGTTTTAAGCGACTGCATTTCTAATGATTTTAATTACAGTAACTTGCTAAGTACTGTAAATGGAGACTGCTAAGATGCAGTGGTTAAAACCCCTGGTTGTGGTGTTAGACCTTGGCTTGAGGCTATGGCTGGGTCACCTGCTGGTTTTATGGCCTGGGTGAATTTACTTAAACTCATTTTCCTCTTACATAAAATGGGAGAAACAATAGCTACGACCAACTCTACCATTTCCTGAGGTTGTTATAAAGACAAATTATAAAACCCTAAATTTGTTGCCTGGTACAGAATAGCTTCCTTCTTTCATTTTAATGCATAATATACACATGCAAGTAAGTAAGAAATTGAAGAATATGAAGCCTCCCAAATCAGAAAGCAATCAAAAATAAGTTTTCAGAGGAAACTATAAAACTTCAGATTTTCTGTAATAATGGTCTAATGGGATGGACAAGCCCCTGTGAAAATAAACAAAAACACACCTCACATTTCTGTTTAAAGTGTTACAAAATAAAAGAGAAGCACCCCCTTCTTAAAAGTAAAAGGAGTTAACAACATAGAAGTCCCCAGAATAAAAGGAACTTTAGTGGTTAAATGAACAGAGAAGTCACTATTGTATGAGGCAATTTGTTGTTCTTACTAGGCTTCAACTTGTATGTGAATGACTTTGGGCTGTAAAAGAGACATACATCAAAGCCCAAACTCATACAAGATGGGATCTTGAGATTCTTCAGCAAGCTAGCAGCTCAAAAATGAGGATAAATTAGAGAAATCCAGGCCTTCTGTGAAATCTTGCATCCTAGACAGTCTCAAAACTCAAACTAGAATTGCCTTTGGTTTTCTAACAGAAACAAACCCAATACTCTCAGAGGGCTGTAACTTTGGTCCAATTATCCACTGTTCCTAGAAATATTTTCAAGGCAATGGCCTATAATCAATGATGAATGCACATTAATAAAAGAAGTCTGATTATTTTAAAGAAATATAAAAGATGTATTTGAAAACATCTGAAGGGAACAAGAAACAAGTGATTTAGGAAATGGAAAAGAAAATCTAATAGAGCTTCTAATATTTAAAAATGTGATCATTCAAGTTAACGCAGTAAGTAAGTTATGGCAGATTAGGCACATTCATGAACTGGGATAATAATCAAAAGAAGTTATCCAGAATGTAGTCCAAAGAGACAAACAGAAAATGCAGAAAAGCCAACAAGAGGAAAAGTCAAAGACATTCAAGTTGGGGTTCTTGAAGAGAAGGGGAATGGACAGAGACCACGGAAGTTATGGCTGAGTTTTCCATAACTAGCAGATTTAAGGAGCTCAATAAAATCGAATTAGCACTAACAAAAATAAGTTCATCTCTAGACATAGCCTAATGAAACTGCAGAAAATCAAAGACAAGGAGAAACTTCCCAAATGAAGCCAGAAAAATCAACACATTTTCTTCAAAGGCGTGTCAGACTGATAGTAACAGGACAGAAAATAGGGGAATGATCTTTTCTTTCAGTACAGTGAAGATTATAATCAACCTGTATAAAAAGGACACTGGATCTTGAAAGAGTTTTTGATAGCCAAATCAAGTATTATTCAAATTTCAAAATGAATGATAAATTATAACAATAAATAAAAAAATTCATGAATGAATCCAAACTAATACCAAAACTTTCTCTTGAAACAGAAGAGGCAAGGACCTGGGATTTGGCTCAGTGGTGCCACACCTGCCTGGCAAGGTCCTGAGTTTGGTCCCTGGTACAAAAAACAAAACAAAACAGATGAGGCAAAAGCATAGAGAAAGAAAAGCTTCCTTAAGCAGAATATCAACTAATAAATGTAGGAGAAATGATAGAATACAATTTAATTTTACAGCTAGGAAAAATCACCAGTGGATGCTAAAATATTATTAAGGGATATTTGAGAAGTAGAGTATGGAAAAATGTGATAGACCTTCACCTTAACCAAGTAATCTAATATAGTATGACCAAGAGTGAGGCCAAATGTCTCACGTGGCCCTAATATGCCACACTGATAGGAACACATCGACATTGTCTATCTATGTAGTACTCATGCCTGAATTGGATATTATACGTGGTTAGAGAACATCCATGTTTGTTACAGTTTATAGCTAGATGTCCTCCAAGATCCCCATGCACTCATAGGAAGGGCTTTTGGAAGAGGATTGGACCATGGTGGGTACTACAGCTGACTTGCTATTCGGACGTGGATCCTTGTCGGGGAAAGCAGGTCACCTGGGGCATAACCTGAAAGAGTGAATCTCCCCCACTGCCTCTCTCCTTCTCTGCTTCCTGGCCACCATGGCATGAGCAACTTTCCTCCACCCAGGCCTTTCCACTGTGCAGCTTCCATGTTTGAGCCTGCTGATTATAGGCTGAAATTTGTAAAACAAGCCAAAATAAACCCTTCCTTCTTTAAGTTGTGGGTGACAGGAAAGGACAGGAAAGGGACAGTGTTCTTAAGAGACAGAGACTCCACTTTCATACAGTTCATCAGAGTACATGTGTGTATACATATATAGAGAGAAAATAGAAAAAACATCAGTAACTAGTGAACCCAACTATTGTTTATTATTCTTGTAATTTTTCTTCAGATTTGAAACTTTTCAAAAAGGGAAAACTCAGTTCAATATTTATTCATTTAAAAGTTCAAATCATTACTTAATAATCCAACAATATACATTTAAACTATATTTAAATCCAACTACATTTAAACCTAAAGGCTACTAAAATAATGAAAATAAGATTGAAAAACAAAAGCTGGGATGGTTCTATAAATATGAGCTTTTTCAAAAAGGAATTACAGAAAAAGCCTTATCTCAATGATTTTTCAAAAAGCTTAACTCATAAAGATACTAAAAATTCTATAATTGTGTACGTCTAACAAAACAGCTTCAATATATAAAGCAAAATTATTGCAATACAGGGAGGACTCAAAAACACACATCATGAAAGATTTTAACATAAATCTCGTTAAACACAGCCAAAGAAGCATTCAGATGAGAAGGGGATGATTCAAATATAAAAGAATCTCAAGTTTTCAGATACTCTGAGTTTGTGTTCCCCAAAATCCAAGAATGAATTCTAAGGAACAAGGGAGGTGAAGAGTAGGAAAACTTTATTGAGACAGATAGCTCCTGAGTGACAGGAGGGGACCCAAAAGTTGCCAATGAGCCCACTTCTCAGAGGAAGTGGGTGAAATCATAAGGTGGGTACAATGTGGGTCAAAACTATAATCAACCAGTGGGATTACACATATAGCTGCTTAGATAGTATTGATCCAATAGGGAAGCAAGTCACTTAGCAAGTATACATGGAAAGAACAAAGACCTTCTTAGGGATGGATGGTTTAGACAGTCTTGGTCACCCTCCTGGGTGGCTGATATCTATCTAGACTTTATTGGACCAGATGATACCACTTATCTTATCCCCTTCGAGAGGCATATAGGCCTGGTCATTCTGCTCTTAGCTTGAGGCCTGGCCTTCAACAGAGGCACCTCCAGCCACAGTTATAATGTGTTTTTATCCTCTGCCTGACTCCCTCCAGGGCCTAGCCCTGTCTGACTGCCTATAATATTTCTAACTAACTTAGCTGTCTATACTAGTGGTGCATGACTATAATCCCAATATGAGGAAGGCTGATGCAGGAGGATCATGAGTTTGAGGCCAGTGTAGGCTACATAGTGAGACCCTGTCTCCAAAAACATAAACAAATTCTTTATTATAGAAAAAAACAATATTGAGATATCTAATTTGGGATATTATCTGAGATTATCATTATGTGAGAAGTGGATGGGTATAGAACTGAAAGCATTCAAACATTCTTGTTTCAAGCAAGAAGCTATCTACATTCTGATTTAAATCTAGAAGACAGAAAAATGTTTAGACACATGTCAAAAATTTAAGATTAACTACTAGAAAAATGTAATGTGTTGCTTCTAAACCACCAGAGTGAAAACAGGAACAAGAATAAAAGCAAGCAAAAGATTGATCAAAGACAGAAAAGGAACAAAACAAATAAGAAAACAAGAAACATAGTAAAATGTGGCATGTCAATCCAACACATCAGTGACTACAACAGATGGCTTACATGAAGAGAAGTAAAGCTTTAAGCTATTTACAAGAGATACTCCTAAAATAAAATATTACACAAAAGTTGAAAATAGATGGATTAAAAATACCAGAAAAATGTGAAATGAAAGTTGAATATAACATTAATAGTTGCTGAACTGTATTTTGTCTGCCATCAAGACAAAAATTGTAAGAGTCACAAAGAGTTGTACATTATTCCCAGAACTTCAAAGTATATAAAGCAAAAAGCCTTATAAAAATGTAAGGGGGCTGGCGATTTAGCTCAGGGGCCGGGGATTTAGCTCAGTGTTTCTGCCACCTGCCTCGCAAGCGATCCCCAGTACCAAAAAAAAAAAAAGTAAGGAAAAAATTCGTAACTATACTAGTCCTAACAGTCTTAGAATTCACTCCCAAACATATTCTCCAAGTTTTTTTTGAATTTATTGTCTAAGTTATTTCTTCCCTGATCAAAGTATACAACCTGTCTCTGGATCATATCTCCCTATTATAGGAGAGATGGTAACAGAGATGGTTGAGGGGGGTCTTAAGGAGAATAACAATCTCCTTTCAAGGCATCTGCCCCAAATGGAGTTATCACAGGATTTTCATACAAAAGGAGGTAGACTTTTTAGACAGCAGAAGTAAGAGACTTCCATAACAAAGGAAGCTCAAGATAATTGGGGTTTCAGTATTGTCAATTTTATCAGAATCCAACTAGATATTTCAAGTTTCAGAATCTGATCCTTTCTCATTCAATACCCTAAATTTTAATATGAGACATTTGGAATATTGTGAATTTAACAATTATAATTCAACGATCCACACAATTAAGATTTGTATCTTATCTGCATCAATATCAGTTCTGTGGTCAAAACAATAATCCTTTTAGGATTGAAACCAAAGCTTTCTGGTTCTGAAACCAGGACTTGAACTGACAAAGGACAAGACCTGTCATTTCTCTCTGTAAATACTCCAGTAAACTATGGAAATCCACCCCATGTCACAGACTACATACTCATCATTACTGACACAGCCATTAAGTCAAGCAGCTGTTCGGGATTCAAAGAAATTTGCATCTACTGACACTTCATCACATTAACCTTAAGTGATAGCTTGTTTCGTTGTGATACCAGTACATGTGGTGGATGGCTAGCATTCCGTTTCCCATTGGCAAGCAGGGAAGCAGTACATTATAACCCAGAAATTCCCCCCAAAAAACCATTTGTGTGTGTGTGTGTGTGTGTGTGTGTGTGTGTGTGTGTGTGTGCGCGCGCGCGCGCGCCTGTGGGCAGGAAGGACTTATCTTTTGGACTATCTCTGATAACAATTCTGGATGAGTTAAGGTCCCTGAAAAAGAGGGAAACTAGTAACTTGAACAGGGAAGGTGTGTGTACTGATAAATAAACAAAGCTGGAATGGCAGCTTCTTCACAAGGATGGGATTCAGACCTCCTTGGAGAGGATGAAGCTGCAGGGCACAGCATGGTTAGCCATGGCTGATTCAAACTCCAAGAGCTGGTTGGTGGTCAGAAGGGCTCCCACTGGCAATCAAGCTTGCTGAAGGACTAGTGCCACCTGGTGTCCTATATATATATGCCACTGGCAACCAATGAGCCAGCTGAAACACACACTTAAGTACACACTGAAGTACACCCTAAAACAGAAGAGACCCCTTCCTCCTCCAATGACCCTCTAACGCCCTCTACAGGCCAGGTTTAGTGTTGTGCAATGGCAAAGGAGAAGGGACTAGCTCCATAACCAAGGTAATGAAGGGTGGATTTCGAGCTCTGGAGTAGTAAATTAATAACTATTTGGCTTATTCACTGCCTATTGCACCCCCTTTTTCATTCAACCAGCTGTACGTCTGTCCAGGGCTTTTTACCTGAACCTATTCCCTATGGGGCTAAGCCCCAGGGAGTGCCACCTGGGTAGTGTATCTAGAGCTACAGTGAATTCACCTGAGGGTGGACCCTGGGTAAAACGCTAATATCTTCAACCTATATTACTCTAAATCTTCCTTGAGTAGCAGTGCCCTAACTCTCCCTTGACAATTTCATCGTCACTCCAGCTCACTGGATTTAATCACTGTAATTCATTTTTGCCCATTGACTTGGTAGTGACTCCTGAAACGATAAATGGTTCTCTCAGCATCTCAACTCAACAGAAGTACTATGCCTCCTGGCAGAAGCATTTGTTCTTTCATCCTAAAACCTTCAAGCCGGCAGAGCCCAGATTCATGAGGCCAAAAAGATTTTTGCAAGTGGGTTATTATGTAATCATTAAAGGGACTGGGGACGAGGTCACAGAGGAAGAAACTGAGGTACATAGAAGTTAGGTAATCTGCACAGGCTGTGGAGTTAGAAACAGCTAAACTGGAGCTGAAAGCAGGTTTAACTCCAGATCAATCTACATGTTTCCAATATAGCATGTTGCCTCCTTTTATCCACCAAGCTGCTGTGAAGTACTGGTGATTAATCAAGACAGTGTCAGACCCAAACATCCTGAGCTCCACCTCTTGGCATGTACACAAATCACCAACCTCTCACAGACACACACTCTGAGAGTTGTGCTGAGCTACCTGCAGCAGTCCCTGCCCATGTGTATTGTTTATCGTACCAAAAGTGGCCCACTTAGCCAAGGCTGTCAAAACCCAAAAACAGTGGCCCACTTAGCCAAGGCTGTCAAAAACAAGTGTCCTTACCTCATGTCGGAGCTGCATCTTTTCCAAGCTTGCAAATACTGCAGCAAGAAATAGCTCATGCACCTAGGCCCTGGACACTTATATTACCTCACTTCCTATCCCTTGGGCAGCACACACAGCTAGTCTGATTGCAATGTAATGATATGGTTTTGCAGAAAAAGGCACACCTGGTAAGAAAAGGGAGGGAGCTGAGCTTCTTAGAAAGGAACATGCTGACCTTTAAGGATTGCTTCAAGCCTGAGCTCAGTTATTTGTTCAGAATAGGAGTAGCAGCTGCGAAAGGGCTCAGCCCTTACAGATGGTTAAATGTCACCAATGTCTCTGCTTTGCAGCCTTGAAATTGTTGTTTTGTGATGATCTCTACCTCTGCAGCACACTAATGGGGGTGGGGGAAAACCCATGGCTGTGATTGGGGGGAAACATTAGGACCTCAGTAAATTCATAGTTCTTTTCTTTTCTCTCTCTCTTTTTTTTAAGGGGCAACTGGCTATAATCTAATAGAGAAAAGAAATGGCCATCATATAATTATTCTCTAGAAGATGAAACTTCATAACATGACTTTCGTTTGTATAGGTCATTGCCAAGGCCAGGCTCTCATGTGGATTTTAGAGACATGATCAGATCTGTATAGCTCTTAAGTGCTCAAGTGGGTCAGGTATTACTCATTCACCCAGTGCACTTTGACAAGGGGTAAGGGGACCCTTGGAAGCAGATCCACCTTGGGAGGCAAGGACGGTGCCTTCAGCTGCTACCAACAAGGCAACCCTCTGTATCCCTTCTGGGCCCTAGGCTTTGGGCAGTGCCTAGCACTGACCAAAACCTACATTCTACACTGTGTGCTGTCAGAGCTTAGGTGTAAATGCTGAACCTAATCAACAGTCAGGTTACACACAAAGAGGCAAATTGGCATTTTCCATCATTTGACTGTGGAGATAAGATACTCACCTTTTCTACCACTGGCAGTAGGTAATCTCAGTTTTATGTTTATTTAACAAACATGAATATGACACCCATTGACATGGCACTATGACAGGCACTGTTGTGAACACTCCACAAATATTCACTCATAGTGCCTTTAGGGAATTTATTATTTGCCTTATTTTATAGGCAAAAAAGCTGAGGCACAGAGAGGGTAAGGAATTTACCCAAGATCACACAGCTGGTAAGCTAAGGCCTATTTCAAAGGTTCACTGCTTTCCGCCTATACCCACAATACAGGATTGACTTTCACCACTCCAAGTCCTCAGAATGGCAAGTCTACTCCACATTTACAATTAGAGAAAATGTCTCCCTTGCATTCTCAAAAGATACGAGAGATGTCTGGGAAGAAACCAAATACCTAGACATTGTCTCCTTAGAAGGTAGGCCTTTCTTAGTTCTTTTATTTCTGTTTGTTTTGTTCCAAATTGGCAGTGGCAGCAACCTCAGGCTCTTCCTAGCATCTGAAGTCAGTAGTATCATATCACCCCTCACTTGCTAATAATAAGCAAGGTGGAGCTGACAATACCTAAGGTCATTCTCCTTCCAGCTTAACACAAACTAGAAACCCAACCTGAGGGATGAGACTGGCAAGAGCAGCAGGGTCAGGAGTGGGGACCTGCCCTAGCCCCTCATCCACAGCCAAGGCCCCAGGCATTCACTGTTCAAGTGGCTGCCAACAAAGCAGAACTATGACAAGAGAGAGGGGAATTCAAGGACACTGCCTCTTAGTGAAGGCCTCCACAAGCTAAATTTGCTTGTTTCTAACAGAGATTGAAAAAGTAAAAGTTCCTGCTATGGTTTGGATATGGGTTGGACATGGTTTGTCACCAAGCTTCATGATAGAAGCTTGCTTCCTCCTATGAGGATATGGGATGTGTTGGGAACTTTAAGAGGTGGGCGCAGTGGGAGGTCACTGGGGGCTGCCCTTGGAAGGGAATCCCAGTATCCCAAACTGAGTTCCTTAGAGTGAGTGAGTATAAAAATGGGAGCCTGACAGAGGCAACTCTTTGGCTTCCTGTCGGGTGATGTGATCTCTCACTCTTGCACAGATACCTGCCCTGAGGCCATCATTCATTAGGTCCTCACCAGAGGCTAAACCAATGGGGCTGTCTGATCTTGGAATTTTAGCCTCCAAAACTGTGAGCCAAGCAAACCCCCTTTGTTTCTAAAGTTAGCCTGCTTCAGGTATTTCATTATAGCAATGAAAGAAAGATAGTGCCCCTATGCAAGACCAAGGAGATGAAGTAAGTTCATATACTGAGACCTGACCCCAAACTCTGAATTGCTAATGACTCTAGAGTCTATGAATAAATTTAGGGCTGGGGATTTAGCTCAGTGGTTCTACAGCCTGCCTTGCAAGTGCAAGGACCTGAGTTCGATCCCCAGTACCAAAGAAAAAAAATATATATATATAATAACATTTCCCTGATTTAAAAAATGGAGATTCAAGTCAGGTACTACCATTGGGGACCAGCAAGATATGGCGGGGGGGGGGGGGGGGGGGCAAGATTCTTGAAACTTTTTTTTACAGTGTTGAGGATCAAACCCAGGACCTTGTGGATGCTAGACAAGTGGTCTGAGCTTTACCCTTAACCTTTGAAGTTTCTTATATCACATCAAGCAGAGCCCTAGGAAATGAACAATCGTTACCTGACCTGTGTATGTCTCCTGCTAGGAGAAAAAGACCTAAATAGCCCAATAAAAGCCACTGATTCTCTGTTGGCACACCATGATAAGGTGTGTAAATTTCATCAGTAATGTTCTTTAGTCTTTTGATAAGACATTCAGCCTATAAAGGTGTATCACAGATCTGGGTGTTTAAACAACTTTTGTTTCCAAGTCCCTATTACATTGTTATAGAAATGCTTAGTGATTATATATGGATGATAAATGACAGAGCTAAGTGAGGCCTGAGGGACAGTTAGTCCATTGAGAACAAAATGAAGGTCAAAGCTATGAAGCTCAAGTCATGAGCAGATTCCCATGCACACCCCTCTCTCTGGGGAACGCAGCCAGCCCCTGCATGCCCCAGCGCCCTTCTCCAGGTTAAAAACTTCCTCCTCACTCAAGCATTCCTTGGAAAAGTTGCAACCATAACCATATTTGGTCATTTTGGGGGAAGGGGAGTGGTGGGTCAAAGACTAAAAGGGGGAGGAAAAAAAAGAATGTATATATACTTAAGTAGTTAAGTTTATTCCCAACATATTTGTCTGGGAAAGACATGGTTAGAGATCATATGACAAGACAAAACAAAACCAAATACATTTTCCCTCCACTTGGGTGAGCAACTGGCTACTTTGCTTAAATCTTAATCCAAACATCATCGTGTAAACTCCAGACACAGTTGTCACACTGTGGAAGTTTTAGTGGCTGCAAGGCCACTGCTGTTAGGAGACTGGGCCATGCTAATCATTGCAAGTTACAGCTGTCTTTTTTTTTTACAGTGGGTGTCCCTCATCAAGATAACATAAATTTACTGACAAAAGGAAATTTACAAGCAGCCTAGAGGGGAAGCAGGAGGTAGGAGTAAATGATCCAGGCTGAAGCAGGCTAAAAACAGCACAGGCATGCACAGGACAAAGCCTCCAGGTATTGGGGGCCAAGCTGGGTTTCCAGCTCCCAGTCAGAAAAGCCCAGGCAGGCCACAGCATAACCCTCTGTGCTGATCGTACCTTCTGGGAAAGCCAGAGAAGGCTGAGAAGTGTGTGGGCTATGGAAATAAGCAAAAGGATGCAGGGGTTGGTTAAAAATAAAACTTATCAGATGAGAATTAAGTACTGAGAATGTTATCTTTCCCCACAGGAGGGTGGAAAAAAAAAATAGGCATGTCAAGGAGAACACAGCCACAGGATGAATAAGCATAAAAATAGGAGGAAATGACTAAGCAAACGTGCCAAACGTGCTGGAGGAGGACATTTGAGGTGCTGACTTTCCAGGATCACCAGGCACCACTGTGAGGCTGAAACCCCTGGAGAGATGCAAGAAACTGGCAGCGACATTGTTTCTGAGGGAAAGAGACATTTTTTTCTTCTTTTGTCTGTTCAGGCTGATTGCATTTTTCTCATGTTGCATGTATTACCTTTTCAAAAATGAAAAAAATGGCTACAGAAAAGTTCTTGGGAAAAGCCTACTTCCCAGCATTTTGTCTGGTAATCTGGTCCCCAATAAAAATTTCAAAATCCAGATAGTTGGTGAATATTTAAGTTTCACCTTCACCTCCACTTGCTACTGCTCCCCCATGGGCACCCAGCCCCTGCTCTGGTGCTGAAGAGGCTTGCTAGGAGCTGCTTCCCCACACTCTGAGACCATAAACTTGAGCTACTCCCAAAGCTGTCTTCAAAATGTACAAACCACATCCAGACCTCGTAAGTCCCATTTCTCCAGAAGCCTTCAAATGACAAATGTTCCTTCTACTCCCTAATCCCAAGTCACCTTTTACTTCCACATATACCAAGCACCAGTCATAAGGGACAAGCAGGTTTCATTCAAGAAATGGGCACCAAAAAAAGGACTATTAAATTACTTTTTAATGACCCAAAATCTGTCCACTCCTAAAATAATTTCACTTGACTGCTCTTAAATCTGTTTCCAAAATTGTGTCAATAAGGCACAACAGCTATTCCCTACGAGAATTTTTTTAAATGGCCTTTATAAATTTTCTGGGCAATTTTGGCACTCAGAAACCTAAGCAGCCACTACTTCCAGAAAAGCTGACTTTTCCTGAGTGTTAAATTCAAAGACCAATCAAACAAGAAAGAAATGTGATCCTCTGTCAACACTAGTGGTGTTTCACACTATTTAAGGAACCCAAAAAGCTGTGTGTTTTAAAGAAATTATGATGGTACCATTTGTAGCCAACCTTGAAAAGGTTAAACAGAGGTAGCCCACGTGCCTTTAAGAATTACAAGTGTAAATGTCCAGTGTCACTCAGAGGTGACAAAAGTACTCTACTCCATTATCAGATGGTGTATCCTCAGACATGTGAGCTCTGTCTCAAGTCCAAGGTGGAAGTTAGGTGTACCCAAAAAAATGTTTCCTTTCCTCCCCATAGAGCACATCTGACATAGGAACTCAAGGGTGGCAGCTTACATATTAAGTGTCCCAGAGCTGTGGCCTGATGAGAGAGCTCGAAACTGTACCCAGGAAAGCCCAATGTTTGCCATTCCAAATGGTCCATATGCCCTGATATACAGGTGAGAGTGCACCTCAACTAGCTCATGCCCAGAATGAGCCCAAGAGGCCAATGTTGAATGTAACCCAAAGTTCACCCATGACTCTATGAGACTTGCAGGAAGATCCCATTTCAAAGTCAAGAGAAAATTCAACTATGAAGCTGATGCTTTCTGCTTATGCAATTTTTTAATTGAATAAGTGGTGCTCCTTTAGGATGCTGGGCATGACATCCTTGTTAGTAATCATAACAGTATGTAAAAATATCAAGCAGCAGCATTTATAGTTCTGCCTCTCCCAACTCCACTCACTTTTCCTCTTTTGTTTGGCATCTGCTCTGCAGGAAGGAGATACCAAAGACAACAAATACCCAGGAGCTGGAAGTCTTTGAATCAAATCCTCATGTACTACTCCATCACTGCTTAACTTTGGACAAGCCACCTAAGCACTAAGTTTCCTTAGCTGTGAAAGAGGAAGAGCTGTTGCCCAGTGGTCACAAAGAATAAACATATGAGAGCACGTAGCACAGACCCGGCATATAGGTATTCTCTGAGTACTGAGTCAACTTACCCATTGTTCTCAGCTTCTGTACATCATGACTCTTTAACCTCTATCCCTGACCTTGCAACCTTGCAAATGTAAAGGAGATACACTATGTTAAATTCAGCATCTCAATGGAACTAACTTTTCAACAGTGAGAAGTAACATGTTAAAAAGCACATCTAGATGGGGATAGATTGGGTAGACTGCATCTTTAATATAAACTAGCATATAGTACCAAACAGAGTACAGATGTAAGCTTTATTTTGAAGAGAACAGTGTATTTCCTTCTGTTCTAATAAGTCTCTAACCCACATCACTAACCAGTATTCTTTTTATGCCCTTCAAAAGATGCAAAGAGAAGCTAAATCAATTTTATATTCTATTTAAAATAACTTCAGTAAGAATATGCTTTGTGTTTGTCCTCATGGCTGATCAAATGCAAAGGTACCTGACATATTACCTCCTGTCTTACACAAACTGCTGACCCATCATGGCATTTCCCATCATTGCTCTCTAAAACAACACAGGAAATTTCAAGACTAGATGGCCAAAAGAAATTAAGATGAACTAGTCTCTAAAAACGCAGTTATTTAAAGAAAAACAAAATCATGCCTGAATGGATAACTTATGATTCAGACAGCCCAGTATTTAATTGGTATTAACTACTCTACTAGAGATCTATTTAATGCACTTAGGAAAGACTTTTTATTTTCATGAAATTGGATCTTTGGTCCAAAATCTAATCTCCTATCAAGGACTCTGCGCTATGTGGATGATGTAACGGTGAGGTAGGCTCTTAACATTTCATTGCCAGGAATATAAATGAAATTGATCAGATTATTTGCCAAATAATGTTTCTTCAACAGGGCCAAGTCCTCCCCCTGTCAAAGACAGGACCAAAAGGCAGATACTCAGTATTAAAGTTGTATTTTCCAGCTTAATCTTGCATGACTCAAATTCAGCCATGAAAACAGTGTATATGAAAAAGTAATTTTTATGTAGCTTCTTAGTTTAAAAGACCATTGTGTAGAAGGAATAAGCGAAACCTAAAAGGTTAGATCTCTTGGCAAGTCAAAATATTGACTAAAATGGGTAACAAAATGCAAGACATGCCATTGGAACTACATATTTCTCTAGAATATTATCACTATCATTTTTATGACATTAGTAATCATGGAAAAAAGTTGTAATTTTATGCAATATAAAATTCCTCATAAACAAGCTTCCTTCTTTCTTTCTGAATGTTTCAAACACTATTGTGGGCTGAGGATTTAGCTCAGTGGTTCCACTGCCTGCCTCCCAAGCTCAAGGTCCCAAGTTTGATCCCCAGTATGAAAACAAACAAACAAACAAACAAAAACAAACTATTGTGAAAGAGGAATGTCCCAAAGGATAGTACTCTATCTATCTGAAGCTACTCTTCTGTTACTCCTAGTCCCAAAATACAAAAAGGCAGAAATATTATGTGCTCAATTTTTAGATTCATGGTCAATGAATGACTTTTTCATATATAAATAAATATGAAATGACACTATAATCAAAACTTTCAAAAACTTAGCCTAATGTATAAGTCAACAATGATAGGAAGATGTGTGTAAAAATGCTAGCAAGCCCTTTCTGTCAAAGACAAGAAAATAACTCAAACCATTCAATGCTAACAAAAGAGGTTGAATTTATTCAACAAGTATTTACTGAGCCCTTACTATGCACCAGGTACTATTTTAGGTGTTGGAAATATATTGTATTGCTTAAAAACATACAAAGTCCCTGTCTTCATTGTGCTTATATGCTAGAGGAAGGATATAAGACAATAAACATAATAAATAAGTAAATTACATAGTAAGTTATTTAGAAGGTAAAAAGAACTACTACAAAACAAGATAGACCAGTTGTGAGAAAGAATGACAACAGGGCTTATCTGAAAATTTTCCAAAACCATAAAAGGAGAAAATAAACTTCTTTATTGGAAAGTCTATATTTCCATACATGACAAAAGAAAACATTTCTGGCTCTTTACGTTCACAGGATTTTCAAGAGGAAACTGAAGGGATTTAAAAAATATGAAAGTAGAGTTGAAAGGAAGGTAACTTCCATAAAATAGATGCTCACTCAATAGAGTTCTCAATGTGGTGAAATTTGCCTACTGCAGTAGTAGAGCACAAAGCAGAACCTCCCACAGTTCTAGAAAATTCCATGATTCTTGCCATACTGCCAATCACAGAGGATCTGAAGAGTCAAGTCAGCTGAGGAAAAGCTGATAGGATAGACCATGCAGAAGAACTCAAACATCTTTGATAATTTTTTATTTCCATTTCCTTTTTAAAACATAGCACCTTATTTTTGTTGTTGTTGTTGTTAAAGAAAGGTGAGCTTGTTAAAAAGGAATACTGAAAAAATGGGGACAGCTACATTTACAACTCCATCTTCTCTCTCAAAGTTTTCATGATGCACACGTTTATTGTATGTCAGCAGACCTGGATTTGTCCACACTGTTACCAGAGCCTGACACTAAACTATCAGGTAGTTTTCTGTCCCTCTGATTTAAATTCAAATTCCAACAAAGCAACCAAAACAACTAATATCTGAATTTTAGCCTCTTAAGAGTCTCCCAGTAAAAAGTGAACATAAAGAATAAGTGGTGATGTCATTCTCAATCAGAAAATCATTTTCAAGAAAATGGGCCTGAGGCAGAAAGTCCAAGTAGTGGGAAAGGAAAAAGGAGTGTCTACCTCATGGGACACTTATAATTTGATCACTATGACAGCAGCCTTTCTAAAAGTAATAATGTTATGTTGTGGTAATTCTCAGAAACCCCAATAGCCCTGGAATAACAACATCTGGAAATTGTCCAGATGACACAAATTTCAGTTTTCTGCTTTTCAAGCTTCAATGATGCTTCTGTCACCAATGTTTTTTTCTTTGCAAACCTCCTCATTTCGAATCAGGAAGAATACATAAAGTGCAGGTAAGGTTCACTCCTGTGCTCTTGCTTTGATAGCCAACATCACCAAATCTATCCTTAACCAATGACCAACGAAGATGTCTGCAGGCATTTCTGGAGTTAGCAAGTGAGTTCAAGTCTGGCAAAGAGAGTGTCTGTAGGTCAATGCAGTCCTGGCATGAAAACAAGAAGTACCACACACAATACAGGGATGCAAATGATGCAAGCAGTAGGGAGTAATTTATGGTCACTGAAGAGGCCATCTTTAGATCTCAATTCTTACAGAGAATTCAGCTGATCCCAAAATGAAGGAGGCCATCAGATTTCAGAGCACATTCAGTCTTCAGCGAGGGCAGATTCAGTTTTCCCTGGGTTGGGAAGAGAAAAGAGAATAAAGAGGGTAAGAAGTCAAATCTGGTGAATTTTATGTCACAAATATAATACTCAGTAAACATTTCTCATTTTATAAATCAAATTAAACCTCCCAACAGAGCTTCATAAAAAATGTCCTCTTTAGTGCTTCATAGGTGTACAGTCCCAATGCGTCATGGGCTAGGCAATGTTACAAACATTTCTTCATTGCAAGATTTTGTTTTGTTTTGTTCTTCGGCAATGCTAGTGATTGTATCTAGGACCTTGCACATACCAGGCAAATGCTCTACTACTGAGCTACATATGCAGCCCCCTCCGCAAGACTTCTTAGAGCCTAGCTAAGGAGCACTGTTACTGTTCAAGAGAAGGATACAGTGTACAGTATTTCCCACATTTTGGGGGCCAGCACTTTACCTTTTTATAAGCCAACCTGGCAGGATTAGTGTTTTAGTACAACATATTTGGGGAAATGCTGCCTTACCATACTGGTTGGAGAAAACAGGAATGGAACTAAGTCACATTCAGTTTATATTTATAATAGTTGACTGATTGTGTCAACTTGAGTAAGAGGAGCTCAACTAAACTGGCTTAGCAATTCTAGGGTGGGTGTGGAAGACCCACCCTAGAGTGGCTTGTCGCCTGGGTAGTATAAAGGGGACATGAAGAAGGACAGATCTTATTTCTTCAGAGGAGCTCCAGTCTTTGCCTTCACCTTGGACATCATCTCCTGGTTTCCAGTGCAGACTCTTCAGGTTCCAGCACAGATCCTTCAGCCCTGTGGCATAGACTCTTCAGCCTTCCATCCCAGACTCATTGGCCTCCTGATACAGACTCGCACAGGACATTGCAGTGAGCTCCCAACCTTTGACTGAACACTGTGCTCTCCAGTCTGCAGACAGACCTTCTGCACTCTTCCTCATCTGATTCTGTGGGTGGCCACTGTAAGCCAGTCTTGTAAATTCTTATATATTTGTATATCTTGTATTATTATATCCATTTCTCTAGTTAACAATGACTGATATAATATTGCATAAGCCCTGCTTTTAAATTGAGTCACAGTCCTGCACTGTTAGTCATTATAGCTGATTCTTTATATTTTCTTTGTAAAGTGCCAAAATCATGAACAAAATTTAGCATGTGACTAGTTAACATTAATGATTACAGGTAATTATTTACATCCATTAAAAACCATCACATAATTGGAGAGTACACAGAAGGGATGCTCTTTGTATTTTTTCTGATTTTTCCAAGGGTGCTAAGGCCAAAGTTTCAAGATTAAGCCCATCAAAATGTCATCATAAAAAAAAATCATCATATATGAAACTAAGCCACAACTGTGACTAAACAGAGTATATTATAAAATACATAAAGTCAAATAAAGGTCATGGATTAACTTAATCAAAAATATCAGATACATACTAGTTAAATTCCTGAATTTCTTCTTGGCTTCTGCCCTTTCTTCAGCATCAAAGTACCAAACAGTCATGGCATATCTGTGAAGGATAAGTAGGTATAAGAAAAAATGAGTACCACAAAAAAAAGCCAGTTTACTATGAGTTTCCCAAAAAGTCACTTGGAAATCCAACATTTAAAGTTTTACCTATTTTTAGAAGTTCATCCCAATTTTAATTTAAATTTATTTATCTGGTTTCAATTCTGTTTAAAATGCAATAAAACACAACAGGATTTCCAAGTATGTGCCAGGCATTATCCTGGGCACTGAGAATTCAAACGATTCCTTCAACAGAGCTTCCTCAAGAACCTCAGGCTCTAGCAGGGAGGACAAGTGATTTAACAGATAACGCAACAAGTTAAAGTACCCAACAGAGAAAAAACTAAAAGGGAGTCATCCTGCTAAAGACAGAGACTCAAGGTGGTAGGGAAACAACAGAGGAAAGGAGATCACATTTGAAGAATAATTTATTTAAGTCACAGGATGCTTAAAACTCTTGGAGTGCTTTCTTTAGTTTTGGATATAGAAGCAAAAATGCAATGAATAATGATGCCCTCAAGCTTTCTACTATATTCCAATTAATCTGCTTATTAATCTGCTTTATCCTATCCATGAGACAGGATGAAAGAGGGGCCATTTCATGTTCATGTTTTTAAAAAGTTTCCCTTTATAATTATTATAACCATAATGATTTCTATAGCACTTGATCACCCTCCTCCAAGGATGAGGGCTTTCCATCAACATTTGCTAATTTTTTTTCTGTAAAGTCACTCACTGTGGGATTATGAAATAACCAGAGAATTCTGCCACAAAAGACAGGGTCCAAATATTGTGCCCCATAAAACAAGCCACAAGCACTTCGGTGGTAGATGTGGTTACCTGCTCATCTAGAGCACATTCCAATTCGGCATTAATATTTAACTCTAGGGCTCAGATGGGTGATTTCTGGAGGGGGATACATGTGAGTTTTAATCAGATTAGGTTGGTTAAGGTTTAATGATCATCCTACCAAAGCCCTTTCCCCTGACCTTTAAGTGCTATACTTGGTACAAGTTGTACTCCGCATTATTCCAGTACTGCCTGGTTTAGAGATTAGGCCATAAGACAAAGGCAAATAAGAGGCAGAACAAGAATTTAAGATTTTTATCAAAAACTCCTAGATTAATATTAAGGAATACTAAGTTGCTCAGTTACTCTGAAAATCTTCATACTTACATTCTATAAAAACAAATCAAATATCTAATTATTAAGACCTGGATACAACTAGCCCAAGCCAATTTTAAGCTAATGAAAGGGTAATGTTATGGCTTCTATCTAGATGTCCCCTCAAGCCTCATGTGGCCATAGGTGGGGCTCTTTGAAGGTGGCTGGAGCCAGGGTTTGTGCTGCTGTGATCAAGGACAAGATGCTGGGATTGATTCACAGTTTGATGCTAGGATTAACGGTGTGAATGCTACCCACCCTAAGGGCAGGTAGCCTGGGTAAGATATAAGGCACAAAAAGAGCAGTGGTCCTGCCGCTTGTGGCTTATTGTTGCTACTGCTTGTCTTCTGCTCTGCAATACCCCTCTGGCATGCACTCTGCCTTGGAGCCAACCAATTACAAACTGAAGCCTCTACAAACTGAAGCCTCTACAAACTGTGATCTGAAATAAACCTTTCTTCCTTTAACTTTGGGTGTTAGGTATTTTGTTCCCAAAAAAAACGAGAAAAGAAATTAAGACAGGTAAATAAGGAAAAGAAATCAGAATAAATTCCTCTTTCTTTTCTCAAGGTTCTTTATCCACTTGCAACTGACAATCTATAAATTCATCTAAAGTTAACCACACAGAATTCCAAATATGTGATAGATAACCTTCTCTAGAGGTAGTTTAACATTTGACTTTTTTTAAAGGAGGGAGGAAAGGAGAGAAGAGAAAAACACTCTGAGAAATCTGCAACCCAATATGCTCACTTACCAGAAAAAAATTTGTTAATAATTATTTCAAACTGAAGTTAGATTTACAAACCAAAACTCCAAAATATCCCCTTTATTTTTTTGTCACCCCAAATAAGTCTGTCTACCACCTTCAGGGTGTGATCAGCCCCCGACATACACAAGACACAAGTCCAGGGTTCTCTGGGAATTGGGGTTTGTATAAGAATCCCTCAAGGAGGAATCATGGCCCACGCTATTACCTGGTTGCATAGGAAGGCTGGACTTCATGTGGGTTCCTGCGGTCTGACCAGAAGAACAAGAGTCTGTCAAAAATGGGCTCCACATCTGCAATGAATGATTTCCCTTCTGGAAATATTCGCAGGACCCCGCCATGCAGCTGAGGACCAAAAAAAGGTAGATTACTTACTTCACAGACAGTTTGCCAACAAGGATACTTTGACCTCATCTGGAAACAATACCACCTTGTAACCTCCACTCCAAGTGTGCTTTACCCTCAAATCTTCACTTCAATTTCATATTTTGTACTCAATTTTATTTCCAACTTAACTAGAGATATCTCCTTATTCACTTTATCAAACAAAGCCTTCCCATTCCCACAATCATGAAGCCCATGGACACAGAAGTATACTACTAGACTGCATTATACAGAATTGGCAATATTTGGTTTTGAACTAAAAAAAAAAACAACAAACTAGCAATTTTATGTGGTTCTACTTAACAGCTTCCTAAGATGCTCATCACGTATAACTTACCCTTCAATTAGAATTTACAGCTTTATGGGCCAGGGATTTAGCTCAGTGGTGCCTCACAAGTGCAACAACCCCGGTACCAAAAAAAAAATTTTACAGCTTTCTTCTGAACACTCACTCCTATCTGATCTTGTTAGTTGAACATTATATGCTCTTTTTTCTAAACTCTCAGACCTCACCTTATTGGTACCTTTTATGACATATCACTCTTTTGAACTACTTTTTTTTTTTTAGTATACCCAGTCTGTCCTGCCAGAATAACTATATTCGTGGTTGAATCCAGGCCTCATATATCAATATTTCCCCACAGCTCAATGGCTGACACTAGCAGGAACTCAAATATTTGTTGATTTCATACTTTGTAATTTACTGTTACTGACCTGATAACTTTGCCCATTATAGCGTCCCTAAGGATTTTAAAAGAGAACAATGGGTGTATTCTAGTCATGTTACCAAACAAGAGATAAGCTTTTCCACTGATTCACTCGTTTCCCAGGTCTCGTTTTCTGACCCCAGATAAAACATCATTGCTTTATGACAGCCAGAGTCTACCCTAATGAACAGGAAATGTAGATGCACAAGGTTCAAAAGCCAAATAAGCTTGACTCCTAAATCATTCACAACTTTCAGAGAACATACAAAGTCCAGACAAATGTTTATTAGTGTGGAACCAGACTTTGTATCACTATCTATATGCTCCTTAATACAAAAATAAGCCACAAGGCCTTTGGTATTCACAAACCATAGTAAGCCATGGCAATCAGCCACCACTAAGATGTATCACCCTGAGAAAGAGGACTGTGTGGGAAATCTTTCTGGGAGATGGTTTTATATCCCACAGTTCTATTTCTGCAGCATTCTCTTAAATGTTGTTGCTGGAAGGGAGAAGTGTACATCATATTCTATACTGTGAGTCATATCAGCCCTGAATTAGACTTAAAAAACTGATTCTTAATCCTCATATCAAGCTACTTTCCTTTCATCAATCACTCCCACCTCATCCCAATAATCACCCTAACTACCCACCTCTAAATTAATTTCATATCCATTATTTTTTATCTAATCAACGTTACTACTAATTCTACAGGTAAGGGGAAGGGAAAAATATAAAACAGAAATACAAAAGATTCATCATGGGAGACGAGGCTATTAGAAACTCAAAACTTTCTCCTGAGAGTTATCTGAATTCTTTTCCTAGTTGGAAAGTACACATTCTTTTTTTCTGAACTCTTCAGCCACCTTATCTGTACCTTGCATGACATAACCCAACTATATACTCTCATTATTCCAAAGTACCTTGGCATCCCAGTTCTTATTCAGATAGTAGATGCAGGTGATGCAGCGGCCGTCACCATTAGGGTTATCCACATGGCGAACATAACCTGTTCCATTTCCTGGATAGCAAGCCACCATTGCCTATAGAGAAATCCCAAGAAAGCTGGTTAACAAAGCTGATACAATCTTCACCTCATACTGTTGAACAGAGAAGTAAGTCTTGTTGGGTGCTATTATTGCAGATAGGTAAGTTAATTAGATATCTTGTGTGCAGTTAAGACAGGACCAGCCCTCCAGGAGCCAATTCAGCAAAGAACCAACCAACATGGAGAACAATTGAGGCACATTCACTGGTTAGCATTATAAAAAGAAGAGGCACTACTTCCCCTAGAGATAGACAGCAGTGATTGATATTCTAAATGGGAAATTCCTTGTATGTGCCTTGCTCTCCCATTTGACCCCCATTTAATCAGTTATTACTTGGGTGACTGTACTTGTAATCTTATTGGTTGGTCACAGTTTTGTCCCACCTCATGCCCACCTTGTAAATTTCCATTGGGTCTTATTCTTTTGTCCCACTTTGTACCCACCTCACCACATGGCTTTGCTGTATAAAACACCTTTGAAAAGTGGGGTGAGTGGGCAACCCACTTTCCGGTCCCCCTTCTGTCTCTCTTAGGCAGAAGCGTTCTTTCTCCCAATAAATTTTTCCTACTCTTAACCTCTGTTGTTCCTAGAATTCATTCTTCAATTTTAGAGAACAGGAACTCGAGTTCTGGATATCTAGTAGGTTTGGAATTTACATCTCTTTCGCCTATCTCACTATGGGACATTTATATACCTGCTGACTTCTTAATTACATGTATAGTACATACATTCAGACTATTAAAACAAGATTTGGGCCTGGGATTTAGCTCAGTGGCGCCACGCCTGCCTCACAAGCGCAAGGTCCTGAGTTCGATCTCTAGCACTGGAGAAAAAAAAGATTCACATAAATTAAGATTTATAGGGCCAGGGATTTAGCTCAGTGGTTCCGGCACCTGCCTCGCAAGCGCAAGGTCCCAAGTTCGATCCCTGGTACCAAAAAAAAAAAAAAAGATTGATAGGGAAGTCTTCCCCTGTGGTTCAGCCCAGTGGAAAGTGGTTCAATATTCCCACAATTCTAGAACATTTTAGGCAGTTTTTCTTAAAGTATTAAGATACTCTGCCTTTTTTTTGTCTTTTTTTTAAGCAGTACTAAGGACAGAACCCAGGGCCTTTGCACTGAGCTAAATCTCCAAGATGTTTTTTTATTTTTTGAGACAGGGTCTTGTTAAGTTGCTAAGTTGCCCAGGCTGGGCAAACTTGTGATCCTCCTGCCTTAGTCTCCCAGGGTGCTGGGGTTACAGGCTTGTGCCACCACATCCAACATCTTTCTTTAATACTTCTTTTGGAAAAGCAGTTTCTGGGTTTCTATCCTAGAACCACAAAATCAGAATTACTAAATATGGAGCTTAGGGATGATGCCTGTTTAGGAAGTGCCCCGAATTGTGGAATCATGCTGTCTTGTTTACAAAGAGACAGATGCAATCAAAAAGGAAGAACAGGTCAGTCTTACAGGGCAGAAGAGAGAGAGAAGAGTCAGCTAGAAGCTATGCTCTAACACGATAGCACAGACAACAGCGGGAAATCCCTTTCAGGGAAAAAGCTACACACGCGTATCTCAATAGGTGTTCCTTAATGCGTGTCTTCTTCCTGCCTGATAATTATCAAGTCAGATGATAATCTGAAGTTCGCTTCCTTTGTCTAAGTGCTACCTGTATCAACCAGGTGACAGAAGAGAACAAAGCTATTTTTAAAAATTGCATTGAAAATTAATATTGGATAATTATGATTAGACAATAACAAATGTCTAGTTGATCCCTGGAAAAAATTATGACAAAATAGGGAAAAGGGCAAAATACAAAAAGCCTTTTCTTCTCTTTACAGGACACTGCTATATTTTAAAACATATTTTTAAAGGCTTCTATATGCCCAAAGAAAACACTGGAATTGGCAACATCAAATGAGGGCAGGGAATGTTTTGCCTGTTCTGGTTGCTGATGGATTCTTACCACCTAGGACAGTGCTTGACTCATATAAGATGTCCATTGAAAATTTGATGAATAAATCAATGAATGGCTCTTTCTCTATAAAGTCAGTTCACATCCTGCCTAGATCAATAGCTCTGCCATTTAAAAAAAAAAAAAAAATCTACCTTTAAGCCTACAATGGGAATCCAGGTTGTAATATTTCCTGATAAATAGCAGGGTTGCTTCACTGCTAAAATGACCAGTTGGGTACAGCCCCAAACTAAAGCACTAATAGTTCAATAAATCAGCCTTAATGTAGCTGTTATCACTGTCAACAGTAGCCTGAAAGCATGGACCTAGGCATCACACTAGTAGAATAAGGCTGAATGGTAACCTGGCTTTACAATAATCATAATATTTTTATCACTCTATCTCTCAACACTTTATATCCCCATCACCTAACAATACCCATATCCCACCTTGAAATTGTCATTGCAATGTCATTCCTTAAGAACGTTAGTGTAAAACACTTTTCTGAAGGTGGAATTTTTAGGTAACTGCAATAAAGTTTTAAAAGCTCATGGTACTAACAAGCAGAGGATGGCTTGGGGAAATGTGATTGGCAGCAGACAGAAATGATGGGCCTACCTGGAGAGGAAGAGATAAATGAAGTCACCTGTAATAAGTAGAGAATTACCCATCCCCAGAAGCAGCTAGGTTTATAAGAGTCACCGCTAAGCCAATAATGAAAGTCACTTAGGCCACAAACAACTACTGGCTGGACTCCCTACCATCTCAGCCTTCTCCCAGTATTGGCATCTGGAAAGAAAAATATTCCATCAACACTATAACTTTATCCTCTTAAGCAGCTCTATTCTATGGAAAAGGTCAGTGGACTGGATGCTTGCCATTTAGTTCACTCTACAACTAATTGTGTGGCTCAGTTTCTTCCCTATAAAGAGGGCTTGGGTTTCATGGCCTCCAATATCCAAGAAAAGCTAAGAGTTAATCTAAACATCGACCCCAGAAAAGCAATGGGTTCTTCAGGGCATTTTGAACTGCTTATTCGCGTCAGAACTCAGCTTAGATTACAATATTTTGGGCGGGGGGTACCGGGAATTGAACTTGGGACCGTACGCTTGCGAGGCTGGCGCCAGAACCACTGAGCTAAATCTCCAGCCCAGATTACAATATTTTTTTTAAAATACTTCAAAAAAGCACATCCTCTATTAACTGCTGCTTATATAAAACAGATAAGAGAGCTAGCACAATTCTAAAGGACTTGCTATTAAGTCAAAACCCCCTAAACATAAGCAAAGTATCTCATTGCTTAAGAGATCATTTTCAATATTCACCCTCTCTCCTAGTTGCAGAAGCCACATGCACCAAGTTTGGAACAATAGAAGGAAATCATTGTGAGCCTCAGTGGACCTGTTGCAACTACATTGGCCAATGCATCAGTGAGTTTTCTGAACGAATGCCACAGGATATGGGTCTTGGCTTGGGTACGTTCCTAACTGCTTGCTAATCTTTAACAAGGTCTAAAACTACAAGACGAAGGATGCACTGAGAAGTAAACTTCACCTAATAAACAACTAGCCATTCACTTTTGTGCCAATTTGTGCACGGGGCAGTAACAAACTCAGGAAACTGATCATTTCAACGGAGTTGTTATCTAAGCCTCATCAAGCCTAGGAAGGGTTCTACAGTGTTTAATGGAAGAAAATACTTCACTGCTTTATTGTTAAAAGAGCAGAGAAGGAGTACTTATGCAACAAACATGCCAAGCAATAACAATGACACATATCAGGAGGACATCGTCTTTATTATAGGCTTTCATTTACTAAAACTTCCGGACTGGATTAATATGTGAAATTTACATAAGTTTAATAACACATTAGTGTCACCTACAGTAGCACACACAGTGTAGTCCTTATTGCTCCATTCTTAGACATGCTGATGAATCCATATGGCATCTGTGCACCGCCATTCCAGCTCCTCACCCCCCACATCCCCAGAGTCTCTCCATAGTGCTGCAGCCACAGGAAAGGAGAAGAAGGGCTAACAGGTGTTCCGGGGCTGGCTCTAGACCAGAGATATGTGCTCTACACCTACCTATGCAGCTGCATTCAAGCAGGAAATGTGTGTATTGTTTGAAAATGTACACAGACCGACAGAACAGTAATAGCCAAATCCTAGTATCAAAATCTGCACCTAAAAGTCACTGGTAGGAGAGAAAACAGTGGTTGTGTTAAAGTTGTCTGTAAGCTGACTACATAAAAAGACTGTATCTTATCAAATCCAAAGGTAAAGTTGAAAAATAAAAGTCTAGGATTTTCAATCCAATGCCTAAACAAAATGTTCCTGAATGCAATCAACTACAACTTGATTGTATGTATAAACCATTTCTCAAGATTGGTATCAGCAACCTTCAGTGCCCATTCAGCCACGGTGATCGTTTTTCAGGCCCACAGGTGGAAGAGGGATATATCCACCCTCTGGTTAGACTTACTACACTTCCAATAAATCAAAACAGGGACTGGGGGTGTAGCTAGTGCTACAGCACTCATCTAGCATGCATGGAAGGTCCTGGGTTTGATCCCTAGGCCCACAAAAAAAGGAAAAAAAATATTACTCCATGATGTTTGTGGAAGTGTATTTTACATTGCTTATGACTTTGGAGACAGATTCACTAGTACGACTTGATTTTGAACAAGTCACAGTAAAGGGGCATTTTATGCAAATTTTAACTCAGCAAATTAAAATATTAATCATTTCACTTTGCAAAATTTGCAATAAAGGAAAATTCATTGTTTAAAAATTGGTGAGTAGCATAACTTCAAAGTAATTTGATTGAATCACCTTTAAACTAGAATTTGATTTCCTAACAAATGCTAGATCCCTCCTGCTGCTAAGCAGAAATACTAGCCAGCTTTTTAAGGATTTGTTTTGAGTTAAAGATGGTCTTGCACAGCGCATGCTTTGAACAGAATATAACGTGAGAAGAGAAGAATCTGAACGAAATTTCTTTATGTCTCAGTTTGCTCATCTGTAAAAAGGGGCTCATAAAAACTACAGAATAAATCCATGTAAAATGCTTAGCACATGGCCCAGGATACACTAAGTGCATACATAACAAATGTAGGCTGTTTTTAAGGTTGATGACTGCACATTTGTCACCTTATCTGGGGCTGCAGAATGTCTCTCCTCCACAGATCCAATTCTACTAAAATTCTTTGTAGTTGCAAATTCAGGGCTGACAAACTAAACAGCTTTTGACCCTTGCTTATAACACACATGATCGAAGCCAATCAGGTATACATGTATCAGGACTCTGAAGGGTGTGCTATGCTACCAACAGCACAGAATTTGCTGTCATGTGCAGTGAAGGGCTTCAGATTTAAGAGAATAGCAAACAATTCTATTTTTTTGTAAACGCTCCTAAATATTGTTGATCCCAACTTTTTAATCAAGGCCACAAAAGAAATACATCAGGCTATGATTTGAGATCACTTATTGCCTGTGGACTGACTCCCAAGAAATCAAGCTTTAAGATAGCTCCCAAGCTACGAGTAGGGTCCTCTCCCATCTTCTCTCCACCTGGCTCAGACAGCCAGTCAAATCCATAATTTCCATCCATATTCCACATGCCTCCTCCACACCTCCCTGCTCAAGTACTCCTCCATGTCCACTGGGGACAGAGCAATGGCGACACAGAACTCTAGTCCTCTTCTCCATCATAAAGCATGAATACAGAATACGGCACTTGAAGGAGTTGAGGAGAAACACTCCTCACCCTCTTTAACTTGGAAAAACAGTCAAGCAACTCATCACAGTGGAGAAAGCCAAAGTTTTCTAGCTGGAAATAGATCTCATTTATATTCAAGTGGCAACGGCTTAGGTGACAGACTTGCCAATGTTTTCAGCCGTCTGGGTAGAGGAGCTGAAGGCTATACTTCGGGGTCATTTTTCTAGCTGGTTGTGTTCGCATGTATTTTAACACACATATTGAATGTGGACAGTGATCAGGGCAGCCCATGGTCGTACACCTTATTTCCTGCATTCATAAAGGTGCCTGCTGAGGTAGGGGCCCCACGTGATAGATAATTCATTCACTGAGGCAGAGAAGGGCAGTGGGAAACTGGAACAGAGGCCTTATATGTGCTAGCAGCAGCTCTAAAATCAAGTCTTTTATTTAAAATGAAAAACAAAAACAAGAAATCTTTATCCAAACTGTTATATGCACTCATAAGCATCCCTCAGGAAAGGCCAGAGTAAGAAGAAAACCAAACAAATTCAGCCAAAATGTCAAATTGCATTTTGTTCCATTTGGATCTGACAAAGATTAAGAGAACTCCAAAACTCTTTTGCAGATTAAATGCAGAGGGCATGAAGAGCCAGTTGGAATCCGTAGTTCAGGGGTTTGTGATCTTCAAGGATTCACTTGTGGGATCCAGTTGTGTCTTGAACTAAATTCCCACAATACAATGCTTGCAAGGCCTTTTTATAAAATGATGGCAACTATGCAAAGCTCTCCTCAAGGCTCAAAAAACCAATACAAAGTTCACACTTTTTGTCAGTTGTTCCCATCCATTATATAAAAGTGAACAAAAAAACAAGGTCTCATGTGATGATAAACACCACTAATTTATGTAGCCTTTTGTTTGTTTGTTTGAGACGGTCTCACTATGCAGTTCAGGCTGACCTTAAACTCATGGCGATCCTCTAAGCCTCAGCCTCCCAAGTGCTGAAATTACAGGCGCATGCCACCATGCCTAGCATGTGTAGGCTTTTTATATGCTCATTTTAACTTTACCTACACCAACAAAAAGAAATAAACTACAGACCAGGAATGATGGTGCATGCCTGTAATCTCAGCATTCTGGAAAGATAAGGCAGGGGGATCACAAGTTGGAGGCCTTCCTGGGCAGCTTAGAGACTTAATAAGACCCTGTCTCAAAAAGTAAAAAGGGCTGAGGATGTAAAGGCCCTGGGCTCAGTCCCTAGTAACACACACACACACACACACACACACACACACACACACACACACAGAAGAATCTTAAATAATGTAAGTATTTTAGAGAAAAAGGTAGGACACTTTGCTCAAGCTACCACTAGTTATCTCAGCATTTTTTTTTTTTGTACCAGGGATCGAACTCGGGTCCTTGCGCTTTTGAGGCAAGTGGCAGAACCACTGAGCTAAATCCCCAGCCCTCAGCATCTTGTTTGTTATCTACCTTGCTGGTTAAGATCAAGCATAGATCCTTCTATCTAGTTAGAGACTGATGTTACAAAACAAGGGAAAAATAGGAGATCTGCCCTTGGTAGGCAAAATATGAACTGTGCCTACCACATTCCCCTTCCCAAAGTTTCAGCATCTGACCACATAAATGGAAAGATTGAGAATGCCAGCCAGTCAAGTATGTGTCAGGTTAGTAATCTGGTCAATAAACCCCACTATTCATGAAAATGTTTTCTACTATCTCCACAATGAAAACTACTCTACCTTCCTCATTTGCCCTAAATCCACACTAAAAGTTATCCCATTACCTGACCCTGCAAACCCATTAACCTTCCTCCCAACATAGAACAGTAAGCATCATGCCCTTACACTTGAATTATGTAACAACGTAGGAACTTCAGTACTTCTGCAACTGAAAAGTAAGAAGTTTTAACGGACTCTTAGTAGCTTTGGCAAAGTGGAGCTTTAGTTTCATAGAGGACGGTGCCTGGGAAGGACAGAGAATTTACCTTCTCCACTTTAAAACCTGTCCTCAAATGGACTTGATGCCAGGTTTGGGACCATGCAAACAAGCATGAACAATTGCCCAGACTGAAACCTTCCAGTTTAGTTGTTATGGGTCATGATGACAGATCTACGAGGTTAGTATAGCCCCTTGAGATTCTTAATAAAGAGATAAGCTCTACCCTTCTCTAAGGAAATATTCACATAGGCACACACACACACACACAGAGTCTGTACAAAACTGCAGGCCTGTAAAGTCTAACTACAGTAGATCAGGACTCCATTCCAGGGGGTTCTGTACTTCATGCATGAACTTCTGAGTAAATCACCCTCCTGGAAGAAGTCACTGAAACTCCCAGAGACCTAGCATTTTAAAGACTATTGTGATTCCTTTCTCAGTTGCAGCTAATTCCTCTCCCGGAGGGGATTCAGCCGAAGCCCTGCAATTAGGTGTAGTAAACAGGCCCGGCAACATGGACGTATCAATACAGGCTGCTGAGTTTGGGAAAGCCGCCCTTTCTGTGGAGGCCTGGCTCTAAGCCAGCTGAGTGATGGCTGAGTGACAGGGCTACGTGCGCTTCGTGAGGGTGGCAGCCAGCCCACACCCGAGCGAGCACACCGCCAGTCAGCCTGAGGAAAGGACAGCCAGCCCAGGGAGCCCTTCTTTCCTCCCCCATCACTGCCACAGTCACCAGAGGAACGCTCTCAACAGGGGCTTCCTTACATTACAAAATCAGTGAGAGCCAGTCAAGCCCAGGGTTGAGGACACTAAATAAGACAGGCATTTAACCATATCCTTTCTGATGTCTTTCACCAAGTATTAACAGCTGCCATGTCCTGAGAGGTAGGTCATGGATCCAGGGGGGCAATTCTATGGTCTCATTTAATTTCCTGGCTCCAGGGAAGGCAAGCAGGAGCCTGTTCCTGAGCCACACTGCTCTCAGGTCTTCATTGGAAGTCATTAATCCTGGCCCTAGGAGTTACTGTATTTATATAGAAAAAATTCATGTGTAATCCTTAACGCCATATGGGGAGGGATTCACAACATTTAACTCCCTTTGATGTGAGAAAAGAGCCTTATCAGAAAAATATAACTTCACCCGTAGCTGTCTGAAGCCTTTGAGCATAATTACAGAAAAGGAATGCTGTGACTGCAGGATTGTCAGAAATTAAGTTTGAGTTTCTTTACACCTTCATCTGGAGTTAATCCACAAATACTTGAAGGGATCCATGATAACTTAAATACAATTGGTAAGACAAGATTTTATTAATGGATAATAAATTTAAAACATAGTTACTGATCAAAACATGTCGTGAAAAGTACCTTGAAACAATATTCTTTAGACAAGAGAAAGTTTACATTTGCATTTCAGTACTTGGAAAAATATGTCTGCTAAAGGAAAGAAATGACACACAGCAAAACAGTGAAGAATCCCAATTTGTGGGATCCAGAAGCCTAGTTATTTATTTAACACTTGTACAGTTAGTTCTACGAGTCTGACACTATTAATGTGCTTCACAAGTATCACTTTATTCATTCCATAATAACCTCTTAAGGAAGGAACATTTTCTCCATCTTACAGATGAGGAAATGATGGGCACAAAGAGGGTTGGCTTTTTGGCTTTTTGAAACCAGTTTGGTTTGGCGAAAGAGCATGAGGCCTAAATCATCACATCATGCATCCCCAATAAAGCATCCTAGTGTCTAACATTAACCAATTTTACCCTCACCCTATATTTGAGGGGACTAGGATCTTCAGTTCTAATTCAAGAATAGTTTTTCCTTAGCATCCACAAGGGATTAGTTCTAGGACTCCTCCTGGACACTAAAACCTGAAAAAGGCTCAAGTTCTTCATATAAGATGGCTTAGTATTTGCATCAACCTAAACAGACCACTCTATATACTTTAAATCATTTCCAGATTACTTGAATACCTAATACAGTTTAAATGCTATGTAAATAGTTGTTGTACTGTATTGTTTAGGGAACAAAAACCAAAAAAGTCCACGTGTTCAGTACAGTCCCAATTTTTAAAAAATATTTTCAATCCACATTTGGTTGAACCCGAAGATATGGAGGACCAACTGCTGGGAGCACTGAGCTGTAGATCACTATGGCGAGGCCTAACTCGCCTCCTCCCTCGGGTGAGGCAGGGCCCCAAATGGAATGAGGAACATGAGGAACAGGCACCTTGTTCAGAGGTGAATAGGCGACAAGAGGGCATGGTGGAGCAAGGCCTGGTGAAGAAGAGGACTGTCTTCCTCCCCACTCATTCGCCAGAAAAGAATCAAGCATGAGGTCCTGCAGACCTGCTACTCTCCCGGCTCTGGTTACAGGCCAGCCCCTTTGACCTCCCCACTGTGCTTCCCTTATCTCTACACTGTAAATAAGGGTCTGCTGATGCCAGCCAGCCCTTTTATCCCATCAGGAAAGGGGGTTTCCACCTGGCCCCATCTTTGCTTCTCTTTGTTTTTTTGTAACTTTCTTTACCTTTTCTTTTTTTTCTCTTTTTTTGTACTAGGGATCAAACTCAGGAACTTTGCGCTTTCAAGGCAGGGAGCAGAACCACTGAGCTAAATCCCCGGCCCTCTTTATCTTTCTAATCTCCCACCATTATTTCTCACTCTGTGGACCCTTCAGCCATGCAGGCGGTGGCAACCAACTACATTTGGTTCACTGATTCCATAATGATAGAAAATTATAAAATGCAAAAGTAGAAAAATAAACTACAAACATGAAAAAAACGAGTGTGCTTAAAATTGAGTCTGGGAACTAAAAGCTCCAAAGGAGAATTTTAACAAGAACCAGAGGCAGTGGAAATTGATCCTGAATCCTGAGGCAAAGCAGTAGTGTCCCTGATGTGTTTGCCTGGGATGTTCCATCCAGCAATATCCAACTTCTACCCCTGACTAAGGGGATAGAACCCTGCATGGGCTGCAGCAGGTCAACAGTCCACTGTGTCCCAAGACCAATCTACAGCTGGGCTGCTCTTCCCTGCCTGAGGTTCTGTGGAAGCAAGTTGGCCCGCTCTCTAGAACCTCCTTCATTAGGTCAGGTCAACAGAAGCTTGGCTTTCAGACTTATTTCAATATCAGATAATAAACATCCAATGCATAAAAAAGGTAAAAAAGAAGGGAAAAAAAGGTGTATGTTCCCAGGGAAGAAAAAAACAAGCACCTGATAAATCCTAGAGATGAGACCAATTTTCCCTACTTAGGCACAAATCTTACTTAGGAGACATCTGAACTCTTCTACTACCACAGAACTCTACTACTACCACTGCAATAATCAGAAAGAATTCATGGGAAACAGAACTTTCTACAGTCATGTTAATTAGAATTCACTGAATACAGACTGACTGCTTAGAGTGCTGAAATCCACAAGACCTGTTAGAAGGGTAGAAAGTAGAAGGCTCTTCCAAGAGAACCTTCTAAGCTATTTTGAGGAATTGAAAGTGGATCAGAAATAAAGGAGCATCTGAGTTTGAAGGGTAAGGAAGTAGTTAACTGCCCATGCTCCTTGCAGATAGACATAAGTCCCACTTTATAAGTGTGGAAACAGAATCAGAAACAAAAGAATGACTTACGGGATGATATTCTAGAAGTAGATGAGCCAAAGTTCCAAATCCATGGTCTTTCCACCTTTAAACACTGCTTTCAAAGTATCAGGAAAAAAGTGTTATCTAAAAACATGTGCTATTTTTTCAGAGGCACCAGAAATGAAATTGTCTTCCTTCAACTCCAAGATAAGCAACAAAGAAAGGATTCTTAAGATAAATCTCCAACATACCAAATACAGCTTCCACCTTGGAATGGAAAATCAAAGCCCTCCATACCAAGAGGAAAAGCCAATTTCAAGGTTAGCATTATCAGAATCACCTGCAGAACATGTGCATTTCTGACTCAGTTTTTGTGCAAAGCCTCTCCCTAAATGATAAAAGGTAAAAGAGAGCTAGTCAGCTACACTAGTTAATTTGGGGAACTGAAAATAGTAGACAGAGCAGGAAGAGACAAATTCCTGGGCAGTGTCTGGCACAGGTTTATAAGTGTCATTCCCAAAGATGGCAGAAAACATTCCACTTGTCACTTTCTAGCATTACTGTTTTCTGTGGGGCTTTTGCCTCTGAGGATTACTGTCATGTCAGTGCTGGGGTTTGACTGTAGGTAACAGTTTCTTCTCTCCGAGAATCCAATAAGAGATACTGAAAGCAACTATTTTCCTTTTCAGATCAATTTTCATTTAACTCCTTACAACTCTGGAAGCAGATATATTACTGTCCTTGTGCTATAAATGAAGAAAGTGGAGCCACATGCCTGCAATACCAGCCCTCTAGGAGGTTGAGTCAGGATTGAAAGTGACTGACTTAGTGACTTAGCAAAACCCCATACAAAAATTAAAAATAAAATGACCAGAGATGTAGCTCAGTGCGTGGCTGGGTTCAGAAGGAAGGAAGGAAGGAAGGAAGGAAGGAAGGAAGGAAGGAAGGAAGGGGAGAAAGGAAGAAAAAAGAAAGAAGGAAGGAAGAAAGGAAGGAGGCTAGCTCATAGAACTGACTTGGCCAAGATCTCCGTGAGATGAAATACAATATCAAATGTCCATCCTACTGCCTATTAGTATGTACTGACCAAATTTAAGTTAAAACTTATAAATAAATATGTATAAGAAAAGGTGGAAGTTGAAGGCTGAAATATCCTTTGCGGGAGTTGAACTCAAACCAGAACTGGGTTCTCAGCCTCCCTGTCTTGGGATTTCTCTGCTTCTCTGAGCCAGACCTGCATGCGTGAGCACCAGGGTCTGAGTGAAACTCAAGTATCTCTAGGGTGAAGCACAGAATTTCAGAACTGAGGGGAAAAACTTAAGAGTTAAGGGTCTCCTTTGAGATGGTCTCTCATAGCTTGTCACAATATTTAAACACCCTGACATCAGATTAGGGACCATGCTGCAAACTCCCCCTTTCAAACAAAATATTTATGGCTTTTTAAACACTCTGGCATCCACTGAAATCAAAGTTGCTTCTGAGGATGAAATTAAGCTGGAAAGCAACTGTCTTTTAAGGGACCATTCTAGGCACTAAAAGTTTATGAAAGGCACAGGCTCTGCACTCAAGGAATTTCTAAATCCACAGGGAACAGAGTAAGCAGCCAAATAACTGTACTGAGCCAGCCTAGCCTGAGCTTCCCACCGAGTCCAGGGAGCACAACAAGGAAAGACTTCAAGGAGGAGACACCGGAGGCGCTGGAGATGGACTGTGAGGAGTAGAAGACAATGAGGAGCTTGCTGTTCTGGCCAGTCCATTTCTAGCATTTCAGAGACAGGGAGGGAAGGGAGGCAGTCCATGGGAGATTAAGTTCGGAAAGGTCAGAGGTGGAAGGACTTCAATGCCTCACCAAGACTTTAAAGCATTGTCAGTAAAGAATAGTAAGAGTATGGTTGGTTGGTGCTCCATCTTGAAGAGTGAAGACTGAGTGTTTAGAGTTGGTCTGGACTACACTCTAGGGGAAAAATGTAATGTAGTTACAGGGAGAAGGAGAATCAAATGCAGGTGATTTGTGGTGAAAGGAAGTCTCTTTCAAAAGCTTTCTTCCTGAAGGATTTCTGCTAAGAAAGAGAAAATTAGGTTGAAAGAAAAAGACAAATCTTGCAGTATCTTAGCGAACTTAAAAAACAAAACAGAAGCATAACAGGCCAGTTTTTGAGTAATAATACGGCATGTTCCTGCCTGAGTATTTAAGACTCGATATTTTAAAAGGGTTTTGTTGATCCACTCCAAATACTCACACCACACAACAATATGAATATGAAAGAAGCCATCCAGAAAGAAATAAAGACTCATCAATGTGTGTATTGAGATTTCTGAGTAATCGTCCCTCCAGTTTGTCTAGACTAGATCTAGGTTCAAGACTACTTGATGGGTAAGGGGACTGGGGAGGACAGTTTGGGGGGGGGGGGGGCATAGGTGGCATCTGTTTCTGGTCTGGAAAGCACAGAGCAAGCTCTAAGATATGCAAATTGTCAGAATAATATATCTTTACTACCCTTCCAAGCCATGCTCAAATGGAAGAGTATTATCCTGAAAACTTCAAAACAATTTTAAATCCTATTATCACCAAAAGAGATGGTACTGACCCTAGAATTGAATTTCTCATTTTGTCTTCTTCCCACTGGCAAATAATCAAGACCATCATACTCTGGTTGTGTGTATTTTGGGATTCATTTTCTATGGCAATAGTCATTATTTTTACCTTGATTTTGAAAGGAAAATTATTTAATAGAAGACATATTTACTCTAGAATTTGAAAAATGCTGATCACTGTACTTTCTAAAGAATCAAAACCATAAGACTTGACTTATGAAGGGGGTACTGATAATGTTCTGAACAGAGAGGACACTGAGCAAGTAGGTACCAAATTGATCCAAAACACGATCTGAAGGCCTGCATTATACAACAGCAAAGCCATGGGTCTGTGAGGCTGAGTTAGGATTAGGTTAGAGAATGACAAAATTGTAGTTACTAGCAGCTCACCAAAAACAAGAATAGAAATTCACTCACAAATCAATATAGAAAGAAGATGCAAAATTAAAGTAAGCTTCCCACTGGTTTAAGATAGAAATAATTGAGAGAAAAGGAGGTACAAATTCTATGCATAATTAACCAAGCCAGCTAATCCTGCTTGGCAAACAGATACATAGCTCTGAATCAGAGCCAAATCAATGGCTTCTGGCAATCTGCCAAAGCTGAATTCCTTAGTCTGGCATCATAAAATGATTTGTCTGTTGTATTTACAATTCCAGTGCCTCTGGATTCAGCTACCCGCTGGGCACCCCGGCAGATGCCCAGCAGAATACATCCGAACTATCATTACTGTCAGAGCATGTGCATTTGACAAACACCAGAGAAAAGTGACACTTGTTTCTTAGAAGAGTATTAGTTAACAGCTACAAAGTACTGTTACAAAGGAATTATCAAAACTGTTACTGTAATAATTGACAAAAAATTAACAGCCTTGTCCATACTGCTAACCTGTAAACTAGTCCTTGGTCTTCAAATGGGCACAGGTCAAAATGTCACCTGGGGGCACTAAGTGGCAGAGGTCTTGCCAAGCTGAACAAATATGGCCCATAGGAGAGCAGCCTTCTGGGGTTTATCCTGAGGTGCACAGGAGGTTAGGGGCTTGGAGACACTTCTAAGGGGGCTCCGTTCGTTGCAGGTTGGGCTCTAGCACTCCACTCCACCTTCATCAGACGCATCTTCTGTACGTAGTGTGTTCTAAGGATGGGTTGGAAGATGAAAGGCTGTTTGTTATCTACAAAATTAGAAGGGTTTCTAGCCAGAGTCAGGAATTGGGAAAGAATTACCAATTTTGCTTAGGCCAGGTAAAGTCAGGAAGGGAACCTGAGTATGGTAGAGCATGTCTGTAATCCCAGTGATGAGGGCAAGAGGATAACAAATTCTAAGCCTGCCTGGGCAGCTTAGTGAGACTGTCACAAAAAAAGGAGAGGGGATATAGTTTAGTGGTAGAACTCCCCTGGGTTCCATTCCCAGTGTGGAAGGGATAATTCCTGACACCCAAAAGCCAAATACAGAAACAAACTACATAGTTCCACCTGAAGGTGTTCAGAGTTTCATCAGAATTACATTTACAGTTCCCAAATGAAATGCTCCTGCAGCTAAATTCACTCATTCACCCTGAGCCACAGTCTACCTGACTCATGGAGCAACAGCAGCCATTGTAGCTGTCTCTAGAAGCACATGTTCTCAGACCAGCACATGCACCAGAGCCTTGTCATGGACCTCTTCAAGGTGTTTCCTCTCCAAACAGAAGACCTGAGCTGCTGAATGAGGGACTGGATAGATGAAATTTCTGACACCTCTCCAACTCTAAAAAATTCATAGTATTAAAGTTCTGAATAGTCAGGTCACTTATATTGTCCATTTCATTTGAAAGAATTAAGAAATTAGAGAAAGCTCAAAGAAAAACAATGACAAGTGGTGTAAAAGTGGGCTTTGTGGCCAGAAAAAAGAAAACAACAGTGGTAACAAGTCTTCCCCCACATCCACCTTCCAGCTTGCTTCTTCGGGTGGCTTCCTATTCACTTTCCTCGCTCCTTCCCCCACCCATGTGCAGGTCTACTACAGTGAAGGCATTTAAGGATTTGTGAATAGATAAGTTAAATTGATACCCCTGATTTCTGGCTTCTCTACAAGCAGATAAGGTTGTGACTGAATAGCCAACACAAAAGTTGAACAAAAGAAATATAAATTAAACACACACATACATCCTACTCTTCCTTCTTTGTTACCAACTGTCATTCAACAATATAGACAATGAACACCATGCAAAGTCACCCAATAGAGAAACTTGCTTCCCTGTCCCTGGGACCTTTTACCATAAATGATTTCCTTGGAGTCATTTTCTTCCTCTAGGAGCTAAGATATTTTTAATATAAAACCTTTTATAGCAATTCCTTACATCCTTACAGAAAGATGTTCAGTGCTTGAATCTTGGTGGCCCTCTCCCTAAAATACCTTATCCACACAAAGATTTTTAAGATTTTCATTGCAGAGACACTATATATGGTGTCCAGTCCACAAACTCTGTGCTCCTAGAACTATACCTGTCATGGACTCTGACAACCACATTTGTGACAATATTATTCTCATGCCTCCCACCGCCCTCAACCAAGGCTGCTAGGACCGCTGAGGCAAGGCAGACAATCAGATTTTCTTTCAGGTACAGAAAATATGGACTCCAGAATGTTATTCAAGCCTCTGCTCATCCTGAAATAAAACCTGAAGTGGCCATTATAGGGCAGCCATCTTGGGCTACGTATGTGAAATACCAGCAAAAGCTGGATTGGAACAAGAGAGGGGGAGAAATAAAGAACATAAGCAAAGAAGCAAAAACAGACCATAAAGCACAAAGAAGGAACACAGCAGCTGGCCTAGATATGAAGGACTGTCTAGATGATGGCTCCAGTCTTCTGACTACATTTCCTATTCTTGGTTCCTAGTGATATCCTGATCTTCTGAAGCTAGCCCATCTCTGCAGAAAGTAGCTTGTGACTAGAAATGGAACTCCTGACATCACATGAGAAGGGGCAGCCAAAACTATTATTGCTAAAGAGCAGAAAGATAAGCCTATCACCTTGCCACCCACTTTCTTTTATTCATAAAAGTTGTGCTGTTTCATCACGCCTCTGTATTGTTGCCAGGAAAGAAAGGATCTGTCTGCTTGCAATACAAACCTCCCAAAGCTGGGGTCCAGTGTCACTCAGGTCAGAGATCCTAACAACCAACACTGTTAATACAGACTTTCCTAAAAATAACAGAAAAACCATGGCACAGACTCCATTTATTCGTCATATGTACTCAATGGATTCACTTCACTGGAGGTTTTTTCTTCTTCTCTTTTTAATAACACTTGAGACTCAGTCAAGTGTGAACTAGAGGATCCTACAAAGATACATGTGAACAGAAGTACCCCAACCCCTGCACAGCATCCCATCGAGTGAATATTCCATAAACACCTTCAGAATACATGAAAGGATGACAAGCAGGAAAGTTAAGAACACAGACTCCTGAGTCAGAGAAATCCAGTCACACTCTCAAATCTCATTTAGAGCCTTATAACACTGACAAAGGCTCAGGATTCTGCTTAACAGAACATTACAATATTTAATGCTCCTTCCTTTCAAAGCTCCATCTAAGGCATTATTTACACTTGTTGAAACCTAAACAACTTACCTAAGCAAACTCACAAGGTTTGGAATTAACTTCAAGCCTAAACCCCTAACCCTTTTCATAAACTGCTTGTTACCAACTTTGATACTTTGAGCAAATTATTTAAGCCCTCAATTTGTTAAGATTGGAATTCTGAAGATTAAGATGGTATTTGTACAGTGCTTAACACAGTGCCAGACAGAGCAAACTGCTCAATACAAAGTATTCATATTATTAATAGAATTATTCCCTGGTAAGTCTACAGTGAAACGCTTTAAGCAGAGAGACTTTTGGTTCTATAAATTACATATTCACTGGAAAACAGCCATTTACAAGATTTAGGCAGCCAAAGAAAAAGCAAATTATAACCGGTATTTATCTTGGATAGAATCTGAAATCCTCCCAAGGGAATAACAGATAAACTCGCCCTTGCTAGCTTGAAAGCAATGACCATGCTTGAAGTTAGGGGGCGCCATACTGCTGTACACTGCTGTCCTCCTCCCCAAGGGTCTTTAGCACCTTAGATTTTTCCCCAAGGAAAATCAGGTAGACAAATTTTGGCCAACAACTTTTTGGCAGGCAAATAGACCTCCTCATATTTCTTTTATACTCTTCCACTATTTCGATTTTAGGTCCAGTACATATTCTTGTAAATTCTGAGATAGAGGACATTACTATATTATTCAATGATAAAAGTCCAGCAGAAACACCAAAAAATTATTAAGGTGTATGCATTCATAAGCATAACCTCAAGAAATTTAAAGTACCTCACAAACAATTGGTCTAACTAAATGTATACACCAGCAATTGCTGAAGCTGTAATGGGAGCTCATTACACTAGCTTCCTACATTTGCGTGTATTTTAAATCTTCCTCAATAGCTTACAGGACCCAGCAAGTAAATGGGTCCATCTGTATCACTGCTCTGGGAAGCAGCACAACATAAAGGACTCCAATGAGGGAGGAAAAGAAAGTAATGAAAGAAAAAAGGTTAAGGTGAAAGTAATATAAATCATATAGAAATGGAACATGTTTCTATATGTTGAATGAGAGACCTGAGGCCACAGATTCCTTCATTCAAGCAAATCAAATTTTTGTTTCATTTTTGTTATTGTTATACAAATCTTTTGCTGAGGCTTGGTTTGCATTTGGCTCTAATTGACCAGGACATGTTCGATTTTTCAAAAGGGCAAGAATGAAGTGCTTTGCACCAAAATAGCCAAATTACAGCTGAACTGTGGGAATAAGCTGATGTCTCTTCAGTGAACAAGATGAATCTTCTCTTATCAACTCAGTCACCTTCTGACACAGTTAAATGAAAAGCTATTATTCTACCCAAAAGATAACTCATAATTAAAGAATCCTGTCTGGAGATCTTTTCTTCTTTACCCTGATTTACACAGTGCTTTTCATTCCATTTGAGTTAAATTCCATACTGAAACCCTACCCTCATGCACTAGGTTAAAGCTAAATAAAAATATTTAACTTTCAAGTATGTTAGTGACATCATTCTACCAATTAATTCTGACCTCCTTCAGAGCAAAATCTGTTCCTAGAATGCAGGGCGGGGGGGGGGGGATTCCCAACCCCTCCATTTTGGAAAAACTTTTAAAACCTGATAAGCCATTTGCTCTTCCAGATTGAAGCCACACTGGGGTCACCTCTCCTCTCCCCCCAGACAAGCAAGGTCATTGGTGAAAAAACAAAACTGATTTAAAGACAAATGACTTTCTACTCCAGCACCAAACTGATGGAAGAACAGAAATACTTTGCCATCATTCTAAACAGTTCAGCTAACTCTTAACTTTTCCCAAAACAAAGTAACATTTAGAAAACAACATTTTCTTTTAAGATTTACTGTGTGTTCACCTTCAAGGATGATTTCAGATATTCTATCCATGTTCTCATTGCTTTAAAGTGTACAGCCATCTATGGTTCCCGGCTCCATGCACCCATATCAACCCCTTGGCTTCCACATATATTCAATCTTTACTATTTGCCTTTCATTAAGAGTGTTCCTCTCAGCTTGTGAGAAAAATGAAATACTCTTATCACAAGATTAATTTTACATTGAGAAAGTGTTACCCTTATTGTCAAAGAATGGTACATAGCTGAATGTTTATCTTCTCTCAAACGCTAGTACACTCTAGTACACTCTGCCTGTTTTTTGATAAAAGTGGTCCATCCTTCCTTGACCAGACCACAATACACAAGGGCAACTCACTCAGAATCGTCACTAGAAAACTGCCTGGACTATGAAGAATGGCTTAGTAGCAAGACTACCCCAAAGTAACGTACATGCACTGACATAATGGCACCTATGTGTTCCCATATTTCTGCCAATCTACCTGTAAATGTTTCCAAAGTAAATTACCAACTACCCAAAGAGTCATTTCTGGCCAGGTGAAGAAAAACAAGGTTTCTATCCAGAAGTTCTTGACTACTCTCTCTTGAGCGCTTAATTGGTTGCTTTGAGTAGGTTTTGTCACAAATCCTTAGGAAAAAGTGTGCACCAGGACACAATTTTGTCAAGTAGATGGTCTATCAGTGTCCCAAGTCCGAGAGGTCAAGCACAGCACTCAGAAATGACGAAAAGCTTCTCCTTTCACATGTCAAACTCTTCCCACTCCTGCCAAGCTCCACAAACCAACTGCCACAACGCAAAATCACAACTGACTCCAGAATCAAAGAGTGCTCTTGTAGGAACCCCTTCTGACCATAATGAAGGACAATATTAGGTGGCTAAAGTAGGCATTCAACATTACCAATACATATGTGTCTCAGATCATACACAATGTTTCTAATATCTTTTCCTTCCTTTGGATCTTTGACAATCTCCATGTCTTAAAATTGGACCAAAAGTTACAATTTTTCGGCTTGTATCATCAACCAGAGCAATTCTTTCAAAGTCACAGAAGGCCTTCTTGATACACCTGAGCCCCCTTTAAACAAGGGCTTTTGCTCAGAGGAGCTAGGGGTGGGGGGTAGAGGAGTGGTGGTGGGGAGAGAAACCAAGCTGACTTGTTAAAAACCAAAGTTCGGAACAGCCCATCATACAACCGACCCCGAACGCCTCCCGCTCCCGCGCACGTCCTACCTTGGACCTCTCCTTGACGTAGTATTTGCCCAGCCGGCTCCCACAGTACAGGACCAGCCGGTCGATGAGGGACAAGAGGAAGCTGATGGCCTCGCAGCCCTCCTCGCTGCCCCCGATCCACGTGATCTGGTCGCCCCGCAGGTGCCGCTTGGAGACGCCGGCGCGCGGCCCGGCTAGCTGGCCGTCGCGCAGGGCCCCGTTGTAGTGCAGCTGCTTCACGCGCTCCAGGACACAGTCGCCCACCACCTCGCCCAGGAAGTTGTCCAGGTAGCAGAAGCCGATCTCGTGCAGACATGGCACGATGTACTCCAGGGCGATTTTCTCCAGATCCAGCCTCATGATGTGTCCCAGAGGCATCTCGCCCTCGGCCTCGAGATCGGGGACCCCCAGTGTGCACCCCGAGAGGAAGCGACCTACGCGAGCACGAAGCCCAGGTTCGGGGAGCAGAGCCCTAGGTTCAGCAACCTGCGGCAGCCACGGTCTCCGAGCCACCGCAGCGCCGGGGACGGAGGGGAAAGTTGCTCGCAAACTCTAGGGAGAAAGGATCCCCGTTTAGGGAGCGGAGGAAATTGTGCGGGGCTCCGCCACCCGACGCTGGACTGGCCTAGTGAGGAGTCCGAGGGCCTTTTTGGAGCTGTGGATCCACCACAGCTGTGATGGCCCGAGGCGGAGTGAGGTCCGGCCCCTGAGCCGGCGGGCTGCACGCGTCACGGCCCCGCCCCGGGACCGCCTCCGGGACAGCCCTCCCCCGCCCGTCACCCAGCCCAGTCTGCCCTTCACTCCAGGAGGATCCCAGCGAGCTCCGCGCCACCCTCAGTGGTTCGTGACCAGGGGAGGGGCTGGAGAACAGATGGAATTTTTAGAAGGCTCTTCATTTGCATATTGGTTTGCATAAAATCCCGTAGCAAACTTGAAAACCTGGATCCCTCACTCTGAAATGTAAATGAAATGAACAGCACAGTTTACTGCCACATTCAGCACTAGTCACCTTCCAGACCTTTGAGTACAGTAATAAACCCAGGAGCAAATATATTGATGAAACAGTGGTCTCGGTCTGGCTTGAGCTGGTGCCTTTCCTGGTTGGCCTTTCCTCTGCTATTTGATCCTGGTCAGGAGGTTTCGGCCACCGAGGAAGTGGAAAGAAAAGAATTAAGATGTGTCATATACATGTACCAACTTCCCATAATGAATGTAATTATTATGGGTTACTAACATGTACTAGTAAAAATTAAATTAACTTTTAAAAATAAAAATAAAACGTGAACAGACATTTTCCTTTGCCCCTATAGTGTGTGCAAGGCCCTATACGATAAGGGGGATGTGCACAGTGAGGAAATGCTGGGTCATAGTACTGTAGACAGCTAAGTTAGTTAAAATATTATAGGCAGTCAGACAGGGCTGGGCCCTCAAAGAAGGCAGTGCAGAAGGCAACTGTGGCTGTTCCTTGAAGGCCAGGCTTCAGGACAAAGACAACTGACTACTCCCACACACTTCCCCTAAAGATGAGCAGCAGTAATTGATATTCTAAATAGGCATCAATCACCTGGGTGGGGGGACCAAGACCATAACGCCTTCCTTCCAGGAAAGGTCCCTGACCCATCCCTTCCAGGAAAAGTCTTTGTTCCTTCCTTGTGTGCCTACTACTTGACTTGTTTTCCTTTTTGACCCCCATTTAATCAATATTACCTAAGTGACTATACTTGTAGTCTTATTGGCTCACCATAGTTTTGTCCCACCTCATACCCACCTTGTGATTTTTCCACTGGATCAATATTACCTAAGTGACTTACTTGTTCTTATTAGTTGATTATAGTTTTTGTCCCACCTTACACACACACACACCCCCACACACACACCTTGTGGCTTTGCTCTATAAAACTCCCTTTAAAAGCAGGGTCCATGGGCATCCCACTTTTTGGGCCCCCCTTCTGTCTCTCTTAGAAAGTATCTTTCTCTCAATAAATTCTTCCTACTCTTAACCTCCATTGTTCCTAGAATTCATTCTTTGATTTTAGAGAATCTGAACTCAGCGAATTGGACATCTAGCAAGTTGGGAGTTTTAATATTTCCCTTATTTTATTTGGAGGTTCATATATCACAGGCCCTATATCAATAGTATTTGCTGAACCCTGCAAATACTATATTTTGCTTTGCCAGATATTTTTACCCACTTACCATTCAAATTTCTTACCAAAATATGATGTTCTGAAATTCTATCTTCAAAATTAATCACATGCTCATGTAACAGTAGACACTGACATCCACCCCTCCCCTACACACCCCCGCAAAGGATACATAGTATTTCAGGTCTCTGCTCTCACTTTTTCCACAAGCAGCTGCACTAATGGGAGGGCTGGACACAGCCTAGCAGACTTTTTAGTTATCTACAGATATGCTAATTGCTTTTAGGATTTTAAATTCCTTTTTCTTTGAAACACCAACTCAGAAAAAAATTCATAAATTGCAGGCAAAGCCATTTCTATACTTTTAGTTCTAAATTCTTGTGTGTTGGTGTTCTTCATTTAACTTAAACGAAAGAATGGACTGGTTTTGGGTATTATTGTGTATACAATCCCCTACAGCTTTTTCAGTTTATTCTCTTTCCAGTACCCTTCTCCTCTCCGCCACTCGGGGGGAAAATACAGTATAGCTCAGACCAAGAACAAAAAGAGCAGAGGAGAAAAGGGTGCTGCTACATAACAGAAGCAGAGCACATAGTCAGGTAAGGAACTCAAGGGTTCCTGAGGGGCAGTCTATGGTAGAGGCTCTAAGAATCTTTGAGAAAATTTCTGGTTATATTGAGATGAGGTCCCCATACATGTAGTAATGAGTTGGCATCTCTGGTGTGATCATTCAGCAGGAGGTACTCCTCCTTGGGGTAAAGGCTGGAATTGGCCAGTGCTTAGGCAATTGCCCTCTCAAGTCGCACAACAGCTCAACAATGACAAGAGTGCCTAATCATAGTAGATGCTAATAAATAGTTCCTGGTACCCAATGTCTGACCCTGCAAATGCCACAAAGGATTGTGGGCTGGAAAAGGTCTTCTTAGGAGAGGCATTGGGGAGGCTCCCCAATGAGAACTTGCTGAAAGTGTCAAGGTGATTAGCCTGGCCCAGAACAGAACGTCAGAGGCCAGTGGAGGGGGATTTGTCTCTCAGCTTTGTCTCCCTAGACAACCATGGTGGATGCTCAAGCTGCAGGATAGAAAACCTAGCATGAAAGCTGGCAGGCTGTTTATTTGCAGGAGTGAATTGGAGATGCAATAACAAGGTGGGGGGGGGGGGGCTGTCTCCCACTTTTGCTTGAACCCCAGGAGTAACTTTGGCCCCTTAAGTGATCTCCTCCAGGGGTGACCAAGAAAGCAGGTATGGGGCAGCCTGAATGTGGGCTCTGGTGGTCAGTGGTCTGTGTTTTTCCCAGCTTTGGGGTCTGTTGCAGAGATCAGAAATAGATATCCCTGAAGAGGGACAGAATTAAAAAGGAGAAGAAATGACAGATAATCCTTGATAGCTGGCCAAAACTTTTCTAGATGAAGGCTCTTTATAGATACACTGATACTAGGAGGAATATAATTTGAAGGCAATTTACAAAGGACTAGAAACCTATAGTAACTGGTCAATGAGATGTTGGTCAAAAAAGAAAAATACATAAAATTATATACTCACCTCCCAGAATGAACATGTTGACCCAGGATTTTAAATCTTATGACTGGGTAATTACTATCCAAATAATATTTCAGTAATTTCACAGTAAAGCACAACTAGTCTTATAACTAGAACAGCAGTTTAAACACAGTCCTGGTAACAAGGCCATCTGTTCTAGATGACTTTAGTTGCAAAGCATGGTGTAGAGTGGAATTCAATCCCATGGCACCATCCCTACTTGGCAAGGGCACTTATTAATCAACCAAGGCTCTCCCAATCAGCTTGAGGCTGCTAGCACTGCATCTGGCATAGAAACCAGAGATATTGGGGCTGGCAAAAATTAAAGTATATGATTATACAGAAGGACACAGACAGGCTGGAGCCAGGCATGAGCTCTGAGGCTGAGCATCAGAGAGGCAAACCCCAAACTACTTGTTCAAGTGCATTAGTTTTAGTTATTTATCCATTAATCTGTATCATTTTCATGACGAATATTGTACTAGTCAGTTTTCTGTCACTGTTACCAAGATATCTGAAATAATCAACTTATAAGGGAGAAAGATGTTTTTGGCTCATGGTTTCAAAAGTTTCAGTCTGTGGATATTTGGCCCAACTTCCTAAGGGTTTCTAATACCTCCCGGTAGTGCCACAGGCTGGTGACCAAGCCTTTAGCATATAGGCCTTTTGGGGACATTTATAATCCTAACCATAACAAATATTAAAGTATATTTTCATATTAACAACTAAAACTAATTTCCATGACATTTGGTCACATTGTTTTCCAGAAAGCATCTGCCCAAATGTTGTCATCTTCAGCATCTGAAGGAGAAGGGAGAAAGAAGGATGTTGAGTTTCTTTTCCTCGCAATTTGAACTGGAAGGTATCTTAGTGGTCACCTTGTCCCACCTCACTTTCTTGCAGATGAGGAAACAAAGGCTTCAGGGGCCAGACATTAGTAACTTTCCTGGGTGAGAAGACTCTGATGAGTGGAAGAGGAAACCTGGGATCCTTCTGCCTTCTCAACTCCCACAAAGAGAGTACACTCACTCTCTTATTTATGTATGCACCCGTTTTGTTTTAGTGAGATAAAATTCACAAAATGTAAAACTAACCATTTCATTTGATTATAGCCAAAAGACTGAGAAGCCTTTAAAACTAAACAATAAATTAAACCATTAAAATTAGCTATTTCCAAGTGAAGGATTCAGTGGAATTTAGTACACATAGTCACAAGGCTATGCAATCACCATCTCTCTCCAATTCCAAAATATTTCACCACCCCCAAAGAAAAGCCTATCCCCATTAAGCAGCTGTTATCCATCCTCATTTGGCAACTACAGATCTGCTTTCTGCCTTCATGGATTCACCTATTCTAGATATTTCCTATAAATGGAATCACATTATACATGATCCCTTATGACTGGCTTTCTTCACTTAGTATAAGGTTATTTTCCAGGTACATGCACATTGTACTATGTATGAGTACCTCATTTTTTATGGCTGAATAATATTCTAGTGTATAGCAATACCATGATTTGTTTGTCCACTTATCAACTGGTGGCTATTTGGGTTCTTTTTATCTTTGGACTATTATGAATAGTGCTGCTAGGAACATGTGTGCCTAAATATTTGAGTACATCTTTTCAATTATTTGGGGCATATATACCTAGGAGTGAAACTTTTGTGTCATATGGTAATTCTATGTAGTTTAACTTCTAAGGAACCACCAAACTGTTTTCCACAACAGCTGTACAGCTGTACCATTTTACATTCCCACCAGTAATCTGAGTTTTATCACCTTATTTTTTATGATGGAAACTGTCTGCATTTCTCCTGTCCCATCAAAGTCCTGCCATGTCTAAGCCTCTCCCTTCCAGGTGGTACCTGAATATTCTTTTGTGTCTGTGTTTTTTTTTGTTTTTGGTACCGGAGATCGAACTCGGGTCCTTGCACTTGCGAGGCAGGCGACAGAACCACTGGGCTAAATCCCCAGCCCTGTGTGTGTTTTTGATATACCATATTAACAGGAGGTTTATCATATATTGAATTACTTCAATTAGAGCAAGGGTCATCTTATTTATTGATCAATCACTTTGTAACATTTGATACTGTACCATATGTTTTGCAAACATTACTTCAAGTAATTCTTATAACACCACCAAGAAATAGGTATCTCCTATTGTACAAATGACAAAGATGAGACACAGAAAAACTAAGTTCACAATGAGAAAGTACTGGAGTGCAGGATGAAGGGGAGATCCCAATGGAGTAAGAGGAGAGGGGAAAGAATCATGTTATGCCTTGAGTTTGGCATAGAAATATATTTGCACTTAAGTACTCTTTTCTGTTATAACTCTTACTTAGAATACTTTCACCTACGATGACAATTTTAATCATTGGTTTCCTAACTGATACTTGGCGCAGAAGAGACATAAGCAAAACTTAGAATAAATTACTTAGTTGACTGTATTACGAGTCACTTCCCAAGTTACAAATGAGGATTTGCTTCTTGCTTTATTTGAGTTATGGCCCAAGGTTTTCAGGAATCAAATACAAATCAACACAAATCAAACACAGGAAGTGTTTGCAGCTAGGAGCTAGGGAAACAAGACAAGCCTGCCCAAAGTGACTTTAATGGTCTCGAGTACACTGGTATAAATTGGGTTAAGCAAGCATCTGACTGTGTCCCCTTCTCTGTGGAGCTGAACTAAGTCTACTCTTTCCCATGACTGAGAGGATGGGCAAAGAAAGCCACTTTCTATAGCAGCCCTTAATCGCGTCTAAGCATATAGACAAGTTCCAGTCTCATTTGTTCTTTGATAATTCTGGCCACATGCTGATTCTGAGAAATGTGACATCAGGAATATTCATTAATATTTTCCAATGCATTTCTTATTTAAGTTGAAAAGTTAAAAAAACCTTTTGCATCAACCATAAAAATACAGCAGTGTGAAATTTTAATATAGAATACTTTTGTAAAGGCTTTCCTAAGGTGTTTTATTCATTAGCATTTTACACCTTACTTTATCTTATTTGGAATAAATTTATTTTACAACAGTTTCAGATTTACAGAGAAGATATGAAGATTTATATGCAATGTTCCTATATACCTCACAGCCAGTTTTCTCTGTTACTACATCATACATCAGTATGGTTAGACCTGTCATAATTTATGAACCCATTCTGATACATTATTATTAACTAAAGTACTTGTTTTGCTCAGATTTCATTCATTTGTACTTAATGACCTTTTTATTTTCCAGGATCCTTGGGAAATTGTGCAGAGGTTGAAATAAGTTCACAGTCTTTTTAGGGAAATACAGTGGACCCTTGACTTATGAATTTGATCAGTTCCTGGGGGCTGTTTGTAACTAAGTCAATACAGCTGAGATCTGGATGTTTACCTGGGTACATGCTATAGATAGCAAGAGGCAGATTAATCTCCCATTAACCTAACTAACTCAAGTTGTTCATATGTCAGGCTGGTCATAATTTGAGGGTCCACTGTATATGCTGTTAGTCTTCTTAGCTCGTTAGCTCCTGCAGAAAATGGTTTAGAAATCCCAAGGTGGAAAGGAATGGTTACTCACAGAATATGCCTCCTTCCCTTCCTATCAGCTCATTTTGGTGGGACCATTTTCGAGGAGGTCTCTGTGCACCAAAGGGGCCCTAGGGTTTTTGTAGCTGATCTTATCCTCTTCTCTCCTGGCCTGGTGGCGGGAGCATGACACAGAGTGCTAGGCACTACCAGTCCTAGGCGTCAGTGTTCTAGCAGATCTCAGCTTTTGCCAATCTATTCACCTCCTCCCTCACTCCAGAGAAAGAGCTTGATTGGCTGTGGCTTTCAAACTTCGCTGTCCATAGAAATCACCTGGTAAACTAGTTAAACACCAATTGCTGAACCCCACCCCTAGAGCTAAGATTCAGTAGGCTTGGGTGGAGCCCATACAATGCCTGCCTATCTTTTTTTCTAACCCTTTCTTTCTCTCTTTCCTTCCTTCCTTCTTGCTGCCTTCCTTTCTCTCTCTCTCTCCTCCCCCGCCCCCCCCGCCCCCCCCCTCTTTCCCCTGGTAGTGGGGACTGAACCCAAGGCCTTCACACTGTGCTGTAGGCCTTTACATCTCTAGCCTTTTATAAATGTATGTATTATTTTGAGACAGGATCTTGCTAAATCGCTAACTTCCCCAGGTTGGCTTGAATTTGTGATCCTTCTGCCTCAGTCTCCCAGAACACTGAAATTACAGGCGTGCACCACCTCACTCTGCTTAATTTGCATTTCTGATCAGTTCCCAGGAGCTGCCTCTGCTGGTCTGGAACTACACTTTGAGACCCACTGTTTTATTTTTTTTATTTTTTATTTTTTGGTACCAGCAATCGAACTCGGGTCCTTGCACTTGCGAGGCAGGCGCCAGAACCACTGAGCTAAATCTCCAGCCCTGAGACCCACTGTTTTAATCCATCCATTCATGGCATAACCATGATGACCAATAGTGGTTTAGGGGTGGGCAGGTGATCTATACCAGCAAATTCAGTGGTTTAGACCCTAGTTGTACAATTACCTGAGAGCTTCTAAAAACAGCCCAGAGCTGGGCCCTACCCTAGACTAATAAGTTCATATTTCTGAAGATAAACCCTAGATACAGAGTTTTTAAAAATTAAATAAATAATAGTATACAATAAATTATATACATAAAATAATAACAATAAGCAAATTATAAAGCATCCTGGTGATTTAACATGCAGCAGTGGTAAGAATCACTGGCTTGCTTGAATTGAAGAGAATTGATATGGAAGGGAGAAGTCTCTTTTTCTTTCCTGCTGAACATGAAGAAAGGAAATTTAGCCTGCCCTGGCAGCTACCTTGTCACCATGAAAGGAGCCTCATCTCAGGATGAAGCCAAAACAGAGGAAGGCAGAGCAGTGTTCAAAGAACTTGGGACACTGGTGACATCACGTTGCTGCTTGTCTTATAGTTCCTGGACCCTGTCCTACCTCAGGACTTTCAGTTCTGGGGGAGAACACATTTCCTCATCTTTAAAGCCAGTGTAAGTCACTAGTAGTCTTAAGCTTTTTAATCAATAACACCCAAGAAATGCGTGGTTGCCCTGAATAAGGGCACTAAGCAGCTTCTGCTCTTGCAGATGCCTCCCCTGGTTCCAGCCTCCTGTACATTCCAGGGGACCAGCTTCCCCATCAGAAGATGGACTCAGTAGAGACCAGACCCACATGGGCCAGACAGTTCTAGTTGCAATCCTGCAGCCGAAGTTCCCTCCACCTCCACACTGCGCACTTCTAGAACTTCCCGCAAGAGAGAAAACAAAACAGCACAAGAAAACACCCAGAATTCCACCTGAAGTCTAAAATAATGAGTTTTCTCTTTCTACCTAAGCAACCCATCTCATGATAATCTAATGGGAAGTCATGTGATTATATTCATGAATTATCTTCTTAAATTGAAAACTTACATTAAATTGCAAACTAAGTACATTAGTTTCTTTTAAATATTTATAATAGGAAGATGGTAGAACATACATACATACATACTCAACACCAGAAGCTGGCTGATACAAATAAGTCCCCATCAAATGCTTATTACATAAATTTAGCATACCGGGTTACAAAACAGAATATATATATAAGGTAAAAGATAAATGTGTGTGTGTGTGTGTGTGTGTGTGTGTGTGACAGAGAGAGAGAAAAAGAGAGATTCATTAAAACGTTATTAGTGGGCCAGGGATTTAGCTCAGTGGTGCCACCACCTGTCTTGCAAGTGCAAGGTTCGATCCCCAGTACCGCCCCCCCCAGAAAAAAAAGTTATTAGTGACTGTTTCTAGGTAAGTGGGACCATTGAAATTTTTGATGTTCTATTGTTTTTGTTTTTGTTTTTCAAATGGGCACATATTACTTTTATAGAAAGAAAACAATTTAAGGGATATGGGATTGTTTTTCCTACTTGACAACAAATCTTTAATTCTTTCCTGTGCTGGTCACTGGCTTATGTGAACTAAGTTCCCTTCTTGACATGCTGCACTCTGGGTTTTTGGAGGTGGCTAAAATCCTGTGAAGTGCATTTCCCACATTTCCTTGCCAGCTGGCCTAGTTCCATGCAGCCAGTGGGAGGCACTGGTGGGAAACTGCATGAAATGAGGGAGAGATCACACCCACACCCACCCCCAACACACGCTTTATGCTTCTGGCAGTGGCTGGGGCAGGCAGCGTTGGCAGCAGTGGGGTCCTGGTACCCTTCAGCGGTTCCAGGAAGGGAATCAGTTGTCCTGGCAGTGGCCAGCTCGAACTGTATTGGTGGCTTCCCACAGTGTCAGAGGCCAGATACTCTTGGGCTGTGATAACACCCCCACCTTGCTCTGTTGCTCTAGTCATGGAAGTGGCAGTGACTTCCCACAGGTACTTCTCTTGGGGTTACCATATCTTGCCCTTTTTTGTTCCTCCAGTCTTTCCAATACATTTATTATCAATGCCTTTTGTTAAATTTCCTCTGTTTAAAATGCTTTTTTAGTTACTTTTCTCTCATTGCTGAGACAAAATATTGGACACCCAAAGTTAAAGGAGGAAAGGTTTATTTAGCTCACAGTTTGTAGAGGTTTCAGTCCAAAATCGGCTGGCTCCAAAGCAGGGTGGCACATGGTAGAAGAGCAAGAGTTCATGGTGGTGGAAGACAGCAAAAACAACAACAGAGCAAGGGGGAAGACAAGTCTCTTTCTGCCCTTTATATTGTATGCAGGGTACTGGGATTAGGGCAGTGCCAAACCAATCAGTGGACTGATTTAGTAATCACACACCCTTAATCCCAGCATTACACACTCTAGAGTCAGCCACCTCTGAAAAAAACCCCACTATGACAGCATGAGGCTTTGGGGGGTACATCTGTAACAAATGCCTACGGTGATTTCCATTTTCTGTGCTGGAAACCCATTGATATGCTCACAAATCTTCAATTCCTACACGGAATTCGTCAGCAAATTGTTGGACAAAATGGCCCCGGGGAGGTCTGGTACTCTAAATGACACCCCTTTCTCCTTGACAGGTCGTTTTGGTAAAATCAAAACTTATCCTCTCCGGGAAAGCGAAATTTAACTCACCACCCTACTCCACTACTCACCCCATCCTTATCCTTAATAAGTTTAAACTCTGTCACCAGCCCCAGCAATACAACCAATCGTCAACCCCCATGATGCTCTCCTGACACACAACCCTTTATAAACCTCACCCAGTTAGTCTTTCTCTTTCTCCATTGTTTGAGACAGCCCAGCAGCTCTGTCCCCAATAAAGCCTTGCCTCGGGTGCTCCTGTTTTGGCTGGATTTCTTTCACAAATCCTGCCAATTGTCCTGCCACTTGTAAATCCAGCTGTGCCTCTTCTCCTTGTCTCCATTGCCACTATCACCCCAGCCCACCGTCATCTTCCACTTGCATGGCTGCAACAGACTCCCTCAGACCTCACAACTTCTACCTTGCTTTTGTTCAAAATGATATAACCCCATTAGCTACTGCCGACTCCGTTCTCCAAGCTAGTTTCAAAGTCAACTTTAAGGCCATATGAAGGACAACCAGAGAATTTCCCTTCTCACTTGATCTCATTCTTGACATAGTTTTAGTTCTTACTCTCTTATAATACTCATTCCACTCATTCATTCATCAACAAATATTTTCTGTGTTCCAGGCACTGTACTGGGCACCAAATGCACAGATGAAGATGATGGAAATCCTAAGCTTCTGACGCCTTTGTGCAAAATGAAAACAGTGCATAAGGAAGCCTATGAATAACTTTGGTAAATTTAGGTAATGGTTACATTATTTTTTTTTTTTTTTTTTTTTTGTACCGGGACGAACTTGGGACCTTGTGCTTCCAAGGCAGGCACTGGAGCCACTGAGCTAAATCCCAGCCCAATGATTACATTCTTGAGAAAGTAAAATAGCTAAAGGCTGAATTCAGTGGCACAAGCCTGTAATCCTAGCTACTGAGGAGGAGCCTGAGGCAGAAAGGTCACAAATTCAAGACCACTGAACCAAGATGCATTATGTAAAGGTACAATTCCCAATGAGAAATGTAATTGTGTTGTATACCTACAATGTACCAATAAAGAATTTAATTTAAAAAAAAAAAAAAAAAAAGACCACTGAGGCAACTTAGCAAGATCCTGTCTCAAATAACATTTTTTTTTTTTTTGGTACCAGGGATCAAACTCAGGACCTTGCGCATGCAAGGCAGGCGGTGGAACCACTGAGCTAAATCCCCAGCCCAATTTGTCTTTTCGGTTTTTTTGTTTGTTTGTTTGTTTTGTTTGGTTTGGTTTTTGGTACCGGGGATCGAACTCGGGTCCTTGTGCTTTCGAGGCAGGCAGTGGAACCACTGAGCTAGATCCCCAGCCCTCAAATAACATTTTTAAAAAGGTCTGCAGATATAGCTCAGCAACAGAATGTTTGCCTAGCATGCATAAGGTCCTGGTTTCAAATTATCAGGCATCATGAAGTCTGTAGCATCCAAGAAATCTTCCCTGAGAAGGTAACATTTGTTCCAAGGCCAGAGTTTACCAGAAGGAACCAGCAGGGCTACACTGAGTCTTGTGAGGCCCTATTTAAATATGTTAAGATTATGGTGTCTTTCTTCCCTCCACATGGAGTAATGTGAAATAAAAGTAATCAACCAAGGCTTAAAATAAGTGCAAAGAAGATAAAATAAAAAGTTTCATTTCTCCCTAGTCAAATTCTTTCCAAATTATTTTTCAATTTTTAGGCTTTTACTTGCTTATTGTCCAAATATATGGCTAATCTGTTTACTAAGTTATCTAGTACTTAGGGCTATCCATGTGATAATTAGAAAACAGCATTCCAAGACAAGAACAGAACAGATGCAGACTTTGACACCAGAGTTGGTGCCCACAACCCCCTTGAGACAGGAGATTAGGGCATGGCCAAACAGCTGAGCAAGTGGGCATGTCCTGTCAATCACAGAGATCCAGGAACACATTGGCAGAATACATCTACCAAGCCCTGTCCCTGGGGCCAATCAGAAATTTCTATCTTCAATTCTTCTGAAACAAAATCAAGTAGGTTTTTTTTATAAGATGACATAGATCTGACATCAGTCTGAAGAATGGAGTATACAAAAGACCTTTGTTAACTTTGTAGCCACTGTGAACTCTGTAGCTGCTCTTACTCTGCAGAACGTACTTCTTTTCCTACCGATGATAAATGTAAAACCTCGATACCTTTTTCATGTATCTTGTCTAATTCTCTGTTTAGGATTTCAAAGACCTGGAAAGAGCCTACAGAATCCCAGAACCCAGTAACACCATGGGTGTTACCCATAAATAAAGCCTTACTCAGACATGCCTGCTCCTTTGCATGTTGTTTACGGCAACCTTTGTTCTAGGATGACTCTGAGTGACTGTCTCCCTAAACATTGTTTCCTTTTGGCCTCTCGCAGGGCAGCTCAACATGCAGCACAACAGAAACCTTAAATCAGGCAAAGCCTAAATATTTACTATGTGACCTGTTACAGAAAAAGTGTGCCAACCCCCAGGCATGCATTTATTCACTTTTGAGGTGAGATCAGGAGATGCTGGCCAATTTTCAGCTGTTGGGGAGGGGGGGGAGGACATGATTTTTTTTTTTTTGAACTTTTTATTTTTTGGTACTGGGGATCGAACTCGGGACTTTGTGCTTTTGAGGCAAGTGGTGGAACCACTGAGCTAAATCGCTGGTTCATTTTTTTTTTTTTAAAGGTGACTTCAGCAGCGAAGAAGAGAATGGCTGGTGGGATGGGGGAAGCCATAATCATCAGAGCTCCTCAAGGGAGAGACCTTTGGCTGAGGTGATTTTTCTCCTCAAAGGGCTCTTGGTGTCCTTCTGAATTGCACCCAGCTTTTGTGACCACCCCACTGCAGATGGCAAGTAGTAGGTCATCACCCAAGCATTGACAGACCAGCTATGAATCACAGCTCCCACTACCCTCTCCTTGATTTTTATGAATTGGCTAGGAGGATTTGAGAATTTAAGGAGACACATTTGTGAACAGACAGATGAAGAGGTGGACAGGGTGAGGCAGGGCAGGCAGGGGAAGAGCTTCTGTACCCTTTTTGGGTCACTGCACTCCATCCTCAAGTCACCTCTATGCATTCAGTGACTCCAAAGCTCAGAGTCTGTGGTTCCAGAGTTTTTATGGTGCTTAATCACCATCACCCTCACCCCAGGGGTTGTGGGCAGGGCTGAACATTCCAACTCTAATCCTCTCCTCTCTGGGTCTTTTTTGGTGACTGGCCCCACACTGAGGCTATCTAGCTGGTTTCTAAATCAGCTCATTAGCATAAACTCAAGTGTTATCCAATGGGTCTTATTATAAATAACAAAAGGCTCCTATCATTCAGGAAATTCCGGGGGTTTTAGGAGCTCTGGGACCAGAACCAGGGACAAAGACCAAATACATTTCTCTAGATAACCAGATACCGTGAGCCTTCCCATCTGATTAATCATGTGTTTGTGAGGCTGCTCACATGCCCTTGCCAGAGTCAGGCCTTCAGAGGGAACTCAAACTTCCATATCACATTTCCATTCAGGACCTCTGCCAGCCATCAGAGCCATGTGGAATATGTCCTGGCTTTTGGGGACAAGCTGGTGCAACCCTGGGAGGCTAAGGACAGAGTTCTGGTGGTGTGACCCCACACCCCACACCCCCTGCTCCATGGTCCCCAAGACAGTGCACAGAGCCTTCTGGGCTTTGTGGAGGAACTTACCTTTGCAGGCTTCCCTGATCCCATGCTGGTCTCTTTCTCCAACTTGGGACAGCCACCTTTCTGTCTCCTGCTTTCTTCTCCAAGTATGGCTTCCTATTGGGAAAGGGAGCAGAGTCAGGCTGTGCAGGGTCATGGGGCTGGCGGGACTTCAGAATTTCCTTGATTGATGGGGAGTGGCCAGTTGTGCCACGCTTCCTTTGTTCGTATTATAACTGCATTCAAGGCTCATTTCCAATTTTTAAATAAATTGACTTCTAAGCCAGTGTGATTTGAGTTGAAATCTTCTGTGAAAGGACTGTGGGAAGGTACTTTTGCTTCATAAGTCTGACCACAAATCAAAGGAAGGTAGAGAGTGCCTCAGAGGCACCACGAAATAATAACAAAAAAGAAAATTTTATATAGTAGGGTTTTTGAGGGGTTTTGTTGTCGTTGTTGTTTTCTTTGGTTTGATTTGTTATTTTGTTTTGTTTGCAGTACTAGGAACTGAACCAAGGGCCCCAGGGCCTTCACACTGAGCTACATCCCCAAACTTTTTACATTTTTTTATTTTGGGACAGGATTTCACTAAATTGCCCAGGCTGGCCTCAAACTTAACATCCTCCTGCCTCAGGTTCACATAACTTCTCTTCCTGATATATGTGCCTGTCATCGCCCCTGCTGGCTAGGTTTACTCCTCGACTTTCTCCAAACCTCCCTAGCAACAGCGTGTATTTTAATATTATTGATAGCTAAGTTAGGTAGAAATATTATAGGCAGTCAGACAGGCCCTCAAGGGAGTCAGTGCAGAAGATGAGAACACATTATACCTGTGGCTGGAGGCACATCTCTCAGAGGCCAGGCCTCAAGGTAAAGGCAGAATGATCAGGCCTACATGCCTCCCGGGGTGGGGGTGGGGGGGAATGTAAGATAAGTGGTATCACTTGGTCAAATAAAGTCTAGATAGACATCAGTCACCCAGGTGGGTGACCAGGACCTCCTGATCCATCCCTTCCTAAAAAGGTCTTTGTTCTTTCCATATACCTTTGCTACGTGACCTGCTTCCCTATTGGATCAATATGACCTAAGTGATTATATTTGTAATCTTATTGGTTGATCATAGTTTTGACCCACATCGTAACTGCCTCGTGATTCTGCTCTATAAATCTGCCTTTGAGAAGTGGGTTCATTGGCAACTCACTTTCAGATCCTCTTCTGTCTCTCAGGAGCGCTCTCTCTCAATGAATTTTTCCTACTTGTAACATCCATTGTTCCTTAGAATTCATTCTTCAATTTGGGGGAACAAAAAGTCAGTGTATCTGACATCTGACAAGTTTGGGAGTCACATTTATTCCCCTATATCAGAAGGAAGGATGGATTAGGAAAGTAAATGGAATCATGTTTTTCAGAACTGCCTGTCCAGAGCTTGCATCCCTCCCCCTCGAGTTTTTAAATATTTTCTGCCTTCTTTTTTTGTTGTTGTTTAATGTGGTGAAAATCACATAACTTCTCTTCCTGATATACTTGCCTGTCATCTTCCCTGCTGGCTAGGTTTACTCCCTACCCTCCTTAAACTTTCTCCAAACCTCCCCAGCAGGAGCATGTATTTTGTCTGACAACTGGCAAAAATGAAACACACCAAGAGTGGATACCAGGTAATTTTAAAAAGACAAAAACTGTTTAAAAGCTGCTTGCCCTCAAGAAGTTTAAGCCCCTCAGGGAATGTTGCTATCATCTGGGTAAATATGAGATTAGGAAGAGTGGTTTTGCTGCAATTAGAGATCAGGAGAGCCAGGGAGAGGAACCAATAGATGCAGGTGTGAGACTGGGCTGTCCTAGCAAATTAGGGGCCCATCATGTGTTCAGAGAACTAGACTGTCAAAGGAGGGAGGTGCTCACAGAGGCTCTGCTGTGCAGATTTTTAAAAAATATTATCAAGTAGCCAGTGAGGACCCCCCCCCCCCCGGGACGCCCACCAGCCTGCAGCTCAGCCACGGGCAGAGCAGGCTTGGGCTGACTGCACCCTGCTCAGTCCGGCTTGCTCCGCCCACTTGCAACCAGGAGACATAGCTTGAGACCCAGCTGGAGACCTAACAGAAGACCTAGCTGAAGTGAACAACGGAGAGAGGGCCTCTCTCAGGCTCCCTGATGAAAACTGAAGCCCACTGCAAAAGTGAAGAGAATCTCTGCAATAAAGGCACACCAGACCACCATGCTTGGTAAGTTGGAGGGATCATCACTTCCCATCAGAACCTGGACTATCTTCAGGGGAAAGGCAGCTGGAACCTGCAATAGAACCTTGCACAGTTCAACCATGCAGGAGGACAGGGAGCTCAACTTGAGACTTGCAGCCAGAAATCTGCCTGAATCTCATGGGTCTGTGACTGGCTTACTGAGACTCATTGACTTATATCTGCACACTGCTGCCCACATTGTCTATTGTGACAGCACAGACATACCCTGAAGGAGGCCCTTCATTTTTATCTTTATTTGTTATTTTCAAAACTATCACTATTTTTTTGCTCTTATTTTTAATTTTTTTCTTCTTTGCTACTCTTTAAAAATTTTTATTTTTCTCATTTTTCTTTCTTTTCTCTTTTCTATCTCTCTCTCTCTCCCTCTCTCCCTTGCTGTCCCACATTGTTCTTCATCTCCCTTTGTGTTTCTGTTCTGGCCCTAATTCGTATTTCTTCATCTTTCTTTTCTTCTCTTTCCTTCTCTTGCCTGTGCCCTCTGGCCTCACTGCTAACCTTCCCCTATCCTTCTGCTTACCTACTGCTCCCTCTCCAACTTCTAACTTTCCATCCCGAAGGGTAAAGTTACTATATTGAAGAGTTTATTCACTATAAACATGTGTTCGGTTGGTCCTTGATTTTAATTTAATTCACATAGTTAAAGGTGATAGATTAATAACTACCACAAACTGTCATTTTCTAACCTATACTTGATGTTATTGTGTTGCTGATTGTATCACTTGGGCTAAGGTGTTGTGATTGATCTAATCAGTTCCTTCCTGGTATAATGAAAATGAGATAGCCTCAGTGCCATTAGAGACTCAAAACCTAAAGACCAGTTATATCTGGAAGACACCTCTGAGAAGCAATCATTCCATAAGGGTTCTAAATACATTAACAAAGATACTTACAATAAGCAACTTCAAAATATCAACCCAGGAACTAAACCAAGGACAGTACTAAAAACAAAAATGAGAAGACATTTAAGTAAGGCCCAAACTCGGACTTCCACCTGACAAAAGGCAAATTTGGGGGGAAACAAGGTGGAAAAGTCTGATAATCAACCACCTGGACACCCTGAACTGATAGCACAGGAAGTAACAAAACAGATGGATGAGGCTCTAGAAAAATTCAAAACAGAGATAATCTCCCAGATAACTACAGACATGGTGAGCAGAGTGAAAGACATGATTCGAGGCTCTGGAACAGAAACAGATAAAAAAATAGATGAGCTCAGAAATATACTGGAAGCGACAAATGCCCAGCATAAGAAAGAAATGGAAACCATGATCACCCAACATAAGAAAGAAATGGAATCCATGAAACAGATTCAAACAGATATACAGGAGATCAAAAACTCTACTGAAAACATGCAGAGCAGATTAAGGGAATCTGAAGATAGAATATCAGATGTAGAAGACAGGATTGAGGTTAAGGACCATGAAAACAGAGATTTCTTAAAAATAGTAAGGGACCATGAGAAATCAATCCAGCACCTGGTAGATGATGCAAAGAAGAATAAGATAAGACTGACAGGAGTCCATGAAAAAACAGGAGAAAGTACAATTGACATTAAAAAAAACCGTTCACAGAAGTAATAGTAGAAAACTTCCTAGACAGAGGTGGAGAATTGGACATACAGATAAGTGAGGCATATAGAACTCTAACTAGCCATGATCAAAAAAAATCTACACCTAGACATATAAAGATCCCAGAAACCCAATAGAAGAACAAAATCCTCAGGCAGTTAGAGAAAAGAAACAAATCACCTACAAAGGAAAGCCCATCAGAATCACAGCAGACTTCTCAACACAAACCCTCAAATCAAGGAGAGCCTGGAGTGAAGTATTTCAAGCCCTAAAAGAAAATAACTTCCAACCTAGACTGTTGTATCCTGCAAAATTATCTTTCAAAATTGATGGGGAAATTAGATACTTCCATGACAAAGAACACCTGAGAAATCTCATGAACACCAAACCAGCACTCCAAACAATTCTAAGCAATATCCTAGAAAAAGACAATGAAGGTGACAACTCCATGAGGCCCAACACAGGGAAGCCACCGAGCAAGGTAAGACACTAAAGGGAAAGGGGGAAAAAATAAGAAATAAAAGAGCCAGCAACAGCAAAACATCATGACAAGGATGAGCCAATATCTATCAATTATAACTATCAATATTAATGGCCTCAATTCACCAATCAAAAGAAATAGACTGACAGAATGGATTAAGAAGCAAAATCCAACAATATGCTGTATACAAGAAACACACCTAACTCAAAAGGAAATCCATAGACTGAAAGTAAAAGGATGGAAAATAGTTCTCCACGTGACAGGAACCCTGAAAAAAGCAGGGGTAACAATCTTACTTGCACACATAGTAGATTTCAAACCAAAACTAATTAAGAGAGACAAAGATGGTCACTACATCCTTGTGAAGGGAACAATCCAAGAGGAAGAGATGAAAATCCTAAATATATATGCACCAAATATGAATGCCCTCAACTATACAAAACAAATATTAATGGACATGAAAAATCAAATAACCACTAATACAATTGAAGTGGGGGACTTGAATACCCCACTATCACAAATAGACAGATCATCTAGACAAAAAATAAACAATGAAATTTTATTACTGAACCAAGCTATTGAACAAATGGACTTAATGGAAGTTTACAGAGTGTTTCACCCCACAAAATCAGAATACACATTCTTTTCAGCTGCACATGGGTCATTCTCCAAAACAGACCACAAGCTAGCTCACAGGACATGCCTAAGTAAATGTAAAAGAATTGAAGTTACCCCCTGTATATTATAAGACCATAATGCAATAAAATTGGAGATCAATAACATGAGAAATCTCAAAACTCCCACAAACACATGGAAATTCAATAACACCCTCCTGAACAGCCAATGGGTCACAGAGGAAATTAAAGAAGAATTAGACAGTTTCTCAAAGTAAATGATAATGCCAGTACAACATACAGGAATCTATGGGACACAATGAAAGCAGTTCTACGAGGGAAATTCATAGCAGTGAATGTCCATATTAGGAAAACAGAGAGAACTCAAATAAATAACCTAATGCAGAACCTCAAGCTCCTGGAAAAAGAAGAGCACAATAAACCCAAAGTTTGTACAAGAGAGGAAATTATAAGGATCAGAGCAGAAATCAATGCAATGGAGACTAAGAGAATGATACAGAAAATTAATGAATCAAAGAGTTGGTTTTTCAAAAGAATAAAGAAAATCGAAAAACCTTTAGCCAACCTCATCCAAAAAAAAGGAAAGAAAAGGCTCAAATCCATGCAAAAAAGAACAAAAAAGGTGAAGTCACAACAGACCCAGCAGAAATCCAGAGGATCATCAGTACCTACTTTGAGAACCTGTACTCTAATAAAATGGAAAACACAGAAGAAATGGACAGATTCTTAGATACATTTGAATTGCCAAAGTTAAATGAAGAAGATATAGAAATTCTAAACACCCCAATTATAATGAGTGAAATTGAAAATGTAATAAAAAATTTAACAACAAAGAAAAGCCCAGGTCCTGATGGCTTTATGCTGAATTCTACAAGACATTTAAAGAAGAACTATCACCATTACTCTTTAGACTCATCAAGGAAATTGAAAGGGAAGCAAGGATTCCAAATTCATCCCTGGAAGCAAGTGTTACTTTGATTCCAAATCCAGGAACAGACCCAACCAAAAAGGAGAACTACAGGTCAATCTCCCTAATGAAGATAGAAGCAAAAATGCTCAACAAGATACTGGCAAACAGAATACAGAGGGTCATCAAGAAGATCATACACCCTGACCAAGTCAGATTTATCCCAGGGATGCAAGGGAGATTCAACATTCGTAAATCAATAAATGTAATATACTATATTAATAGAGTCAAGGACAAAAACCATATGATCATCTCAATAGATGAAGAAAAGACTTTTAACAAAATCCAACACCCATTCATGATAAAAACCCTACAGAAAATTGGAATAGAACATCTTTATCTTAACCTGATTAAGGCTATCTATGAAAAACCAACAGCCAACATCATACTAAATGGTCAAAAACTGAAAACTTTCATGCTAAAATCAGGAACAAGACAAGGATGCCCACTATCACCACTGCCATTCAATATAGTTCTGGAAACATTAGCCACAGCAATTAGGCAAGAGAAAGAAATAAAAGGAATAAAGATAGGAAAGGAAGAAGTTAAACTGTCATTATTTGCTGATGATATGATACTTTACATAGAAGACCCGAAAAACTGTGCCAAAAGACTTCTAGAGCTAATTGACAGATTCAGTAGAGTAGCTGGATACAAGGTCAACACTCAAAAAACCATAGCCTTCTTGTACACAAATAACAGACTTGCTGAGAGAGAAATTAGGGAAATAATTCCTTTTACAATAGCATCCAAAAAAATGAAATATCTAGGAATCAATCTAACAAAGGAAACAAAAGACCTCCACACTGAAAACTACCACACTCTGAAAAAAGAGATCAAGGAGGATATAAGAAAATGGAAAGACATCCCTTGTTCCTGGGTAGGAAGAACCAATATAGTGAAAATGGCCATACTTCCAAAACTATTATATGGTGCAATGCCCATTGACATTCCAAAAATATACTTCACAGAACTAGAGAAAACAATCCAAAAATTCATTTGGAACCAGAAGAGACCTAGAATAGCAAAAGCAATTCTAGGCAACAGAGACATGGCAGGGAGTATTACAATCCCCAACTTGAAACTATACTACAAAGCTACTGTGATAAAAACAGCATGGTACTGGCAAAGAAACAGACTCAAGGATCAGTGGAATAGACAGAAGATGCAGAAACAACTTCAGACATACTCAGCCACCTCATCTTTGACAAGGGAGCCAACCACCATCATTGGAGGAAAGATAGCCTATTTAATAAATGGTGTTGGAAAAACTGGATTTCAACCTGCCAAAGATTAAAACTAGACCCATACCTATCACCATGCACTGAACTAAGATTGAAGTGGATTAAAGATCTAAATATTAAGAGAGAAACACTAAACTTGCTGGAAGATAATTTAGGTAGGACTCGTGAAGACATTGGGATAGGAAAAGACTTTATGAACAAAACCTCAGTAGCATGGGAACTAGCAGAAAGAATCAACAACTGGGATCTCTTCTTATTAAAAAAGCTTCTGCACTGCAAGACAAACCACCAACAGAGCTAAGAGACAACCTACAATGTGGGAAAAAAATTTTAGCAACTGTACCTCAGACAAAGGACTCCTATCTAGAATATATAAAGAAGTGAAAGAAATCAGACCCCCCCAAATTCAAAGACCCAATTCAAAAATGGGCATCTGAAATGAACAGACATTTCTCCGACAAAGAAGTAAAAGCAGGAAATAAATACATGAAAAAATGTTCAACATCACTGGTCATTCGAGAGATGCAGATGAAAACAACCCTGAGATTCCACCTCACCCCAGAAAGAATGGCTGCTATCAAGAAATCAACCAATAACAAATGCTGGCAGGGCTGTGGGGAGAAAGGAACCCTTCTCCACTGCTGGTGGGAGTGCAGACTGGTGCAACCACTGTGGAAGTCAGTATGGAGATACCTCAAAGAACTAGGACTGGAAGTCCCATTTGACCCAGCTATTCCCCTGCTGGGGATCTTCCCCAAAGAATTAAAAAAATCATACCACAGTGATATATGTGTACCCACATTCATAGCAGCACAATTTGTAATAGCTAGAACTTGGAAGCAGCCCACTTCCCCATCAACTGGAGACTGGATAAAAAAAAATGTGTGTTTTCTTTTTAAGAAAATGGAGTACTAGTCAGCCATAAAGAATGAGAAACTAGAGACATTTATAGCTAAATGGATGCATATTGAGGACATACCCTTAAGTGAAATAAATAGGACACACATGTGTAAACACTGAATAGTTTCTCTAGTGTGCGAAACCGAAAGTGTAAATCAGGACTAAAAAGTATAATAGATAATGTGAAATAGGAAGAAAAGGGGCAAAGGGGAAGGGGAAGTAGGAAGGGTAGGTGTTAAGAAAGAAGGGAATGGAATTAATGTGAGAAAAAGAAAAAATGGAAACAAAATCTTTGTAAATAGAGAGGGAAGGAGGGATTGAAGGGAGGGCAGGGGAAGGGGGAAAAAATAAGAACCAAGATGGATTATGCAAAGCTGCAAATTTCTAATGATGAATGTCATTATATTGTATACCTAAAATGTACCAATAAAATTAGTTTAAAAAATATTATCAAATGTGGCCCTTAAAGGGGGAGCTATTTTAGCTATGGTCATCCAGGAAGGTGCCTCTACATAGGTGTCAAGTAAATGGAAATTTAATTTTATGCAACGATCAGGAGACAAATAGTGGATTCATAAGGCTCTGGAGCAGGAATGTGCTGGGTATGTTAGAGGAACTGAAAGAAGCCCCAGTGAGCAGAGTACCTGAGAAGGGAACTGCCAAGGATGAATCTGAGACCTAGGCATGGCCCCAGTCAGGAAGGGTTTGAAGGCCAGGGTCAAAAAAATGCTGAGAAGGCAATTTTAGTATCTAAATATTATTAGAGGAGCACTCTAATAATTATCCTAGTGCAAGGTAGAATTGGCTCTGGAAAGATTCACCAGGGAGTTTCCTAACCTTGGAATTTTTCAGACAGGAGAGTAACAGAACTGGATGGAAACCCTGCAGAGGAAACTCAAGCTTTTCATGAGGTTGGAGTAGTTGACATTTATCTCCTTTCTAAGCATATCAGGATTCTGAGAGTTTCTGTGATATCCCTGGTTTTCTCTTTTCTCACAGTTTTCTCTCTTCTTTTTCTATTCTTAAATAATCTCTTTCTCTTCATTACCCTCACCCATGTGATAGTATAGTACTGACAATGGTTTATTCTTGTCTCCACTGATAGCATTAAAGGCCAAAGTTATCTAGTGTTTATATGGAAATATCTCTCCTTTCAGCAATACTTGTTTCTATGTAGAGCTTACAGGACCTGTCATTGGACCCTGTTTGACCTAGGAATTCCTGAGAACAGGAGCCACATCTTTTCCCTACTGTGTTGTATTCTGGTTCAGAGACATGGCTCCACTAGGCACTCAATTAACAGGTGAGACTAATATGCATTTACAGGCTGTGTTTGCAAAATGGCTAATTGGTGACAGCATGACTTCTTGTTAATAGCTGAGATCTAGAAACAGAGAGCATACAACTGGCCTGAGGAGACAAGATGGGAAATTGATTTGGGAGGCTTCCCTGTCTATGAGTGAAAGCCATAATTATTGATGGGATCGCAAAAGCATAATGCAATAGAGTGTTCAGAGGGGAATGGAAATAAAACATCCTTGAGATTTCTGGCTTAGGAACACTTTCAAAGCTATAGGCAGACACCATCACACAATATTAGATTTATAGAGAAGCCAGGTAGGATCTGACACAGAGATGGAGAGGGAAATGGGAAGAGGACAAAACTCTCAGAGTTGATGACCAGTGATGAAGCAGCCCAGTAGGGGAGCTGGGAGAGAAAAGATAAAAAGAAGTTGACACATGCTCAAGTCCTTTTCTAAACCAGAAACTACTATATGCGTCATAAATTTTGCCTTACTTAATTCACAGCAGCTCTTTGGGTTAAGAACTTATTATTCCAGCTTTGCATTTGTGGAAATTAAGGCTGCTCAGAAAAGTCAAGGAGTTTCTCCAAAGGAACCCAGGTAGACAGAGCTGGGATTCAGAACCACTCTGATCGCGCAGCCTCACTTCTTTGACTTCATCTGAGAAGTGAAGTTCTCCTGTTCTCACAGACCATTGGTTGGCAGGCCAGGAGACACCAGGAGGTCTCCACTTGAGGGGAGGATGTGCTTTCTTCCATGGGAACAGGCCCAGCAAAGATGTTCTGCTCTTGGTTGAAAAAGGGAAAGGAGATTCGCAGGGGTCATCATTCTCTTGGCTCCTCCCCACCCCCACATTGCAGCTGCAGCCAAGCTAACATTGTTTGTTTTAGTGCCACGTCTTATCCAAATAATATCCCAGTGTTTCCTCAAAGGAAGACATCAGTGTGCTTAGCTTGGATGCCTTTTCTTTCCAATTTCTTGTTTCCTGGGATCCACGTTCTCCTAACACATTTCTCTTCTGTACACAACTACCACACTTATTTGGGAAACTGAAATTCTACACAAAGAAGGAAGATGCCAAAATGGTTTCTCTCTCTCTTTTTTTTAAGCTACCATGGATTTACTTTGAGACAAAGTGGTTCTGCTTAGATGCATTGCTGTAGAATTAGATATCAGGCATTAAGAATCCTAATTACAGCCAGGTGTGGTGGTGCATGCCTTATAATCTCAGCACTCTGAGAGGATGAGGCAAAAGCATCCCAAATTCAACCCCAGCCTGGCTTATTAACTTAGTGACTTATTGAGACCTTGTATCAAGAAAAAAAGAAAGCAAGGAAGGAAGGAAGGAAAAGGGCTGTCAATGTAGCTCAGGCAAAGGCCCTGGGTTTAATCCCCAGTACCTAAAAAAGAGTCTTAATTTTTGCTCACCATTTATATTTAATAATTTTTTTATACATGAACAAAGAAAAACATTTGCAAATGGGGTGGGGGGTTAAGCAATTAAAAAATACCAACAAACAGGAGTTGATTTTCTTCTTTTAAAATAAAATCAACAAATCTATTTCACATGATAACTAATTCATTTTATTCCTTGCTTTCCATAGTCTTGTTACAGTAGGCATATAAAGTGCATTGATAAAGCTGTTATTAAAAAATGAGTTCTAACAAAAAAAATTACAAAACAGTAGCCAGGGATGTAGCTCAGTGGCAAAACGTCTGCCTTGCAAGCACAAGGTCTTGAGTTTGATCTCTGGTACCGCAAAAACAAAAAAGCAACAACAACAAAAAACCAGTGGATAATCTCTATGTAATTCCTGAGTTTAGAATACACCAATAGCCAGTAGAGAATGAAAGTGCTAGCTGAGTTATGCTAGGTCCTTAAAGAAGTTTCTCTTTTCTAAGCCTTTGAATGTCAGTCCTGTGCTCCTTCACAGTTAACCAACATGGCCCCAGTTCTGCCACTCAGTTACTAAGTGTGTGAGGCTTGGACTCTCTGGATCTCTGAGTTTTAGGCTCCTCACCTATCCTGTGAGGGGCACAAGACGTGTCAGATTCTCCCAAATACTACCTCTCATGGTTCTCCGTAAACTTTACATTCTACCAATTTTCCCCCTTCATTTTAGGGCTGCCTGGTGTGTGGACTGCTGTGGGTTGAGTGTACCCTCTAAAGGCTCATGCACTGAATGCCTGCTACTCTGTGTGGCAGTGTTGAGGTGGTTGCAGCTTGAAAAGGTGAGGCCTAATGGAAGGTGGTTAGGTCATTGGAAAGAGGACTCCTGCCCTTGAAGAGAATTATGCAGCTCCCAAGGGACCCCACTTAGTTCCCTCGAGAGGGAGTTGTTATAAAAAGAGCAAGCATGGCTCCTGAATCTTTCTGGCTTCCCACCTCACCATGTGTTCTCTTCACTCTCTTGATATTGTGATGCCATCACCATGAGGCCCTTTTTGAGAGGTAAACAGATGGGGCTACCTGATCTTGAACTTTCTACTGTCAAAACTCTGAGCTAAATAAACCTTTTTTCTTTATCAAACATCCAGGCTTGGGTATTTTGTCAAAGCAACAGAAAATGGACTAAGACACAAGCAATGCTAGGATTTTGTAGGAGACACATCTGGTCTACTGGTGCTTTTCTTTTTCAGATACATATGCTCTACCCATAAAACACCCCACTACTGCCCATACAGGGCTCCTTTTTCAGCAGAACTTTTTTCTCTCTAACATGACTCTGATGTCATAAAAGTTAGTTATATTGTGAACTTAAAGATCATGGCTCAGTTTTATTTAAACTCTGACAATAAATCATTTCACATACAAAATTATCTAGAATTTGGGCTGGGGATGTAGCTCAGTGGCACAGTGCCTACCTGGCAAGTGCAAGGTCCTGAGTTCGATCCGGAGTACCACAAAAAAAAAATCTAGAATGTATTTCTGGTTTTGGTTGCTCTGATTCTTTTGGTTTACAATTATTTTTATTTGTTCTTTTACATGAGTGATAATAATATTGCTTCTCAGCCTTTTGGCTAAGAGCAAGTGAAAATAATAGTAAACTAGTCACAGAACCTATATTTGCATAAATTTTGTGGTGATAAGTGTTCATTTGATGAACTTTGGTGATTTTCTTCAAGGCAAAATACTCTTGGAAAAAGTTAGAAGTTTATCTTTAATTCCTGTTTTAGACATGTTATAAACTTGCAGATTTATTTCCCAGTTGATTCAATCTGCCATCTCTAAATCTTTAGGGAGAATTACAGAAATGAAGATAAAATCTTGGTAATTTATTCAATTTTATCACTTCTACTGATCCCATAAAAAGACTCCATCTGTCAAATTATCCTTTCTTTAAAAAAAAAACTTTTCATCATTTTCTTTATATGGGTATGTTGAAAATGAGTAGTTTAAGTATCTGTGTCATGAAAACTATTGACGTTCCAATAAAATCTGTTCTTTTTAAATTAGCTGTTCTTTAAGCCTCTTTTGAGAGGAAAACTTCAGCTTCTATCATTTGCTTATAATTTGCTTGTGCAGCATGGGATTTATTGCTTTGGGTGAATATATTATGGCATATTTGAGAAGTGTAGAATAAAATATTCTTATGTTAACATATACTGTGATTTGGATTCCAATCCATAATCAGTACATCTTTCTCTTTAAAATATCTGCCTAATTTTTCTTGAAAGCACAAATGGTAAGAATAAAAAGAAAAGAGACTTCATTGAATTCCATCTTTGATCATTTATTTTAACCCTTGTTTCTGTAATAGTAGGCTGTGTGAATGCTCATGCACCTAAGCATCTGAGCTCTGTTAGACAAAGACTGCCTGCTCCCATGAGGTTTGTTTTCTAATTTTAATTGAGTCCTCATCATACTAATCTTTGGTTAGCACTCTCATTTTCTTAGTGCCAGAGCTTCACTTTTCCCCTTAAGGTCCCACCTTGGATTGTGAGATGAAATATAGGACACTTGGTTAAATGTGAATTTCACATAAATTATTATTATCATTATTATTATTATTTATTGTACAGAGGATTAAACCCAGGACCTGCTCACAGGGCTACACCCTAGCCTTTTTTATTTATTTATTTTTTTTTTAAATTTTGAGAGCACTCATTAAATTGCTCAGTTGCCCAGACTGGGCTCAAAATTGGGATCCTCCTGCCTCAGCTTTCCAGAATGCTGACTCTACAGGTATGCGCCACCATGCCTGGCACAATGAACAATTTTTTTGAGTATGCTCCATGCAATATTTAATGTGTTCTATATTTTTAGTGCTAAATTTGACAACCCTGCTCCTAATCCCTCTTCTTCTCATAGCTAACTTTGTCTCATAGTAAAAATTTGTCCTATACTTCTTGCCATCTCCTACACATTTATTTACCTAAAAATATAACCATCCCCCTCTCCCCCTCCAGTTACTGGCCTTAACAAGACTAGACTCCTTGCTGAGCTCCTGACCACCCCTTCCCTGCCATCTACTGTGTTAGATGTCTGACCCCAAGTGCAGAGCCATAGACTGTACCACAATATGAATGATCTACAGAGACCATGGATGGAAGGAAAAGCAGGTTGAAATGTATGGAACCAGAAGCCAGTCCATGGAAAACTCTTCTGAATTTTATAACTCATGCAAGAAAAAAAGCTGATAGTTTTCTCAAATTTAACAACAATCTTAATCATGTACAAGGCATTATCAATAATTGTTGTGATGCTAAAAGAAATCTTTAATTATCAATTTTTAAAAGTTTAAATGAGCATGCAGGAAGAAAGATTGAATTATCTTGTTTACCCAATGCCAAGTACAAAACCATTGTTAAATGAAGAGGTGATTAACAACTACAAAGCCAAAAATTGGGGGAAAATTATTTTGAGGTATTTTTTAAAAGCCCACTTTTTAAATTATGCAATTTTCTAGATTTTGTGATGTTTGTATAAGTTAACTTTTTAAAATTTGTAATTCCTGTCATTTATTTTCTCATTTAAAATAAATATTTGTGTGCCTGATTTTGTATGTATAATTTTGTGTTCTTTCTCTTAAAATGGGTCCCCCACCATTATATGAGCTTCAAGGTCCCTTCTAAACCTGAATTCATCCCTAGAAGGGAATACAGAATAGGAATTGCAAACCAAGTCATCATCCCCAAGGTGGGGAGCTTAGAGCGCACATGGGATGGAAAGGTAATTTTCTAGGTCAAAGATCTAACAAATCTCTTGGTGGAAGCAAGATGTGAACTTGATAAATTCCAGAGAGGAAAAGCACATGCCTTTGGCAGTTCTTCCTGGTGTTTCCTCCAGGAATATTCCTGGAGTTCTCTTCATTGACAAGTCAGGTCCATCTTGGAATAAATGGCTCCTCTTCCTCTGCTCAGTCTTCAGGTTATATTCTTCAGTATTATGTCCTTGCCCTTCTCCTCTTACTCCTTACAGTTAAAAATTAACCACATGATCTCACTTCCAAGTTTTTAATTTATGACTACGATCAAATGATTTTCACCTCTACTTCTAGGACTCACCTTTCTCCCAAGCTTCAAGCTCACTGACATGTTTTTTGAGGCATTTCCCAGCTCACAATGACCCCTAACTGCCTCCCTCCATCACAACAGAAAGACCTCATCAGCCATTTTGTGTACCTGCCTCTCAGCCCCAGCTTTTTGGGTCAGGGGCAGCTGTCTGACCAGGCTGGGTCACTCAAAGCCCGTTTCTTGATCAATTTAGAATTGGGAGAGAAAGCGAAAGATCTATTGCCTTAACCTTCCTTAGAGAGCTGTGTTAAGATTGAGTTGCAAGGCAAGACTCCCCATAGCAGAGGGACAGGAGAACCAATGTGCAGGGAAACCGAAGAGCTGGTAGGTGCACAAGGAGAGGCAGAGGTGACCAACAGGCAGAACAGGTGCCTGCTCTGTGTCAGAACTCTCCCTCCCCCAAATCTCATTGACAAGATACCTCAGTACCCAACAGCAAATTTCTCCTTTGATCTTAAGGTAGTGGGAGCAGGTTTCTGATACCTGATACTCAGAAAGGTACATCGGTTAGCTATAGCCACCATGTCACTGTAAGCTTAGATAAATCAACCCAAAAATATGATGAAAAGAATTCCCTGTTCCAAGCAGGAAATCCCATCATTAGAATGTTTTAGGGGCATCCAAGAATTTTTTTCCAGGTAGAATTTTTGAAGCTCACTTCAATTTGATTCAGAAAAACTACATTGTTAAGCCTCGTGTCAGCTGCATTACAGTCATTTGGATCACAGTCCAGCTGTTTTTTTATGGATATATAACTTGATGTAAATTGGATTTCTTTATAGAAGATTTAAATTAGTCCATATGCCCTGCAGTCATAGCATGAGCTACAAATTGATACAAATTATCCTCATAGGGTATACCAATAATAATTATGAGAAAAAAATTTCTAACTTGGCATCTTATATTGGACTATACATAACAATCTCTATTTAAATTTTTAAAAACTGCTTTTACCTAAAGACATAACATAGTATTGTTTTGATAACCACCATTTTCTAAAATGACTGTTCAACTGCATCTTAAAGAACTTAAGAATGTGGAGAAAAATTCCCATAAATATAAAGTGTATAGTAGAATGGTTAATTTGAAAAGTTTTTGAGAAAAGGAAACTTTAAAAACTCTACAAGATAATGTGCTAGTATATATATCGCAGCATTATCTAAAAATTAGAAACAAATTAAATGTCCAATAATAAGATGTTGGTTAAATAGATTACAGGATACTGTGGAACTTTTTTTTTTTTTTTTTAGTACCAGGGATCGAACTCAGGACTTTGTGCCTGCGAGACAGGACCAGTGCCATTGAACTACATCCCAGGTCCTCTGTGCAACTATTAGAAGTGATGACATAGTTTCATAATTGTTAATATGGAAATAATTCAGTGGAAAAAACAGAGGTTAGACAGCAGCAGGTTTCAATCTCACTGTTGCAAAATAAGTAAATAAATACTGTATAAGTCTGAAATATAAAACGGTAAATGTTGCATGTAATAGTGCTGCTTTTCTTTGATTGGAACCATTTCAATTTCCATATTATCTTTTTGGATTATCTGATTTTAAAACAGTGCTTATATTTTTTTCATAGAACCAATAACAATATTTTCATTTTGAAAAATCTCTTTGAAGGGTAGATTCAAAGCGTTTTGATGCAGAAAGAAAAAGGGATGATTCCCTAGTCCAACTTTCATCCCCTCCAGTATCCCTTACTGCCAGTGCTGGAATGCATTCTGGAGGCTTCTGACAGATGGTCACTCATACCTAATTAACAGGGAACTTGGTGCTTGTCAAGTAAACAAGATAATTCTGTTGGCAGCAGAATTCCATTTAGAAAGGGAATAGAGTTTGGAGAGCTATGGAATGCTTTGGAGCACTCTAAGTATGGTGAAATCCCAAAACATGGTGTACCCTCACGCCAAAGTATCTGAGAAAAGGAGAATAATGTGTGTCCTTCACGAAAGGAGTGGGAGAGAGGTTTGCAGAGGAAGGTGAGGGGAGAGCGCATTCAGTGGGACAGAGAGAGGCTGAGCCCCCCGCCACCATCTCTGAGGGGGGTAGAAGTCTTTCTGCTAAGACTCCATAGGACTCTTTTTTGTTTTGTTTTGTTTTTCCTGTGACCTTAACAGCTTCTTCTTACCTTTGCTCTACTTTTTTTTTAATTTGTGAAAATCAAAGTTGGGGATGAGTTTTGTATGTGGATTGATATGTAAAACAGACAAAGCACAATTTAAAATCGGCACCTGGCTGGGTGTGATGGCACACACCTGTAATCCCAGATCCTCCAGAGGCTGGGCAGGAGGGTTACAAATTTAAGGCCAGCCTGGGCAATTTAGTGAGACTTTGTCTCAAAAAGAAAAGAAAAGAAAAGGGCCAAGGATGTAGCTTAGTGGTCAAACATTTGCCTAGCGTGAATGAGACCCTGGGTTCAATCTCCAGCATCACCACCAAAAACAGAAGCAGGCATAGGTTGTCTTCATTAATCAAGAAAAGAATTTGCTAGAATCTTAGGGACAGCTCTGTGCTTTGATGTGGCGAAAACCTAGGGATGAAGATAGTCAATCTCACTTAGATGTCAGTAGATGGAGCTCCGGGTGACACCTGCGCTACAGCAAGCCAACCCCCTATTGTTTCCTGTCTCTGTTTCCTTCTATCAAAATCAGTCTCTGTTTATCTCCATTGGTTTGGTTCTACAAAAAGGAGTCAGTTTAATCCATGTTTTACATGAAAGATAAAGGAAGGATGATACTTGGAAATATTAAACCACAGTCATTTCAGTCCCCGTAAGTGCCAGTGTCCTCTGACCCCCCACCCCCAGCCCGAGTGGGTGGGTTCCAGCCCTTCCAGGAAAGGCTGAATACCTAACTAGAGCAAGGCTGTCACTCACCACAGAAGATCAAACTAAATTTCTCAAGTTCACAGAAAGATAATTCCAGGCTTTGTGAGAAAAAAGGTTTTGCCCGAATTTAAAAACTTTCCTTTTCAACCCTTGAAGAACAATCCTTGGAGGTCTGAGGCTAGAGCCTTACTAGAAGACTGTCTGTGGTCTCCATGTGGCCCCTAAAGTTCGTGAAGACCTTGTAAGGGGTATGTGGTCACTGCAATTTTAAGGAAACAGTCTGCGGGATTGTTGACTTCCACGTGTATTCTCTCCTCAAATGACTCTGCCTCTGGAATTTGCTGTGATTTACCCATCCTTCTCCTCTCCATCCCACCTGCCTTTTCCAATGGTTGGGTCTCCTATTTTACAAAAAAAAAATCGTCCCCCTCACCATCCAGATTCTCCCAGCAGTGGATGGTCCCAGGGGACAAAAGCCTTCCAAGGCACTGAATGACTGACTCTGATGGAGGTTGTTTCTGAGGGCCAGGGGACCTTATTTCATCCAGGCTGCCAAGTCATACCCAGCTTTGTGCCTCATTTGCTTATTTTCGTGTCTTTTTAAAATTTATTTTTTATTTTTGATCTTTGTGTCTCTATATTGGAATTCAGATGTGATATGGTTATCATGATGACCCATGTAGAAATACTCATTGCAGTTGAAATATTAAATTAAGAGTTGTCCTGCTGGGCAGGGTGGCACACACCTATAATCCCAGCACTCTGGGAAGATGAGGCAAGAGGATTGATTACAAATTCAAGCTTAGCCTGGGCAATTTAATGGCTTAGTGAGAGCCTCCTCAAAAAATAAAAAAGGGCTCTGATGTAGCTCAGCATGATGGTCCTGGGCTCAATACCCAGTAGTACAAAAAAGAAAAAAAAAGACAAACAAAAACACAAAGACTTATCCTAAGAGAAAGATCCCTGAATTAGCTGATTAGCTGACAATGAGAACTGACTGCTAGCTAGGTTCTGAGCAGACATTACCTAAATATTGAAGGGGCAAAATAGAATGTCCTGGGCTGGGGATTTAGCTCAATGGTTCTGTTGCCTGCCTCAAAAGCTCAAGGTCCCGAGTTTGACCCCTGCCTGATACCAAAAAAAAAAAGAATGTCCTGAAGTTTTAACAAAAAATATAATCAGAGCACATATATAATATAAAATAGACTAGAGATTACATTTTGTAATTCCTAAACATGCAATAACAAATTTTAGCTGTCGACTTTAAAATGTGCAAGTTTTTAAGAATTATAAAAAAGTACATGAGAAGAACAGTTTTGCGAAAAAATCTGTGTCCAGAGGCAAGATAAGATAGAGGCATTTTTGATCAGACATGAGGTTGAAGTGGGAAAGGGAGGAAAGGTGGCAGTGGGAGGTCAGATGTTGATATGGGAGCTTCCATTTTCCTCTGCTCTGGAGCAAGCTCGGGGTCAAAGAGACAGCGAGGAGTAGGTAGTACTGGAAATGAGCAAATACATTTAGAATAATCTCAGGTACAGGCAATTGTCTCTTATGCTCCAAAAATAGTAGCTCAGGAAAATTTCAAGCATCTTAGCCCCACTACAACATGGAATAGCCACAGGGCAGTGGAGACTGTGGTCAAATACTGTTAGATAGAGAAAGCACGGAGACCAAACAGGCCTGGTGTCTCGTGTGGCCTGCACTGAATAGTGCAGCATTATGATGTTCACAAAAATGAAATTCTTCTTCTTTCATATCACAATCATTAGAAAATTGGTTCAAACTAATCATTTTTGGGCTACACTCTGATACTTTCATCAGATCTTTTACCTCCCAATTCTTGAGAAAATAGCCTTCTAAGTAGTGCCAACACAGCTATTCTCTGGAAAACCAAATGTGTTCGTTTGCAGTCAAAGTTTGGGAATTAATCTTCATCTTTGGACTAACACTTATTGGTACTGTTTATTTATTTAATTTTAAAGTTTACTTTATCTGTACATGTGATCTTCAAAATTAAATTCAGTTCAGTTGTCACCTTCTCCTCTAATAGCTTAAACTTATAAGTAATATTTTCCCTTCGTTCCCTCCTTTTCAGATGATGTCTGAATTTAAAAGTTACTGTTTTAGTTATCTACCGATGCATAACAAATTATCCCCAAATATAGTAGCTTAAAACATCCACATTTATGACTCACGGGGGCTCAGGGATCTGGCACATCTTAGCTGGGGCTCTCACCTCAGAGCATCCAGAAGTTCCAGTCATCCAGAGCTGCAGTCATCTCAAGGCCCCACTGGAGGAGCATCTACTTCCAAGTTCCCTCACTTGGCTATTGGCAGCACCATGTCCTCACTAACTTTTGACCAGAGACAAGTCACTTCTTGCCACTTGGGACTCTCCATTGGGTTACTCACAAGATGGAGACTGGCTGCCCTCAGTTTCTTACCATATGGGCCTCTTAACAGTGCATCTCTAAACGTAGCATGTTGCATGATCAGACAGAAGGCAAGAACAGCCAGGGAAAGAATGTGAACAAATAGCCCAGTCTTTTGTAATCTAGTCTCAGAAGTCACATGCTGTTGTTGCCTTGGCCATATTTTGTTAGAGCCAAGTTGCCTTGTGCAGCCTACACTAAAGGTGAGAAGATCGCACTAGATAAAAGGGTGTGTTTGAGGAGACAAGACTCACTGGGAGTAATGGGAAAAGCTGCTTCCATAGCAACTTTAAGGAACCCTCTTTTTCCAGGGTTTATCTTGAATCTCAGTTTAAGATTCAGCTCTACTCAGTTACAGAGTGGGTGTATCCAGTGTCACCCAACTACATAATGGCAGAATTGGAAGTAGAATCTAAGTCTCCAGGGTTCTTGGTCAGTCCTGTTTTCTGCTACAGACCATGCTTGGTTAGGTCTCCAGAGCATGCACAAGGAGCCCCAAATGCCAGGCAAAAAAACCATTTGGACTTCTAACAACAGGTATCAAGTTTTTTGAGCAGGGGAGTATTAAGAAAAAAGTGATTTTTTCAAGAAAGATTAGTGTGCTTACTATTTGTAAAATGGATTGGAAAGGAAAAGATTAGAAATTACATTATTTCCTATTTATTTACAATGAGCACAGTTATGGGGGGTGTGTGTGTGTGTGTGTGTGTGTGTGTGTGTGTGTGTGTATTTTTTTTTTCTTTTCTTTTCTTTTTTTCCCAGTATGATACCGGGGATTGAACTCGGGACCTTGTGCTTTCAAGGCAGGCGGTAGCACCACTGAGTTAAATCCCTGACCCAGAGTTTTATATTTTATTGTTAAGACATTCCATGTAGCTGGTCATGGCGGTGCATGCCAGTAATCCCCAGCACTCAGGGAGGCTGATGCAGGCAGATTAAAAGTTCTAGCCAAGGGCCAGGGATTTAGCTCAGTGGTTCCGGCACCTGCCTCATAAGCACAAGGTCCTGAGTTCGATTCCCAGTACCAAAAACAAAGTTCTAGCCAAGCCCCAGCAACTTAGCAAGACCCTGTCTGAAAAACAGAGGGTAGGGCTGGGGATATAGCTCAGTGTGAAGACCCTGGGTTCAATCCCCAGTAACACATACACACACACTCCAAATTTTTAAAGTCTAAATAAAATGACATTTGAGAGCATTATTTGGGCCAAAGATATATCAAATAAATGATTACATTAGAAACTCTATGACCAAATTGATGTTAGTCCACACAATATTTTCAATATTGTTGAATTCTAGAGTTGAACTGAACTCTAAAAATTATTTCCAAAGAATATGCAGAGATTTTCAGACACAATGTTTTCTGTTAATACCACAAATTTCTGGGAGATGAAGACCTGAAAAGCCTGAGAATCTATTATAGTCTATAAAATGTTGTAGAATATTACCCTGTTAAGCTTTCACCCCCAGCCATAACAACACACAAACTTGCAATTAAATGAGTAGCAAGTTGTGGCAAAGTCTTTTAATTCTCCATCAATACCCACCCTCGCCTTCTTGCTTTAATAATATGTTTTCTGAAGCTTAGCTAGGCACCTTACTCAGTTAAGAATACATTTCCTAGCCTCCCTTAGAGTTGGATGCAGCCATAAGATGAAGTTCTGGCCACTGGGTGTGAACAGAAATAATGTGAGTCATGCCTAGTTGTGTCCTTAACAGGAGCAGGCACATCCCACTTATTCTTCCCTTTCTCACTGGCTGGCATGCAGATGTGGTGATAGTGCGTGGGAATAGCACCTTGCAGGTGGAGATGAAAGTTCCAGTAACATTGCTGGACTATCTATCTCTAGAAATTTCCACAAGAAATTCTTCTGTAAGTCACTAAATTTTGAAGTATCTAAATTAGAACAATCTCTGTAACTTTGCTACAATAACTTGTCTACCTTTTCTTTCTCCGTTCTCTATACAAGGAAATAATAGACAGATACATAGGCAAAAGTGATAAGGAAGAGGGATGTATTGATTCATACTAATTTCTTGTTATCTTCTCCTGTTTACCTGTGAAACCACCAGGATCATAATGATAGTAGCCTACTTTTTACTATTTGACTTTATACTCAAGCTCTGATTTATTAATGAGCCAACTGTGATTTTAAGTTTCCTTCTCTTAGGTTGGACCAGGGGTGACACCTAGAGATCCAGCCACTAGTATTCTGTTTAACATCTGCCTCCCTAGGGAAAAACCAGCTCGATTTATACTGTTTGCTAATTTTATGGTGTAAATACTCCCACCAAAGCTGATTTTAAATTAGCAACTTGATGTCACTGAACATAAAGTCAGCCACACCATCACTTCTTGCCAGCCAGTACTATCCAACTCCAGAATACCACTGAGATCTATCAAAACCCAGGATCTCAGCCCAGTGCTCTTCTGATTCCTTTTCACTGTTACACTCAAGGAGAGGATATTTGTTAATAGTGAACAGTAAAGACAATGTTTGGGGTGGTTCTGGTGACCTTTGAACGTGGCCCCACATTCATCTGATTTATGATGCCAGAGCAGTGAAATTTTATCCTTTGGATAAAGGCAGTACTTGACAAATTTATCTACACAATAAACATGTGGGAGTTTTAAGAACTAGCAATGCCTGGGCCCCAGCCTGAGATTCTGAGTCAATACACTGGAGTTGGGTATATTAAAGCAGACAATTTTAGAGTACAGCCAAACTTGAGACCCACCGGTTTAAAGTAAAAGAGCTCTTTTTTTTTTTTTTTTGGACCAGGGATTGAACTTGGGACTTTGCGCTTGTGAGGCAGGTGCTGGAACCACTGGGCTAAATCTCCAGCCCCAAACAGCTCTTTTTTATGTGACAGGTGGTTGGTGTTATTATTTTTACTTTCAGCAGAATAAGGAAAAGTCAACCAATATAGCCTGGTAAGAAGGGAAGAAGTAAAATGCTAATGCTAGGACAATTTCCTTGGTGAAAGATAAAAGTTGAAGAGAAGTATCTGTATTCTTTCTCCTGTAAGGATCCTAGAATCTTAAGTATTATCTTTTGAGTCCTTAAAAAGCACTAATGGTTCTTCTTTCTTGATTGGGAATTTTAAGTGAGCAATGCTGAAATCCTAGGAAACTGTTGTATATAAATCATTTCATCTGTGCTATATTTTGAGTCTATCTAACCTGATATTATTCATCATAAAATCTAGTTCAACTTCTTTCCATCTACAGTATAATTGCATTTATTCTTATAAGCAGATGCTAAATTTACTTTGTTAAAAAATCAGTTGTCAACTATGTCTTGTATTTTTGACCTTAAATTAACCCCTTAAGTAAGTTATGGTTAGAACTTTACTGCCTGATAAGGTTGCTTATGATGAATCATTGTCATGCTGTAATCACCCACACAATAATCTATATAACTCAACACATAAACACACAGTTGATACAATCAAGATGATAAAAATCTGCTGAGTCTGGCCGGGGACCAGTAGAGCAGAAGAGGACCTGCCTGAGATGAAAGAGGACCACAGGAGCAAGCTCCACAGTGTCCAAGTCAAATGCAGTTTCCCGATCTACAAACATGAGGGAATAAGACAAGTGACTTGGCTCCCTTTGACTTTAATATCTTGATAAAATGTCCTGAGACCAACCACTAGTGGCATCAATGAACTCTTGAGTTCATTCCCCTAGTTTTGGCAGATAAACGCTGAAGATAAATATAGATTTCTAGATTATTTTCTCTGAGTTTATATTCCCTCTAGATCAGAGTGAAAATGAGTTTTATCTTCAGGTGTAATCCTATTTGACTACCAGTGGCCTCCCAGTGCACTGTGTTGAAGCCAGCTCCAATCTTGGTGGGGGTTAAGAGAGTCATGATTGAGAAGTGCTGATTATCTTGGGGCTGGAAGGAAGTAACGATACAGGGGCCCTGTGCCCCATTCCCATTCCCAACTTCTTCACTTGGATCAATCTTCCCTTCATCACTCAGTAGATACTTCTGAAGTGAAAGCAATGTAGGGATTCTTTATTCTGCCATTTTCTACCTGGAAAATTTTATCCATTGTCAAAGCAGTATTTAACCTAAAGGTAATTAATTCAACAACAACAGCACCGACAAATTAGATATTGAGTCTTTGACAAGCAGCTTCAATGTAGGTTGTGTCTTTATAAGGATCAAACAACCATGAGTGGATTCATTTGAACAACTAATCTATTTAAAGAAAAAATTGTTACTTACTACTGTTTTGGCTAAGACAAAAAAAAAAATGCTTTTAGGTGCTTTTTTTTTTAAGCCAGCCCCATTAGACACAGCCTAAACGATAAGAGAGATCAGGACCTTCCTTCTCTTCCACCTTCTTAGGTTGGGATGGCTGTGGTTTTCTCTTTAGGCCATGAAACACCACAGCATGATCTGAACAGTAATTAACTACTTTAGGAGTTAATCTAGCATGTACTTTGAACCAGAAGCAATCCCATCACTAATAGTTGCTTGGCAGATTGATTCTTCCTTATGGCACTTGAAACTGCATATAGTAACCGCTCTGAAATTTAAAAATCATCTGGGGTATTCCTTGTTCCACATTCAGGGTTCAAACAACTAATGACTTGAATATGTTGTGTGTGTGTGTGTGTGTGTGTGTGTGTGTGTTCCAGGGTGGGGGCAGTGTCTTGAGAACTGCTGTTTGGATAAAAATCACTTCTCTTCTTAGTGTAAAAATCTGAAAATATCTTATCTGACCAAACTCTAAAAATTGGTTTCAAAACTAGTCAAGCGAAACCAGGTGTGGTGGCTCACACCTGTAATCTTAGCTACTTGAAAGGCAAAGGTAGAAAGAGCAAGAGTTCAAGGCCAGCCTGGGCAACTTAGGCAGACCCAATCTCAACCCAAAATAAAGTGAAGAGGGCTGGGGAGGTATCCCAGAGGTACAGGGCTTACCTAGCATGCACGAGGTCCTGGGTTCAATCCCCAGTACTGGTAAACAAAAGCCTACAAAACCAGTAAATTGATACTATGTTGGTATATGTGTTTTAAGTGGGTACTCTTGCACACAGGAATTCGGTTTCAGGACTGGATGCCTTCATGTTGATGTGGTTGGTGCCATTATGTGTCATTTGTAAAAATGTTGTGACTACTGTCTTCAGAGCAACAACTTAGCTTATGAATTGACCAAACATTTTCTCCATCAACGGATTACACTTTCACACTGCCTTCATATGCCTTCTTTTTGTGCCTGTTACCTTTATGTGTTCCTTAGACTGTTCTGCATACCACCCTTCTACACTTACTCAATTTTCTGAGCTTGAGGGGCTGGTGAGGACAGATCTTCTTTTATTTTCTTTCATCTTCTCCAACATTTTAGTTTCATTTAGCCCTTGACACACAAAGAAGTCCTCATTAAAGGGTCTGTGAATCAACTGTCACAATGGTTGTGTTTAGTTTACATTACCTATTTATACCATCTCTCTTCAAAAACTGGGGGTGGTTTTCAGCTATGTGAACTATCTATCAGTCAATATAAATAACTGAATTGTCAAATAGACCCCATGTTATAGTTTAGATCAAGAATGACCCCCAAAACTCTTATACACTCAGAGGCAGGGCTTTTGGAAGATGCCTGGATCTTGGAGGTGCTATACTTATCAGTGGATTCGTGCACAAATGAGTTTAACATCTGAGTGTGATGTTAGGAAGTTGGGCCCAGTTAGAGGTGGGTCACGGGACGTGACGTAGAAAGGTCTATCTCTCTCCCCAGCACCACACCCCAACCCACTTCCTGGCTACCATAACATAGCAGCTTTCCTCCACCAGTCCCTTCCACCGTGGCCTTCCTGCTATGAGTAGGAACAAGACAGTTGAACTACCTATGAGGTAAAATAGACCTTTTTGGCTATGGTGGGGTCTGTGGAGACAGAGGCAAGAGAGATCTCTTTTAAAAAGTTCAAATTGTAGCACATACCTATAATCCCAGTACTCTGGAAGACTGAGGCAGGAAGATTGTTTGAGGCTAGCCTGGGTAACTTAGTCACTTAGGAAGATCTTGTCTCAAAATTTTAAAAAGTTAAAAAATGGTCGGGAGGGCCGAGGATTTAGCTCCGTGGTTCTGCCACCTGCCTTGCAAGCACAAGGTCCAGAGTTTGATCCCCAGTATCAAAAAAAAAAAAGGTCTGGAAATATAGCTCAATAAGGGTCCTGGGTTCAATCCCCAGTACCTATCACCAGAGAGAGACAGAGACAGAGACAGAGACAGAAAAAAACTAATCCTGGTGTCTGGCTATCTATAAGGATAAGGATAGAGTAAGTCAAGGGGAAATTTGAAGATGGGTAAACTAGAGAAGGACCAAGGATAGAAATAGGGGAGTTGTAGAAAAATCTGTCTTTGAATATGTTGAATTTCAAGAAAGAGTGAGCAATGTAAGGTGGTAACATGGTAGAAGCCCAGTTTGAGGAATTAATGAGATCTTTCTTCAAAACCTGACTCTAAGTTTTTTAGGCTTACTACCAGGATGACAGTACCTGGCCCACATGAATGTGAAGCTGATTAACTGTGGTAAGAACGTGGAAAAGTTTCCTTGGAGTGCCATCCAAATGCATGCTTTTGCTATTTTACAGTGCGTTTCTCCTCCCAGCACCATATGATGCTGAATAAGTATTAAAAATGTAAACTTCCTGCACATAAATTTCACTGCAGTATGTTTTGAGATAAATCACTTTTGGTGGCAAGGAGCCTGGTTGGGAGGCTGCAGCAGTAAAACAGGTAAAAGGTGATGATGAGGATCCAGCCCAGAGTTGTGACAATTTAAGTAGCACTAAGAAGACTGATGTGCTTTTCAGGAGGACGAAATGGCAGAACATGTTGATTGATTGGACATGGGAAGTGAGTAGGAAGGAGGATTGTAGGATAATGTCCAGGTTTCTGGTGTGAATAACTGATGAACTGGGGCTTAAATCATTGAGATAGAGAAGACTGAAGGAGGAGTGAATTTTATCAAGGAGGAATATCATGAATTTAGTTTTGGACACTGTGGTTAGTAGAATAATTCTTCCCTCAAAATATCTATTTATATTCAAATCCCCAGAACCTGTGAATATATTACCTCATGTGGAAGAGGGGCTTTGCAGATGTGATGAAATTAAGAATTCTGAGGTGAAGCACTCATCCTGGACTGTCTGGGTGGGCCCAGTGTAGTCACAAACATCCTTATAGTAAAAGAGAAAGGCAAGAGAGTAAGTTTTAGGCTGTTGGGAAATAGTAAAGATGGACTATTGCTCACTTTGAATGTGGAAGGGGCCACAAGCCAAGGAATATAGTCAGGCTCTACTATCTGGAAAAGGCAAGAAAATGGATCCTCCACTAGAACTTCCAGATGTAACCCATCCCTGCTGACATGCTTATTTTAACCTAGTGAAACCTAGGTTAAACTTCTGACTTCAAGAACTATAAGACAATATGTTGTGTGGTTTTATGCCACTAAGTTGGTGAAAATTTTTTATAACAACAGCAGAAAACTATTATAGATATAATTCAGTTTCAAGCATACAGGAGTTATCTCTTATGGTTTGGATTTGAAATGTTCCTCAAAACCTATGTGCTAAAGCTTGGTTTCCAGCTGCCAGGCTTTTGGGGATGTGACTGAATCAGAAGGACTCAAATTTCATCATCAGAAGATGGTATAATTTGATAGCATTATTGGGATGTGATAGAAACAGGAAGTAGAGCCTTGGAGAAGGGAATGGGTCATGGTCACATTTGACCTTGAAAACTATATCTTCTCCTCTGTCTCTTCCTTTCTCTGCTTTCTTTATGCCATATGTTGAGCAGCTTTTTTCCACCACACCCTTCTGTAACAATGGTTCTGCCTTTCTACAATCCTAGAAGCAATGGAGCCAGCCAACCTCTGAAACTGAGCCAAAATAAATCTTTCCTCTTAAAGTTGATGTATGTCAGATATTTTGTCAAAGTGACAGAAAGCTAACACATCATCCAAGTAAAAATCAGGAGGGCAATTTTATATGATAGTCTAGAATGGAATTATAAATTTGGAAGTTACCGGAACATGCCATATTTAAATAACATTGTACATTAATATCTCTGAGATCAGACTGTGTCTTACAAATAATAATATAATCATTATTGTCAAGCAGAGGTTACATTGTCTTTGTATGTCCAAGTAAATGGACTGGAAAAATCTGACCCTTTGGAAATTTCAGTCAATAAAACATTTAAGGACTATTTCAGCAAAGTATGTGATTTGTTCTCTGAAGACTTCTGTTAACAGGTTTTGGAAAAATCAAAAAAAGGCCAACATCAAAACTTTGAGTGGGTGTCAATGACTTGGATGAAAATCTGAAGAGACCTTAATAGAAAAATCTTTTAAGTAATACTGATTTATCAATACTCTTGATGGAGCAAGAGACAATATTGTGGTGGAGAAATAAGAATAAAGATAAATTTGCATAAAAAAGTAACAGCGAAGGGTTAGATACTGAAAAATATTTAGTAACACTGTATTAGCTCTACAGTGAAATTCCTGAGGCAGCTAACTTATGAAAAGAAAAGATTTATTTTACTCACAATTTTGGAGGTTCAAGGGCACAGCACCTCCATTGGCTCAGTTCTGCCTGTGTCCCATCATGGCAGATGGCAATGGTGGGAATATCTGCAGGAACAGGCAAGTACATCTTCAACCAGAAGCAGAGAGGACTGGATGGGGCCAAATGCAGGTTTTTATAACAACCCCTTGAGAGACTTGCTAAGGAATCCTAGGAAAACTACCTTGCAAGTGCCCCCACCAGGTGCCACCCCACTAGGGCCCTCCTCCCAAAGGTTCTACCACCTACCTGTGGACCAAGCCTTCAATCACAGTGGACCCTTGAGGGGCCTTCAATCAACAGTCAAATGATGGCAAATATATTAATCAATGTATTTTACTTGTATTTCCTTTTTATTTATTTTTTATTTTTTGGTGCCAGGGATCGAACTCAGGACCTTGTACTTGTGAGGCAGGCAGCAGAACCACTAAGCTAAATCCCTGGCCCTGTATTTCCTTTTTATACATGTGCAACAGTCTAAAAAAGCTTTTTCAATACTTAGGAAATAAAAGTTTTAGGTGATAAGAAGCATCACGTCAACCTAATTGATACTATGTTTCACTTTTGTCATTTAGTAAAATGATTCTCAGCAATGAGAAAGTAACTAAGACCTATCTTAGACCCAGCTGATTATAGACTGAAAACTCTACAAACTGTGAGCCAAAATGAACCTCTCCTCTTTTAAGTTAAAAGTGTCAGGTATTGTGTCTCAGTGACAAAAAAACTAAGACATATTTTGGTACTAGGAAGAGGTTGTTGCTGCTATGACTACCTAACCATGTGGTTCAGAAGCCTTTGGAACTGGTTGCTGGAGGACTTTGGAAAAGTTTGGAGATGTCAGCTGAAGAAGCAGCCCTAGAATGTTTTAAACCAAGCTTGATGGGAGATTCTGGTCAGAGCTCAGAGGACTAGAATGCTGATTTAAAAAGCAAATAGAAAAGAACAGGCTTAGGAGGTTTCAGCTGGAAACAAGGACTCTTGGCAGTCGGACTCCAGGACATGTGTGTTATGCTGTAGCAGAAAATTGCCTTAAATCTCAGAGGAGACACTGGATTTGCACTTTTCAGAAATGCTGAAACTGTTAGGACTTTGGCAACTCTTAGAGATGAATTAAATGCATTTTGCATAAACAGATGTGCATGAGTCTTTTGGGGGACCAGAGGCAAACTGCTATGGTTTATATGTAGATGTTGCCCCAAAGCCTCATGTCCTCATAGGTGGGGCTTTTGGGAGGTGATTGGGTCATGGCAATGTGATACTTACTCATCTCATTGGTCCCTGAGGATTAGAGCTAAATGTGATGTTGGGAGGTGAAGCCTGGTCAGAGGAGGAGGGTCCTGGGAAGCATGGCCTGGAAGGGCATATCTCCCTTTCTCCTCCTTGATTTCTCACTGCTTCCGGCCACCATACCATGAGTTCTTTCTCCTTTGCCATGCCCCTCTGCTGTGCTGTTCCACCTTGAAGCCACCTAACTATGTACTGAAACCTCTACAAACCATAAGCTGAATAAACCCTGCCTCCTTTAAATTGTGGGTGTCAGATATTGACAGGAAAGCAGGAAGCAGAGAGAAATCAAAGGAAGAGGGAGGGAGATATACCCTTGCAGGCCATGCACCCTGTGATCCACCACCTCTAACCAGGCTTCACCTCCAAACATCACATTTGACTTGGGTCAATCCATTGATGAGTATCACATCCCCATCATCTAATCACCACACCAACATTCCACCTATGTGTGCTTGTAGCTTTGAGGGGACATCTTTATATAAACCATAACAATGATTAATTTTACAAGTGAATGATGTCATAAACTTGATGGTCTTTGTAGATATGAGAGGAGTAAGATGATTCAGAGAGAAGACAAAGACTAAGAAGAACAGAAGATTCAGGGGAAGATCTTCAGAAATATTTCATTTTGGATAATTCATCCCAAAGAAGTCACTGAAAAAAGAAAAAATAATATATTGCATAGTGGAGGTTTACTTTTATGGGGAAGTGAGATGGACATGGACAAATGTCAGAAGCTGGACTATAACTGTGAGTCCCAGCCCTCTGACAATGGCCAGCACACCATGTTTTACACCAAACTAGAGACAAAGCATATCATTATATGATATGGTTGCAGCTCTGGTGAGCCAACAGCTTTAGTGTACTGAAAACCTTTTTCTTTTTCCAAAAGGGTGTACTTAGCATGCTGATGTCTCTGTGTAATCTCATGTTTATACTTACCAAGACAGAGAAGGTAATTGGATCATTTCTATGCCATCCAATATGGTGCCCTGTTATTGGGGGGAGAGTCTCCTATAGTTCCACCTCATGGTCCTTTTTGTTAGATATGGCTTCGTTTGGCTCAGGCACAATTGCCTGGATTATTAGTAGCTACATGTATGACATATTATAGAACCTGATTAAGAAATAATTATCTGTAGCTACTTTCCCCAGAGGCAGACTATGGGTATGATGGACACTTAGAACTTTATGGATTATTCAGAACTACATAATCTGGGAAGGGATATACATTATATAATAGAGAGAGAGAGAAATCTAAATATGTAAAATTAGTGAAATTATTATTCCATCATTTTAGTATATTCACTCAGAATTTTATAAACATTTTAGAGGTAACAATTACTACCAAGAATAACAAGTGACAAGATGGAAAAGGAAGAATACTGTACTAAATATAACTACCACTGAAACTTCATAAAATATATATGTATATGGAAAATTATAACAGCTGTGTAGGGAATGAGATTATGTGTAACTATTTTCTCTACATCTAGTGCATGGGAAGATGTGTAACTATTTTCTCTATAGTTTGAATTTTGTGAGGCAATATTTTATTGTTTTGTAATCATGACAGAAATAGGAGAAAATATGACTTAAATAACTGTAATTTATGAAATAAAGCCATTAATCTAACTTTTTACTCCAATTGTAAACTACCAAAATATAAAATAATTAATCAAAATTATAGACAAGTGATCAATAAAGAAATGTGATTTAAGTAAATAGTGCTATAAAATGGACTCATAATGACCTAGAGTAGAATAATCAATTTGCCCTCATGTTTCTTTGGTTTTTTTGGTACTGGGGATTGAACTCGGGACCTTGCTCTTGCAAGGCAGGAGCCAGAACCACTGAGCTAAATCCCCAACCCTCCCTCATGTTTGTTTCATTAGAAATAAATTTGTTGCCAGTACAATGGTTCTTACAAACCAAAATAGAAGCCAGGCAATCATAGCACTCAGGAGACTGAGGCAGGGGAACTTCCGTGAGTTTGAGGCCAGCCTGGGTTGCACAGTGAGACCTCGTCTCAATAAAACAAAATCAAAATAGATTGTTGTATAATTTTTATTAATCTTGACTTCTTCAGAGATCTCAATGCACTAAGATTTCCTCTACCTTCTTAAACAGGATATAGAGAACATAACTTTTCAATATGAAGGGCTCTAGTTATTAAGTGAATAATTATATACTTACTTTCTTGCAGTAATAATATTCTTAGGTTAATTAAATACCTAGTTATTATGTTTATTATTATCATTACTAACACATATTAATTATAAAAATTACTGGGTCTCACTATGACATTTCTCTATCATACTTTGGTCATGTCCACCTTCCCTTCTGCTTTCTTTCATCCTCTCCCCATCCTCTTTCCCTTCCCTAATCTTTTAACTTTCTGGCCTTTTTTTTCAAGTTTCCATGTCTAAGAGAAAACATGCAATATTTTTCTTTGTCTGGCTTACTTTGTTTAAAAGTTACTTTTTCCTCCAGTCCTATCTATTTTCTTACAAATGATATGACTTCATTCCTTATGGTAGGAATATATGTATATATCATATATCATAATTTCTTTATCCATTTATCCACTGATGAACATCTAGGCTCATTTCATATCCTTGCTATGTGACCAGTGCCACAATAAATAAGGGTGAGCAGATACCTGTTATGTGCTGACTTCATTTCCTTCAGATACATACACAGGAGTGGAATAGCTTGATCATATGGTAGTTCTATTTTTAGTTTTCTGAGGAAACTCTATACTATTGCTGTACTAATTTACATTTCTACCAACAATGTATAAAGGTTTCTTTTGCTCCACATCCCTGCAGAATTTATTGATTTTGTTTTTTATAAGTCATTTTTCACATATTTATTGGCTATTTGTGCTTCTTTTGAGAGGTGTATGTTCAGATCATCTGCCCAGTTTTTGATTTGCCTTCTTGTTCTTTTAAGTTTTTGAGTTCTTGTAGATTTTGGATATTAATGCCCTATCAGATGAATAGCTGGCAAAGCTTTTCTCCTTCTCTGTAGTATATCTCTGCTCTCTGTTGGTTATTTCCTTTGCTGGAATTAAGCTTTTTAATTTGATGTAACATCATTTGTCAGTTCTTGCTTTCATTTCCTGAGCTTCTGGAGTCCCATTCAGGAAACTGTTTTCTATGCCTTTTTTTTTTTTCTGGTACCAGGGATCAAACTCAGGACTTTTCACTTGGGAGGCAGGCACGGTGCCACTGAGCTGAATCCCCACCCCTCTATGCCTATATCTTGAAGTATTTCCCCAATGTTTTCTTCTACTAGGATCAGAATTGCAGGTCTTAGGAAACATCTAATCATTTTTATGAAACAATGGCTCCAGATATGATTTTGTCTTTTGTATTTCTGAATATTTTTCTGTGTGTGTGTGTGTGTGTGTGTGTGTGTGTGTGTGTGTGTGTGTGTGTTTATACCTACCCAGCTCTTCCATCCATGTTGTTGTAATGGGAAAAGCCATAGCTGGAGAATATGATTCCCTTCCCCCATAGAGCCGTAAATGTTTAGGACAGGAATGAGCATGTGATTGCGACTGGCCATTCAGTTTCTTCTCCAGACTTTTGAACTGAAAGGAAAGGAAGGATAGGGGAAGGTGATCAGTCTTTCTCCAAATGGCTAGACTTCCCAAGTGAAAATCCTGAGAGTGGAGTGGCTGAAGACTATTTCAGTCCTGTGAACTCGGAAGCAGAGAAGGTGGTGAGAGAAAACAGAGCAGATGCACAGGAAGGAGAAATGAGGTGAGACCTGGCAGCTTCCAAAAGCCTGAGTCTAGTCCCTTCCTGAGGCCCAGCTAAGCGTGTGCCCTTAGATTTCGTGGGATACTATGTACCCTAAGGGTAATATTAGGCAAAACATTTAAAGGGGCGGAGGAGGACAAACAGCTGGTACATGTGCCTGGAAGTCCACTGCCATTCCAAGCATAGCCCTTTTGTTATGAAGCATAAAGTTCTCAGAAATCCCTAGGGGATGAGCTGAGCTGGTTAAGGCATTGAGGGGGCATACGGAGGTCTCAGAGGAACAGGAACAAAAGTACTTTGAAGTGTAAACAACCAATGTTGCCACCCGAGAGTAACCAACCGTCATCCCTCTTGGTTTGCTTCTAGGAAATGCTGCTTCTTAACTTAAGATAATTTGAACGGTTTCTGATACAACTGTAAGAGTCCTAAGGAATATAGTTTATGCTGTGTCATAATGGGCCATCAATATGCTGACTGAATGTGATAGTAAATTTATTCAAGCTTTAGGAGGTCAAACAAACTTCCAAGTAATTTTGTTGGATTTCCCACCCAAATTTACTTTTCATCCTGATAATTAATCTTAAGGTTAAAAAAATCTGTACCTTTTAATTCAATAAAACCATCAGAAACACAACCTACTAATTATTTTTCCATATTACAATATATGTTCATTGTAAAAATAATAAAATATCAATAAAGCAAAAAACTTAATATATTTATCCAATCAGTCATCAATAAAAAAAAGTTCACACCATTCTTGTATATATATGTGTGTGTGTGTACATATATATATATATATATATATATATATATCCTAATTTTATGCATTTACATAAATCCTAGCTTTTGCAAGAATGGTTTCACATAGGAACTATTTTTTACTTAATATGTTATGATCTTTCCACAAAACCCAGATTTTTAAACCTCTAGCACTGTATTTCATTTCTTGGGTGTGTAGGCATTAGGAGGAAGGGAGGAAGACAGATCTTCAGAGTTGTTTGAGGTACAAGGTTTATGTAGCTCCTTGCTCCTTGCTCACAGTGCAGATCTTATGATAACTAGGTTGACCTTATTTCCAGGCAGAATTATTCATGTCCCCACTTCTATTCTGAAAGCTGCTTAGCTAGTCATGTCTATCTGAGAAAGGATGAATTTACACATTCAGCAGCAGAAACACTGAAGTCAACAAAGTTCACTATTTCATCTCCAATATTAGCTCCTGAGTTGCAAAAATGGAGGAAGACAAATGAGTTATGAAACCTCCAGTATCATTTGGCTTCCTTACTTTTGTCCATGGGAAGTAAAGTCTTTTTAGGAAAGAAAAGCTGTTTGCATAGAATCCCTTTGACTTCCATCCAGAGTATTAAGGTGATGCAAGGATCTGCCAGGTCAAGCGACGAACTGACCACTAGCTGGGGACAAATCGTCCACAATAGAGAAGACACAGAGAGGCCTCAGAATTCAAATGGAGAGGCCACAAGGATAGTCAACATTTGGAATTAAAAATAAGTTAAGCCACTTGAGGCCAGACAGATTTGTGGTGCCTATAACCTCCAGAAAAGACCACAATGGGCTGGGGAAGCTTGGCATTTTGGTGTGCATGGATAAAAGTGTAATGCTAGGGCCAGGGATGTAGCTCAGTGGTGCCGCACCTGACAGGCAAGTGCAAGGTCCTGGGTTCGATCCCTGGTACTGAGAAAAAAAAGTGTAATGTTAAAAATATAAAAGGAGCAATGGTCCCCAGAATTCCATTTTCCATTATCCTCTCTGTCTGATCAGATTCTCAGTTCTGGAAACTTCATATAAGTTTGGCAAATTAGAGTATTTCCAACAGTGAAACAAGTCAGAGCGAGAAGGTCACATTAAGAAGATTTAAGGTAACAAGTGGCATTTATTTAGAAACAAGAAGCCTAAAAGAGTTACCCTCTTTATAAATTTGAAAGCACCTAAATCTCTATCAAAAAGGGAAATATTTTAAAAAGGGAAATATTTAAATATATTATGATGTGTCTATAACACAGAATACTATGCAGTCATTAAAAACCTTACATGCAAAGAATAATAAATGCAGTGACAGAGTGAGAATATAAAATAAATTTGATTAAAAATAAATTTTCTCCTTTAAATGTTTATAAATCAGTCAACATATAAAAATGAGTGAAAGGGGGAGAGAAAGCAAAAGTTGAGATTTTTGTGAAGGTTGGGAGGAGAGCACTGTGTGTGTGTGTGTGTGTGTGTGTGTGTGTGTGTGTGTTATTCAAGGCCAGCCTTGGCTAAACAGTCAGTTCAAGGCCAGCCTGAACTACAAATTGAGCCCCTGTCTCAAAATAAAGAAAAACAGACAGAGGGGGTAGGGGGTATTTCTTTCCTTTTTTACTTTAAATTACAAAAGGAGTACTTACTTTAAATAAGCCAGTTAATAATGTCAGTCTTTCTGCAAACATTTATTGAGCACCTAAACGTACTCTAATTTCATTCTTTGTGGCTTTAGAAGTCAGAACAATTGGCAGCAGGTGGAAGGGACATGGAGGCAGAGGTGGCTCAGTCTAAAAGAAAAATATCAGAACTGCCAACCATAGAATGGGCTGCTTTATCCAGTGGAGAATTTCTGTGGCAGTGGAAGTATTCAATCAGGTGGGGTCTTCTTTTTTTTAATTTAATACTAACTCTTCACAATGAATGCATTAATTATGTATTGCAAACATGCCCTAATAAAAAATTTTTAAAGGTAGAAAATTATTATACTGAATGATAGATGACTTTCAAGATCTCTTCTGATTCTATTATTTCATAAATTAGCAATAAGGATCAGGAGATGAGTCATCACCATATGTCTGTCATATAATATTGGACAACTCCATTTAACTCCTCTAGTCCTTTTTAAAAATAGGAGAAATAAAAGCCCAGCAGTCAGCCATGCTTTATGTCCAGCAGAGAGCCTTCTAGAGGGGTCACCACAGAGCGCTGCTTCATCTCTCTCCTCATCAGGATCTCACTATAGTTCAGGCTTGCCTTGAATTGGCTATGAAGACCAGGCTAACCTCGATTTCACAGTAATCTTCCTGCCTCAGCCTCCTAAGTGAAATTTGTCTTTCTTTATGGTTGGTGTTAGAGAAGATGACGAGGAAGAGCCTGATGAGGATGATGATGACATTGTGTTTACAAAAGATGAGGAAGAGATGAGTGAGGAAGATGAGCAGGAAATTGATGCAGTTGTGCGCCTGAGAAGTGAACTGGGAGAAACAATTGAAAGAGATCCGAATAATTTACAAATGATACAATAAGAAAACTAAGGAAAAATTCATGAAGAATCTCATAAAATATATCCACCAACACCATGCTAAATCTACTGTGCCTGTGAGGGTTACAACTGTGGGGCCTGCAAGATTTGGGAAAACAACAGTTGCCAGAAACCTGGCAAGTGAATATGGCTTAGAACACATGTCAGTAGGAGAAGCTTTGAGAAGTGGACTGAGCCCCCACCCAGAAGCAGAGCTGGCACTTATGTTCAACTGGCATCTTCATGAGGGAAGGACAGTGCCAGATGAGCTAACTGTTCAAGACAGTGCGAGCAATACTGCAGGGTAAGGGAGTAGGGTGAGGGAGATACATCTTTGCAAGAAATGGCTCAGTAGCAATCTCAGATACTGATCCTAAACAGGCGTTAAGGCTTTTGTAAAAGGCGCAAGCTACTTCTCAAACCTTGAGCAAGTTTGGCCTGAGACACAGAATGCGTTCCTGATGCTCTGTAGTGAGGTCTCTAGGCTCCAGTGGAAGTCTTATGGCAGAGGGGACTGTGAGTGAACATAGCTAGAGAATGATAGGCCATATGTATATGGATATATATTTAAATTTTCTGTTGAGGTGAAACGTGGCTTGAATATTCTCATCCCACATTAGCAAGCAGGCCACGCCACTCCCTGCAGCAACATGAGTTGTGCAAGATCCTCTAGACCAGGTGTGGCAAACCTATGGTCCCTGAACCCTCTCCTTTGCCCCATGAGCCAAGTCACCCTGGCAGCTGAGGATCACATAAGAGTTGATTTTCTCTAAACTAACACCTCAGTATTCAGGTTTAATTGCAGTGTTGGCACTTTGTAATAAATAAGTGAGTTTTTAAATAAATAAGTGTTGTCCTGGAGTGGAAGGCAGCTTGTAGGGAGGACAACTTTCCTGGGCCTCAAGAGACTACTACTAACTTCCCTATTACAGAATATATTTGTCAGGGCCGGGGATTTAGCCTGATGGTTCCACTGCCTGCTTGCAAGGGCAAGGTCCCAAGTTCGATCCCCGGTACAAAAAATATATATATATTTGTAAATCTGTAGCTTAAAGTAAAAATAATAACAGAGACGTTTTTATTAAAATACACATGGAAAGAAAATTGATGACATCAATAACACAAAAATCGAAAAGATAATGTTCTTATACCCAAAGTGATGTAATAGCAGTTCAGAGTAAGGGAGAAATGGAGGAAAAGGAGAAAAAGAACAAATATGACAAAGAAACAACACATAACAAAATGGTAAACTGAAAACTAACCATATAGGTAATTTACTGAATTTAAAAGATGTAGCATTCAGTTAGGGAGATTATCAGACTGGATAAAAAAGCAGTGTCAAGTCTAATTCTTTTTAAAAGAGATGAACCTTGAGTACAAAGGGAAATAGAAAAAATAGAAATAGAAATGTAGAAAGAAAAGCCCCCAAAGAGAAAAAACTATATCATAAATACCATACTTTGAAATGTTGTATTGGCTATATTGATATCAGATAAAGTAGAGCTTAAGAAAAAGACTTAATAAAGACAATAAACAGAAAGTAATGCATTTAAAAATAAAAAAGCAATTTATCATGAAAAAAAAGTAAGAGAAATAAGGGCTTGGGATATAGGTCAGTGGTGGAGTGCTTGCCTTATACCACAAGACTGTAGGTTCCATACCTAGCACTGCAAAAAGAAAAAAGAAAGAAAGAAAGAAAGAAAGAAAGAAAATACTTATTTAGAGCTACGTAAACTTAACAGATGAGATACAGATGTGTCTATTAGATTATATGTAATACATAAATGAACAGGCATTTGTTGTAAATTTACATTTATATTTAATGTAGTAGATGGAGATACAGCACCATCTGTAACATTAGAATCATTAATGAACATTAATTAATTTAATCATTAATTAAACTTAGCCAGGATTGCAGATGCCCTTTTTTTTTCTTCCCAGCTCTAAGACTCCAACCTGGGCTTTACACATGCTAGGCAAGTCCCCTACTACTGAGCTACGTCCCCAGACCACAAACACACATTTTTTAACAACTCCGGTTTCTGTGTGATATGCATTGCCCATCTCTTATTACCACTCTATCACAATACAATTATGTCACAATACGACTTCCTTCCAATTGGCATTAATCACACCACAAGGATTCAGTCAACTTTTGTGACTGGGTCTAATGATGTTCTCCAGACTGGCTTCACACTCCTGCGCTCAAATGATCCTTCTGCCTCAGGCTCCTGACTGACTGGGACTAACATTCCATGCTCTAGGCTCAGAGAACCATTTTTGAAATTTGGACATTTTTAAAAAGTAAAAGTAAATAGAAAATTATTGACTCTGTAGTGAATACCACTGCATCTACACTAGAATGACTACAGTTGAAAAAAGACACAAAAACAAATGTTGATGTGAGTATAGAAAAATTGGAACCTTTGTATATTGTTGGTAGAAATGTGAAATGATACAACCACTCTAGAAAATAGTTTGACATATCCTCAAAATGTTAAAAATGGGGCTATCGGGCCTGGGATTTAGCTCAGTGACACCATGGCCTGCCTTGCAAGTGTAAGGTCCCGAGTTCGATTCCCAGCACTGAAAAAGGCGGGGGCTATCATTTGACCTGGTAATTCTACTTCTAGGTGTTTAGCCAAAAGTAATGAAAACTTATATCCACAAACAACCTATACATACTCAAATGTTCATAACAACATGATTCATATATCTAGTGATGGAAATAATCCAGATATCCATCAACTGATAGACAGATGAAAGAAAAATGAAGTATTAGTACAATGAAATATTATTAAACAACCAAAGAAAGTGTTGACAAATGCTACAACACAGATGAACATTAACATTATACTAAGTGAAAGAAGATAGTCACAAAATATCACATAGTGTGTGATTCCACTTGTAGGATCTGTTTAGCCAAATTTGTAGAAACGAAGTAGATTAATGGTTGCCACAGCTGAGAGGGAAGGGGACATAAGAGTGACTGCTAGTGGGTACAGGGTTTCTTTTTGGGGTGATGAGATGTTACAAATAAATTGTGGTGATGATTACACAACTCTGAATATCCATTCTGAGTATCCACTGAACTGTATACTTTACATTGGTTAATTATATGGTATATAAATTATATTTTAGCAAAACTGGGTTGTATTCAGTTTGCTTGCTTGTTTTTGCACTATTTGGGGTTAAACTTGGGGCCTGCACAATGAGCTACATCCTCAGCCCTTTTCATTTTGAGACAGGGTTTTAGGAAATTACCCAGACTGGGCCTCAAATTTGCAATCCTCCTGTCTCAGCCTCCAAAGTATCTGGGGTTACAGGTGTGAGACACTACATCCAGCAGTAAAGTTATTTTTAACAAAGAAAATTTTATTTTCAGGAGTCTATTCAGCTTCCTAAATTTCTCTACTTGATATCAAGGCTGTTGTAATATATTCTCGATGTAGTTTCATCACCGAGATAACAGTACAGAAATAGTGTGTAATCTTTCAGTACCATACTCAGCTGTGAGTAAGAGCTTTAAAACAAAGGCCAGAGGATAAACCAATATTGCCAACCAAATTTAGACCTTGTGAAAAGCACTAAAAATGTAGAATATTAGGTTTAGGGCCCCAAGGCTTATTGAGAAGTAGCTGAAATTATTGTAGAGCTCTGTCAAATGGATTGAAAGCCAGTTTCTGATTTGAGGCAGTCTTCCAAAGATCCTAAGAGGATACTGGAATGTTTTTTAAGTCACAAAAACAATAGAGAAGATAGATAGATAGATAGATAGATAGATAGATAGATAGATAGATAGATAGATAGATAGAGATAGATAGATAGATAGATAGATAGATAGATAGATAGATAGATAGATGAATGAAAGGAGAAAGAGATAAAGATGTTCACCAAAGAGTAAGTATAGGAGGAGCTGAAATCGTTTTTTGCCTGCTTGCTGCATTTTGCTAACAGGATTGGAAGAGGACCCATGTGCCCTCCTTTTGAGTCCCTTCATGGCAGTGTCACAGTCCTGCCAGAGGGAATTCTAGTGACCAGTTCTTGCCCTCCCATCACCTCCTCTGGTTCTGCAGCTATCTATACACACCTGCGCCCACATGGACTTCTCAGTTCCTTATATCAGCCAGGTCCTCTCTCACCTCACAGTCTCAGCCATGCTGGTCTCTCTGCCTGAGGCTGTTTGGTTTTTCTTTGGATTTATAGATAGAACATGACATTCTTAGTTAATTCCAAGGCAGTGGCTGGAATCTCCAGAATCTGCTACAAATTTTGTGGTTGTTTTCTACTGGAGGAGGCTCTGGGACTTTCCAGGAAGGAAAGGCTGTCTGCATCTGCCTTAGTCTGCAGTCTGGATTCTATTATCACATGAAAGGAACCTTCTGTCTTCAGGGACTGGTGGAGGAATCACAATGACACTTCTATACTGTTTGTGTCCCCCATTTCTCCTGTCCACTTCTCATTAAGTTCGGCCATAATTTCTCATTAAATATTTGTTTGTTTTGGTACCGGGGATCGAACTCAGGTCCTTGCGCTTGCACAGCAGGCGGCGAAACCACTGAGCTAAATCCCTGGCCCTCTCATTAAATATTTATTTCCACTGTGAAACCAAAGCAGAATTGTGAAGAGGCTAACTGCTAACCGTTCCGAGTGACATTCTCTATACCTCCCTCCAGTGAGCGTGGACCAACACATACATACAATGCAGTAGATCAGTGCCTGGGGGTTCTGTATGTGCAGACTTCCAGGAAAAACATTATAAAATAAAGAAGGATGATTAAAGTAATCAAAGTAATTAGAATCTTTTAGCAGGTATTTACTAAAATCCTCCTAACTTCTCGCATTTTTAAAAAGATGTCATGGGGAAGATTAAAAAATGCAGAAAAGTTCAACATTTTGTCACAGATTTTCCTTTCAGACGTCCATAGCTTACTTGAACCAAAATTTCCACATGTCAAATGGGAAAAACTTTATTTTAAAAATGTGTATAGATGTAGGCAGAATAATGGTCCTCCAAAGATGTTCACACCCTAATTCCAGGACCTGTGACTATGTCAGGTTACATGGTAAAGGGAAAGTAAAGTGGCAAGTGTAAGCACAGTCACCAATTCACTGACTTTACGTAGGGAGATTATCTGGTATTACCCATGGGTCCAGTGTAATTACTAGGGCCCTAAAAGTAGATGACTGAGGTAGAAGAGGAGGCTGGAGAAAAGCTATGGTAATGGAAGCAAGATCATGGAGGTGTTGTGTGGAGGAAGAGATAGAGGAAGAGGGATATGGGGCAGTGAGTGCTAGCAGTCTTTGGAAGTGGGAAAAGCAAGGAAATAGATTCCTAGAGCTTCTAGAAGGAACAAAGGCCTGCCAACATCTTGATTTTTGCTGATGGACTTGCAACCTACAGAACTGCAAGATGATAAATTTATGTTATTTCAAGCTTCAAGCTGTGGTAATTTGTTATAGCAGCAATAGAAAACTAACATACTGGGATGGGGATTTAGCTCAGTGGTGCCTCACCTGCCTCACAAGTGCAAGGTCCTGAGTTTGATCCCCTGGTACAGAAAAAAAAGAAAAGAAAACTAACATACCATACAATAAAATTCTAAATTGTGTATTACCAGGAAATAAATTAATAAGTGGAGCTGGGTGTGGTGGCACATGCCTGTAATCCCAGCACTCAGGAGGCTGAGGTAGGGGATCACTGCAATTTTGAGGCCAGCCTGGGTTATATAGTGAGTCCAAGGCCAGCCTGAATCGCACAGTGAGACTCTGTCTCAAAAAACAAACAAAAAATTAATAAGTGGAGAGAACGATGTTGAAAGTTATTAGGGGAAATGACTTAGAATGAGTAGAATTTGAGATCATTATTTTCACAATTTATCGGACAAAAGTAGAAAGAAGCAAAGAAGGGATACCTCTACCCTACAATACATCTGTTTTTCTAATCTAAAAACCACGTACAAGAAAGGTCTCCTTGTGCTCTCTTACAGATGAAGCTGACCTGAGGTCTTAAACAGCTCAGAGCATCTTTCATAACTGCGAGGGCCCTAGCCACACATCTGTTCTCTGACAGCACAAATTCTTGTCACTCTCCTGATACTAAGATTCCCCCCACCCCCATCAGACCATGTGCTCTGCTTCCCATAGATGCTTCCTCTTAGCTACTAAACAGCATTCCACTCTTTGTGACACAGCAAGATAATGGTAGGGGAAGTGACACATATATAGTGTGCCAAGCCTGGCTGATTGTTGCATTCTCCAGAAGCACGGCCACCATTTGGAACTCATGGTTGTCAGGCTAGTCTCACACAGGAGGAAACTGACCCTGGCAGCCCACCAAAGCCTGACACTGTGGTGTTGAGGAAGCAAGAATGGGTGGGGGCAGGACCACAACTACTTTCAACTATGGGATGAGCCCGAGACCAGATACTGAGTACCTTATTACTCACTGTCTCAGTCTCCTGGGCTGATACGTGATAATCTGCTAAAAGCTTGTGAGTCTATTTAGGTCTTTAAACCAGTAAGACTTGCATATGGTGGGCTCCTGATCTGGAGTTTGAAAAGGTTCAGAGGAGAAGCTGGACTACCAACCTTATCCATTGGCTGTCCTATGTAAATTGCCAGTGACTGCAATTAGTAGGAACTCATTCCAAATCCAGCTGGAATCCGCCATGTCTCCTTTCAGAAGATGATAGAGAAAAATTAGAAATATTTTGTGCACAGAAGTTATTCAAATGCAGATAAAGAATATAACTAGTACATGTGAGGCTGCTGAATGAAACTACTCTGACCATGCATAACCATTATATAAGGCAAGTGTGCCTTTTTTCACCTAAAGATGTCACTGGGCATTTGTAAAATTTGGGAAGTGGAGGGCTTCTCTGAACAATGTGATTGGCTGTCACTCTTTCAGGAGGGAGACCTTATTAACACCAGAGAAAACCTTGCAGCTAATTCAGTAGCCACTTTAAGCGGACTACTTAGCCAATAGAAAGCCAAAAGGGCAATAGGAAACAAGTGACCATAAGATTAATTTTCTGCTGCTAGAATAAAAGAAAGACCTAAAAATTGGTGTCTCTGCCCTGACATTCCATTGATAGGGATTGCTGATGATATTCAAAGAACTTTGCCCTTTTATCCCTACCACACCTCTTGTTCTTTCCATTGTTTATTTCTATTATCATCCACAAATATACATGGCAATTTTGTACATCAGGCCTTTCCTAAAGCTTGGCTCAGTTCTATTAACCTTTATGTGGTAATTTATAGTTAAGGTCTAAATGGCAATAGTGCAGGTAAATAGTGTCTGTGGGTTCTGGCAACATGTGGAAAGTGCTGTGCTTAAGTGATTCCAGCACATTTGCTCAGAACATTATGGAAAGAACTGCTGAGATCTCTGCAGGAAATTATTTAGTGAAATTCTACAGAAGATTAACATTGCTTTATGACAGGCTTTTTGTTGTGTTGCGTCTAGAAATTTCAGGAAAAGGTGTGGAATGCAAGAGTCTATCGTTAACATCAGTTGCTGAGCTATGGCTAAAAAGAAGACATCTGGGAAACCACATATCTCAGAGATGTTCATATTTGCTTGTGATTTGTCAAGATGAGTAGCTATGAGATATCTTTCTACATCTCTAGAGTGAATGGAAAGAAGAGATGCCTCCTTGGTCAAGTTGATGTCATGCAACAAATACTTCACCTTCTCTCAGCCAAAAGCAGTTTGTCTCTGACTTTTCCAAACCTGTCCACCCTGAGTCATAGGAGCTCTAGAGTGTCCAACTGGCCTAGTCAATCCACTGCTCAAAGCTCGCCAGAAACTTGAGTGGTTTTGTGTCTATTTCCACCTGTCTTTCATTTACCCACCTACTTGTTACCAGCCTACTGATAACCTGGATTTTCGAGGCCTCTGCTAGATGCTATGAACAAGAGGGACATGGCTGTTCTCATGGGGCTTAGTGCACCAGGGAAAAGACACTGAAAAGGTAATTTCACAAATAGTTATTTAACTGCAGCTGGATAAGTGCTTTAGAAGAAAAGCACTAGAGCAATGGGAGAATTTAACACAGGTCATCTGTGCATGGGGATGGGAGAGGCCAAGGAAAGCTTCCCTGAGGAAGTAGCACTTGTGCTGATTCCTGAAGGATGAGTAGAAATTCCTCAGGCAAATGGTGTGTGTTGGGGTTAGGGAGGGGATGGAGAATTGAGGCAGCCAGATAAGCAAGATGGAGGGCTCTGATGTATGAAGGGCCTCAGCATAACTGATAGGAGCCAGAAGGCCCATGTCGTCGGAACATGGCAAATGGAGGAGGGAATAGAAAGTTCAGGGCCAACTCTACCCTTGGAAGGGCTTGAGAAGACATAGTTGGGTCATCTCAGCTTATCCCCAGAGGAGTCAAAATTCTGAGCCTGTGACCCTCGGCGGGTTTTCAACCTGCGTGTTCCCTGAAACCCACCAGATTGCATCCCTGAAGGACCTTGGTCCAACACTACAAGTGAAGGGCCAGCAATCAAGAGCATACATATTCTGCATGGGGGCCTGATTTAAATCCTGCTTTGACTGAACCAACCTTGAATAGATATTTTTGAGATACTGTGGAAATAAAACTCAAATGAAATATAGGTAATATAAGGAAATTATTGTTAATTTGGAAGTTCAAAATAGTATCATGGTTGAGTAAGAAAATGTTCTCATTTTCTGAGTATTTAAGAGTGAACTATCACGATGTCTGTGATTTTAATTAAATTAATTCAGCAAATGTATGGGCATGCATATGATGAAATGTCAGTAATTATTCTGATGGTATGTAGGGGAGTTGACTATACTATTCTCTTTACTTTTATGTTTGAAAATGCTCATAATAAATCATTAAAACAATGAAAAAGAAAAAAAATACCATTCATCATCAAGCTGGCTCTATGGTATTGTCCTGGGAAAAAGTACAACCAGAACAAACCATCTCCCCAAAAGCAAAGGACATGAGTTAGAAATATGCATTTTCCTCTTGTTTCTTTTTCATGTTTCCTATATTGGTGTGTGAAAATTCTGTTTAAAATAATAAAGTTCTGAAAGTGAATACACTGACTACCCCATATGCATACTGTGCTTGGGGTTCATTACCTACAGATTCTCCACTCACTGGAGAACATTCAAAACACTTACTTGGTTTGAAGCCATGAAAACTAGCATTTGTATCTGTTCTCTGCAATAACAGTTCTATCAGGTTTTTGGGGGGAGGGGGGGTACCAGGGATCGAACTTGGGTCCTTGTGCTTGCGCAGCAGGCGACAAAACCACTCAGCTAAATCCCCGGCCCCTAATTCTATCAGTTTTGATCCCACATTCTCTCATAGTGTACAGCTTGGGAGAGGGCATTAACTGACACTCTTTGCAGATCCTGTAGCTGGCTGATTCTCCATCCAAGAATGGTGAACAATGATCTCCTGGTGGACGAAGCTTGAAGGGAATGGAACAGTAACCCAGCATGAGATTCCCATGTAATGCCAAAGATGAGGTCACCATCCTGCTACCACTGTCAGGGGAGCCAGAGAGCCCCAGGGCCTGAAAGCTAGAGGAATGGAGTTGCCAGATAAAATACAGGGTGCCCAGTCAAATTTGATATTCAGACAGTGAATAATTTTTTAGTGTAACTATGTCCTATGCAACACTGAGGGCATACTTATACTAAAAAAGTAGTTGCTTGTCTAAAACTCAAATTAAACTGGCCATCCTTTCTTTCTTTCTTTTTTTTTTTTTGGTACCGGGGATTGAACTCGGGTCTTTGTGCTTGCGTAGCAGGTGGCAAAACCACTGAGCTAAATCCCCAGCCCCCATCCTTTATTTCTCCTAAATCTGCCAAGCCTGCATAGAAATGAATGAGATGCAAATGTGTAGGTAGGAAAAGGGAAAATGGCAGGAAAAGAGAAAATGGTGTTATTCAAATTGCTCATTTCTAGAATGTCTTGGATCCATGAGCCTGGGCTAAGGAGTCAGACTAATCCTTCAGGACAGGCAGAAATGACTGTGGGTTTGTGATCAAAGAAGCAAAAACCTTTTACTGTTATTTATAGTATAAGGTCCTTAAAGGAGAAACTCTGCCTCATTTTCTGCCAAAGCCATTGACTCTTCTTCATTAATGTATTGTTATGCAGAACTTGCTGAGTGAATACAGTGGGGAATAATACCCTACTGCCCCCCAAGAGTAACAGTCAAGTAACATAAGTTGTATGCATATGTGTGTGTGCATGTGTGTGTGTGTGTGTGTGTGTGTTTGTGTGTGTGTGTGTGTGTCTGCTGGGGTTGAATCAAGGTTTCACCCATGCAAGTGCTCTACCACTAAATTCCATCCCTGGTCCTAGTAGCAGAGAAAGTATGCAGATTCCAGAGTTGGCACTCTAGAGCCAGACCATCTGAGCTTGAATTCCAGCTCTGACACTTACTACATACCAATGACTTAAGCCTTCTGTGACTAGTGCACCCAGGAATAGGAAGTGTATTTATCTTGGATTGGCATAATCTTCCAGTGAATTAACCAATGATAAGCACTTAGACTAGTGCCTAGAACATATTGAGCACAACTAAGTGTTAGTTTATAAAAATAATCACTACATAAGATGCACAGTAAGGAGATTTTTTTTTTTTGTACCAGGGATCAAACTCTGGTCCTTGCACTTGCGCAGCAGGTGGCGAAACCACTGAGCTAAATCCCTGGCCCAGGAGATTTTGATATAATCGTAGGGGGGAGAATCCATTCCAGGGTACAGAGAACAATGCGAACAAAGATGCAAAAAGTAGAATATAAAGTGTGATTTGAGAATGAAAGCAAGTAATTCATTGCAGTCAGAATATTTTTGTCTGCAGAATAAAGCCAGAAATGTGAGGTGGGCCACATTATAAGGGCCTTGAATACAAGGCTAAACAGTTGGAGCTGTGTCTTACAGGCATGAGCATCTGAACAGGGGGATGCTGGAGGATTAGGGAGTGGTTGATTATGTCATCATATCTAGGATAATGGAAGCTACACATATTCACTGTATGAGCAAAACAGCCCCAGTCCTCCTGGAGGGTACAGTCCAGAGGAGAAGAAGACGTCAAATAGCCACACAAATGAGAATGTGTTCTAAGAAAGCCCCTATGGAACATGATGCAGCTGGAGGCTCAGGAAGTGGGGCCTTCAGAGGTGACACCTGGCTAAGATATAGGTAGTCAGAAGTGAGGGGCAAGGCCTGGAGAGACGGACTGGCAAGCAGAGGAACTGGGGTGAGCACAGGCTCTGTGGTATGAAGGGAAATGGTCTCCTAGACCCTCCAAACAAAGGCCACTGGAGGAAGAGCCTAGGAGGTGGGGATGGTGGCTTGAGGTAAGGGAGTGGTGGGCAGGGTTAAGTTATCCACCACCTTGGCCAGGAATCAATACCTGACCAAAGTGGTCAGTTTAAGTGCTCCAGCCCACCAGAGAGAGAGAGAGAGAGAGAAAGAGAGAGAGAACAGTTAGAATACAGTCTTTCAGCAATGCAGGATCAGACATGGACCATGTAGACCATGATAAGGATCTTGGTCTTTATCATAAGAACAAATACTGGGGGGAATGATGGGGCCTGAGTGAGGACCATAGAAGCAGAAATGAGGGTGGGTGGAGATCTCTCATACACATCCACAATTATACCCCTTCAATTCCCTTCCTCTTGAGAGTGAGCTGGACTTACTTATCTGCTTCTAACAAACAGAATATAGCAAAGATGAGGATGTGCCACTTCCAAGATTAGGTTAAAAGAGAATGTGGCTTCTGTCTTGAGTATATTCTCTTTCTCCTTCCCTCTTACACACACACACACACACACACACATAAACACACACACACACACACACAGAGGCTGTCATGTTGTGAGCAGCCCTGTGGAATAAGCCACAGCGTGTAGAACTGAACCTTCCAGCCAGTAACTGGCAAGGAACTGAGACCTGCAAACAAGCATGTGTATAATCTTAGAAGTGGCAATAATCCTGGTCCAGTCCTAAACACACTTTGAGATGACTGTAGCCCCAGATAATCATTTGCCTACAACTTTATCAGAGACCAAATAAGCCACTCCCAGATTCTAAACCTTCAGTAACGGTTCAAAATAATAAATACATTGTTTTGAGCTGCCAAACTTTGACATAATTGTCAATACAACATTAAACAATGAATAAAGTGTGGATGAATGAAATCAACACTACACAGGTAAAATTCCTAGGACATTGTGATCATAGCTGTTGAGGAGAGCTGAAGTTCCATTTTTGAGAAAGGGTAGGAACCTAGGAGGGGAAACTTTAGGAAGAAAGAAAATAATTTGCATTCTGAACTCAATGAATTTGAGATGCTGATGAGATTTTTCAGGTGGAAGTCTCCCATAAGGATTTAAAAATATGGAAAATTGTCCAAGTGGTAAGAATTGTTTTGGCAGAAGTTATCTCGACAAAGAACCACTACAGTGGAGAGACTTTCACTCCAAAGATAAAATAAAGGTTGATGAAAAGCAAACAATTAGTACGGTATAATTTTATGGTCCCCAAAGAGGAAAAGGAAATGTAAAAAAAAAGGGTAAAAGACCCTAAAAAGAGTTTGGTATTAGTTCATTTTTGTTGCTGTAATGAAATACAGGCAGGATAATTTTATAAAGAAAGGAGATTTATTTAGCTCTAAGCTTTAGAGGATGAAAATCCAAATGACATGGCAAAAGCTCTTGCATGCTTCCTTCTCTCTCCATTGCTTTATCACTTCATGACAGATGGCGATGATTAGAGCATGTGTAGGAGGAAGAAATCATATCACCAAACAAGAGGCAGCAAGGCTCGGTTTCCACAGTCTTTTCTGAGGACATGACTCAAGTAGACCGAAGGACCCACCATCTCCCAACACCAAAACTCTAGGGACCAAGCTCCCAACGTGGGAACCTTTGGGGGACACTCAAGTCATGTCCAAAACAGCAAACTTTGGTAAGGAGAAGGTGTTTAACAGTGTCAATAACTATAGAAAGATCTCTATCTCTGATGAGTTCTACCTTATGCTGGAAATCGGCACATTGGATCATCTCTAAATGTCCTAGTTGGCATTCATCAACACTGGCTGTACAGATGAAATCAAATGTAGAGAACAGCAGTACAAAAAAAAAGATATTGAACCCCAGCAATAGTGGCCCCAGCAAAGCATTTCTTACCCTGTAAAACTCTCCCCAAGCCATCTCTATGACTCTGTCAAACTGCAACAGAAGGGATGTTCATGATTATCTCCAGATAACCTGCTCTTTTTACAAATGGAGATTTTCCAAAATGCAAAGCACTGAAAGGAGCCCTTCTCATTTACCTCAGGGCAAGAATACTTGGAAGTGTGCAGGAAGCAAAGTAAAGTTTCCAGGGCTACAAGCCAGGCCTCATGGAAACCAGAACATCTTCAGAATGAAATAGCAGTTTCCCCAGCAGCCTGCCATTCCTGAAGCTTCTCCTGCACTCTGCTCTTTTCTCTGCTTCTTGTTAATTTACTTTTAAAGCCTCCATTTACTGAAGTTATCTATTGCCTCATAGTTTCTGCTTGCTAGATTCTCCTTCCACATCTCAGTTTCTGCATCAACACACAGGATGATCTTCTGTTTGCTTGTCAGACTGTCTGCTTTTCTTTATTTCTCAGTCTTTCTATTCATCCCTGTCTCAAGTTCAAACTCCCCAAGAGCGAGGCTTTGATTGGTACACAGTCACTTGCCACCCCACCCCTACCCCGCTACTCTGTAGGGGACTGGAGAAGCTGAAGCAATTTCCTTTTGCTCAAATGATTGGTGGTTCAACCAGTTGTAGCCACAGTGTGGGGGAGGTGGGCGTCCAAGCCTAAAGAATTCCCCGTGGTCCTTATCCCCCCAGAAGGAAGCAGTGGACCTAGAAGCTACTTTGAGGCTTACCTTCATAGCACAATCCCTCTGTGATATGGTAGATATGGTTCAAAACTTCTTCTAAGTATGGATTCCTTCACAAAAGGTCTTTAGTTTTAATATTAGTTCAATTTCACAGCAACTACCTATGATACCAAATCTCAGAATGACACATCCTGGCTGCTTAAAAAACAGAGGTAGAGGGCCGGGGATTTAGCTCAGCGGTTCCAGTGCGCAAGCGCAAGGTCCTGAGCTTGATCCCCGGTACCAAAAACAAAACAAAAAACCCCAGGTGGAAATAGAAAATACAGGAATAGAAAGCCTTCAATAAACTGAAAACACTTGAAGTTATTTTAGTGTACTCCGTCTAACCCTACCTATTTCATTCCTGGTCTTTATTCTTCAACACCACCTACTTAGGATTTTTATAATCCCATAAATTTATAAATATGGTTAGGACAGAATCCCTACCTTCAAGGAACCAGCTCCCCAGAGAGGGGAAAAGATTGTCTGCTCCTCTTTCTTTGGCCTACTCTTTTTCTTTCCTCCCTTCCCCTTTACCTTGCATATTGTTTGGAAATATGCCCATTGATAGTTCCTTCCTTGCCTGTATTTCTTTATTACACTTGTCAAGGACTCACAGGAGCCCTAACAGACTGTGGCTGTCCAAACATCTAAGAAGTCAATGTGGCTGGAAGAACACACACAAAGGTTAGCAGAGATTACTGTGAGAAGGAAGCAGGACTGGGAAAAGTGTGTGGTTGTTAATTTGTATGTCTTTATATTGTTTGGATTTTATAAGCTTTTATTTAGAGACTACTTTTATAATATAAAAATAAAATTTTATATATAAAGAAGGAAAAGAAATGAGAAGAAATGGGCAACTATGGAAAAATAGAGTTGGTAAAAATTTCCATGACCATACTGGCAAGATTATTTTTGTTTCATTTAAGGGGAAAAAAACCTAATCTCAAAGGAAGCATTGTGGGGTGAAGGAGAAACACACTATATTCTGCAAGTAATTTTAAAAAATTATCTTTTGTCCTTTAGATTTCTTTGATTCATGTAGACTGCTGTGTTAATTTTGAAATTCAAGCAACCTATATTCCTACCATGCTATTAGAAAAGCGATTGACTTGATAGAATAAGCCAGCATTTTGGAAGCTATGATGTGAGAAGCAAGCAATGGAAAATTTGGTGCTGAGGGGCCAACAGGGCATGGTTTGCTTAGACGTGAGAGCTTCCTGTAATGTGGAATGCGTACGTGTGAAATCACCAGTCAGTACATTTGCAATAACTCAATAACATGACTGTTCCTCCACCCGTCCTCTTTGCCCACACTGAGTTCCAGTTTCACACCGCACTCAGTACTTACTGTGAAGCTTTACAAAGAAAGGAGGAAGTAAACCTGCAACTGAGGCAGCAACCTGTTTCAAATACCACATTCTTAACCAGATAAAAGTTTCTTTAATCACATTTGTTGGTAATGCTACATGATTCAGGGTGGATAATCTAAATCTAGTATTAAATTGTCTCCCTGTGCCCTGAACCTTTCGAATTTACTAATTATTATTTAAAAGACCTAATCCTGCTGAGGCAGAGTGAGCAGCCAACACTATCTCAGCAAGGGTAAGCTTCATTTTACTGTAAGATCACACCTGCTCCCTCATCTCCACTAAAGAGGAAGCAAAAATGAGTTATTTAGGTGGCCAGGTCCTTTTGTCTGATGCCAGGAAAGCAGTGATAGCTCCTGTTTCCACACTGCTGTTGTTCATGCTAAAGGGTCTCTGAGTGCGTGACACTTAGAGGAATTAGCTCCCTGCGTCCTAAAATCAAATAGCTCTGGAGGGCACAGGCAGCAACTGACCAGTGCAGCCAATAGTCCTCAGCAGCACACCAGGGGCTGACAGAGGAGATTACTGTGTTTGAGGAAACTGATAGGGTCCAGAGAGAAACCAAAGCTTAATACTTTGTCAACCCTCTTTAAAATTAGATAAGGACAAAAGTAGGCAATTGCTGCTTGAGGAGAGACTAAAGAGAAAAGGAAATTTGGGGCCTACCACACTGAAGACAGACCTATGCAAGACCCTCTAGACAGACTCTAAGTGATACGTGAAATGGCTGTCAATTAGCAGAGCAGGCAGGATGACAAAACCTAGGTGGCATTTGACTTCTGGAGAGAAGGCAAGCCAGGAGCAGGTAAATATTTTAATTAATTGAATATAGAACTCATTGTGTTCAGTACTAAACTTCTTGTTAGTACTCTCAACCAATGCTTTGTCTTAGTTCTGACCTTGTTAAATGTAAGCAGTCAGAGAGAAAACGGTGGTTTGCTTCGAAGAATTTTTTTAAAAAACCACTTTTGACAAAACCCCAGAGGCTAAGATTAACAATTCTAAAAGCAATAACAAGTTATGAATGTTGGTTCTACCGTTTACAATCTTAGAAAAATATTGTTCACCTGTCCTTTGATTTTATGAGGCAATTTTGAAAAACATCAATCAAGGACCTGCTCTGACTCTCCAGGTGTGAAAACAGGGTATGTTGGGAAATCCAGATGGTCAAAGTATTGGCAGAGATTTTTATATTTGTGATTGGTAGAGAGAAGGAAGCCTGTGTTTGAGATACAACAGATGGGAAATGCCAACTTTATCACTCAAAGTATTATCCTCACTCCCACCCTACAATCTGGAAACAAGCAATGATACTGCTCAGTTTAAAACTAACAGCCCCTTCCAAGATGAGAGGGACCAACAGCCCCCATTTAATTACTCATTGGGTTAAGATGTAGCCATCATTATCTCTATTACTTAATAAAAAGACCTGCTGCCAGTCATTTAAAAAGAACAATCTTACTAGAACTTTTAAAGTAATACATGTTTTATAATTCTGAAAGGCAAACTGAAAAACATGGTTTTAATAATGAGCGATTCAAAATAGGCAACAAAATGTGTGTAGACACCAATACATGCACACACACACACACACCCCTAACTACAATTATATTTTTAAGTAGCAGAAAATATATATTCTCTGAATGATTGATCATCTCCCTTTGGAAAATAGCATATGCTTAGGAGATCAAACATCTCCCCCCAATCCCCGGCCCCAGGCAGCTACAAGCACTGTTAGTGCTTCCGGGCCGGAACAGAGGGAGCCTCATTTAAGACCATTCAGCTAATTAGTGAGAAGGAAACAGAAAAACAAAGAAAGGAGTATAGTATTATCAAACATTAAATTCTGTTTTGATTGTCAAGCCAAGCACATCATTTAATCGTTAGAGTTCCTTTTGTCTATCTTAGAGTTCAAAATTCTGGCCTATGTTTGTCCCAATTTAGATTACTGCTAAAATAAAGGAAAAAGCAAAAACACAAACAAACAAGAAGGAAAAAAACTTATCCTACCCATGAAGCAGCTGAACTAAAGAAAACATAAACTGAGAAGAAAATACAAATTGACCTTTAAAATATTTTGAAATTGAAAATTGAAATTCTCTGGAAATCCAGGCTATAAATATGATTGGCTAATGCTCAAAAACTGTAATCTTCCTTTATTTAACTTAAAGTAACAATTTATCTCAAAATTAAACCACAATTATTTTGTAAAGATGATGTTATCTGGGTTTTGATTTAGAAGTATTTACCAGAAAAAACTGAGGTATATGCTTACATAATAAACCCATTTAGACACAGGATGTGTATACTTAGCAACAAGCTTCATTTCTGTAGCTTATTGCAGCTGAATTGCTCTTCTTTCTAAGGAAACTGATCCCTTTCATTTCAGTAGTTTTTTAAAAATCAAATAAAAACATGACAAAGAATTTATGGCCTTATTAGATTAAAAAATGACAAATTAGGGTCGGGGATTTAGCTCAGTGTTTCCGTCACCTGCCTCACAAGCTCAAGGTCCCAAATTCAATTCCCTGTACCAAAAAAAAAAAGATAAATTACTCGTAAGAAAAACTGTGAAAGGAAAAAAATCATTTTAAAATAGCCAGTAATTACACACAGTAGAGTACTACTCCGCCACAAAGATAAACTTGAGGCATTTGTAGGTAAATGGATGCAACTTGAGAATATAGTGTTAAGTGAAATAAGTCAGACACACAAGCTTAAATATCCCATGGTTTCTCTTATATATGCTCTCTCTGTATACAAATTAAGAGCAAAAAAGAAGAGAGATAAATAGGAAGTAAGGAGAAGTTCAAATAATTCCCCAAATTACCTATCTGTTGTTTCAAAAATATTTTAATGTATTTCATTTATATATATTACTAGTTTCTCTTCATTGAACATTTTTGTGCTATTAAAAAACAATAAAATAGGGCCGGGGATTTAGCTCAGTGGTTCCGGCGCCTGCCTCGCAAGCACAAGGTCCTGAGTTCGATCCCTGGTACCAAAAAACCCCAAAAAAACAAAAATACAATAAAATAAAACAGCCAATAATCATTTGAAAGAATGTCCAACTTCATTAGCATTCACTAAGAATCTAAGATGTGCAAATTATAACACATATAACATATCTTTTTTACTTGTTAAATTGGAAAAAACTAAATATTAATACTTAATATTGAGTAATTTTATAAAAGTAAGTGCAGTGGTACATACTGCTAACATAAGTTGATTCAAGTTGATCCATATATATTTATATATATATATATATTATATATATATTTACATGATTCCCCAGCATAACTTATACTGAACAGCTTCAAACTTATACTGAACAGTTTCAAACCCTTAAAAGAGTATATATATATATTTTTTTTCTTTAGCAATTATATATCTAGAAATTTATCTAAGAAGTCATCATAGATGTACTTAAAGATTTAACTATAAGGATATTCATTAAAGAACACTACACAGTATCAAAAACTTGGGGGCCACCTAGATGTCCAACAACAAAAGATGGTTTATTTTATAAAACATTCATACAATACTACGTGGAGGCAGAATACTTAATGCTCATGGTGGTTAGGGTGGAACATAAATCTGATTGGTTTGGGGATATGCCCAGGGGATTGGTGGAACACACTTCTGGGTATGTCTGGTTAGGCAATGGAGGCATGTACTTGGCATCTATATCTGGTCCCTGGCCCCTTCCTCTGCGGTGCTAGTCCCTCACTCTGCTTCCCAGCTGCCATGAACTAAGCAGATTTGCTCTGCCGCACCCTTCCATGATGATGTTCTCACTTTGGAGCCAGCTGACCAGGACTAAATCCCTTGAAACTGTGAGCTGTTGCCCTGAAACTGTGACATTGTGGTTGTCAGGTAATGTGTCCCAGAAATGGGAAATACAATGACTAAAACAATGTTTTGAATAAACTGAGTGAAAAGGAAGATTTGAACTAACCTATTGCATTGCTTTGCTTTCGTATTCACATGCCAAAAATGATTTTAAAAATCATTTTTTAAATCAATGGTTATCTTTAGGAATTGGGACTATTGGTGATTTCTGTTTTATTCTCATTTCCCTTACTATGACATTCGTGTTATCACTTAAAAATAAATTTGTTTTTATACAATTATGTATGAATTATGTGTATTATTACTTCTATAATTAAGAAAAAAGCAATGAATTTATTCTTGCTGATTGGGATAAACTTCTCTTGAGCAAACAATATTTTATCTCAATTATCTCAGCATTGGGTTCATATCCAGCCTTTGTATAGCACTTTGCATTCTGCAGTGCAACTTGGCTTTTATACAAGGTTCTTCTGACCAAGTACACCTCACTGCAGATGAACAACTAATGACCTATAACTTTAATCACAGAGCTAGTAATTAAATCTTGTTGGGATTTTGCTCCCTCTTAATGGAAATTACACCGTGAATAAGACTGCAGAAAGGGCCTTTTTCTATAATCTTAAATATAAATCATGTCCTTTTTTCTGACACACTGCGGTCTTCATAAAATTCCCAGCACGACTTACACCAAAGAGAGAATATAACATCCTTTGTTCTCCATTGCTATTCTCATTACATTACACTGAAGATGAACAACCACAAAAGAAGTGCAAAACTCTGGCGGCCAGGACACATCTGAATACATGATTTCTAATACTCTATTTCCATTAGTACACAAAACTACCTTATTAAATATGAATAAAGTCTGTATTCAGAGACCCTGGAAATGTTGGCCAATTCTTCACTGACAGGACCTTGGAGATGTTGGAACCCCAAAGAGGCTGCACAGTGGTTGGCGGGCTGTGGGCTTCCCAAATACTCTTACTATCTGCAGGGTGAGCACACTGCAAGCTCTCTGATGGCAGAAGGAGCCACAGTGTTGAAAAACACGGGTCAATACTGAGGTTAAATGAGAGGGAGATCGTGTTGACCCAGAAATGCAAATCAGCGAGCCTCAGTTCTCTGTAGGACTGGTGGTGCCTGTGGGTTCTATTCTTTCTTCAGATTACCTGGAATCCTGGGAGAGGATTCAGTGGTTTCAAGAAAAGCAATGAAATGTGGAGAGAAGCAGCAGGCAGTAGCAGAATTTGATTTATTTATTTGAGAAGCATCTTCACAATTTATAGCGGTCTTCTCAGGTTAAAAGGGCAGTTTATTTCCCTTCTTTATATTGCTTTTACTACCTTTACTAGGCCAAATTCAAAGCTCAAAATCCAAGGTGATTTTAAAAGTGTATCTTAATCAATCATAAAGGTAAGAGCATGCAAGCTTAGAGATTTATACTTCTCATCTGCATTTTGTCTTACAAAGTCACAAAGTATGCAGGTAACTCCTGGTTGCCGATAGACAGCTTCCTGAAAAGATAAATTTTGGGTAAAGAATTACTAGTGGAATTAGTAGTGAGAAAGGAAGAGAAGACAGAAGGGGAGAAGAGGTGATAAAGAAGAGATGGGTGCAGATTTAAAAGAAAAAGAACAGAAGCTAAGATAGGAGACAGACTCAGTTAAGGAAAAGAAAAGTTGAACAAGGTAAGTCAAGCATAGATAGCAGATGGACTAAAAGTGTGGGTCTAGAGCAAGGGTCTAGAGATTGGGCTTGAACAAGGGCTACATCACTTAATTTCTGGGTGATTTTAGGCAAAATACTCAGCCTATCTGCCTGTGCTACACTTTGCTCATCTGTTTAAAGAAAGAAAAAATTAAATAACTTACTCCTCAAGGCCTATTGCGAGAGAATAATTGTGAGCATCTCAGTAAAGTGCCTGGAATGATGCCTGGGCAAAGTAAGTGCTCAATGACCCTTCCTGCACACCTCAGGCTCAGAGAGAGGTGTGGACCAGAACCCCAATCTCTACCTTACTCTAGCTCCACAGTGGAGGTCACATGGTAACAGAGACCGTTCAGAGTCCTGGCCACACACAGAAGGCAGGGAGAACCAGGGGAGAAAGCTGGACATGGATTTGGAAACATTTGAAGTTAGACTCTGATTTGCTACTTACCAGCTGTTAGTGCATTCATTTATACAAGCAAAACCTCATTGCATGTTCACTACCTGTCAAATTCTAGGCAAGGGTATGGTGAATGAAAATAGACATGGTGCCACTTACAGGCTAATGGGAGAGCCAAATATATTAAGCATTAACTATAACATTAGAACTGTAAAAGAGGCACAGGATGTCATAAAAATCTCTTGAGCACAAAGTAAATCAGAATTACTCTAGATCAGTGATGGAGAACCTATTAAGGCTTTCAATGATAACAAACATCCATCTGTGGCACAAGTGCCATAGGCTCACTTCCACTGACCCAGACTATAAGAGAGAAGAGGAGGAGCATTCTAGGCTGAAGAAATAGCTGGAGTAGCTGAAACCCAGAAAATGAAAAGAGACTGGAACAGTCAGTGGAGGGCCAGATCTGGTGGGGAGTTTGGTCTTTATTCTAGGAGTGAATAAACAACTCACTGGCTCACAAGTGCAAGGTCTTGAGTTCGATCCCCAGTATGGGGCGGGGGGGAACTTCACTGGAGGATTTTTAAGCAAGAAAATCACATCATCAGACCTTTGAGAAGACCACTCAGACTTCATTATGAGGCAATGACTGAGGAGGAGAAGGCAGACTACTCAGGAGACTGCTGAGTCATCCCAGGAGACCTGACAGTGGCAGAGACCAGAGTGGAAGCCACACAAGCAGTCTAGAGGCTTATGGTCATCGAAAGATTTGGAGAGATGCTAGACATAGAGTGAAGGTTTCTCATCTGAGGAACCCAATGCTAAAATTTCATTCACTAAGACAGAAAGCTCAGGGAGCTACCAAGCATTGGGGAGCTTGCTCATCGGTTTAGTTTCAGTTATGTTTATTTATGTGATCTTGGGGGAAGCCACGTTGCCCATCTAAGTCAAAAGATCATTGTGAGGATTAAATAAGATCATATATATGAATATCTGGCAGACTAGATGCCCAATAAATGGTAGCTGTCAGTTATTTGGATTTTAGATTAGAAATACTAAAGCAACTCTGCCTTGGTCTTCTAAATGATCAAGATCTCTTACTTTACAGCTCAAATTCCATCTGGATTGGTCATCTTTCCCTTTGCTGGGATAAATTACCAGACAATTGCAATTTAGGGAAGAGAAGTTTATTTGGCTCATAGTTTCAGAAGGTTCAGTCCACGGTCAGCTGGCTCCCAAGCAGAAACATCATGGCAGAGGAAGGGTGTAGCAGAGGAGTGCTGCTCACCTCATGGCAGCCGGAAGCAGGGGAACAGTGTCAGTGAGGAAGGGGCCAGGGACCAGATGTAGACTCCAAGGTCACACCTCCATGACCCAGCCAGGCACACTCAAAAATGTGCTTTACTAATCCCCTAGGTGGCTCTCCAGCCAATCAGTTTGACAATCCAGCTTAATTGTCACACAATGTTTCTTGAGATAGCACATGATCACAAATACAAGATCCTAAAGTAGAATGCCCCATTTGAGCACAAAGTAAAGCAGAATCCTTAGATCACATAGGTGAATCACACTTATGAGATTTCCGTGAGCTGTCATTTTTTTAAAAAACGTGGTAAGAAGTCCATTTCTGAGAGTTGAATTCATGACACTTACACTTTTTCACTTGCACCAAGAAACCTGCATTTGATGGTCCAACTGAGGAAGTTTTAGAAAAACGCATGATATATATTAAACAAATATTTACCAAGAACCTCCTTTATGTAATAAACTCTTAGATACAAAGATAAATGGGACACATTCCTTGTTCTGAAGGAGCTTGAGTTCCAGTAGGAGTGACCAATACATACTAAAATACCAGAAAGAATATATAATAGACTATGGGGAAAAATGTTCAAGTTCAGTAGAAACTTGAAACAGTGGTTTTTAAGTTCCATATTGGAAACTGAAACATAGGTTCTTCTTTCAAATGCTATGCCAGCATCATGAGGTTTTGTTTTTGATATTTTATTTAACTTTTTAAGACAGGGTCTGTGTTGAGTTGCCTAGCCTGGCCTCAAAGTCACAATTCTCCTGCTTCAGCCTCCTGAGTACCTAGGATTAAAGGCATTTACCACTGGGCCCACTCAATTTCATATTTTAGTGGCAAAGGGAACTATTTAAGCTTGAGGGCTGGAAATCAGCTGCATGGAAACTATCTTAACCCCACGACAGAAGATACAGAAAGGTACTATTGAGGTCTAGATATACTAAATAGAAGCAGCCAAAATTCATTATTAAATTTAACTGAGGGGGCTATTGTTGTTTGAAGGGAGTAAGTACTTGAAGTGCTAAGTCTAAAGAAAAAGAATAGTTGCTACAGAGAAAGATTTTCTATTAGTAACATCAAATTAGAGAACTATTTGTCCAGCAGAGAAATAATGGATATTATGTCACATGGTTGATATCCATGGTTTTGGCTCATAAAAATAACTTGAAAAAAATCCACACAATTTTGCCCAGCACTAGGGCTGCTAATGAGCCCTAAGAAACTGCAGGTTACCCCACTTATACTTTGTGAAATTCTGAATTTAAATTAAAACCAGTTCCTCAATAATGATCTTATTTTCATTTTTATAGCAGTTTGCTATTTATTTTCTGGGTGTCTACCATAAGATTGAAAAGCTAGGCATACTGAACACAAAACAAAACTAATTTTAGGAATTTCCAAAGTCAGAGACTATCCTAGAACATCTTTATATCAGGGAGACTTGAGGGTAAGTTCCAGAGAGTCCACTTTCCAGATGGACTTGTGCTCCAGTAACCGCAATGATTAAGGCCTGCATAGTCACTGGACTGCTTGAAGTAAGAGTCTACCCTTTAGCTAATAGATTCTGTCAGTTAGTCTCCTGAATTAATCCAAAATGAGTTATTGGCTTATACTTCCCCTTCCAGCAGGTTGGTTGCTATTAAAGAGAAAAAGTAATTCTATTAATGGAAAAATCAGAGTGGAACATATTCTCTAAGACCCGACTCAAATGTCACCTCCATTACTGCCTCCCTGGTCTTTACACATGGCTGTTTGGAGTCTTTGTTACATTGAATGGAAATAGTTTTCAGTGCCCATGTGCTCTGCAAGGGCAAGTAGGGGGTATATGCATTTTTCTAACCTAATGCCTGACACATGGTAGTTATCCAATCTGAATTAAATGAATAAGGTCAAACAAGGAAGGAAAAAAACCCAGAAATACCAGAAAGGCAGCAGCCAGGGAAATGACCAAATCGCACATTTCACAAGCGCATACACAGAGAAAAAGATAATGAAGGCCATTGGAGGTTATGGTGACATACCCTGTAGCTGCCGAAGCTGGATACCAGCCCAGGATCTAAGCTTGCAAAACAGTCCTCTCTCCCCACAGCGTGCCACTTCTCCTTGACAGTGATCTTACTTTGCTATTTCCCATGGGGTTATGCTCCCTAGTCAAAAGGATGAACAATTTCAGAGGCTGCATGTGTGTTTGGGACAAGTCACAGGCTCATATCCAGGTAATGCCTATGTGGCTGGGGTACAGATGTACTACTATCCCATATACAAAAGTAATGTAGTAAGATCCTTGCTATTGTTGCTTGCTTGTTTGTTTTTAATGCTTAGTTTTAATGGAGAGTGAGGGGAATGGGTCAGAGAGGCAAAGGTGCTGTAAATGAGCACTGTACAGAGTGGACCACATGCTTGAGGAAGTAAACCTAGTTGCACAGTCCCCTGAAGGCGCCCCAGGAAGTTGCATCAACCTCATGATGCAAGCCTTTATCAAAGCAAGAAGAGGGATGGTAAATGCTACACTAAGAGCTTCAAGAAAACTTTGTCTTTTGACTTTGATGCACTTCAAGGGAAATGTGTATCTTTGTAAACATCCCTGAGAATTGTTTTTATAAACATCATTTCTTTTGTATAAACATCATTTTAAAATAGAGTACAATGTTTAAATTTCTAGGTATTCATTTTAGCATACTTAAATTCCTAATTCTATGAACTGACATTCTCAAAATTGTTTTCTTTTCTTTTCTTTTTCTCCCCCTTTCTAGTGTTTAGCACTGAATCCAAGGCCTCACACATACTAAACACAAACTCACCACTGAGATACACCCCCAGTACCTTTCTTCATTTTTTAAATGTGAGAATCACTGCATTTCAGAGCCAGAAGGGACTTCATTAGTCAATTAGTCCAATATACACAGTTTGAACTTTCTCCCTTCTGCCAAAGCAAGTTTGCCAACTTTTGCAGTTTCATGAATCCAATAAAAATGATTTGATTATAAATTACTAGAAGGTAGTATTTCTCCAAATATATTTTATATAACAGTAGAGATTTATAAGATAACTTTTAAAAGATTCTGTAGTCAAGTAACTTTTATAAAAGGAAGGAAATAAAGTTTAAAGGATTTCTTTTTTTGGAGGAGTGATTGAAGCCATCAATCTTCTCAGAATCTTTACAATACCAATGTGTAGATTAGGAATATTCAAGAAGGAAGTTAAGTATGGACTGCAAAGGGCCCCCAAGTTCATTTTAACAAAGTTTGGGAAAACTGGCTAAGAAGGGGTTTTTTTGGTACCAGGGATCTAACTCAGGACCTTGAGCTTGTGAGGCAGGCGGCAGAACCACTGAGCTAAATCCCCATCCCCTGGCTAAGAAGTTTTTTAGGCCTAATGTGCATTTGGAATTTGTGGTAGCTATTGGCTTCTAATCACAGAGATAAAATGTAAATTTGTCCTTGAGCTTCCTTGTAGCCAATGCAAAAAGGGATGTATATATTAGATAAAAAGTTCACGATATTTATCCAACAAAAATAAATCAAATTATGTATATGTCAGGTAAAAGGGCCGAAGACCAAGACCAGACCAGGCCACAACAAGCCTTTATTAGGGGAATAGATCTGCCGGGCTGTCTCTGAACAAAGAAGAGACAAAAGCAATATGGCTGGGGCAGGGAGAGTCTTTTATAGAGACTGGGGTGGGGCTTTTACAGGGGCTGAGGCGGGGTTGAATGAGGTAGTGACTAGGGAATGGAGGAGCCGGTGATGTCACTAGGTGGTAGGAGGTGAGCGAGTATTAGGTTACTGTCTAGGTGGGAACAGGGGCATGCTGGGAAGAAGGGTTTGTTCTTTGGTGGGAGCAACCATCTTGGCATGATGTCACACAGGGGAGGGGGCAAGGCACCATAGGAAGAGGGCAGCTACTATACTTAATAGCTGCTGAGGTGGTGGGAGACCTATCAGTATACACCTATGACGGTTAATCCAAAAGAATATTAACAATGATTTTTTTAAATAAAAATTTTAAAAACCAGTTATTTCAGAACCAACAGCTATTTCCAGTACTTAGAACTGAAAGATATTAGCCCCTCAAGGGCTTTCTAAAGAGGATCAGGATAGAAACTTCAGCAATATCCCTTTTAGTAAGTTTTTTTTTGATACTGGGAGTCACACTCAGGTCCTTGCACTTGCAAGGCAGGCAGCGGAACCACTGAGCTAAATCCCCAGCCCCCTTTTAGTAAGTTTTGCAAGTAATCTTCTCCCTTTCTGGAGACTGATGGCGTATTGTCACAGGACAGTTCAGTAGAAGCAGTTTTTCCAGAAGTCATACCATGTGCTTACAGTTCTTAATTGTCTAACTTAACCCATACTTTAGTCCCTTCTGCCACAAACCAGATATGAATGTCTCCAAGGACGAATCATTTGCCTATGCTAGAATTAAAGTATATGTTCTCTGAAGTCCAGTTTCCAAGTCCTAGAAGTCTATAGAATGGATTCCTTTGTTTTTCTGAAAAAATTGAAGCTTCCAGGCTTCTCAAAAGGTATGAACTGAGGTATCTGCACCTCAGCTCACACTCATAGGGGGTATGTTTAGTAGGTGACTGAAACCTCAAGCCACAGTAAAGCGTCATAAATTTGGAAGAGCCAAAAGGAAAGTAGCAAAACTAAACAGAAGTAGGAGAGCACCAAAAATAATTTTACCTACTTGAGCATTTTGCTTTAACTCTTTCTTTGGGCAACTGTATTAATAACAGTGGAAATCATGATCATAATCGTTTGCTTTAAATCAGCCTATAGTTTCCTAGAAGATAATTAGAAGCAGAAGAGCATCTATTTGATGGTCCCTACTTGCTCCATCCTGTATGAATGTTATAGATAAGTACTCTTTTAGTGTTCAAAATTACACAAAACACTGATACTATTTCTATCCTGTTTCAGAGATGAGAAAGTTGAATAACTCTGAATAACTTTTATAACTTTCTCAAAGCCGTGTGTGTGGTGTTGTTGTTTTTTTTTGGTACCGGGGATCGAACTCTGGACCTTGCACTTGCGAGGCAGGCACCGGAACCACTGAGCTAAATCCCTGGCCCTAAAGCCATGTGAATAGGAGCAGCAGGTTCAGAGCTCAAACTGGATGTGGAGAGTGGGATTCAGCAGGCACACACTGCTATCTCCCAGTAACCATGGTGGAAGGAAGTGGCTGCTAGTCTGAGAGGGGACCTCACTCCTACTAGCTATCAGATATGAGACAGAGTGCCTCCTCCCAAAATAAGACTTTATTGAAAAAAGAGATGTTGGACTTTTAAGGGCTGCACAACAAATGCAGAGAATAATACAGATTTTAGTGATTGATGATTATTATCCCAAAATATTAATAACACAACAATATACAATTCTACAATTCCCTTGAAAAACTGAAGGTAGCTTCCACCATGGCAATATAGTAGTCGTGAACTTTCTTGGAAAATCCGAACAATCAGACCCTTCAAATGTCAACAGAGTTCAGATCATAGAAGGGTGAGAGAAAACTCCAAAGGGGACAAAGGATGGTCTTTGCTCCTCTCGAAGCCTGTGCAGACTGGAGTCTTTGTGCTGTTTTTCCTGAAGATTAACATAAGCAGCTATTTGATAGACTCTAGGGGAGATTTGGTTCCATGGCCCCCAAGGATTCCAGAATCTACAGTGCTCAGTCCCCTTCTTAAATAGCCATAATATTTGCATCTAACCTACATGATCTTCCCAAATACAATGGAATGTTAGTCTGCTATAAAGAAGGATATATTTGGATCATTTGTAAGAAAATAGATGCACCTTGAGACCTCCATGTTAAGTGAAGTAAATCAGAACCACAAGCTTAAATATCACGTGGTTTCTCTTACATGAGAAACCCAAAATAGAAAGAAAAAGAAAAAGAAAAGGTACATAATAGGAAATAGAGAGATCTTTTTCAAATGACAAGGGGATCAAGAGATGAAGGAAATGAGGGGAGGGAAAGGGGATGAAAAAATAATTCAGATGTGTTATAGGCATGTATCAACTCCCCATAAGAGACGTGATCATTATGTAATGAGAACATGCACTAATAAAAACAAAAACTGTAAAGAAGTTCCTCAAAAAACTCATATCTAGCTTATTTATGGTACCTAATATAATGTAAATGCTGTATAAATAGTTGTTATACTATATTGTTTAGGGGACCATGACAAGACAAAGTCCATATTCCTCAATTGGTTGAATCTGTGGATGTGGATGTGGATATGGAAGGCCCCTTGTGCTACAGTCTTTGCTCCAGCATCTTCCCCCCAACTCCCCCATTATTTCTCTTCTCTTTTCCTGCACAGCACATACCTTTCTGTTTGGGATGTAGGAGAAGGGTGTATTTGAATAGTCTAGCACCAGCCTAACATATAATCATATACCCTAACACTGTAATCACACATCCAGGAATCTTGTCTCATACTTCTAATTTACCTTCACCAGGGAATCTCAAAACACTTTTCAAACACTATTCAATCATCTCTTTCTACGAATTTTTCTCCTACAAGCCAGAAGTAAATCAAAACATACAGTGAATGTTTAAATTTTAAAATTTTTATTACAGTAAAAGACACACTGCCATACTCTCCCTCACTTTGAACACATTTATCCCATTATTCTTGCCACTTTCTGAAGCAGTTCTGGAAGTTCTCTTTCATGAGTACTTTTACAAGGTGTGATCAGAAAATGGTGAACATTGCTGATGAGTGCCATCCAGTGGAAAGACAGGCTCATAAAAACATTATGGTGTTGGGCTGCGGATTTAGCTCAGTAGTTTCGCAGCCTGTTGCGCAAGAACAAGGACCCGAGTTCAATCCCTGGTACCAAAAAAAAAAAAAACAAAAAAAGCAATTATGGTGTGTCTTCATCCACTTATACACCAGATCTCACACTATGCAACTTTTGGCTCTTCCCCAAAGTCAAAATGACCATGAAAGGGTAAACATTTTGAATCAGTCCAGGACATCAAGGCAGCCATGATAGTGCAACTAAAGACACTCAAAAGAGGACTTCCAGAACTGCTTTAGAAAGTGGTAAGAAGGATGGGATAAGTGTATTCAAAGCAAGGAGATGTGATTTGAGGGGGATTCGTGTCAATGTGTCTTTTACTGTGCTAAATCTTTTTTAAAAAAATTTTAAATACTTACCATATTTTTCAATCGTATCTCATATATATTTCACCCCCTAAACTAGTACCAACATTTCGATGTAAAATTTTAAGCCAAATCTACTTCCAAACACACACACACACACACACACACACACACACACACACACACAGAGTGGTGGCAGGGAAGCAGAATTCTTCAAGTCCACCCTGTGCTCTCAGTGGAGGGGGACCTATGTCACCTGTATACTATAAACATTCACACTCATGTGAAGAGTTCCTGCCCACCATTAATAAAATGTCAACACATTTCTGTTTCCAAAGTTACCTGCCTCCTTGTGTTAATCCCACTTCTCTAAGCCACCTACACTGTGGCTGGTATAGGCCTTTTAGCACACTCCTTCTCCACCTCCTAGTGTATTTGGTAGTTCTGAAATGCTGTATTTGTCCTACAAACAACTGTGTATTTCAGAAGTGGGTGAATTAGTTCTTAAAAGTTGGTTATTTTCAAAATTAATGAAACACACTTGGCCCACTGGAATGTACTTCAAACCCAAGAAAATATTTTTAATGAGGACAAACAATCTAAAGCCCAGGATTTAGGGTATTTTGGGCTTAGCTTATGCTACCTCCCTTCAGTTTCCCTCCTACTTAGAGTATTGAGTCAAAAATGACCACAGGGGAACCTGGGAACGTTGTTCCCTCAATGTTCCCTGTGGCTGCCTCCTAAGGGCTCAACTTCCATTCCAGTGTCCAGCTCTTACAGCTTAGACTGGCCACAGGGGCAACCCAAGGCCATTTCAAGGTGCTTCCTGTGGGAAGGAACTGTGCCTCTTTCTAGGAAGACTGTGAAGGTCATGAACTCTTTGGCATCCAGGACTTGACCTCAGCTTTCGTCCAAAGGCTGGGCCTCTCAGGAAGCCATAACATATAGCATGTTGCCCTCCACAATGAACAGCACATTCTGGAAAGTAGATGCTGACTCCATCTGCTGTGATCTGAAGAATTAAAGTCTCTCCTATGTCTCATAGTTAGCATTCTAGGAAAGGCACGATTTAATCCTTTTCCTGTGCTGCCTTGGGCATCATATGAGAATTCCTTCTCCCAACTTTTCAAGGAAAGGGAGAGGGACTTGGAGACCTTGCTTAGCTTTGCCTTGGTCTTCCAGGTGTTTCTCCACACAGGTAGATATCCATTCTGTCACTGCCTTTCCTCTATCCATCTTATGAGCAGTTACTGAGCACCTAGTGTGTGCCCAGCTTTGTGCTCTCCAGTAATGAACAAAATACAGTAATGAACAAAATAGACACAGGATTACACTCTGGAGAGCAGACAAGTGGTAAACAGTCAAGCAAATAGCAGATCACTACAGAGCCCTGAGACACAACTTCTGGAAGCTCAGGAGGCCTGGAAGGATCATCACAGGCCGACCTAATGGAGGACACTTGTGCAGCAGCGTTTGTCAGGCCATCTGTCCGGAGTAGGAGGCCCCCTGGGTGTATGCCACGACCACAGCATACTTCCCATAGTTGTCTTGCAGCTCTGCTGAGAATTCCTTACAAGAAATGCAGCTGTCATTTAGATTTTGACCCACAGAGAAATCTGGATTAAACTGGAAAGAGTTTGAAGAGACTTCAAGAAGCAGGATGGTCTCATCATGCAACTCCAAGAACCAGCGCTCCTGGTGTTGTACACACAACAAGTTAATGGAAAATCTTGAATTTTTACACAAGATTAATTCATTAAAAGGCTATTTGAACAACTGCAACCTTTCAGAACACTTGCTATCACCCTTTTCCCATATTCTTCCTTTAGAAAGACATTGGCAGAAATTTCAATGTCCTTAATAACTTAACTTCAGGAAGCACAAAAATCACCCTGATGAATTCCATGCTTTTTTTGCTTTGCCTTGATGGGAAGCACTAGTCTGAACGGAAACAGGTCTGGCAGCTTAATCATTACATTATAAACAGCAAAAGGGAAGGGAGGGAAGAAAAGAAGGAGGAAAGAATGAAGGAAAGGGAGGGACGGCCTGGAGGAAGGGAAGAAAGGAAAGAAGAGAATAAGAGGAGAGTGAAAGGAAATAAGAAAATAACACTTAATGCATAGTTTAGGAACAAACATTGGCAAGGGGACAACTTTAGTTAAAGTTGGCTGTATGACAGAGGACAATGGCTATTTGGGGCTGGATAATTCTTTACTATAGGATCTACTGTGTGCACTGTAGGATGTTTACAGTATCCTGCGCTTCTACCCTCCAGATGTATGTAGCACTTCATTCTCTCTTCTATGGTGACAACCAAAAGTCTCTAGATATTGCCAAATGTGCAAGGGTGGGGCAGGATGGTGGGACATTGCTTGTTTGAGAACCAACAACAGTCCTAAGGGACAGCTCCATACTGAAAAAGCCAGAGTGGTGTGCAGAAGTTACTTCCTGCCCATTCCCACAGAAGAGGCAGCAATTGTCAGCTGCTGGCTTTGGAATGAGTCTACAATGGGGAAGTTTCTCAGCTCTCAGTGGAGGTTTGTTCTGCCCCTCTGGTGCCTGGGGATGGGCCTCTTCAGACAAACAAACATTTACTTACTGTGATAGGTAATTCAAATTATGATTAGAAGCAGATTATCTAGCTTGAGACTTATGTTTGGCCAAAAATAAAACCACACACATAAACCCCTAACCACTTTCCAGGAAGAGGCCTCCCTTCAGTCGGGACTGGAGACAACAGCTTTGTCTAGAACTTTTAATCTTTTCACATATTCTTAGATCCCAGTGCCCCTGGTTGAGGCTCAGGCCTAGAGACAGCTTCTAGCTAAGTGTCACGTTCTCTTTCTGTCTCTGTCTTTGTCTCTCTCCCTCTCCCTTTCCCTGTCACTGTCCCTGTCTTATACACACACTTCTTATTTTGGCAGCAATGGTAGTCAGACAGTATCTTTATCGTGAACTCCTTCTTGATCCTCAGCACACAGCTGTTGAGTTGGCTTTCATTTACACTCTCCAGCTGTTGTTTGCAGAATTAGAAGCTGGACAACTGAGGGAGAAGAGGTGAAGCTATGCAAAGTTGTGGGGTGGGGGCAAAGTTAATGTAGCCCTTTCTTGAAATCTCAAGGATCCAAGAGAGGATGTGTTGAGAGGATCAGGACTGGTGAGCCAGGAACAAGAAAACACATGTCCACCCACTATCACCCAGAAACCCAAGCCTTTCTTTAGGTGATTGAGGAAGCTAAACAACTTGCCATTTCAACTGGCACCCTTGGGATGACTACTCCAAAATCTTCTGAATTCTCTGGAATTTCCAGCTTCTGCTGGATTCTCTGAATTTCCACCGTCTGCTGGCTGTGTGCAGATCCATATTCCACCAGCCTCTCAAATGTGCATGATCTACATGAAGCCCTGCACTCCCAGGCCGGCAGCCCCTCCTCTTGGGCTCTCCTGCTCAGTGGTGCCCCTGCCATGGATGCTTGAATCTGGGTCACTTTCAAAGCTCCCTCTTTTATCTGCTGCTTATTTTCATTTCCACTGTAACATTTCTCTCTATCACCTAAATCATTGCCCTACTCTGGTGCTAGTCACTCTGTCTCGCTTCTGTCCTCCATCTAGAAACTGTCCCCTAAATAGCTTAGACTTTGGCCCCTGCTTAAGAAACATCCATGCCTCTCCTTGACCTATGATGACCCTGAAGTTTTAAGGGCCTCCGTGTTTTGCCCACAACCTCATATTCCATTGTCACCTGCTCGTGTCTTTCCCTGTCTTCCAGTGCACATAGATCATCTAAGGGACAAGAACAGCAACTGGTTCTACCCTTGCATGTGTCACTTCCTCAATGTGGCATCCCCTTTTCTGGCTACCACTGAGCCCTGGTGAGTCCTGCTCACCCAGGAAATTGGGCTTCCTCTTCATTCCCATGGTGCTTTGTACTGCATAGGTGTTTTAATAGACTGTATTCTCTACAACATTCACACTTCATGCATACATTTCACGCCTTAGCCAGTCCTCTCCTCATTCTAATAGAAATTCAGGCACAGGACCCACCTCCATTAGTTGCTTGCTCAGGAAATAGTCACTGAATGATTTCTAGAAAGGATCTGCCAACTGAATAGGTAAGACCAGTGTAAGGTTAGCCTCAGGGACAGCACTGAGGGAGAAATGCATAGGAAGCATAGTGTATAATAACAGGGGGGTGAAGGGCAAGGGCAGAAACATCCCCTACTCTGGACTGGAGGAAAGAGGAGAAGACCAACCTATACCAAGCCCCGGTTCCCTCAGGGAGCCAAGAGGGTAATGTAAGGGGACAGCGTGACCAACCACTGCCCCATGACTAAGCTATGATGGAGCACGAGCATGTGGCACAGTGCCACAGGGTCAGGAGGGAGAACCCAGCCCCCAAGGAGCTCGCTGTGCCAAGCACATACCCCAGGGTTTCCCCAAAGAGGAAATGTGCTACCGTTAAAGGTGGTAACTGGCTACCAATCTTCCCTTGGTGCTAATCACACATTTAAACTGTGATTCTTTCACTTGAAATGATCTTAAATAAAAAGCCCCAAGGGACTGGTGATGAGAGTAATTACAAGGCTAGGACACTTACTAAGTCAAAAATTTCTTCGAAAACAAAACAAAACAAAAGATTGGAAGTGAGTAGAAAAACTGAAAATGTGGGAAGGACAAGGAATCACTACTTTTTTTTTTTTCTTAAATTCTTTTATTGGTAGATTTTTAGGTATACAATACGTTTACATTTATCATTGGGTGTTTGTACCTGTACATGATGTATCTTGGTTCTTACTTTTTCCCCATTACCTGTGCGCCCTTCACCCCTCCACCCTTCCCTATTTACATAGACTTAGTTTCCATTTTTTTTCTTTTCTCTTAATTTTTTCTTCCCCTTCTTTCCTTTCCCCTTCTTCTCCCACCACCACCCCCGACCCCTTTGGACTTTTTCTTCCTATTTCAAATTATCAATTATTCATTTTAATCATTTTAACCCTTATTTACACTTTCAGTTTCTCACACTAGAGAAACTATTTGGTATTTACACATGTGTGTCCTATTTATTTCACTTAAGAGTATGGCCTCAATATGCATCCATTTAGCTATAAATGTCTCTAGTTTCTTGTTCTTTATGGCTGAGTAGTACTCCATTTTATAAAAAACTCCACATCTTCTTTATCAAGTTTCCAGTTGATGGGCACTTGGGCTGTTTCCAAGCTTTAGCTATTACAAACTGAGCAGCTATAAACATGGGTGCACATAGATCACTGTGGTATGAGGAATCACTACTTTTTGAAAACTCGTATTCAAATCTTAAGTGTTGAGCACCTACCCAATTCATAGAAGTCACTGGATCTAATCATCACATGTCACATGAGGGACGTGGAGCTATCTCCATTGTAAGAAAACCAGGCTCAGAGACACGCAGGTGAAACTTTGTCTCTTAACTCACTTAGAAGCAGCCTAAGGAGAGTCCATGTGTAGCCATCTTGCAATGTCTCTGCAGGGTCACACAAGAGTACTGTGTGCATTCAACAAATACCTGCTCTTTTATGAAGATACAGGTTTTGGTCAATTTCCCCTTTGCATAAATTGGAATCACTGCTTCTGGCCTTGGAACTGCCCAGGCAGCCAGAAGAAAGGGCACCCCAGACTTCCATGTACAGGGAACACAATGAACATAGGGCCCGGCCCAGATGCAGCACTGTGACCTCTGCAGGCCCAGGCCACGCCTCCCAAGAGCAGCTCCAGCCAGTGAGTGACTATGGCAGGGACACTGGCTGGCCTGGGGACCCTCTTTGGGTCAGTGGTTGACACTGGCTGCCCATCTCCCAGATGGCCTTGCCCAACTTCTCTCTCACTGCGCAGCAAGGTGCAGGGTGCACGCCCATCCTTCCTTCCTGTAGGCTCAGCTTGCATCACAGTCCAACACCTCTCCAAGCCTCCTCCAGATCTCTCATCAGCTTTTCCCATAGGCCTTCCCTCATAAAATCCTGGCTTGTTTAATCCTGTCTTGATGGCTGCTACTTGGAGGTGTAGGGATTAACATACTGCAGTTTCTACTGTAATATGTAATCTGTAATTTGCACCATGCAAGAGTATTTAGCAAACACTTCTTAGGTACTAGGAATATGATGTTGAATAGCAAAAGCATTCCAGTGTCCTCTAGAAGCCAGTGAAGACTGAAGGATTATTCAAATGATGCCAAAAATTAAAAATGGCAGGAGTAATGATGAGGTGAAACAGGGGACATCTGGCCTAATCTCAAGGGGTAACAGAAATGTAAACTGATGCTTGAAGTCTGAGGCAAGGTATCAATCAGGAAAGATGTGGAATGCAGGCTGCTAGAATAGCATGTGCAAAGGCCCTGTGGTGGTAGGGAGCTCTGACAAGGACTGAGACAAAGGAGGAGAGTGAAAGAGAAGGCAGAGTTTATCTTAGGTGACATTGAGGGCCACCATGGGAATTTGGGGAGATTATTTCTTTATAAACTGTAAGCTCTTTGAAAGTAGTTTCCTTGTCATGGCCTTCTCTACCAGCTGTAGTATAACACCAGGCACAAGGTAAATGCTCACTAAATATTTGTTGAATTAAAGTAATAGAAATCAAGGCCAGGAATGTAGAGCAGTGGTAGAGCACATGTTTTGCATGTGAGGCCCTGGCTTGATCCTTGGCTCCAAAAAGTTTTTTAAAAAGCAATAAAAATCAATGAGTAAGTAATTCTATATTGGCATTATTCTTCCTAAGAGCAAGGATGTAGCAAATTAGCCCAAAGTGTCAAGTGTGAAGGCTGCTGGCCCCTGCTGGCTGAAAGGACTGGTAATCACAAGGAGGATGAGCATTCTCTGGCATTGCTCTAACCCTGGGCAAGATGTGGACAGAGATGTCAGAGAGGTGGGCATGTCACAGTGGTTAGGAATGTGCTCTGAATCAGACTGCATTGTTCAAATACTGGCGTTACCACTTCCTACCTAGGTGGCCCTGAGCAAGTCACCTAATGCCACTGCATCTCAGGGTCCCTGCCAATCACACTCCCATTACTGGAGCATGGATGGGGCCACTGCATGAAGTTGCTCCATAAAGCACCCTTTGCACCCTGCTTGGTACAGAGCAGGATCAATAAATGGCACTGATGATTGCTCTTCAAACATTGTTCTCTCAAGAACCTGTACAGGGAGAGTTCCCAAAGCAGGATGGGTTATCATAAACTGTCATCAGAGCTGCACGAAATCACTTCTGATGCAAGAGGCCAGCTCTGAGGTGGGTGGGCTGCAAAGCCTGGAGCCTGGCCAAAAGACCATGCCTAGATAGGCACTTGCCTTGGGCTCTGAATCCCACCACAGTACGGGAATATAGATCTACAGAGCACAGCAGACAGCGCACCGCTACCATGTGGGCATATGTGACATGCTCACAAGACAGATAGCCACTGGGGAAAGCAGGACATGCTGCTTCTAGCTGGTCTGTCCTGGAGGGCAGAGCCTGTGCTTTTGGCTCCATTTCAGAGCAGAAAAAGGCAGCACCATGAGCAGATGCAGCTTAGTTCCTGCCTTTCAGGTTTGTTTTCCCAGGTTGGACACTGCAGTGAGAGCCCATGCTTAGGGGAAAATGCCTTTGGAATCAAAAAGGATGAAAGGAAGAAAAATGCCTGGCTGCCACCCCAAGTGCTGCACCCTGCCCAGCCCCAGCTGCCTTGGAATGGGGCAGGGTGGCTGGGATGTAATCACCTGGGCAGAGATATGAGGTATGCAGGCCTACGTGCACGGGCACACGCACCACCGAGGCTGGGAGGAACTCTGTTTAGTGAGTGTCCATCTGATAACGACCTGAATCCTTAAGATGCCAGCCGCCTGCCAAGCTGGACGTGTCTGTACGGTGCCATGCGGAGGTCCAGGAGACAGAACAAAGGGTCTGATACTGACTTGGCTCTATGTTAGCGTGTCATCCTTGCTGAACCAAGTCAGGGGCCAGCTGGCACAGAGACTGTCTTTAGGAAACCTAGAGACTAGAACGGAGACTGGCAAATTCTAAAGGGACTCTCTGATGGTAGATTCCTGTCAGTGGTCCAACCTAGGCTGTCTCATTAGGGTTTGGCACTTAGGCTCCTGCCTTCCTTAGCCTGTTATTTTCTGTGCCTCCCGCTGTCTCAAGCCCAGCTAGTGCCAGCTCTCTTTGTGCCCTTTTCTTTAGGGGAACACCACCCCTGAAGGCCTGGAATCTTCCCTGTCCCCATTTTACCAAGAGATATGATGCTAATTATGGCTAACGTGCATTTAGTGTACTTATGTTGGCCACTTACTGCTCCAAAGAGCTTTCTTTACTCACCGCACCAACCTTAGGAGGTGTGTACAATTACTTGCCCATTCAACAGATGAGTAAACTAAGATTCGGAGATGATAAGTAACTTACTGAACGGTACATAGCTTGTGAAGTGGCAGATCCAGGAAGCAAATCCAGGCCATCTAGATCCAGTGTCAGTGTCCCCAGCCCTTATGCTACACTTTCCTGAATGTAATTCATGACCAAATTCTTACTGATTTAATATTTTTCAAAGCATCAGATTTCCAACCCTGCGTTTCCAGAGTGAATGGCATTCAGGTGCAGAGCTAGGATTTTATAGCTTCCTATTTCATGTATATGAAATTAGAAAATGTTTATAAATCAGGAAAAGCTAGAAAGGGAAGCTGAAACTCTCCGATATGAGTGTTTGCCTTAAGACTGAGAACTGATCGTTTTTAGCCAAATGGGTACTTAGGCCAAATATCCCTCTTGGTACAAGCAATGCCTTGGAGTTTCTGGCTTAACAGGGACTTGTAGCTTAGCCTAGCTGGGTATATGGTTAGGAAAAGCAGCTACTCTCTTCTGGTTTGTTGATAGGACTGTCTCCCTCCTGGCAGAGAGAAATTGCACCCTTCCAAATCTAAGAGCTGTGTCCACATTAATGAGTCAGCCTCAGGAACAGGGAATTCCTTCCAGCCATGAAAACAATGAAAGCATTCAGTATTACTGCCTGTTTACTCAGCTAGGAACTTTGTCATTTAATACTCATAAAAAAATAGGATTTAATCATTATTTTCCCTATCTTGTAGGTGACAATACTGAGCCTCGGAGATCTTATGTATTTGCCAAAGGCAAATCCTGATAAATCCAGGACTCAAACCGCACCTGAATCCAAAAGAAAGAAAAACTCAGAGCCAGTCCTAGTCCAAATTTTTCAGAAGGCTTTCTGGCTGTCTGGGCCAACAACTGCCCTGTATTTTGCAGGAACTATATTACTTGTAATCTGCCACAGTCTGCTTACCATTGTTTCATATTGGGCCACCCTTGTTTGCTGATCAGATTATAAATCTGGGGTAGCAGTAAGAGTGGGCTGAGTTTTATTTCAGGATGTCTCTGAATATTTGGGGGCAGGCAAACTGGGAGACCTGAAGACTGCAGACCATAGCCTGTTCTCCCTAGTTGGGGTATCAGTCACTTCATTCCTAGAAAGTGCCAGCTTGGCTTTATGAGTTCTTAACATTACTTGGGAATGGCTTCCCTGACACTCTTGTCCTATTTTGTCAACGTCATTTCAACTACCTGCAACTAGGTCCCCACCACCACCCCGCAAAGTAAGTAATTCTAACTCTATTGTCTAAACTCCATTGTGCATTTAACACAAGAGAAAAGCAACTTAGTTTTCAATCCAGCTTCTGCTTTATGACAGCCCACTATGCTGCAGGCCTTTCCTCCTGCATGGTGCCAATCAGCATGGGACTCCTCCTGAAGCCCAGACTCTTCAGACTAGAATTAATGCCATGTAGCAGGCACACTCAGATATGCATGTGTCACCATCCAAGTCAAAGCTAAGATCTATGATAGGAGAATTTATAATGCAGAAAGCACACTCTAATTTAAGAAAAAAGAAACAGGACTGGGTGTTTCCTTTCTTTCCCAAAGCAAAGACATTAAAAATTGTCTCATATGAAAGAGCCTGAACCCACCCAACCTGATTCTCTCCTCTCAGTCACCCAGTACATCAAGTAAGTTGACGTCAACAAGAGCGTCCAGACATACTGAGTCATGTGTGAAAGTCATCAGGAAGGTGTCATCTTTTTCTACCACCCTCCAGAATATGCAGCTGGATGCTCCAAAGGCAAGCAGGGCAACACGATGCTCCTTGTCTCCTAGGAACCCGAGCATCACTTCACTCCATGATTTACTACAAAAACAGAGACGGGACCAGCAGAGGCGGCTGTGAGATAAGATGGCAAAGTCTTCCTGCTGTCTCTCAGCTGCCTGGATTGCTCTATTTTAAAATAGACACTGAGGCCATCTTGTACTCAGCCCCCTTCTAATCCCACCTCTTTTCATTAACCCTTATCTGACTAGTGTGCCGTTCCCTCCATGTTTTCTAAAGGGACGGTTCCTCTGGGTGTGACTCCACAGGAATGTGTCAGTGTATACAGTCACGTGTTACAGAGTGGTGATTATCACCCTTTCTCCTCTTCCTGGATTATATGCACATCTTAAATGTAAGTGACTCTCTTAAGTGGGACTCAGTTCCAGACCACAGACACTCCTCAGTTTATGATGGGGTTACTCCTTGATAAGCCCATAGTAAGAGGAAACTATTGTTAAATCCAAAAATGCCTTTAATTCACCTAACCCACTGAGTATCACAGCTTAGCAACACAATGTGCCAGAGTCTCTCTCGTTCCACCTTGTGACCACATGGATGACTGGGAGCCATGGCTCAGTGCTGTTGCCCAGCCACTGCTAGCCTAGGAAAGATCAAAACTGGAAGTACAATTTCTACTGAATGCACATGGCTTTTGTACCAACATAAAGTCAAAATACCATAAATTGAACCCTCATAAGTTGAAGTCTGTGTATAGTGAGGTTTGTGAGCTGTGGTTGCCCTCAAATCCTTATTTCTCCACCTGCTCCTCAGGTCCGTCATGAAGGACACTTTCTCTAGTCAGGAGTGCTAGGTGATAACCACAAGGGTCTCCTGCCTCTCCTCTTATTTCCAGTCCCTCCGGCAATCTCGGCTCATGATCATTGGTCCAGCATGTCTCCAGGGATGTGAGTACCCTTGGGTGAAAAGGAAAAGAACCAGAGACAAAGATGAGCCCCTCTGTGCCCTTCTCCCCCCTGCCACACACCCCCTCTTTCCGTGGGTTCACCCATTGTCTCTGTCAGAAGGAAGATGCCCAGAACTGCCTTTCCCAGGCCACAGAACTGCCTCTGTATCTGTCAAACATCATCCTGTAGTAAAGGACCACAGATATCTGTACTAACTTCTAGTCCATTATAAACTATAAATTTTGTAAAATAAATAAAATTAATTATTCAAAACAATTTAAAATAAAAAGCACAAAATATATATTACTAATTTTTATTATCTTCAATAATAATAAAATTATTCTGTCATATTACTGTAAAAGTTTCTAAACAATAGTTCTCCATTTCTTACCTCATTCACAGGCTAGCACAGATTTGAGAAGCTTGGGGTCTTACAGTCGGAATGTGTTGTCTCTGCAAGATGGGAGAATAAGTGACATCTCAGATGGTCAGTGCTGCCTGACATCTGCAGTTTCTAGGGTCTCAGCACTGATTATTTCTCTAGAAACATTTCAAAGACACTAACATGGTCATTAACATGATGCTGATTTCAGGAGGACAGGATTTGTTGGCATTTTTTTACTGCTCATCTGGAGTTGCCTAGCTCTAAATCATCTTAAAAAGTAATGAAAGAAAGGAAGAGACAAACACTGGTAGGTCACTCACCACCTCAGGGCTTCCTGGGTGGACCAATGGGCATTTTGGAAAGCATCCTGGAAACATGTCAAAGGTCTAAAAATTGTTATCATTGGGGCTGGTGAGTCATGGCCTAGGTTGGCAATGATCAAGTGCCATTACACAATCAGCTGCTGCATGTCTGTGAAAGGGAGCATGCCCTAAATGGCTATAAAATGGGAAAAGGAGGTAAGTTTGTCTGAAGCACTGAAGAGGACCTGAAATTTAAGCTGGGCAAGAACTGTGGTCCAGTTAAAATACCTCCTGTGCTCCCAGAGGAAGCAAAGAAATCTCAGTATCTACTATAACAAAGGACCTATTGCACTTAGGAACAAAATTGAGATTGACTATCCGATAGCAAGGAGAAGCTGGGAAATGAGGTAGGACATAGAGACTAGGGGACAGGGGTCTACTATATGAGCTGAGTACAGGAGTCTACTCTCTGCATCCTCCTGCCACCACCATTACCAAACTGATATGTTGAAGCCTAAATCCCCAATGTGATGGCATTTGGAGGCAGGGCCTTTGGGAGCTATTAGATCATAAAGGTGGAGTTCTCATGAATGGGATTAATGCCCTTTCTTAAGTAAAAACATAAGGCTGAGAGTGAAACTTAGTGAGAGAAAACTTGCTAGCATGACTAAGGCCCTGCAATCTCTGGTGAGGGAGGAGGGGCAAACACGAGGCGGGGGCGGGGGGGGGAGAGGGAGAGGGAGAAGGAGAGTCTTTCTGTTGGCTCTCTGTCATGTGATGATACAAGAATATGGCTGTCTGTACCCAAGGAAGGGTGCCTGTCCTTACTAGACAGTGGATCTGCTGGTACCTCATCTTGGATTTCCAGGCCCCAGAACCGTAGGAAATAGATCTCTATTAAGTCACCCAGTCTATGGTACTTTGTTACAATAGCCCAAACTGACTAAGACAGACTCCATTTTGGAGAAGTGATTTTTAAAACAGCTTTATCAGTATATAATTAACATCCAATATAGTTGGGTTTTGGACCAACCAGGTATGGACTGAAAATATTCAGGAAAAAAGGTGTACAGACTTTTTTCTTGTCATTATTTCCTAAACTATACAGTGTGACAACTATTTACATAGGTATCATAGAGATGATTTAAGGTACACTAGGACATGTACATGCTATATACCAATATTATGCCATTTTACATATGGGACTAGAGCAACCACAGATTTTGATTCCCTCAGAGATCCTAAAAGAAATCCCTCAAGGATACCAGGGGACAATTACAATTCGATGATCTTTTACATGCACATAACCTGTGAAAACCACTACCAGAGTTACTACAGGGAGTGTATTTATCACCACCAAAAGTTTTCTAATGCCCTTTGTCATCCCTGCCTCCTACCTCTTTCCACCCCAACCCCAGGCAACCACTGACTTCCTATCTCTCGCTGTAGGTCCATAAATGACAGTATATATAGTATTTGGGGAAGGGGATGTGGCTCTTTTTACCCAACATAATTAAGATTCACCTATGTTGTACAATGTATCAATCATTCATTCTTTTTTATTCCTGAGTAGTCTTCCACCTAGAAGCAATTTTACATCTCAAGCGATGTTACCCTGAATCTAAGATTTTGAGGTGGTAAGGGGTTATGAAGATTTGGGTTTTTCCTCAGAGCAGAGGTTGCTATCCAACTTGGGAAATAAATATATTTTACCTCAAAATTAAAAACAACAACAGAACCCCCAACAATTTAATATTCTAAAATGATAAAAAGAATTTTGCAATACCCAGGGACTTTGGGCTGTGAAGATATAGATCTTTTGCAAATGGAAAGAGGCCCTAGAGATGAAAGGACGGGAGAAAAAGGAGAGGGGAAAGGGACATACAGGGTGCTGTGTACACGTGCTACCTCCCCACAATGAAGGTAATCATTATGTAATGTGCACACGTACTCATAAAAATAAAGCTTTAAACCAGGACTGGGAGTCCCATTTGACCCCGCTATTCCACTGCTGGGGATCTTCCCCAAAGAATTAAAAGAATCACACCACAGTGATATATGTGCACCCATGTTCATAGCCACATAATTTGTAATAGCTAAAACTTGGAAACAGCCCAGATGCCCATCAACTGGAGACTGGATAAAGAAAATGTGGTTTTTTATATAAAATGGAGTACTACTCAGCCATAAAAAATGAGAAATTAGAGACATTTATAGGTAAGTGGATGCACATTGAGGCGATACTCTTAAGTGAAATAAATAGGACACACATGTGTAAATACCAAATAGTTTCTCTGGTGTGAGAAACTGAAAGTGTAAATAAGGACTAAAACGTATAATAGATAATGTAAAATAGGAAGAAAAGGGGCAAAGGGGAAGGAAGTGGGAGGGCTAGGGGAAAGGATAGAAGGGAACGGGATTAATATGAGAAAATGGAAAAAAAGGACCAAAATCTTTGTAAATTGGGAAGAATGGAGGGGTTGAAGAGAGGGCTGGGCAAGGGTGAAAAATAAGAACCAAGAGAGACTATGTAAAGGTGCAAATTTCCAATGATGAATGTCATTATATTGTATACCTAAAATGTACCAATGATTAGAATGAATCATCGATAATGCAAAATAAGAAGAAAAGGTCCAAAGGGGTAGGGGTAGTGGGAGGGGCAGGGGAAAGGAAAGAAGGGAAAGGAAAAATGATGAGAAATGGAAAAAATGGAAATAAAGTCTTTGTATATAGGGAAGGGTGGAGGGGGTGAAGGATGGGCTAGGAATGGGGGAAAAAAAAAAGAACCAAGATGCATCATGTAAAGGTACAAGTTCCCAAAGAGAAATGTAAATGTGTTGTATACCTAAAATGTACCAATAAAAGAATTTAAGAAAAAGAAAATAAAGCTTTAAAAAAGAGTAAGGGGAAAGAAACCTGAGAAACCAGGGACCATCATTCCAACCAAGTCAATTCTCAGCCAATCTGGACTCTCAATTCACTACTTTGTTTCTTCACTTATGGTAGAAAATGCACTGAAAAGAATGTTTCCACATCAGTTAGCATTTTGCTTTTGGCATCAATAAAAATGAAGACTATTATACAAAGAAAACTAGAGTTAACTATTCAGTCATTCATTCATGCACCACACATGCATGGGTGTCTCCCATAAGCCAGGCAACAAACTGAGGATACAGAAGCACATCCTAGACTGTAAGAAGCCTTGGTTCCTGAAGTGTGCAGGGGCCACAGCTAGGTAGTTTTACAGCAGCTTGTTTCACAATAAACAGATCAAAGGGGTGGCAAATAGGTCAAGGCAGTGGTTGGGGCCTCGCTGTTAGCATTACAGAAACAAAGACAAGACTGAATGTGGCTCTGATGCAGAGGCAGGGTTCTGGTACACAGATTATCAGAAAGCACGGTGCCTTTCTGACAGGAACTGAGCATCACCCAAAACTCTCATTATAGGACAGTGGAGAAGACTTAAAGATGTAAGGGATTTATGGAACATATCTCGTTTCCAAAACAAGATGGAGTACACATTGTTATTTGTTCCACTAAAAAGCATTTTTCTAAGTAGGTGACAGTGGTCCAGTAAAAGAAAGTTCTTATAAAAAAGCAGAGCAATATTTGTTCTCAATTCTGTCACAAAGTTTTACTAAAAGAGCACAAGTGGAAAACAGCAGCATATAGACTTAAATGAGTAATATGAAGATTATAATTTTTTAAGAATCCAAACTATTCTTTAGAAAGGAGCTCTAGTGGGAAGATGTCCAAAGAAAACATACCATAAAAATTAAAAAACTTCTGTTTGTATTTCTTCAAATTTTCTTTAGTATTTTACTGTTGTGTTTGTGAAGTATTATTTTGAAACACACTCTTCACGCGAAGCCATGGACTCTGGGCAGAAGGAGACCACAGTTAACTGTCTGAGCATGGTACTGTGGCAGGCTGCAGGGAAACAAGTGGCAAAGGAAAGCCGAGACCTTGCAGAGGTGTGAGGCAGGCTGAGGGTGCACAAGGAACAGAGAATAAAGAAGAGGTGCAGAGGAGAGGGGAATTGGGGCCCAGCTGGAGGGCAGCCAAAGGCATGTGTGTGTATAGAGACAGTCCAGAGGAGCCAGAACCTGGACGGGCAGCCATGAGACAGTAATTTCTTTAGGCCTCAGGATCCTGTCTGACAAATGGAAAAACAAAACTAGATGATCTCTTAGGTCCTTTCTTAAATCTAAACATGTAGGAATCTAAATATAGAATTCATTTCAACATATATCCAGTGAAGACTTTGGCTATGTTTAAAGTACTGTGGGTCAGTAGTCACAAACATCTCTTATTTAGCTCGCATCGATCAAAGCAATTGAATACCTGTTACCAAATATACAGTAATGTATATTTCCTAAGACATGCAAAAGTAGCTCCAGTTTACAGCAAGGGCTGAGAGAGCAAATACCTCTATAATAATGTTCCAATCCATTCTGCTGAGGGACATTGGAAAAGGGATTTTGTGAGGGGGTCACACAATGGACACTGACCCATACCTCAGAGGGGAGATCCCCAGGCATGGAGAAAAGACCTGACTTAATGGTCATCACTGCTGGAAGGGTTATTACCATCTCATTCCCAGAACAGTCTCCAGTTACCACAGTTGACTGAACCTAGTAGTAAGCTGCTGTCTCTTGGTGAGAAATGAGGAAATCTCACAGCAGGTGAGGCAGGAAGCTGAGGGAAGATCAGAAAGAAAAACAAAAGGGTTTCCTTTGATGAGTCAGTATCCTTATGGGAAGTCATCATAGAAGCTACCAGCACCTGTCCCAGGCTTGTACTTTGTCCTGAAAGATATGGGGCAAATGGAGTTCAAGCCACAACTGACCACCCACAGTTCACGTGCCAGGCAGAGGTCTGAAAAGAACCAGGTGTGGCCAAGCATACATGACAATTTGTACATCACTGGCCACTCTTCAGGTTCACCTTTAGGTAGGCTGAACATGCTCAACTACCAAACTCTCCTTTTCTTTAAAGGGAGTGAATTGTATCCATTTGTTTCTTGTGGTAGCCACAGCTTTCATTTTCAGGTAAAGTTTCTAAGTGTAAAAAGCTTATTGAATCAGGGGTGGGGTGGCGCAAATTTGACGCTAAGTCTGAGTCTACAAAGCAAAAATGAGAATTGTTGGACCCCGTGTGAAACAAACTCCTTCTGTTGGTTTATGTTGATCAGGAAACAAAACCAACATTTCTTTCTTTTTTTTAATGAACTTTGTTTTAATCTCATTCCCCCCCTTACACCCTCTCCCCTCCCTATGAACAAAAGCTTTGTTTCCATTTTTTTCTTTCTATTTTTACTTTTGTTGTTGCTGTCCCTTCCTTCCTTTCTCCCTTCCTCCTCCCTTGTTCCCCTTTCCATTTGAACATTTTCTTCCCATTTCCCAATATTTACTATACATTTCAGTTCTTATTTCCACTCTTGGCTTTTCACACCAAAGAAACAATGCAGTATTTAAATGCATTTGTGTCTGATTTATTTCACTTAAGAGTATGGTCTCAAGGTCCATCCATTTAGCCATCAATGTCTGAAGCTCATCCTTCTTTATGGCAGAGCAGACTCCATTGTATAAAAAAACACATCTTCTTTATCCACTTATAATTGACAAGTATTTGGGCTGTTTCCAAGATTTAGCTATTATAAACTGTGCCACTATAAACATGGGTGTGCATATATCACTGTGGTATTATGACACTTTTAATTCTTTCTGGAAGATACCAAGAAGGGGAATATCTTGGTCAAATAGAACCTCTAGTTTTAGTTTTCTGAGAAATCTTCACACAGATTTCCACAGTGGTTGCACCAGTCTACACTCCCACCAACAGTGGAGAAGAGTTCCTTCTTCCCCACAGTACCTCTAGCATTGGTTATTGGTTGATTTCTTGATAGCAGCCATTCTTTCTGGAGTGAGATGGGATCTCAGTGTTGTTTTGATTTGCATTAAATGAATGACCAGTGATTTTGAACATTTTTCATATATTTATTTGCCATTTCTAATTTTCATCTGAGAAGTGTCTTCATTTCAGATTCTGATTTTTGGATTGGGTCTTTAAATTTGGAGGGGGTCTGATTTTTTTTTTTTTTTTGAGTTCTTTATATATGCTAGATAATAGTCCTTTATCTGATGAATAGCTGGTAATTTTTTTCCCAGGATGTGGGCTGTCTTTTCACTCTGTTGGTGGTTTCTCTTGCTGTGCAAAAGCTTTTTAATAAGATGAGGTCCCAGTTGTTGATTCTTTGTAGTATTTCCCATGCTGTCTGGGTTTTGTTCATGAAGTCTTGCCCTACTCCTATGTCCTCAAGCGTTCTACCTATTCTATACCTAGTAGGCGCTGATGATCTGTTCCAGCAGATTTAGTGTTTCTGTTTTAATATTTAGATCTTTGATCCATTTCAATTTTAGGTTAGTGCATGGTGAAAGATATGGGTCTAGTTTCAATCTTCAGCATGTGGAAAGCTAGTTTTACTAGCACCATTTATTAAAGAGGCTATTGTTCTTCTGGTGAAGGTGTTTGGCTCCTTTGTCAAAGATTAGGTGGCTGAGTATATCTGGAGTTGTTTCTGCATCTTCTAGTCTGTTACACTGATCCTCAGGTCTGTACTTTTGCAAGTACCATGTTGTTTTTATCACAGTAGCTTTGTAGTATAATTTGAAGTAAGGGATTGTGATACTCCCTGCCTTGCTTTTGTTGCCCAGAATTGCCTTTGCTCTTCTGTTCCAAATGAATTTTAGGATTGTTTTTTCCAATTCTGTGAGATATGCTGTTGGAATTTTGATTGGGATTGCATTAAATCTGTATAACAATTTTAGAAGTATGGCCATTTTCACTATTTTGGTTCTTCCTATCCAAGAAGAAGGGATATCTTTCCACTTTCTGATATCCTCTTCAATCTCCTTTTTCAGAGTACTGTATTTTTCAATGCAGAGGTCTTTTACTTCCTTCATTAGATTGATTCCTAGGTATTTCTTTTTCTTGGATGCTATTGTGAAAAGGATTGCTTCTCTAATTTCTCTCTCCATGAGTTTGTTATTTGTGTATAGGAAGACTATTGATTTTTGAGTGCTGACTTTGTATCCAGCTATGCCACTGAATTTGGTTATCAAATCTAGAAGTCTTTTCATGGAGTTTTTGGGGTCTTCTATGTAGAGTATCATGTCAGCCACAAATAATGATAGTTTAACTTCTTCCTTTCCTGTCCTTATTCCTTTTATTTCTTTCTCTTGTCTAATTGCTCTCACTAGTGTTTCTAGAACTATATTGAACAAGAGTGGTGACAGTGGACACCCTTGTCTTGTTCTTGATTTTAGAGTGAAAACTTTTAGTTTTTGTCCATCTAGTATGATGTTGGCTGTTGGTTTGTCATAGATGGCTTGTATCAGATTGGGATAAAGACCATCTATACCAATTTTCTATAGTGTATTTATCATGAATGGGTGTTGGACCTTGTCAAATGCTTTTTCTGCCTCTATTGAAAGGATCATATAGTTTTTGTCCTTGGCTTTGTTAATATAGTGTATTACATTTATTGATTTGTGTATGTTGAATCATCCCTGTATCCCTGAGATGAATCCAACTTGGTCATGGCATATAATCTTCTTGATTATTTGCTGCATTCTGTTTGCTTGTATCTTATTGAGGATTTTTGCATCTATGTTCATTAGTGAGACTGGCCTGTAATCCTCCTTTTTGTTTGGATCCTTCTCTGGTTTTGGAATCAGGGTAATGCTTGATTCCAGGAATGAATTTGGGAGTATTACTTCCCTTTAAATTTCTTTAAAGAGTTTGAGAAGTAGCAGCATTAGGTCTTCTCTAAATTTCTTGTAGAATTCAGCAGTGAATCCATCAGGGCAAGGGCTTTTCTTGTTGGTAGGTTTTTAACTACATATTCAATTTCACTGGTTGATAATGGTTTATTTAGAATTTCTAAATCTTCTTGATTAAGTTTTGGTAATTCATATATATCTAGGAATCTGTCCATTTCTTCTGCATTTTCCATCTTATTAGAATATAGGTTCTCAAAGCAGGTATTGATGATATTCTGAATTTCTGCAGGGTCTGTTGTATTTTCACCCTTTTTATTCCTAATTGAATAGATTTGAGTCTTTTCTTTCCTTTTTATTTTTGATATGATTAGTTAAGGGTTTATCAATTTTATTTAATCTTTCAAAGACCAACTCTGATTCATTGAGTCTTTGTATTATATTTTTAGTTTCTATTGCATTAATTTCTGCTCTGGTTTTTATAATTTCCTCCCTGGTACAAGCTTTGGGCTTGACTTGCTTTTATTTTTCTAGAAGCTTGAGGTTCAACATTAGGTTGTTTATTTGAGCCTGTCTGTTTTCCTAATATGAGTATTTGCTGCCATAAATTTTCCTCATAGGACTGCTTTCATTGCATCCCGTAAGTTCCAGTATGTTATATTGTCATTATCATTTAATTGTAGAAACTGATTTCTTCTTTAATTTCATCTGTAACCATTAGTTGTTCAGGAAGGTGTTATTTAATTTCCATTTGTTTATGAAGCTCTTCTGGTTTCTTTTGCCATTGATTTTCAATTTCATCGCACTATGGTCTGATAATATGCATGGAATAATTTCAGTTCCTTTGCATTTACTTAAGCATGTTATGAACTACTATGTGATATATTTTGGAGAATGTCCCATGTGCAGGTGAGAAAAATGTGTATTCTGATGTTGTGGGGTGGAACACTCTGTAGACATCTACTAGATCCATTTGTTCAAAAGATTGGCTCAGTTCTAATATTTCATTGTTTTTTTTTATCTAGTTGATCTGTCTATTTGTGACAGTGGGGTATTGAGGTCTCCCATTACAACTGTATTAGTGTTTATATGATTTATCATGTCTGCTAATATTTGTTGTATATAGTTGGGTGCACTGCTATTTGGTGCATATATATTTATGATTGTTATCTCTTCTTGAATTATTCCCTTTACAAGGATGTAGTGACCTTCTTTGTCTGTCTTAATCAGTCTTGGTTTGAAACCCACTTTGTCTGCAAACAGAATAGCTACTCCTGCTTTTTTCCAGGTTACTTTTGCATGGAATATTGCTTTCCTGACTTTCAGTCTATGAATTTGTTTTTGAATTAAAAGTGTTTCTTGTATGCAGCATATTGTTGGATCTTGCTTCTTGATCCATTCTGCCAGTCTGTTTCTTTTGGTTGGTGAATTAAGACAATTAACATTGATGGTTATAACTGGTATGTATTGTCTTATCTCTGTCATGTTATTTTCCTATTGTTGGCTTCAATCTTTCCTTTTCTGTTTAATTTCTTGTCTTGCCTGGTGAATTAATTCTTTTTGGGGTTCATGAAGTTGTAATCCTTGTCATCTCTTTCTACAATATTCTTCAGAACACTTTAGAGTGCTGGTTTGGTGGTCATGAATTTCTTCAGGTGTTCTTTGTCATGGAAGTATCTTATTTCTCCATCAATTTTGAAAGATAGTTTTCCAGGATACGTCAATCTGGGTTGGAGGTTGTATTCCTTTTGGGCTTGAAATACTTCACTCCAAGCTCTCCTTGACTTGAGAATTTGTATTGAGCAGTCTGCTGTGATTCTGATGGGCTTTCCTTTATAAGTGACTTGTTTCTTTTCTCTAACAGCTTTTAATATTCTGTCCTTGTGTTGAATTTCTGGAATTTTGACTATTATATGCCTTGGGGAAGACCAACATTTATTTCTTGCTCCCACTTAAGGGACATGGACAGCAAACTAGAGAAAGTAAATCATGACATAGAAAGACACAGGAGCCAGAACACAGAATCTGACCAAGGAGAGATGTGCAGGGCATTTCCAAGGTGGTGGCAAAGAAGACACATAGCAGCCAAGGAACTACCAGTCCTAATAGGGGCAGTCAAACAGGGACCTCAGGAAGGCTGTCTAGAAAAAATAGGAAATAATGTTTTCTCATAGATCAGGATATGATTCAGTTTTGTCAGGGAGCCCTGTAGAGAAAAGTACCCAGCTAAGACAATTAAAACAAAAATAAACCAATTATTAACTCCAATAGTGCTGTGGTTTAAATATGGTTTGTTTCCACCAAAACTCATGTTGGGGCTTGGTCCCTGGTGTAACAGTATTGAGAGGTGGTTGGCCCTTTAAGAAGTGATCAGATCTTTATCAGAGATTAATGTCTTTCTCAAGAGACTGAATTAGTTCTTGCACAAGTGGATTGTTATAAAACAGGAGAGCTCTTTCTTCCTCCTTTTCTCCTTGTAAACTTTGGCTTTCCCTTCTGCTTTTCTGCTGCATATGGAGCAGCAGCATAAGGCCCTCACCAGAAGCCAACAAGATTCTAGCAGCATGCTCTTAATCATGAGTCAAAATAAAGCTTTTTTCTTTATAAATTATCCAGGCTTGGGTGTTAAGATTATAGAAAACTAAATACAATAAGAGCTAAAGAGTTAAAATTTTTAAAAATTACATATTTATGAACACTGAAATATTTGTTTACATTATAAAATAGTGCTATAGCCATATTTGGAGAAAGAGAGAAAGGGAAGAGTAAGGAAAAATAGGAGACACAGTGTAAAAAAACTCCATAGCAGGAACTCAAAGCATGATATCCAAACCTGCAAAACCAAGAAATAACAGCACAAGCATATTGTCTAAAAAGTTTTATGATTCAAGCCTAGAGGTATGTGCCTGTAAGGCCAACTTCTCTGGAGGCTAAGGCAGAAGGATTACTTGAGGCCAGGAGTTCAGGGCCATACTAGGCAAGGTAGCAAGGTCCTGTCTCTTAAGAAAGAAAAGGAAAAATAAGACTTTCAGGATTTGGAAGTAGTTGCCTCAGAGGTGAAAAACCAGGTGTGGGGATGACCAATGTTTCTTGGTGTAAGATTTCTAGTACTTTTTTGAGTTTTCTCATATATATTTTCATTTCCCTCCTCTTTGGACCAGTGCAAGAAAGAAATAAAAAAAAATGTTACCAACATTATGGGTAGTACAAGACCACATTTATAATTACATCTATGGTATACATTTTAAAATGACATATATCAAGGTGTTAACAATGATTATGTATAAGAGGTAGAATTATAATTTTTTCTATAGTTTTGGATATGGTTTGACTATGTTCCCCAAGGCTTCATGTGTTTGAGGCTTGGTCTTTATGTGGTGATGTTGGGAGGTGGTATGAACCTTTAAGTAGTGGGACCTAGTGGAAGGTTATTAGGTTATTGGGGGCACTGTCCCTAGAAGGGATTAAGGAAATTCTTGTGACACCAAGTTGTTATAAGAATGAATCTGACTCCTGGATCCCTTCCTGGCTTCCTGTACTGAGATGAGATCTCTTTCTCCCACAAGCACTCCCACTGTTATACCATCTCTCATGAGGTCCTCACCAGAGGAGAGAAGCAAGTCCATGTTCATGGACCTTTAGAACTATGAGCCAAAGTAAAATTCTTCATAAACTCAGCCTGCCTTAGGTATTTAGTTACTGAAAATGGACTAATATATATGTACATTTTATTCTATTTTTAATAAATTATGTTTAACAGGGAACATATATTGTTTCTATAAAAAAATTTATACAGCATTTAAAAGTAGGAAAAAGAAGAATAATAAAACAATCAACAGTGCATCTGAATCCAGAAATTAGGCCCTGCCATTTTCTCCTTCTTCTCTTCTTGTTAAGGCACATTTTTATCCTTTTGACACTCTGGATGGGATCTTCAATTTTAAAATGAGCAAATTGGTATCTCTTCTCCTGCTTTTGATAGGTTACTGAAATAGTTGTACAACCTGTCCAGATGTGAAGCACTGTATTAAATATTCTAGATGTGGTAAGAGGCATGAGAAGAACCTGTGGAATCAAAGTCTCTGGACTTCCCACCCCTTCCATGATGTCCCTGCCCTCCCTCCCTAGGGATGTGTGTTCACTAGTGGATCTCCCTCAGCCACCTCAGGGAATTCCCACTAAAGCTCTTTCCTGTGCCAGCTGGCCAGACAATGAAATTCAAAGACCTTTCCCTGTTTCTTTATCTTCAGGGGAAGGCTTGCTGAATCAGGCACTTCCACCTACCTTATTCAGAAACCTTTCAACTACCAGCTACAGTGATTTGCCCTTACTCTCACCTGGCCTATCTCTGGGGGTATGTGACCACATTAAACTTTTACACAAGGCCTTTCAGAATCTCAAAGTTATGATCCTCCTAAAACATCTACAAGGATAAGAGGCCTTAGTGCTAGGGATAATCCCCTTACAACCAGGTTGCTCCAAAAGAGCCAGGATTCAGGCCCAGAGTCCAGGAGAGACTTGAAAGTCTACAGAGAGGAAGTGAGGGTATTTAAAAATTAATCACTTTTCATCCAAAGCTTTGGAAGTCAGGCAGTGCCCCTCTAGCCAAATTGTAAAACTGGAGCCACCCACCCATGCTCTGACTTGATCTTTACCATCAAAGCCATTTGCTCTTCATTTGAAACAAAAGAAGCATTATTTTGAAAATCCCTGAACTAAGAGTTGTTGGAGGACCAGTCTCCAGTTTCATCTCTGACTCAGTAGCCATGCAGTCTCAGCAAACCACTTTACCTCTTTGAGGCTGTTTCCTTGCCTATAGATGGAGATGATAACCATGCTGATTTCATACTGAAGTAATATTCCTCTCCTACAAGTGTGCTCTTAACTTCTGCCATCTTTGGTTCTTCTGATATTTTCTAGTATCACGCCATTCTGTCATCTATTCTTGCTTTTTGCTTCTTCTACTGTCTTTGTGGCTCTCAGTTCTTTTGCCCAATTTCTAGGGCAGAGGATCAACATGCCCATGAGGAAAATGACAGTGGAGCTGCTTCTGCCTTCTCAGTTCCCAAACTCTTCCTTCATGGGCACCCACCTGATCGAGCCAGGAGCAAGGAGTAAGCTTCCTAGAAACTCTGGCCACTACTAAACATGAAAAGACAGGACGCCCACGATTGTCCAAGGGCCCTTTACAGAAAAACAGGATTTGGGGGGCATAGTCTCAGGGACTCCTTTCACTCAGAAGAGATTACTCAGAACTACTTTGACTCTTAAAGATTAACCTTCAATCTGTTAAGTAACATTTAAAACTTTAGGTAATCCTTAGGCTTTTAAGCTCAATGTAGAGATATTATCATTCTTTATAAATAAAGCAAGTGTTAAAAATCACTTCTAAGGAGTCTTAATTAACATTTTATCTCTTTTATAAATTAGTTATGAAACTCATTCAAATAATTTAAATAATGTTTATATATTTAACATTGTATTTCTCTTATGTCAATTGTCTAAAAGCTTCTTATAATTCTAATAAATTAAAGTTTAAAATATGAAAATCTTAAATTCTCTCAACTATTCTGATACTGATCACAATTTTATTTTTTTAAATTTTTTTATTTTGCAAAAGGAAGTAGTATTTTATTTATCCTAAGAAAAACCTCCTTTTTTTGAATTAATTTCATTAGTACCTTTTAGGTATACAACATAATGACATTCATCATTGGAAATTTGTAACTTTACATAATCTGTCTTGGTTCTTATTTTTCCCCCTTCTCCTGTCCTCCCTTCAACCCCTCCACCCCTCCCTATTTACAAAGATTTTGTTTCCATTTTTTCATTTTCTCATATTAATTCCATTCCCTTTTTTTCTTTCTCCTACCCCTCCCAATTCCCCCTCCCCTTTAGTCCTTTTCTTCCTATTTCACGTTATCTATTATACCTTTTAGTCTTTATTTACACTTTCAGTTTCTCACACCAGAAAAACTATTCAGTATTTACACGTGTGTCCTATTTATTTCACTTAAGAGTAACGCCTCAGTGTGCATCCATTTAGCAATAAATGTCTCTAATTTCTCATTTTTGATGGCTGAATAGTACTCCATTTTAGAAAAGAACCACATTTTCTTTATCCAGTCTCCAGTTGATGGGCATTTGGGCTGTTTCCAAGTTTCAGCTATTATAAACTGTGCTGCTATGAACATGGGTACACATATATCACTGTGGTAGGATTCTTTTAATTCTTTGGGGAAGATACCCAGCAAGGGAATAGCTGGGTCAAATGGGACTTCCAGTCCTAGTTCTTTGAGGGAGCTCCATATTGATTTCCACAGTGGTTGCACCAGTCTACACTCCCACCAACAGTGGGGCAGGGTTCCTCTTTCCCCACAGACCCACCAGCATGTTATTCGTTGATTTCATGACAGCAGTCATTCTTTCTGGTGAGGTGGAACCTCAGCCATGTTTTCATTTGCATCTCTCGAATGACCAGTGATGTTGAACATTTTTTCATATGCTTTTTTGCTATTTCTACTTCTTTGTCTGAGAAATGTCTATTCATTTCAGTGCCCATTTGTGGATTGGGTCTTTAAATTTGGGAGGTCTGATTTTTTTAAGTTCTTTATAGATTCTAGATAGTAGACCTTTGTCTGAGGAACAGCTGGTAACAATTTTTTCTCACATTGTGGGTTGTCTCTTCACACTGCTGGTGGTTTCTCTTGCTGTGCAGAAGCTTTTTAATAAGAAGAGATCCCCCTTGTTGATTATCTGTGCTAGTTCATGTGCAACTGAGGTTTTGTTCATGAAATCTTTTCCTATGCCAATGTCTTCAAGAGTTCTACCTAACCACTCTTCCAGCTGGTTTAGTGTTTCTGTTTTAATATTTAGATATTTAATCCATTTAGATTTTAGTTTAGTGCATGGTGGGACATGTAGGTCTAGTTTTAATCTTTGACAAATTGAAACCCAATTTTTCCAGGACCATTTATTTAAGAGGCTATCTTTCCTCCAGTGAGGGTATTTGGCTCCTTTGTCAAAGATGAGGTGGCTGAGTGTGTCTAGAGTTGTTTCTGCATCATCTAATCCGTTCCACTGGTCTTCGGGTCTGTTTGTCAGTACCATGCTGTTTTTATCACAGTAGCTTTGTAGTGTAGTTTTATGTTGGTGATTATGATACCCCCTACCTTGTCTTGTTGCCTAGAATTGCTTTTGCTATTCTATGTCTCTTCTTGTTCCAAATGCATTTTAGAATCTCTGAATTTAAAATCAGAAAACTAAATTGATTTCTTACTTATATATGTTAAATTGGCATCAAAAAGATGATCATTACTCTAATGGGTCAGTTTTCTTTAAATATTACAAATGTTTAAAACACCAAACGTGTACAAATTAACAAAAAGCATGAGTTTGATTCTCTTAAATATTTCTACATGGATGTCTAAATCTTCACAGGATTAAAAAATGTTTACTAAGGAAATAATGATGTCACCTTAAGTTGTTCTGGGTTACCCTCTGGGGCACCTGGAGGTTTTCATGGCAGATGGATTAGGTTTGCTAATGATCTCCATCCCACTAGGCCTGTTTCGAAGGTGCCTTTTTAATAACCTATCCCCCATAGACTCAGATAACTTCTTAGCTGACACTTTTTTCTCCTCCTTTACTATTTGATTAGTTTTAACTAATGTATCTGCTCTTTCATTCTATTTTGAATCTTTCCTTATAGTTTTGCCTAAATTTTCCCATTTCTAAGTTTATGCCACTGGTGGATAGAAGAAAATAGGGAGAGAAGATACGGTAGGCATAGAGTATTTGAATTTCTGTATATCTTTCCCTATGGTACCACTGGGGGAATAAAAAAGACCAAGCAAAGAATGAGACAGCATAGAAGAAATATAAATAGGTCGAAAGCAGACAAGGAAAATCATAATTTAAAAAACTGTAGTTTTAAGAAAAACTGCAGCTTCAGGATACAAAAGTTACTCAAGTCTTTTTTCCTTCCAGGAATCTCACATGCACACACAGGCAAAATCCTAAGGGTCTTAAAGACACAATAAACCTGTAAATTGGTCTCTGGGCCTTGCTTTTCACCTGTAAAAAGGACTTTTCACCTCTGAATGAGCCAACCCCTTTCACCTATAAAATAAGGCTTTTACCTATAAATTGAACCAGAGCTTTTAATAGATTCACAAATTCTACCCTAACCCCAAGACCACATAAATATACCTAGCTCCAGACTTGAATGAGTCCCACGTTCTAAACACCTGCACTCCCTTCTGAGTGTACTTTTTTCCTGTTAAATAAAATTTTTTTTATGCTTCCTACTGATATATCCTGAAAATTCTTTTTCTGCAACAGGAGTTAGCAAACTTATACCATGGTTGGGGTGAGTCAAAGTTCTCCATATTCACTTTGGGAAATCTCCTCAGACCCTGTCCAGTGACAGTTTCTCTTTTTCTCCATAGTGGGGTTGTCACAGTCACCTCTCATCTTCCTGACCTAAGATTCTCCTTGTAGAGTCCTAAAGACTCTAGCAGGATCAAGGCATTCCAGGGGTAGGTTCACTGCGACAAAGTCTGATTTTGCTCACGCTGTCTCTCTCTCTGTCTCTTATACACACACACACCCTATACAGCTAATCCTGTGGCTCTAAACACTGGCTCAGAATCCTTCCCATCAATTATTATGAGGCCACACCCTTCCAAATGGAAATCCTTAAACTGGTTTTACTAATTCTACCATAGCCTTCAGCCTCTGATGATAGAGCTACCTAGTCTGTTTCTCTTTTTAGTCTTCTATATAGGCCTCACACTTCAATATCAGACGGGTTTCTGTACCCAGGCAGCCAAATTGAGTAAGTTTAGAACAGACAATTTTGGGAGTGGAGTACTTAACAAAATAAATGTGGCAAATCTTCTCCTAGCCAGAGGCAATTGTAGTGCAATGAAAGATCAATGGACACTGAGTCAAAGATTGTGGCTGTGTTCCAATTTCTGCTACAAACTACATTTTGGGCCTGACCTCTGTGAACTTCGGTTCCTTCACCTGTGACATCACTGGTCAGAACATAGGAAGAATTAACAAGGTCATTTCCAATATTAAGTTTAAAAGCACATGAAACACAGTCTTTTCTTCAGTGTCCTCCAGAATCTGACATGCTCCTAGTCTTCCTCTTGCCTCACTACCTGGTCTATCTCCTCCTCTTAGTAGGTTCCTCTCCTCTCCACATCCTCTAAACAGTGGGCTCAATCTTGAACTTCTACTTTTTATCTCTACTTGCTCCCTAGGCAATCTTTTCTTGTCATGTGGCTTTTAATATCACCTATTCAATAGGCAAAAGATTCTTACATTCAAATCCCCAGCCCCAAACTGTCCCAAGTTCCAGACTTCCACTCGCCTACTCATCATCTCAGTTTGGGTGACAAGCCCCCTCGCTGTGCATTCTAAGCATGACTTCCTATAGTTTTTCCAGGCTCAGTTTATGGCAATTCCACCCTTCCAGTGGTTGGATCCAAAATCATAGAGTCCTTCATGACTCATTTCTTTCACACCTCTGGTCTATCCATCACATCAGCCAATCCTTTGAGGTCTATCTCCAAAAGATAATCCTAAATCAGTTGGTTTCTGACACCAACTACTGCTACCACCCCAGGGCAAACTGACAATAAATCTCATCTGGATTCTTGCTACAGTTTCCTGTGTGGTATTTTTAATGTGACCTGCATCCCTCTCAACACAGCAGACCCAGTGACCTTGTTAAAATATAAATTATAATGTCATTCCTCTCCTCAAAAACATCCAATTTCTAACCATCCTTTTCCAAGAAATTATTTTTCTATATCACTTACTATAAAATGGGGCTTATAACAGTACCTGCTTCACAAGGGTGCTGTGAGGACTGAAAGAGCCAATCCATGTAGAGCACTTAGAAGGAATAACTGTGGAAGATTTACTCCCTATCATGGATACGGATGTCCACAGAAGGTTTAGCCCTACATACTTTACATGTGTTAAGTTGTTACATATTAAGTCATTAATTCTCTGAAGGATTCTGAGGTAGGTACTAATACCCATTTCAAAGCCTGCATTTTCACTGAACTACCCCATCAGTAATCAGTAGATGCTGGCTGGCAACCCATTGTATGGAGAGCCCATTAGTTTATGTTGTCAATTCCTTACTGGCTCCTCTGGTCATTCCAGATGCTGCAATTTATGGTAAGGAATTCATTTATTCAACGTATATTATTGAGCGACAATGTACTAGGTATTGGAGAAACAGCAGTGAACAACCAAACTATGGATACAGAGCTCTGACCTCATGGAGCTTACATTCTTTTATAAGTACTTTTTATAATTGAAGTGTCACCAGAGGCCTGACTTGCCTAATGACTAATTGTTTTTCTCTCCTGAGACAACCAGGCTCAGCTTCATTCATTAATTCATAGGCACATCTCTTGAGCAAGGCACTTGGCTAACTTCTGCAGGAGGAATGAAAATGAGATGTGAACCTTGCTCTGGAGAGGTTGTACATTAACAAGTGCCTGGGAATCACTAGGCAGTAGTACTTGTCAAACGTGTTTCTGTCCTGTCCTGTGCTCTTTTCATTTGCATACCTCTCATTATACATCTAAGCTCCCTAAGGGGGAAGAACATTCATGTGGTTTCCTTTTTCTCTTCCCACAAAGCCTAGAAGAGCATTTTGAATACAGTGGTTTCACAGTTTGTAGTCTTTGCTGAGTACTAAGTTCTAGAAAGATTCCTTAAAAACTATTCAGCCACAAATTTTACTCTCCATTTTTATACCCTTAAAGCCATATTTCGCACATCAGCAGACAGAAGAAAACTAAGTCTATGTGAACTACCTTTTATCATTATGAATATTTTAATTGTCCTTTTTCCGATTAGTTTTAATCATTTAGCCAGGAGGTTGGAGAAACTCTGGTAATCTACAGGATGCTTACTTCGAAACACAAATCAATCTCACCACACACCCCCCACACACACACACACAAATCCTTTCTATAACTTCTCATCATTCTTAGGAAAAATAGCCAAACCCTTAAGGTCTCCAATGCATAAGGCCCGAGTGGCCTGGTCCCATGGGGTCCCAAGAGTTATCTTGCTTTCTGTACTCCAACCACAGGGCCTGAGGTGACTTTCCAAACAGACCTGTTCCATTCTGCTAAAGGGCTTTTCATGGGCAGTTCCCTCTTCCTGGAAAGCAGCTTTTCTCCATCCTTCCGACTCTACTCCATCCTTACTTCCTTAGGCAGCATTCTCTGCTCTGGTCCCAGTCTCCACCCAGCATCAGTGCCTCTCCTTCGGGTCCCAATTCATCTCTTCATTCATCCTAGTTTTGATTTCAGTTGCATAAGTAAATCTATGCTACTAATATGTCTCTCCTCCATTAGCCTCTATATTTCATGATTGCAAAGACCATTTCTTGTTTTTCTCACCATTATATGTCCAGAACTTAAAACTTGAAAAGGAATAAGAAAAAAGAAAAGTGCTCATTCATTCAACATGTAATAAGCACTTCTGAGTGTCCAACACTTTTCTTTGTGCTATATGATAGTGAATAAGCCAAAGTTTCTACCTTCCTGGAGCTTATGTCTAGTTTTGGAGAAGAGACAATACACAAATAAACAAGATTACTTGAGAGAATGCCAAGTGTTATGGAGAAAATACATCAATAGGTGATAAGATGTGACCACTGGGATAAAGTGCCAATGGTATTGCAGGTAATAGTCAGGAAATGCCTCTCTCGGGAGATGGCACATGAGTAGACCCCCAAGTGCTCTGAAGGTCCCCTGGATTTTCAGTGCAAAAACAGAGACAGCCCGATGTACACCAGAGCAACGCAGAATGCTGCTAGGGGTCCTGGCTGCCATGGATCTGGAAAATGGTTCTTTCTTACCTTCTAAATCTCTTTTCCAGAAATACTGTTTTTTTAAGAACAGTTTAGAGCTTAATAAATGATTATAATGATGAGCCTTCCCACAAGTCCACACCCACCCAGTTGAGATGGTCCTGGCTTTGGTACTCCGAGCCACACCCAGGCCCTGTCCTCTGACCCTCCTGCTCTGGGAAGTCCATAGCTGAATTTCCATTTGGATGGAATCCACTCATCAGGAAAAGCTCATTTCCCCCTCCCTTTGGCTCACACTCCCAGGCTGGAACCTTCCCACACAATTTCCTTGGCACACTCCTCTTTTGCACTCCCTCCTGTCTGGCTGTGTTTGCAGGGAGTTCTGCCCAATTAAAACTACCTGCAATAAATGACAGTAGCAGATTTCTGCCCAGTGGTATTCCTGCTCCTTTGGGCACACACTCAGGCAGACCCTGTCTAAACAAGTGGTGGCTGTTCCCTTGGCACAGGCGCTTCTGCTAACTCTTACCCACTCTTAGTCCACTAGTCTCTGTTTTTGTTCAATGGATTTAGAATTGTTCACTGGCTAACTTTATTTTTTGTTTCATCCCATCAAATTCTAAGCTACTGTTAAAGCTTTTTCTCTTCTCTCCTTTTTCTCTTTTCCTTTCCTTTGCATTCTCCTCCTCTCTCTTCACCACCTTGGATCTTAGTGTCCTAAAACCACAGATCCAAACCTACAAGGCACCAGTTCCAACTCTCCCCTCATCAACAGTAACAGCAATGTTAGTATCTACTTTATTGGATATTAGGAAAGATAAAAGAATTAATATACATGAAGCACTTAGTCACTGTTCACAGCAGGCCTTCACATGAATTTATTGAATGAATGAAATGTACACTTTTATTGTTGTTCCTGGGATCAGAGAGCCCTTTGTGCCCTTTCTTAGATAATAAGTGGCTGTATCCTCTGATGATCTTATCTGAAGAGATAAATTATCCTTTGTTGAAATGCATCCCTACAAAGCTTAAAATTCCTTCAACAAGCATCTGTATTTTAAAAAACACACGAAGAGGAGGGGAAACATTGCAGCAGTTATCCTGAGACTTTTTGGAGTTTAGAGGTGGGGATATACTCAATGGAAGAGTAATTGCCTAACATGCACAAGGCCCTGGGTTCAATCCCTAGCACCAGAGAGAAAAAAGTTTGTCAGATTAACTACAAGTACAATACAAAGTACAATGGAAAGGAGAAAGAGCTCAGCTTGTTAAGAAGACAAGGCCAAAGAGAGTTCACTCTGAGAAGGGAAGGCATCACACGGGCATTTCTTTGATCTTGAGGGGTAGAGGAAACTGGGGCAGAGGACATGGAGAGGTGGAAAGGGTCTAGAGACAGAAGTTTCTAGATACAAGAACAAAATTCATCCAAGTTGATGGAACCAAATCCATGCCTAAACCAACTGGGAAAGGATTTAAAATTTCACAAGAAAGAGGTCACAAAATTCTTTAGCCTGGGGAAAATATTATGCATGACAGTCACCTAGGTTATCCTGATCTAGCACAGCATATTTCTGCCATAAAGATAATAAATAGTCCCAGTTATTTTTCTGCTTATCACAAGTCTTACTTGGAAAATATGTGACCAACCACCAATTAATATCTTGTGCTGTCCTTATTGACCAATGTAACTGTAATATCCAGCCTGCTATAACTTCCTCACCACAGAACAATTTCAGGAGCACTTATTTTGGGCAACCAGAATTTGTGTTTTCTCCCAGGGTGGCCATCTTTGTTTGAACCAAATACACTCTTTGTTCTCACGCTTGGTGTGCTTCAAGTTACCTTTTGGGTTACAGTTTTGGAGACCATGAAGGGACCCCAAAGTGATGCTCATTGCTCCTTCAGGAGCTCTTTCTGTAGTCATCTCATGGTACCTGAAATTGAGCCAATGCATTCTCCAACTCTCAGGCATTAGCTGGAGGCTGAAGGGTGAGTCCTTGCACAATTCCAGGTCTCCCAGATCTTTATCTGAGATTGGGATTTATTCAAGGTATTTTCTAACTTGTATCCATGAAAATTAGTAGAACTCTGTCTCTGTAGGATAGGTATTATTATCTGCCTTTCTCAGCAAAAGATCTGGGTCTCAGAAGGAGGGCAGTGTTGCTTACCGGGAAGGGGCCTAAGGATTTTGGTAGTCAATAGTATAAGTGCTTTGTGAACTGCAGGTGCTTTTTTGCTTTGTGATTTGGATCCACGTTTGACTGTGACCAAACCTCTTTAGTCTGACTCTAATAAAATCACATGAGAATGCTCATCTCACTTTGAAGAAAAAACACATCGTTCTGCCCAGCTTGAAAGGATATTCTAGACAAGTAGAGCTTTGGCGGAAGTGTTGGGGCATTGGTCTGTTACGTGCAGAGGTCTCCTAGGGACCACCATCAATAGAACATTTTTAACAAATTTTAAGTTCATCCAAGGGGTGGATCAAAAGGCTGGCACCTCAGGCAATGTTTATGAAACATGTAAAGGAGCAAAATCAACTCAAGGGTGATTTGAGGAATGCTTATCTCGAGGAATAAAACTCACAAGCTTGCTTGATCTGACACTTAGCACTGGCTTCGCCTTATCTCAAAAGACTCTAAATTATGGGAAAGTATTCATCAAAGCCTGAGCCTTCTTTTAAGAGGCAATCTTCCTTAAAAACTCCAGCTGGCTCTATGTATAACATTTATGATGCTTCATCTTGCCAGTACCTAGGTAAAGGTTCTAATTTAAGAATAATCTTAAACTCCAGTGGCCAAAATGAGGACCCTTTGAAATTCTAAAATTGGCATATTTGTACCTCAGCTAGAAAAAGTCAATCGTGAAAGCAAACAAAAGAAAGAGAAATTTGTTTTCAATATTATTTAATAGCTTCTAAATGCAGCTCAGATAAAATATTATCTCCCCCAAAACAGTAAATCAAAAATTAATAGACACTGTCTCTGAACTAGAAATTCTCTAAACCTACTACACTCTCTCCCACCACTGTTGCTGCACCTCCCTGGTGGTCTAGTGGTTAGGACTGGTGTCCAGTCCTGGTTTCACCATGATAGTGAAACCATCATGGCCTGTGTTTCATCCCTGTCAGGAAACCAGCACATTTTTGGTGACTCAGATGGGATGCTGTGGCTTCCCCTTTATACACTCCCTTTTTTTGTTTGTTTGCTTCGTTTGCAATTTTTTGTTTTCTGGTACTGGGGATTGAACCAAGGGCTTTTGGACTCAGCTACATGCCCAGCCCTTGTTATTTTTTTATTTTGAGAAAGGATCTTGCTAAGTCACTGAGTTGCCAAGGCTGGGCTTGAACTTGTGATTCTCCCATAGGGGTACTTCAAATAATTGCCACTTCTCCTTACTAGTACGTACCTTAGAAGAAAATAGAATGTCGGTTAATAGAGAACAAACCTAGGCTCTGTTCTACTGGCTGGAGCTGCTTTTTCTGTTTCAGTTCTACCATTTTAAATTACTCTTTTTGGGGGGAGTACTGAAAACATCCCAATGGTGAGGGTTCCATCACCCTGTGACTATCTACAAGTTCCAACCCATAATGTTTGAAGTAGGGTCCCTTCTAGGCTCTCACTCACTTGTACTTGTCCCATCTACCTATACATCCTCTCAGTGAGAATTTCTTAGAAACTCAAGATGTATACATTTCCTTCTCTCAAAAAGGGACACACATTTAAGCCTAGAGCAACCAGAGCAATTATGACTGAAGTGGGATAGAAGAAATAAAGATAGGTAGAAAGGAGACCAGGAAACCCATAATTTCATTTTTTTCTCTTTTTTGGTTTTTTGAGACTGGGTCTCGCTATGTAGTTCAGGCTGGTCTTGAACTCTGTGTAGCCCAGGTTGGCCTCAAATTCACAGTGATTCTCTTGCTTCGGCCCTTTCAAGTGCTGGGATTACAACCCTGTACCATCACATCTGGCTCCTATAATTTTAAAATTACACTTTTAAGAAAAACTGCAGCTTCAGGACACAAAAGTTACATGAGATTACAATGCCTTTTTCCCTTCCAAGAAACTCACTACAAAAAGGGAAAAAAAGTCCAAAGAGTTTAAAGACACAATAAGCCTGTAAACTGGGCCTTGGGCCATGCTTTTCACCTATAAATTCCTCTTCCTCCCACAGACCTCCATCCTCAAGGAAGTGGGACTATTAGGTGAGCAACAGATCTCAACTTCTAAGACATGTAAATGGTTTATGTTCTAACAGCCCACCAAGGAGGAAAACTGACAGATGATAGGAATATACATCCTAGATCACCCATCTTGAAGACATCCCCAAGACTACCAGACCATAATGCCTCTCACTCTACAAACGCCTGTACTCCCCTTTGAATGAGTACTTCTTTCTGCCTAACAAGCCTTTTTCATTTTTTATTTTGAGATAGGATCTCACTAAGTCACTAAATTGCCTGAGGCTGGGCTCAAATTTATGATCCTCCTCCCTCAGCCTCCCAAAGTGCTGGAATTATAGGCATGCACTGCCACATAAACTTCTTTATGTTTCACACTAATACATCTTTAAAATTTTCTTTCTTTGATGGAAGTCAGCAAACCTGGGACTTACCCTGGGAAAGGTGGGTTGAAGTTCCGATTTCCTCTTTGGGGGACCTCCTTGGACCCTGTCCAGCAACAGGACAACTAAAATAACCACAGCACCCAGATTTAGACTTCTATGATGATCTATAGATTCTAAAATCTTTCCCTTACAAGAGTCTCATTCTAAAATGACTGAGATATATACTAAAATAAGAAAAGTTTTAAAAAGCACTAAACTGTATTAGTTAGCTTTCCCATTGCTGCACACAATAGTCAACACCCACAATTTAAAAGAGGAAAAGTTCAATTTGTCTCATGGGTTTTTGGTGGTTTTTTTGGTACCGGAGATCCAACTCAGGACCTTGCTCTTTCGAGACAAGCAGCAGCACCACTGAGCTAAATCCCCAGCCCGTTTCATGGTTTTGGGAGATTCAGTTCATAATTGAAAGCCTCCAAGATGAAAACAACATGGCAGAAGAGTGTGGTAGAACAAAGCTGCTTAATTCATGGGACCAAGAAGCAGAGGGGGAGAACAAGGCCAGGCAGAAAGGGAGCAAGAACCACATATAGTATACCTCTATGATCCACCAAACACACCCAGAAGCTACTTTACTAATCTGCTAAGTATTTCTAAATCCAATATCCTGATACTGACATATCAGGATAAATGGTCAAAATCCACTCCTTGTCAACCTCATATCTAAACCCATACATATATCCTTAAAGTATACTTAATCTCCAAATAAAGACAATAGCAAGTTCATAATTCTGTCTAGCATAATACAACTCTCCCACATACAACTAGAAATACAATAAGTCTAAAATAAGTTCTGTTGCAGAAATCTCAGAAAGAAATACACAGAGACACAGAATTCAGATAAAATAATAAAATTTCTTCTCCCAAGCAGGCGGAACGCCAGAAACCAGTCTGATCAGTATCCGCCCCCTTTGTTCAGCATTTCCCTTTTTATATCCTTTTTAGCCATTATCTCATCCCTAGTGGTTTTTGATATGTAAATACAATTCCAGTTCCTATTTACAAGTCACAGACACAAGATAGGCACATATACATTGTAAATTCACCCTGGCATGGTAGCTTTGTTAGGTTAATGAAGTTACCTGTTAGAGTCAGATAACCGGCACCTTAAACAAGGAGTTATGGGAAAAGCAAATCTTAAAAGAACACATTACTTATTTTGCTTCTACAACTACCTTAATATTCAATCTATTAAGTTATCTAAAACTTTTCCGTATCAGTTCCTCCCCAAAGTCTCAACAGTTCCTGCATTTTTCAAATGTCCAAATCTATCCTGAGGCTCAAGGAAGACTCTTATCTATAAACCTCTATAAAAATAAAAACCAAGTTACATAATACCTATGGCATAGGATAAATATTCCCATTCTAGAAGGAAGGAATAAGGGGATCAAAAAGAGCCACACAAGCCCTTAACTCAACAGGGCCAATATTAAGCCTGTAGTTCTGTATAGGCAACACAGTAGTAAAATATGAGTTCCAAAGAGGTTGAGTGGCCTCACTACTATGGCTTTGCTGGTTGAAACCCATACAGCCTCTTCCTTGGACTGTCTCCACTCAGGGTCCGCAGCTGTCCTCAACAAATATTCCACACTCCTAGCATTTCCAACATTCTGAGATCTCCACTGCACCTTTGTCTTCACTTCTACAGCTTTATTTAGTGTCCTCTCAGAGGCACACTGCTTGGCTTCCCAGGCCTTCTTTTGAAATCTGGGTGGAAGTCTTTCTGGCTCCACGGCCCTTGAATTCTGCATGCCAGTAAAACCAGCATGTCATGGATGATGCCAAGCTCTGCTGCCAGCTTGAGCAGTAGCTGGTCCCCCTTGGGCCATGGCTGCAGGGGCCTTTGAATGTCTGGATGGCTTAGCACAGAGAAATGAATCCTGGAGGACAAATCCCCTAGGAAGCCCTTCTCAATCAAGGATCTCAGAGGCTCTCTTTTCAAATGAAAAGTTTACACTTTTGCACCCTTGAGTCTATAAATGGGTGGGGTCTTGCTGATTTCTGAGCTGCCCTCAAGTCACCTTTCTTCCTGACCTTATACAAAATGCTTGGTTCCTTTTTAATGGCACTAATTTCTTTATCACTTTTGGCCCCAACCATATGTGGTTCCTTCTGGGCTAGAATTTAAGTTTTTAAAATATTTCTTTCTCTACCTTTTGCCTTTGATTCCTACTATAAATGTGGCTAAAAGCCACCAGCAAAACCCATGCCTCAGCCTGAATGTTGGACAATCTTGAAATTTCCTCTGTCAAATTAATTAGTCCACCACCCTTAATCTCAGGCTCCCACAAGTCTTGGGATGTGAACAAAATATAGACAAATTTTCTGCCGTAGTTCAACACACGTGGCCTCTAGCCCAGCTGTATAAGAACCCTTTGTTCTCAACTGAAACCTTCTGAGATTGACCTTTACTGTCCAGATTCCTGTCAGTATTCTGGTCTTCTGAGCTCTAACCAGAATCACTCATCGGGCTCTGCTTACTTCCTTCTATGGTTTTTCTGGCCTGCATCTCCAAAACTTTCAAAACTCCTCCCACAAATCAGTTCCAAAGGCTTCTAAACTGCATGGTCAGGTACGATCACAGCAATGACCTCACTTCTCTGGTACCAATTTCCTATACCATTCAGCTTTCTCACTGCTAGACATAATACCTAACACCTACAATTTCAAGGAGAAAAGGTTTAATTTGACTCATTGTTTCAAGAGATTCAGTCTGTAATCAGAGGCAGAGACATCATGGTGAAGGGCATGGTAGAGCAAAACTGCTCAGTTCACAGGGACCAGGAAGCAAAGTAGGGGAACAAGGATGGAGAGGAATAGGCAAGGGACCATGTATAATACCCAAGGCCACACCTCCATGACCCAAGCAAACACACTAGAATCATGCTTTACTAATTGGTTAGGCATATCTTAATACAATGAAACTGACATATCAGGATTAACTGTCACAGAGGCTATCCCAAATATTTTCTCCAATCAGGCAGGTGTAAAGAATGCTCTTTGCCCTATTCATTAAAGGGCTATGCCCTAAAGTTAGTGATCTAATACAAAAACCCGCTATGCTTAGAAAGGCTTGTGTCTTTTTGTTTTTATTTTTCCTTTTTTGCAATAGAGTCTTACTACATTTCCCAAGATAGTCTCGAACTTCTGATCTCAAGTGATCCTCCTGCCTCAGTTTCCTGACTAACTGGTATTACAGGTGTGTGCCACTGTACCTGGCAAGGACAATCTCTAAGTACAACTTTCTGACACTTTAGCTGAATATTTCAAAATTTTCCATAAAAGAAATTTACGTCAATAAAGGAAATTTCCACTTGTACAGTCAACTCTTTCTGAACACTAACTCTTACAATTTGAAAAGATATTAACTTAAATCTGCACAATAAGCTTCACCCTTGACCATTTGACCTCAGGTGGCCCTTTACCTATACCCTTCCTTGTTATAACAAATAGTAGTGTGTAGATCTAAGTCCTATTTCTTTGAAATGCAAATTTTAAACATTATTTCACCAGACTCATACCTCTAAAAATGGAAATTTAGGGTTGCTTCAGTATGAAGATTGCTTTCAGCAATAAAACAAGTAATCAAAAGATGACTAGTCAATGGAAAAAAAACCTAGCAAATGAAAACTTAAAGGAAAGCTCTAATTTCATTGCATTTTTCTATATATGTGTGTGTGTAAATGTATGTATTATATTTATCTGAATGCTTATGCTTATACATGTGGTTATATATTGTCTACATGGTACCAAATTGACCTAGAAATAAACTAGCACTCATAAACTAAATTAAATAAATCTAAATGCTTTCTGAAGTCTATGAGACTTGGAAAAATCTTAAGGTGATATTATATTAAAGTACTGTATTTTTTATTAGATGTTTAGGAAATTTCTAAATAATGTAAAGTAGCAAAACTTAAATTATTGAACATACATTTAAAGTTTATATACTGTAACATTTTGATTTGCTTTTTTTTTTTTTTTTTAAAGACAAGCCAGGTACAGTGATACAGGCTTGTAATTCAACTAATCAGAAATCTGTGGCAAAAGGATCACAGTTTAAGCCCAGCTCGGGCAACTTAGTGAGATTGTCTCAAAATAAAAAATAAATAAATAAAAAGAACTGGGAATGTAGCCCAGCACTCCTTGGATTCATTTCCCACTGAGAGAGAGAGACAATAAAGACATATGTTTAGGTCTATTTACAGTTTCAAGGATTTTGTTATGAAACTCATTTGTTTCTAGAAATTGCTGGTAACTAACACTAAACATAAGAAGGGAAACAATTTTATGTGTAAGGAAAGTGAAATGTGTTTCATAAAAAATTATAAGTATGGGGATTCATTTTAGGTAACAATGTTAAAAAGAAAGAGTAATTTTTATTTGAGAGAAAATCTTGGCTTCTCAAAATGATAAAGAAAAAGTATGGATCAAAATTTAAGCAAGCTGTAAAAGGTCTGAGCAAGTTGTGGAAAGTGAATATTTTTTGTTTGTTTGTTTTGAGCCAGGATCTCACTACATAATTCAGGCTGGCCTCAAAGTCGTGGTGGTCCTCCTGTCTCACCCTTCTGAATACTGAGATTACAAGCATGTGCCATCATGCCCAGCCATAATCTGAAAGCAATTTATATCTGACCAAGTTAGCTAAAATTAAAAGAGAATTATTTAAAAACTAAGCTTTTAGATCAAAGCCCACAAATGCAAGACTAAAATACAATCCTCTGTGTTAAAACAAAATTGTCTTAGATATTTATTTGTCCTTAATAGTGAGCTAGGCATGATGTCGCATGCCTATAATCTCAGCACTTCTGGAGGCTGAGGCAGGAGAATCAAAAGTTCAAGCCCAGCTTGGACAACTCAATGACTTAGCAAGACCCTGACTCAAAATTTAAAAAATAAATAAAAATGGGCTGGAGATGTAGCTCAGTGCAAAGGCTCTGGGTTCAATCCCCAGTAGTATGTGTACATGTGTGCACACACACGCAATGTGATTGTTTTTACTTTTTAGGTATCCTGCTTAGAAACAAAGATTCAATATTGTAAGAAGACAATTTCTTGTTCTTTGTGTTGTTTTTAGTAGGTCTGGATTACTATAAAAATGGATCTTCTCAATCTTGAAAGAGCTAAGATTTTGTTAAAACTGTATAACCTTCTGTATTTGCGTTTATATTTTCACTGTCACTTTAACAGGTAACCAGAACATGCTAAATCCAGAATCTTAAACATTTTGATAGTTTTATAGAATTCCAAAATTATAATCTAATATTTGGTTTTTCATCTAGAACTAACTTTGGAATTTCCAGAGTCCCTCTGAAAGCTCAAAAGACACTTGTATTTGTACAAAAATGTTATTAATATGTGTTCAAAATTCATATGAGACTCCCAGAAATCTGGTATGTCTTAGTATATGTTCTGTCATGATTCTGATGATATAATTATTGTATGTCACAGAAATAACAAAATTTCTTTGTAAATTGTGAACTGACAATAGCTATTTCAAGTCTTATCCCCAGTTAAAATGCTTTATCCTCCTTCATTTCTGGAAGCTTTTTGCAAGCAACTACAATACTAAAATGTTGTATCTTCAAAAAGGTTCATGAGGAAGGTAGAAAGAATTCTGAGAAATACAGGTTTTTGATAATTTTGAGATCACACCATTGAACCTCATAAAAATTTCCAAAATGCTAATGAAGAAACTGATGAGCTTATAAAACTGCTAACTCATGTGCATGTATGTAAATACCATCCTGAACCCCAATATTTTGTAAAATTAATGGGTAACAATAAAAAATAAATTTTAAAAAATGGCATTTGGCTAAGCCAAGGTCATGGGGCAAGTTTCAACTCTCATGTATTGGAGTTGTTTTCCTCTTGATTACATATTTTCTCAAAATTAAAATTTAAAATGGTACCTCAAAATATGCTAACGAAGCCAGGGTAGGGAGTAACATATGGAAAAAGAAAAGAGTCTATGAAGAGACACTCTAGAAAACCTGTAAGCACTGGACTCTTTGCATATTTTATTTCATTTAATTCTCAAAAAGAAAAACAAAGAGCCGGGGATTTAGTTGAGTGGCACTGCACCTACCTTGTAAGCACAAGGTCCTGAGCTCAATCCTGGGTACGAAAAAAACAAAGGAGAGGAAAAAACAAAACTGTTAACCCAAAGCAAGATAAGAATTAATTAACTCAAGATTGAATGATCTGATTAAGAAAAAAAATTATGAGTTTCTGTGACATTTTGTTTCAACCTAAATGCAGTGACTCAAATTCCTGAAGATAAATGCAATGAGATTTTTCAACTCTGATGAAGCAAAGGTATTACATTTCCTCATCCTTAAATTCCTTGGGAGGGACATTTATTCAAATTAGATCTAATTTTACCAAGTTTTAATTGATAAAGTACCTCCCTCTCTGCCTTAAACCCTCTACCAAACATCTCTTACCAGGTGTACTTTTCAGCTTCAAGACTCACACTTTGTTTGTGTATGATATTGAGGATCAAACCCAAGATTTTATACATGTTAGGCGAGCATTCTACAACTGAGATGTATTTCTGATCTGAAATATAATATTTGGTTGCTTATCTTTAGGACTCCTAAGATCAGTCTTTCAAACTGTTCTTTATTCATTGTCTTTGCATGTTTTGTTTTTGTCATGTTTAATTTGCTTGTCTTCTGTGTATCCCAATGTTTCAAAACTGTAGAAAAAAGTAAAATTATGGTAGCCCAATGATTGCACAAGATTCAGCAATCTATCGTATATATGTGACTAGGGCCTACATTTAGGAGAGCCTGTGTTGCTCTCTACAAGTTGGCCTTAGCCTCCAAACTACAGCCTTCTCTTTCCCTCCTACGTGAGACCTGACTGCCTAGCAATGAGCCATCCCAGCAAACTGGAACCTTTAGTTCTTGATCTTCAGAACTATCAGCCAATCACCAATGCTTTCCAGAGAACAATTTTGATCCAAAAGGAGAAACAAGAAAGGATTTGCAATGTCACAAAGAATGGAGGTCACAAAATTCTGTAGCCTGGGGGGGTAACAAGATACATCAGGTCTCAATCATCTAGATCACAGACCTAGCATGACAGGTTTCTATGGATTCTGATGGCATAAAGATAATAAAAAAACCTTAGTAAAAGCTCATTCCTGCTTATTCCTTACTTGGAATGCACAACATACGTGACTGATCACCCATTCACATCCTATGCTAGTCTTTTCTTGATCAATGTAATTGTAGTAACCAGTTTGTTGTAACTTTTTTTAATCTATAAAAACCCAGACCCCACAGATGCATATAAGGAGCATTTATTATGGGAAACCAGAATTTCTGTTTTGTACCCTGGTGGCCATCCTCGTTTGGCTTGAATAAACTCCTTGTCCTTGTACTTAGGGTGCCTCAGCTTTCCTTTTAGGTTGAGATAATACATCTTCCCTTCTCAGCAGCAACCCAGTCAAGGTTAGGTTGCTTGTTCCAGGTACCCGGGTCGGGAGAAAGAACCTGGATTTTCCAGCTGACATAAACACAGAACAAATCCCAGTCCTACCTATTGCTGGCTGACTGAGTTAATTAGCCTTTCTGATCCATGGCTTCCTCCTGTGTAAAACAAAATAAAAGCAGAAAAACTCTCAATATAGTTGTGAGAATTAAATGAGTTAAAGGATGCAAAATGCTGGCTTAATGTCTAGCTCTTAGAAGAAGCTCAAATCATTTATCTTCTCAAGCAGCTTTCTCAACACACACTAAATCCACAGCCTCAGTTGGATATGGTGGTGCATGCCTGTAATGCCACTCTGGGAGGCTGAGGCAGGAGGTTTGTATCTAATCTGGGCAACTTATTGAGACTTTGCCTCAAAATAAATATTTAAAAAGGGCTGGGGATGTAGCTTAGTTTGAAGGCCCTGGATTCAACCCCCTGTACTGCAAAATAAATAAATAAATCTACAGCCTTTCACATTTTCACATCCAGTTTTTACATGTAATTTATTATAATCAATTCAGTTCAGTGAAGATTGTATAGAATGCCCTAAACTCTAGGGACACAACAGAGTCAGGCTCCATTTACCTTCCCACAAATCTTGTAGCCTATGGGCTACACAGCTTATTATTTTATAAATGCATTGATGAGATCTATGTGATTTCTCTTAAGTGTTAAGATATAGGAAACAAGTACCTCCACAATAAAAATCTACATAGGAGCCAGGCACAGTGCCACACACCCATATTCCCAGCAACTCAGAAGGCTGAGGCAGGACAATCACAGATTTGAGCCCAGCCTGTGCAACTTACCAAGACCCTCTCTCAAAATAAAATTAAAAAGGCTAGGGATGTAGCTCAGTACTAGAATGCTTGCCTAGCATTGACCAAGTTTAATCCCCAGTAACACATACACACACACACACACTCACACACACTCACACACTCTACATAGACATCACAGTGGAGCTGATAATTATGCTGGTGGTAGTTTCCAAAGTTGGCCCATAACTGAAAACTACATAAGCAGCAACCTTAAAAACAATCCTAAAACTTACTCATAAATACAGTTCATATGGTTTTCACAAACAACCATGTATTGTTACATAAATATGTAATAATTCACAATAACAAAAATGCTTAATGAAAGTTTGAAAATACAAGTTTACAGGTTTCATTATATAAGAGAGATAGAAAGTTGAACTAGAAAAAGGTTGCAAAATCACTATTCTTCAAGTAAAATCTTTCAGTGGAAATGCATGCTTATTTTTGGTAAATAAATTCTAAAGGGCCAGGATAGACCAGCAGTGCAGTGCAGATTTATACTCTCCAGCCACCCTGGGTTTTCTTAAATGTGTAAATGAAAGCAATGCTTTTGGAAATCATTCTTTGCTTCTCTTAGTTATTAGATTCCTGTAGGAGCCTGTCAATCTTGCAGAGTAACAGAAATGTTTATTCTTGTATCCTCTGACAAGTTATAGAACATAAATTATCAAGTTTTAAAGGGAATTTAAAGATCACTATAGCTGGGTGCTACAGTCTCAGAATTGCTTGAGCCCAGTTCAGGGTCAGCTTGGCTAACATAGTGAGACCCTGAATCCAAAAATAAATAAAAATCACTAGTTCAACCTCTCATCAGATATCACAATCTCTCCCAAGAGGCTTTGCTTAGATAATTCCAGTAGCTAGGAAAAAGAAACCACCTATTCCACCTTAGAACACCTCCAATATTGAATAATTTAAACACACACTTACATTAAAATGTTAATACATCAAAATACTAGGATCTTCCTAGCACTGCTTCACTTTAAAAATATTTTAAAGAGGGGCTGGGATGCAGCTCAATGGTAGACTGCATGCTTAGCATGCATGAGGCCCTAGGTTCTACCCACAGCTCCAAACAAAATAAAAAATTTGCTCTGTAATAGTTTTAGTGTATAAAAGGGTCACAAAAGTTGATTTTAAAAATCACTAAGATCACAATACATAACTAAGTCAAAATATAATAATCACATTTATGTCAAAAAGTGCAATCTATTGCCTGGCATGCACAAGGCCCTGGATTCAATATGCAGTAGTGAAAAAAAAACAAAAAAACAACTAGTTCATAAAGTATGTAAAAAATGATCTCATTTTAAAATTCATTCAATAACAAAGATTAGAAAGATGATCATATACAATATTAGCAAAGAAACAATAAGGAACATTCATAAATTCTGGTGGCAGAACTGTAAACTGATAAAAACTGTATGTATCTCATTTTTGTAATACTCATTGCAAAAGAATAAGGCCAATACCACCAAGGTGTATTTTTTAAAAAATCACAACTGGGTCTACTAATTTACAAGGCAAGGGTACATATACCAGCAGAGAAACTTGCAGTACAGAACCCTAAGAGAAGACAAGTCAGTTCTCTCTCTCTCCATATGTACATGTATATATTTATTTATTTCCCCCAAGTTCTAGAAAGGGAAAGTACCTGGTGGTTATTCTAATTAAGCATTATAAACTAATTTTCTAGATAAACCATTATTTTTAACAAGTCCCAGTGTCTTTTTTCAGGAAGAGTCCTCAGATAGATCCTGTGGGGTCCCTCAAATTCATGTGTTTTATTGGTGTCAGCTGGTTAGAACAAGTTGGGATGAAACACCCTCCCTGGTTTTAATATTTCTTAGGCAAGCTCTGCCACTCCAGACAGTTATTCCTTCCAGCCCTTATCATTTAGTAATGCACAGGAAAAAGCAAGTCCTTGCTAGACATGAGAGATGGAGTAGCACAGAGGCAAGGGTCGTCCCTGCACTCCTGGAAATTGCACCTCACAATGAGATCTTGTCATGAATATGTTTGTTATCATTTGACCCGAAAACTCTACTTCAGGAAACTCATGCTAAGCAGATCGTTAATAAAGTGGTCAAATATTTACATGCAAAGATAATCATAAGAACACTGCATAACCAAAAAATGGAAACAACCTAAATTTCCAATAGGGGAAATGTTCGAAAAACTTCTAATACGGTCATAAAATGACTGCAAAAGGTTTAAAGACATGGACAAATGTGTATAATTTAGGCACAGAGGGGCGAGGATTTAGCTCAGCGGCACCAAACCTACCTTGCAAGTGCAAGGACCTGAGTTCGATCCCTGGTACCAAGAAAAAAAAAAGCATGGAGTCAGATAAAAATTCTACCTTTAGACACACAGTTGGAGGTTACAGGATCTTGATTGTGTACACAGAGCTAAGCCATGGGTACACCCCTTTTCACTTTTACCTACTTTAGGGAGTATTTTTTTTCTAATTTATTTCCTTTCACTGAGTGTGTGTGTGTGTGTGTGTGTGTGTGTGTGTGTGTGTGTGTCCTTGGAGAGCACAGAGGGTTTTCCAAACCCTAGATTACAAAAAAACAGATTACAGACTAAAACACTAGGAAGAAGAGGAAAAAAAGACCCTTCTGACTCCATCTCATTTTTATTTGCCATAGAAACTGTTCTCCATGGCTCCTCCAACTGAGCAAACAAGAGTGACATGCACTTTTCTGAGGGGGGCAGTGTCTTGCACTTCTCCCAACCCTCGGTATCCCTAACCAAGGAAAAGCATCCCATTTCTCATTTCCATGGGCCACAGTAGTCAAGGAAACTCCAATCTCGTCTAGAGGCTCGCAGCAACCCCACGAGGACAATGTGAAGCTAGGCCATGCCAGCGGCCCTGACAGAGTCACCACGCCAACTGCTCAGTCTTCACCCACGGCGCCCAAAGACACTTGATGGAGCTGAGAGCTGGCCAGCTATTCAGGGAACACTGGTTTTACTGTAAGAGTAGCTGAGCCCTTTTAAATCCACCTGCAGATACAGAGCTGGAAAACAGTGGGAAGATTTCACACCTATTCATTGAAACTTTCTCCCTTCCCCGTTTCATTTTAAAGTTGTCTCTTCAGTGAACACAGGTGATGGGACGCATCACTGAAATAGGGTACGTCAGCAGTAAAACTGATTATCCAAGAGAAACCTTCTTTTCACTATCAACAGATGAAATACCTAAATACAAGCCAAATGGACCCAAAGATGCCTGCCCTTCCCAAGGCACAGGGCTGCTTAGGGATCAACTGAGATAAGAACAGCAGTAACACTAAATGACTCTTTACTTAGGTAACAGGCTGTAAATGCACAGCCAGAGACCAGGCCTGGGGCCTCCCTGGACACCCCCAAGGACCAAGGAGAGGCTAACACGAAGCGCCCGTGCGCCCAGGCAGCTCTAATGCGACCCGGGACTGCACCCTCCCGCCCAGCAGAAATTGCCGGGTGCTATCGTTTCAGATGAAAGATCACAGCTTCGCTGCAATCAGAAAGCTGCAAAGACATCGAAATCGCCAGCGGGGCGGCCTCGCGGGCGGACGAAGGAGAGGCCAGGCCCAGGGTAAAGTCCCGCCTGGGCGCGGCTCTCCGGGCCCGAGGCCAGCCGGGCGCACAGCAGGAATCCATGACGGCGCGCGCGGGCGCGGCCCCCAGCTGCACGGCGCGTCCCGCCCGGCTCGCAGCGCACGTAGCGCGGTCGTGAGTCAGCGAGTGCACCGCAGCCGTCCGCCACAGACAGCCGATCGGTCTGCCGGCCGCCCCGGGAGCGGGCGCCTGGGTGATGCCGCTCTCACGTGCACTCCGCACTGCAGTCTCACCCCCATCCTCCCAGTGTAGCCCCTGAAAGCTGCTGGGTGCAGGGCTCGTCTTTCCCAGGCTGCGCCCCCGTTACTGCTCGCCTGCCCTAAAGTGGGGCGGGAGGTGAGGCGCGGGATGAGACCGGATCGCGGTCCTTCCCCCGCGGGAACTTGACCTTCTCCTTGACCCCTGTGTTTCCTTCAACCAGCTGCTGTCAAAAACGGAGGCGAAGTGGCTGGCTGGACGGGGGCGCACACAGCTGCAGGGGGTTGCGCCTGCGTAGGCTGAGGTCAGTAACTGAAAGAAGGATGGGGATTCCCTTATCAACCGCATCTCCGGTGCTGTGGGGACTGGTTTGCATTTCCTCAAATCAGCACCTGTTTAGTTACTACCACCAACTTTATAAAAGGAAGTTGCCTACGTGCCTGCCGGCTGAAAGACAGAATTAGAAGTACTCTTTACTGAACCTGTGAACATAGCAGTGCCTCTTGTGAAGTTCAGACCTACAGGGTTGCAAGTCTGGGCCTCCCGGGGGTTAGAAAAAATTCCAACTCCTCCTTTGCCCTTTGGAATATTTCCCCCCCTAAATTAGAGCACATTATAAAGCTTTCCTCTCCATGTATCTGTGATATGCATAGCTGTGGTAGGCTTTTTTCAAAGCCTAGGGGAGGGTCCGGAATGTGATGAGAAGGGAGAATGAAGAAGATGTTTACAAAGGGAAAAAAAATCTCGGGCAAAGATAAGAAGGGAAAGTTGTTTAGAAAAGGAGCATAGGACAGTGAGTAAAGGGGTTAATGGAACAGTACTGAGCCCCTAATGAAGCCCAGACACACCAGGCACAGAGGAAGCAAAGTAAGTGGCTGCCCATGGCCCTTGCTTTTCGGGTTCATAGCTAAGGGGGAGACTGAGTAGAGGGTTGAACGTAAGGAGACTTAGTGTAATGGTCCAGCACCCAGAACAGGGGTCAGACTGTTGGGTTCAGAAGAGGCTGTGCCGCTCACCGACTGTGTGACCTTAGCCAAGAGATTACCTCCACCGCCCCCCTTTCATTTTTCTCTGAAAAATAAAAATGGTGACAATTGTGCTGATTTTTCTAGTACTTCTTATAGGACTAAGTGAATTAATACAAGAAATCATTAAAACAATGCTCGGCACTCTGTAGGCATTCAATACATATTGTTAAAAGAATGAATGGAGGATACACAGGCAAGGGCTGCGAAGCACAGCTGAGCAGGCAGTGTGCCGCACAGCTCTGGAAGGTGCATTCACATAGACAAGAGTGGAGCCTTTGGGAGCTGTGCAGGGTGCTTGTCCTGAGTCCGTCTATTTTGGCATTGTTTGTAATAGCAAAAATGTGGAAATTCAAATGCATTTCTCTGTGAGTAAAATGTGATACATCCACACGGTAGAGTACTGTTAAAAGGAATAAACTGTGAGGAGTGGTGGCACATACCTGTAATCCCAGCTATTCCAGAGGCTGAGGCCAGAGGATCACAAATTTGCAACCAGCCTGAGCTATATAACAAGACCTTGTCTCAAAATAAAATTGAAATAGGGCTGCATGGCTGGAAGTGTTGCTCAGTAGTGGAGCACTTGCCTAGCATGTATAAGGCCCTGGGTTCAATTAACACACACAAAGAATAAACTTCATTTATATGTATCCAAATGAGTAAATATTAAAAATAAATTGAATGACAACAGCAAGTTGCAAAATGATACATGCAGCATGATGCCATGTAAAGAAAGAAAGCATGCACACAATCAATTCCATATGTTGGAAGAATACACACCAAATTTAAAGACATCATTGAATGGAGAAGGAAGAATTTGCATTTGTAAGGATGGTCAGAGGGATTCAGCTCGTTTGTATTTTGCAATAATTGTTGCAAAGCAATCACATACAATCAATGATTGTATTTATGTCTGTTTCTTTTCTTAAAGGTATAGTTACACAAGAAGCAAATATGTTAACAAAGGTGAATTGTGAGCTTCAGGAATATGAGTGATCATTTTTTTTTCATATTCAAATGAAAAATGATTATATCCTGACAGGGTACGTGCTATGATAAATGTATAAAAGGGGTGGACCTGGAGGGCATGTCTTGGGTGAGGCAAGGCTTGCACACCCATGATCTTTGGTCACAACAGAGGATGTAGCTCCTAACCTCCCTCTGTTCTCACTCCACCCTGGACAGGGCTGGGTGCCTCTGAAATGCCCAGGCTTCCCAGGGGATCTGGGCCAGGACTGCCCTGAGCATGGTGATGCTGGTGCCTATACTTTGCAGCTTCTTTCAATCACAGGCCTTCCTAAAGTATGGCATTCTGGTTGGTGCCTGCTGGGGCAACACCTGAGACATTAGAGCCCCTGAGACAGGTGAGCATGCTCTACAAGCAGGTCGTGCACAATACTGAAAATTAAGTGAGCTGTTTAATGCCACACAGCAAGAAAAATGGTGATGAGGGACTAGGAAACAATGTTGAACTCATAGCTATGAATTCCTACTTTTGTCAGCCTCTGCTGTGGACACTCTTAGGTGTCACCCTGTTTAGGAGCAACTCAATGTAGCGATCAAGACTGTAGGCTTTTCAGTCACTCAAACCTACCCTCCAAATACCAGTGACTGAGATTTGGGGCAAGTTACTCAACTTCTCTGAGTCTCTGTTTCTTCTTCTGTGAAATGGGGATAACAGTGGTGCAGGGAGGACAGGAGGGGACAATATATGCAAAGCACTTAGTGCCATGGGCCCCCGGGGAACCCTCAGTGCAAGGTAGCTAGGTGTGGATAGAAAGAGGTATCTTCTGATAAAAGATAGAGCTTTTTGAGAAAGATTCCCTTTCCTTTCCTTTTCTTTTCAATCCTTCAGCTATCCTTTACCCTGGTAAAGGGTTAAATAGCTATGTAGGAAAAGGATGGAAGTCTGGGCCTCTCAGTCACTTGGGACTGAACTTGATACTGACATCCTACAAGCATTTTAAGCCTAGGAACAGTTGTTTAAAGAACACCCATCTCCCTCCTCCCTCCTCCCCCTTTAAAGAACCAGTTGTGTTATTGTTTCTTAATGACCAAAACTCTCCACTGAAGGTCTTACTCTCCAAACAGGATGCTCTTACATTAAAAAAAAAAAAAAAAGAAAGAAAGAAAAACAAAAACAAAAAATCCCACGCCAACACCACAGCCTTCTGACAGAACTTTTGATCAAGTGAAACATATTAAGGATTCCTTCTTTTTCTTTTGCTTGCTTTTTGTCTCTGGCATCCATAGACAAAAAGGTCTAAGAGATTTTTAATTCAGTTGTGCTGAAAATCCAAGATGTAAACCTGACTCCCAGCTGCTCTTTTAGAACGTGTTGCACGAGACGTTGTTCTGTCCAATAGCCTCGGGGAGGGGTAAGCACGCACCACTGGATGGTGGAACGTGCAGAACATCAGGGGAACACAACCGAGCTGAGTTCAGCATGTGCTGTGACTAATAAAGGACAGCCTGGGGTGTGGCTGTCATGAAAGAAATCACCACCCTATGGGCCCTGTACCTGAGAGAGGCTGTGAAAACAGAGTGTGACTCCCAGGGAGTGTTTATCCAGCCCGGGGTGTGTGGCTGCAGTTTTCCAAGCAGCCCCCTTCCCCCAGTTTGTTTAGAAAGGGGATGGTGCTTCAGAGAATCTAAGAAATCCCCGGGGAAGTCCCATATCTAGGAAGCCAGCAGCCCACCCCAAAGCAAAACAGAGCCTCCGCTCTGGCTTGAGGAGAAATGCCGACATTTTCCCCCGGGTGCCACAGCCAATACCCCTCTGAGTCTCTCCAGCAGAGTCTGGGGATAGGTAGAGAGATTCCTAGCACAAGTCACCATGCTTGGCATGAGTAAACTTTCCCGTATGTTCCAGGACAGCACCGGGCCCTTCACCAAATATAAACTAGAACAACCTTTATTGGTGGTGGGAATTGCATGGTTTTGTTTGTTTGCTTCTTGCTGGTATGGAAGTAACATGTATAGAAAAAGAAACCTAGATAAAATAGAAATTATGGAGAAGAAAATAGACTTATCCCTGTACAGGATTGAATAGTACCCCCCCCATTCATGTCTGCACAGAACCTATGAATGGAAATAGGGCAATTTACAGCTGTAATCAAGTTAAGATGAGGTAATACCAGCCTAGGGTGGGCCCTAAAGCCAATATGACTAGTGTCCTTATAGGAAAGGGGAAATGTGAATGCAGACACATAGGCAGAGCACCATATGATGACAGAGACAAAGACTGGAATGCTGCAGCTGCAAACCAAGGAACACCAAGGATTGTTGGAAAACACCAGAAGCCAGGAAGAGTCAAGGAAGGATCCTTCCCTACAGTATTCAGGGAGAACATGGCTCTGCCAACACCTTAATGCCAAGCTTCTGCCCTCCAGGATTGTGAAGCAATAAATTTCTCTTCTTCTAAGCTACCTAGTATGTGAGTAGAGCAGCCCATGGAAACTAAGGTAACCTCTAGTCCATTACCCAAAATTAAACATCATCAACATTTTAATGCATGCCTTTCCGCTCTTTCTGCAGCCAAATACATTTTTATGATATGGATATCCAGTTTCCTTCCTCTCGGAAAACTTCAGTAAGTTTCTCTTAACTGACTTCAGGCATCCACAGCTTTTCCAAAATAACTATGTATCTAGAAGAATACTGAGGGATGCCCCTAATTCCTCCAAATGTATCTGCAAACTCAAAGCCCACAGTCCTAGTAAGACTCCACTGATACCTCCAGGTGACTGTTCAAGTCATCCTACGAGGAACTCTCCCACCAGGTCAGAGTGGCAGATATAACCAGCAGGAGACTATGTGCCAGTCACACCTCTCTGTCAGAGCTTCAGTCATGAGAATTTTAGCCATGGAACAATCCTTGCCCTAACTCTCCCCTAGCTCCAAAGGGAGAACACTGGCTGCAGGTTAGATCTCTTTACCTGGACAGATTGCTGTTACCTCAGCTCTGTTGTCTTATTAATCATGTGGCCAGTCACCCATGTTAGAAACCTTAGCAAAGGTTCATACTTTTTTTTCCCCTTTCTTTTTCTTTTATTCCAATCACAACCATCCTCCTCATATGAAGTAAATGGCAAGTTCTACAAACGCTCCCTTAACATTTCACAAATTCTCCCTCCTTCTTCTATGGTGTATTAGTCAGCTTTTGTGTCACCGGGATCAAATCCTGACACATACAACTTAAAGGAGAAGAGGTTTATTTTGGCTTACAGTTCCATGTGTCTAGTCCATGGTTAGCTGGCTCCAAAGCAGAAACAGCATAGGGGAAGGGCACGGTGGAGAAAAGCTGCTCAATTATGGCAGGCAGGAAGCAGAGAGAGAAGAGAAGAACAAGAGCAAGAAATATGCTCCTAGGAACCCACCTTCTCCAACTTGACTCCATCTCCTCACAGCACATTCAGCAATGAATTCGTGAATGGGTTAATCCACTGATGAGTATAGCACCCCACAATCTAATCACCTTCTAAAAGTCCCACTTCTGAGCACATGAGATTTGGGGATGGCATTTTAGATCTAAACCATAACATATGGCTACCCTAGTTTAGGCTCCAGATCAGATCAGCAACAACAGCAATAGATCATGTTGAAAATATGGTACAATATGGTGAGCATGGTGGCTTACCTCTGCAGTCTACACTTAAGGAACAGATCGGGCAAATCCAAGTTTAGAGATATTGTACAAAATACTCAACCAATACTCCTCAAAACTGTCCAGGTCATCAAAAACAAGAAGGCTGAGAAACTGTCATAGCCAAGAGAAGTCTAAAACAGACATGATAACTAAACGTATTATGGACTCCTAGGTGGATTCTGGGACAGAAAAGGACACTAGACAAACACTGAGGAAATCAGAATAAAATACAGACTTAATAATAATGTATCAATATTGTTTTGTTAAGTGTGATACCTATGCCATAAGATGTTAATGGGAGAAACTGAATGCAGGGTATAGAGGACTTTCTGTGCTCTTTGCAATTATTTTGTAAATTTAAAAAACTATGCTTAAAAATTTTATTCTTAAAAATTGTATGCTAGAACAGGTATGGGTGTGTCCTTAAGGTAGCACATTCTCTCCTGGTCTAAAAAATCAAAATACAATTAATTGCATCCACTCCTGCCTTCCAACCATTAGCAGGGCTGTCCAGAATTCAAAGAACTAATGGCTCTTCCAATAAAAGAGAAAGAAAAACTACCTTTTCTACTTCCTCCTCCTCCACCCCCCTCCTTCTTTTCCTCCTCTACCTCCCCTTCCCCCTCCTTCTCCTCTTCTTCTTCCTTCTCCTTCTCCTTTCTTCTTCTTCGATTGTTGTTTTGGTACTGGGAATTAAAGCCAGGGTCTTCACACTGAGCTATATCCCTGGCCCTTTTTCATTTTTTATTTTGAGAGAAGGTCTTACTAAGTTACAGAGTTGCCCAGGCTGGGCTCAAACTTGTGATCTTCAGCCTCAGTCTCCCTAAGTGCTGGTATTATAGTTGTTCCCTTTTTTGATGGTGTTTCAGAGATGTAAAAAACCCATAATACATGGAGTAAGCACTGGAAAAAAATTTTTCTTTTTTTCATGGGGGATCAAATCCAAGGCCTTGTACACACTAGGCAAGTGCTCTACCATTGAGTTATACTCTCAGACCTAAAATTTACTACATTGCTCTATCACAACAATATGGTCCTGAATTTCATTTACCACTTTGCTACAACCTACTTGGTATAAATCTCATATTGTAGTCAAATAGGTTTAGAGCAGTAATTCCCAAACTCTGCATCAAAATCACCTGGCAGTTTCATTTAACAAGCTGAATAAAGATGGCTGAGCCTCACCCACGAACTGTGAGCAGTGAGTTCCACTAAGTCTGGGTGAGCCCAAGAATTTGCTTATCTAACTACTTGCAGGTGATTTGGGGGCTGCTCATGCAGGGACCACATTATGTCCATGCTTTTGCAAGTTTGGAGTCCTACGTAGAATATAATCATTTTTATTGGGTTTATACTATGTATTAGACATACCAATAGATTTTTATGCTACAACAATAAGGAGAATAAGATTCATGAAACTTACACTTGAGTAGTCAAAAATATTAAATAAATAAGAGAGAGGCAAGTGCTCTGAAGGGAGTAAACAGGATAATACACAACAAATAATTAAGGGTAGGAGGTATACAAACATTTCTTGGGCATCTAACTTTTCACTATCCCCCATGTTGATATTTCCATGAATGTCTCAGAAATGTTGGTTGTGCAAGATGGACCCTACCTGACATAGTACTTTCCAGCTGCCTTAACAGATTATCTTTGACTGGGTAATCTATAAACAACAGAAAGGCATTGCTCGCAGTTTTGGAGGCTGGGAAGTCCAAGAAAAGGCACCAGCAGATTCAGAACCTCATAAGGGCTTTGTACATGGCATCTTGTTGCTCATCCTCATGGAAGAGGAGGCAAGGGAATTCCCTTGAGCCACTAATCTCATTTATGAGAATGGAGCGTCCATGGCTTAATCACTTTCAAAGTAATACTATTACATTGTGTACTGGGTTCCAACATACAAATTTTGGTGGGACACTAACATTGAAACCATGGTATAACCATAGTTACGTAAGTCGATCCGGATTGGATTAAGCCAATTAGAGCAGCAATCTTTCTGGCCCCAGTGGTGGGGTGGATACTGTATGCCTTTAAAAAATCTCAGATGCCCTTTACTGAGCACATCCCCTAGCTGCCATGAGTATTGACAGCTAGGTCTCCAAGATGCTCTTTTTCTGCATAAAATTATTGTTGCTGACAGGAGCAGCCTCATCTGAAGGCAGCCCTCAGCATGTGACTAATATAGGTGGGTACAAAAGGCCACATTGTCTCTGTCTTCTTCACTTTCCTAGTCACTGGAACAAAATACCTAACACCTGCAACTTAAAGGGGGAGAAGTTATTTTGGCTTATGGTTAGAGTCCACGGCCAGCTGGCTCCAAGGCAAAAACAGCAAGACAGAGGGGCATAGCGGAGGAAAGCTGCTTACATCTTGGCAGCAAAGAAACAGAGAGAGTAGGGAGGACCCAGAGAGGGAGATCTACCCTTCAAGGTCACAATGACCTGCTTCTTCCAACTAGACCCCACCTCTTAACAGCACATTCAACTAGGGACTCATCAGTGGACTGACTGATCCATTGATTGGTATATCACCTCCATGATCCAATCATCTTCCAAAAACCCCATCTCTGAGCACGTAAGAGTTTTGGAGGGCATTCTAGATCTAAATCATAATACCCTCAAGACAAATAACTCCTTCTTGTGGCATATGCTCCCTGCTTTATTTGGATAGTGACTGTCCTCTAATGGGCCATGTGTTAAAGGCTTAGTCCTCAGGACAACACTATTGGGAGCTGGGGCTCAGTGGGAGAGTCTTAGATCACGGGGATGTGCCCTTAAAGGGGATTGTGGGACCCCTGCTGCTTCCTCTTCTGCTCCCTGGCTTATGAGGAAGCAGTTGTGCTATATTGTGTGTTCTTACCATTTCATGCTGCTTCCCTGTAGGTCCAGAACAACGGGGCCAAACCATCATGGACTGGAGCCTCCAAAACTGTGAGTCAAAATAAATATTTTCTTTCATTCTTCTTTTCTTTTTAAGATAGTAACTCATCATGGCTACCCAAGATGGTCTTGAATCTTCGGCTGAAGTGATCCTACTGCCTCAGCCTCCTAAGTAGGTGGGACTCCAGGCATGTCCACCATGCCTGGCTAATCTTTTCTTTTAGAAGTTAATTATCTCAGCCAGGTGTGATGGCACATGCCTGTAAACCCAGCACTGGGGAGGCTGAGCAAGGAAGATCACCTAGAGTTCAAGGCCAACTAGAATATACCGTGAGGCCCTGTCTCAAAGAAAAGAAACAGCTAATTATCGCAGGTATTTTTTAATAGCGATGCACAGCTAACACTCCCTATATGGATCAGACCAAGGCTAAAATTGACTTGAGACTTTGTAACTGCTGAGTGTCTTCGTCCATTCAGGCTGCTACAACAAAATCTCATGAACTGAATGGTTTATAAACAATAGAAACTTACTTCTCACAATTCAGAAGGCTGGAAAGTACAAAATCAGGACAGCAATGGATTCAGTATCTGGTGATGGCCTACTTCCTGGTTCATAGTAACCTCACAAGGCAAGGAGAAATACCTCTGGCAGGAGTGTGAGAAGCAGCCAATTACACAAAGAGGCAGAGGAAGGAAAAGAGAATAACTAGGGAGAAGGCCAAGAAGTGGTAGAGTTGAGTAAGATGGAGCAGCAGAGCCCAGCCTAAGCAAAGTGGAAACTTTGAAAAGGAAAGATTGAGATGAGCAGAGACATTCTAGGTGTGGTTTATGCAAAGAAGGTGAGTAGAACTCTAGTCAGTAAGCCCTTACTCAAAGAAAGCCCTTGCCATCGAAACATTGATGAATAATTTTACACTTAGATAGGTCAACATTCAGTTTTGAGTGTATCATATTTTATGATTTCATATTTAAACCAGATTTTCAATTAAGCAACTACCCATTGTAGTTCTTATCAGATCAGAGGGCTTTTAATTACACCATCATATGGATATATTATGATCTATCTAAACTTGCTGATTTTTTCTGCTGTTTCACAAAACTAATAGTGCTGCAATTACTGTTTGTACATACACTTTTTACAATTATTTGAGTAAATATGTACAGTTATAAGCACAAAGTTTCAGAATCAGAGAGAATCCACATTTCCATTTTAAACAAATGTTACTGGAGTTCTTCCTAAAAGTATGTACTAATTCTTACTCCACTTACAACAAATAAAACTTGGCACTTTATTAATCAAAAAATATATTTTCCAATCAAACTAGGGGGGAAAGTGCTTTCATTTGCATTTCTTTTTTTCTTGAAGAGGATTTTTATTTGCTTCTTGGCTATTTGAATTTTTTTTTTATTAATTCTCAATTCAGGTCAGTTTCCTGTTCTTCTATTGAGTTGTTTATCTTTCTATTCACTTGTAAGAGCACTTTGGCTATTATGAATATGAACTTCTTGTCTATCGTATGTGGTCTAAATATTCTTCTATTGTTACTGGCCTTTAACTTTGCTTAAAAAATATTTTAGATTTGTAAGTATGAAAATCACCTATTTAGAAAAGCTTCTAGGCTTTGTTTCACGCCTCAAAAAGCCTTTACATTAAAGATGAAGAGGTCTTTTACTTGTGTTTTCTCAAATGTACTTATGGCTTAATTTTTTATATTTGAATCCATTTGCAATTAACATGGTATAAGAAGTGAGGTAAGGATTCAGTTTATTTTCTAAAAGTCTATGCAGTTACCCCAAAATGATTTATTGAATAATTAGTATTTTCTCTATCAAGTTGAAATGAAATTACTATCAACTATTAATTATATTTATATATACTTGGACCTATTTCTATGATCACTATTCGATTTCATTAATATATCTATTCTTAAACACCAATACCAAACTGTTTCAATTACTGCAACAAAATGCTTTCTTTTTACCTGACTTTCCTTGGCTATTCTAATTGCCAAGTTTTAATGGTTATTTATTTGTTTTATCCCCCAAGTGGACCTAAGTTCCTTTAGAGCAGGAACTATTAATTAGGCATTTTTATAGCTTCAACAACTTGGCTGGGTATTTATTTTTCCTAGTAGCTTTCCATCCTGCTTCATCATGCCTTGCACAGAGTAACTGCTCACTTTTAAAATTTTAAGTGTTAAGGAAAATCAAATTGTTCAAAGATAAGAAATGGAAATAAAAAGGGAATGGAAGGCAATTGGGATGATATGTAGTTCCAAGGGAGATGTCAGTCTGTCTAGAATAGCATCTACCTGGGTCATTGGAGTCAATGCATCAGCTATGGTACTGGTCAAGTGTTCAGGTCATCAGATTTTGACAACTGCAAGAATGGCTTTCGTGTTCATCTAATTGTAATGGAAGTATTGAGAACCAGCCACCACTGTCTCTCTCACTTCCTGAATAATAGCTGTCACTCTACAGTACTGTCACTGATTTGGCATACACAAACTGATTGAGAGGAACTCTCTTCCTTTCAAAGTAGCCATTAAAGTGTTGATGAAGTGCATGTGTTAAGAAGCAATACCTTTTCCCGCCCAAATATTCTGTCATAAACCAATAAGTTTTTATTGGCACTGCCCTCACAGCCCAGGGATAATACATATGTAAGAAGATTTGGGGTAAAGCTGCCAGCTGCCAGCTAAACTCCCCAAACTAGCACAGAGTCACCATTTTCCAAAATTTGCTTCTGTGTTAAGTTGTTAAAAGCATGAATTTCCAGTCATACGGAGATTTTGATTCAGGAGGACTGGGGTTGGTTTGAGTATGTACGTCTAACAAGCACCCTTGGGTAATTATCTGTTTGGGGAACACTAAAATAATAGATTGGATTAATCCAGCTAGAAATGGGTTACTATAAGACATAGGAAAAACAGGAGTCCAATTAAGTTAATTTGGGTATATCCTTAAAAGTAGAATGTAACTAAAGAAAAAAACCTAATTACTTATGCTAAGATCTATTTTTTAAAAAACAAAAACCCTGTGCTGATAGAAGCTGTGTGTCTGATTTGCTTCCTGAATAATAGGACATAAAAAAGAACAAAAGTCAGTAAAAATCATCAGTATTATTAAAATGAATGAATAAAAATATAGGCCAGTCAAGCAAATCTTCAGCTCCCCTTTATTTAGAGAATTTTAGGTAAGTTTAAGCCATGACAGTTGCTAGAACTAAGCGTACAACTGACCAGAGTGACAACTGTAAAATATAAAGTTCATCTAAGCGTAGGTTTCCCATATGGATTTCTTTTGAAAAGATTTATTAGTTTTAAGTATCTAAGTACTAATATTTAAGTACTGCTCTTCAGGCTTATAGAATTCTGTATATAACTAAGTTTATGCAAGTTATTGACCTCTTAAGGCCTCTATGTCCTATCTGTAAATTGAGGAGATTAGATTGTATCTGAATCTAGATAATCTGTCAGATCCCCTGTAAATCTCAGGTTCTTTTCCTTGTATAACTTACCCACACCACTTTTAATGCCAATGTAAGGGTCCTGGCTGCTGCCATTAGCTGGAATCCCACAGCCTCATTTCTTCCAGTCCTTCCCTGTGACACTGCTGGAGAATGTGTGCAGAAAAGTTACCTGTGGCAAAACAGCAATTCCTTGGTATTGCTGCCTGCTTTCTGGAAGGCTTCTGCTCTTTATTTCAGCTATATACTCTGGCTTCAAATTATTCCTTCCTTTCTGATGGACAATGTCCCTTAACTGTCTGCTGGACAAGCAGTGTGTCACTTAGCAATCCCCAAGGCTGAAGGTGAACATGATTTTTCTATATTTTAAAGGTCTCTGTTCACCAGTAATTATCCAGGCAAAGATAGTCTCCATTAAGAGGCCCTAAAACAATGTTACTATAAAATAATGTTGGACCAGGGATGTAGCTCAGAGGCACCATGCTGGCCTGGCAAGTGCAAGTTCCTGAGTTTGATGCCCAGTTCTGAAAAAAAAAAAAAAAAAAAAAAAATATATATATATATATATATATATATAAACATTAGCTATAAAACTGTGTACAAAAAGTAAGCAAGTGAGAGAGATCTTTTATAAAAGGAGACAGAAACAAAGACAATGTTAGAGAGCTCATTTACCTAATATACATAATATACTAAGAATCAAGAATAATGAGCTCTAAGAATCAAGAATAAATGATTAAAAAATCTGATAATAAGTTATATAAGTAACAAATATGGAAACACAAACACAATTCATAAACATATAGCAATGTGTTCAACTCCAAAATAATAATAGAAATATAAACTAAAACAATACTGATACAGCTTCTTCTCCCTACCAAGTTGTCAAGAATCAAAAACTTTGACAAAACATTGTGTTGGCAAGACTGTAGAGAAACAGTCAGTTCCTACATTTTGGCCATAAATGCAAAAATTCTATAATACTTATAGTGAGAAATTTTATAATATCTAACCATTACACATACCTTTTGGCCAGCAATCCCCTTTTGGTGACTTTCCGCTCAAACTTTACCATCACCATTATGAAAAAACATATTGACAATTATATATACTAGCAGTATTTGTGATTGCAAAATTTGGGCAGCAACTTAAATTCTCATACATATGAGAAAGATTGTATAAACTGTGCCATGCCCATTCAATAGAGTACTATACACCTGTAAAAAAAGAATGAGGATGATGTCTACAAGATGATATGAGTGATTTATAGAAAATATAGTAAAGTTAGTAAGTGAAGTGAAAAGAACATAGATGGTAATGCTACCTTTTGTGCAAGAATATAAAGGTTAAATAAGAAAATTTGCCACGTGTCTGCTTATTTTTGCAAAAAGAAATAAAACAAGAATTAACAAGAGACTAATTTTGAATATCTACAAAGTATGAATAAAACCAGGATATAAAGGATAAAGAAGGGAGTAAGAGGTCTTGGAATATACCTTTGCAATATTTTTTGGCTTGGGAGTATGTTACTGTTTTATTTACACAAAAAACATGAAGTTAAACTATTAAACATGGGGGTGAATGAGAAACCTAAAATGTGAAACAGTTAAAGATATGATCAAAGGGTTTAAAGACATCATTCTATAGTGATATATGCATACCCATGCTTATAGAAGCACAATTAACATTAGCTAAATCTTGGAAGTAGTCTGTATGTCAATGAACAGATGAATGGATAAAGAAAAGATGATATTCATACACAATGGAATACTACTGTGCCATAAATTTGAGTCATTTGTAGGAAAATGTGTGCAACTTGAGACCATAATGTTGAGTGAAATAAATCATTCACATGAGCTCAAATATTGCATGGTTTCTCTTACATGAGAAATCCAAAATATAAATAAAGAGCAAAATAAAAAACAGATAATAGGAAATAGCAAGATTTTTTGCATATGGGAAGGGGACCAAAAGATGAAGGGAGGAGGGAGACAGGAAAGAGGAAGGAGATAACCAAAAAAAAAAAGAATTAAGATGTGTTATGTACATGTACCAACTTCCCATGAGGATCATTATATACTATAAACATTTACTAATAAAAAGAAGAAATTTTAAAAACAGGTTAAGAAACCTAAAATGGAATATAAACAGAAATGAATAAGCCTTATATTTTCAAATGAATAACATTAAGTGTCCCAGAAAAAACCTAAATTACTTTTGAAGATAATAGTTTTCCTATATACTATCTTACAAGCAAATATTTAACTGTAGTATGGACATTTCTCACAGTTATATGGATAATGCTGAAATTATTTTTAGATACTGAAAGATTGAGCAAAGTTTTGTGGATGTTGGGAATCAGAGTTCTTACTGTTGGAGAAGGGAGATTCAAATATGGACCAAATATGCTGGGAAGAATCCCATGTTGTTGAATTGAAATAGGATATAGTATAAGTTTATGGTTTTTAATACAGTATGTGGTATAGAAATAATTGTGTGTGTGTGTGTGTGTGTGTGTTTTCACCTGTGTGTTGAAACCTGTTCTTTACAAATTTTTATTGAATTTTTCTAGGCAACATATTTTATTTTATTTTTATTTTTAAAATTTTTTTTCGGGACTGGGGATTGAATTCAGGATCTTGCGCTTGTAAGGCAAGTGCGTTAACATATTTTAGTTTTAAGCAAAAATTTTAAAAATTTCAATATTTTGCATAAATGGGCCACCAGTTTCCTGGAGAAAGCACTGATCCCTGGATATGGTGAAAGAAAGTACAAGATGAGACTGGGTTATCTCGTGTCAGAAGGGAAACAAGTGCTCAAAAAATGATGGAGAAATGTTCAAAAAATTCAAGAACCAGCCAGAGGTGCTTCCACCAGTTAAATCTGAGACAATTTCAGCATTGAGATTTGTAATTGTAGTAATGGCTAATAACTCATTGGATAAAAATAATCCAGGCTGGTACAGCATGTGCTTAATGTACATGAAACCATGAGTTCAATCTTTAGCATCAAGAGTGGAAGGAAGGAAGGAAAGAAGGAAGGAAGGAAGGAAGGAAGGAAAAAGGAAAAAAAGAAAGAAGGAAGGGAATTAATGTGTCTATACCAATAATTAATTAATTAATGATACAGGTAAGAGTTCCATTACAGTGAGATGCCAACTAAAAAATGTACAAAAAATGATGGTACCAGAAAATCAACATTTTGCAACCATAATAGTCACAGTGAATTCAGGTAAGAACCATTAATGAATGACAGAGCTAGTGATTAAAAGTTTATTAAGGAATTGCTTATTCACATAGTCTCAAAATAATTCACTACAAATTATTCATTTATTACAAAGGAAAAAATGGTAGTTTTGCAGTAGAGAAATCCAGTAAACACAACCTTAAACAACTAACCAGCTACTTCATCAATAATGGGTCAAACTGGCATCTAGTATGCCCTAATGCAATGTACTAAAAGTATAGGGCATCACCTATAGAAGATTTCTGCCAAAAACAAACCATTTGTGGGAAACATCAGACAAACCCAAATTTATAGCTATTCTGCAAAATAATTGGTTTGTACTCTTAAAAAAAGTCAATGTCATGAAAGGCAGAGAAAGCTCAGGAATCATTCTAGATTATGCAAATTTAAAAGCCATACACATAAATTAAGATATAAATGGCACAGATTGTTTAAAGAAATCTGGCCTGTTCATCTAGTCAATCCAACTATAACCAAATAACTGCCTGTATTTATTACATTTATTTGTAAAATAAGAACTGTAATTTGTAATTGAAAGCTTAAGGAAAATTAGATTATTTTTACTTTTTTACTTTTCTAAATTGAGTATTGATACTAAAATCATCAGACTTAAATTATGTTTTGTGTCCCCAAAAACTAATTGTATAGACACTAAACAAACATCAAATGTGCCAACATTTAAGTGTATGACCATTAAGGTTTCTATCATAACTTGTTTGTTTTTTGGGTCCTGTGATTCAAACTCAAGGTCTCACACATGCTACTCAAGCCCTCTACCACAGAGCTACAACATTGATAATTGCATGCAGACCTCAGCCAGAAATCCCCTCAGACACCAGCAACTGGGGTGCACAGCCCCCAGCCAAAGGCCCTCCCAGACAACAGCTATGTAGGGGGGGCAGGCCCCAGCCAGAGACATGCCTAGATACCATCCCAAGTGTGCACAGGCCCCAGCCAAAACCCCACACAGACAACAGGGCAGCACAGGGATCCAGAAGGCCACCATACTGAAACTTAGAATTAGTGTACTGGTGAGCAGAAGAGAAAGAGCTGCTCCATGGCTTGCTGAGAATTGAAGACCACTGAGTGAGCAAAAATCACCTTAACAAAAGCACAACAGGGCCAAGGATTTAGCTCAGTGGTTCTGCCACCTGCCTTGCAGGTGCAAGGTCCCTAGTTTGATCCACAGTACCAAAAAAACAAAAACAAAAACAAAAACAAAGGCTCAACAGGCTGCATCTGTTGAAATGAGAAGACATGTAAACAAGTCTTAAAACAAGACTCCCAGATCACCTAAGGCAACCCCAAAGGGCAATTAGATGGAATAATCTGATACTCAACCACCTGGACTCCCTGAACTGGCAACTAAAGAGAATCTAGTAAAAATGAAATGAGAAATAATTTCTCAGATAACAACAGAGATTGTGTCCATAGTGCAAGACATGATTAATAAATCTAGAGCAGACTCAGATAAAAAAAAAATAGAGGAGCTGAAGAACATGACAGAATCCCAACACAGGAAACAAATGGAATCCATAAAACAGATGAAAACAGATTTCCAGGACATTAAAAACTCCACTGAAAGTTTACACAGCAGAATGAGCCAATGTGAGGACAGGATTTCAGATATAGAAGACAGGATTGCAATTAGTGACCAGGAAAAGAAATATTTCTTAAAAATAGTAAGGCACCACAAGAAATTAATCCAGCAGCTGCTAGGTGATGCAAAGAAGAATAACGTAAGACTGATCAGAGTCAATGAAGAAACAAGAGAGAGAGCAAATGACATTTTAAAAACTTCACAGAAGTAGTGGCAGAAAACTTCCCAAGCAGGGGGAAAGAACTTGACATACAGATGCATGAGGCATATAGGACTCTAACTAGCCATGATCAAAAAAGTCTACACCTAGACATATGATATTTAAGATTCCAGAAACCCAACAGAAGAACAAAATTCTATAAGCTATTAGAGAAAAGAAACAAAGCCCATCAGAACCACAGCAGACTTCTCAACACAAACCCTCAAGGAAAGAAGAGCCTGGAGTGATGTATTTCAAGCCCTAAAGGAAAACAACCTCCAACCCAGATTGAGGTACCCTGCAAAACTATCTTTCAAAATTGATGGAGAAATAAGATGCTTTCATGACAAAGAGCACCTGAGGAACTTCCTGAATACCAAACAAGCACTCCAGAAAAATTTAAACAATATCCTAGGAAAAGATAATGAGGATCACAACCCCAGGAAGCTCAGCAGAATGAGTCCATCAGGAACAATAAGAAATTAAGTGCAAAGGGGGAGAATTTAACAAAAAGAAAAAGTCATGACAAGGATAAGTCAATACATATCAATTATAACCATCAATGTTAATGGTCTCAATTCACCATCAAAAGAGATAGACTGGCAGAATGGGTTAAGAAGCAAGATCCAACAATATGCTGCATACAAGAAACACACTTAACTCAAAAAGAAACTCATAGACTGAAAGTTAAAGGGTGGAAAACAATAATCTATGTGACAAGAACCCAAAAAAAAGCAGGAGTAGCTATCCTCTTTGTAGATCTAATGGATTTCAAATCAACACTGATTAAGAGAGACAAAGAAGGACACTACATCCTTCTAAAGGGAATAATCCAAGAGGAAGAGATGACAATCATAAACATATATGCACCAAACAGTAGTGCACCCAACTATATAAAACAAATACTAACAGACATGAAAAATCAAATAAGCACTAATACAATAGTAGTGAGGGACCACAATACCCCACTGTCACAAATAGATAGATCCACTAGACAGAAAATAAGCAACAAGCTGGGGATTTAGCTCAGTGTTTCAGCTGCCTGCCTCACAAGTACAAGGTCCTGAGTTCGATCTCCAGTAGCAAAAAAGAAAATAAACAACAAAATAGTAGAACTCTATCAAACTCTTGAAAAAATGAACTTAACAGATGTTTACAGAGTGTTTCACCCCACAAAATCAGAATATACATTCTTTTCAGCTGCACACAGGTCTTTCTCCAAAATAGACCACATACTTGCTCCTAGAACATGTTTAAGTAAGTGCAAAGCAATTGAAGTTATATTATATTATCAGACCATAGTGTGATGAAATTGGAGATCAATACCAAAAGAAACCACAAGAACTTCATAAACACATGGAAATTGAACAACACACTTATGAATAACCAGGGCCGGGGATATAGCTCAGTGGTTCCGGTGCCTGCCGCACAAGTGCAAGGTCCCAAGTTCGATCCCTGGTACCAAGACAAATACACAAACAAACACTTATGAATAACCAATAGGTCACAGAGGAAATTAAAGAAGAAATGAGACAATTTCTTCAATTAAATGACAATGTCAGTACAACATATCAGAATCTATGGGACACAATGAAAGCAGTCTTATGAGGGAAATTCATAGCAGTGAATAAGCATGTTAGGAAAACAGAACAAGCTCAATTAAACAACCTGATGCTGAACCTCAAGCTTCTAGAAAAAGAAGAGCAGGAAAACCCCAAAGCTCATACAAGGGAGGAAATTATAAAGACCAGAGCAGAAATTAATGCGATGGAGACTAAGAGAATGATACAAAAAAATCAATGAAGCAAACAGTTGGTTTTTTGAAAGAATAAACAAAATTGACAAACCTTTAGCCAACCTTGTCAGAGAAAGGAAGCAAAAGGCCCAAATCCATGCAATTAGGAATGAAAAGGGTGAAATTACAACAGACCCAGCAGAAATCCACAGGATCATCAATACCTACTTCCAGAACCTATACACAATAAGAAGGAAAACACAGAAGAAATGGACAGATTCCTAGATACGTTTGAATTACCATAGTTGAATGAAAAAGACCTAAAAATTCTAAATGACCCAATATCAATCAAGGAAATTAAAAATGTAATTTAAAACTTACCAACTAAGAAAAGCCCAGGTCCTGATGGCTTCACTGCCAAATCCTACAAGACATTTAGAGAAGAACTATTACCACTACTATTTAAACTCTTCAATGAAATTGAAAGGGTAGCAACACTGCCAAATTCATTCCTAGAAGCAAGCATCACCTTGATCCCCAAAGCAGAGAAAGACCCAACTGAAAAAGAGAACTATAGGCCAATCTCACTAATGAACATAGATGCAAAAAGCCTTAACAAGATACCAGCAAATAGAATGCAGAAGATCATCAAGAAGGTCATACACACTGGCCAAATGGGATTCACTCCAGGGATTCAAGGATGGTTCAACATACACAAATCAATAAATGTAATACACTGTATCAATAGAGCCAAAAACAAAAACATCTCAATAGATGCAGAAAAAAGTACACGACAAAATCCAACATGCATTCATGCTAAAAACCCTACAAAAAATTGGAATAGATGGTCTCTACCTCAACCTGATAAAAACCATCTATGAAAAACCAACAACCAATATCATACTAAATGGTCAAAAACTGAAATCCTTCACACTAAAATCAGGAACAAGACAAGGATGTCCACTGTCATCACTGCTCCTCAATATAGTTTTGGAAACATTAGCTGCAGCAATTAGACAAGAGAAAGAAATAAAAGGAATAAAGATAGGAGACAAAGAAGTTAAATTGTCATTCTTTGCAGATGACATGATAAGCTATATAGAAGACCCCAAGAACTCCACCAAAAGTCTTCTAGACTTAATAACCAAATTCAGTAAAGTAGTTGGATACAAGGTCAACACACAAAAATCAATAGCTTTCCTCTACACAAACAACAGGCTCAGTGAATGAGGAACTGGAGAAACAACTCCCTTCATAATAGCTTCCCAAAAAATGAAATACCTAGGAATCAACCTAACGAAAGAAATCAAAAACCTCTACTCAGAAAACTATAGCATTTTGAAAACAGATCAAAAAGAATATAAGAAAATAGAAAGACATCCCTTGGTCTTGGGTAGGAAGAACCAATATAGTGAAAATGGCCATACTTCCAAAACTGCTATATAGATTTAATGCAATCCCAATTGAAATTCCAGCAGCATACTTCACAGACTTTTAGAAAACAATCCAAAAATTCATTTGGCACAAGAAGAAACATAGAATAACAAAAGCAATTCTAGGAAACACAGTCAAGGTAGGGGTATCATAATCCCCAACTTAAAACTATACTACAAAGCTATTGTGATAAAACAGCATGGTACTGGCAAAGAACTAGACCTGAGGACCAGTGGAACAGATTAGTAGATGCAGAAACAACTCCAGACATACCCAGCTACCTCATCTTTGACAAAGGAGCCAAGCATCCTCATTGGAGAAAAGATAGCCTCTTTAATAAATGATGCTGGAAAAACTGGGTTTCAACTTGCCAAAGATTAAAACTAGACCTATATCTCTCACCATGAACTAAACTAAAATCTAAATGGATTAAAGATCTAAATATTAAAACAGAAATGCTGAACTGGCTGGAACAGAGGTTAGGTAGAACTCTTGAAGACATTGGCATAGGAAAAGATTTCATGAACAAAACCTCAGTTACACATGAACTAGCACAAAGAATCAACAAGTGGGATCTCTCCTTATTAAAAAGTTTCTGCACAGCAAGATAACCTACAATGTGGGAAAAAATTGTTACCAGCTGTTCCTCAGACAAAGGTCTACTGTCTAGAATCTATACAGAACTTAAAAAAATTAGACCTCACAAATTTAAAGATCCAATCCAAAAATGGGTATCTGAAATGAACAGACATTTTTCAGACAAAGAAGTAGAAATAGCAAATAAACATATGAAAAAATGTTCAACATCATTGGTCATTCGAGAGATGCAAATGAAAATAAGGCTGAGGTTCCACCTCACCCAGAAAGAATGGCTGCTGTCATGAAATCAACCAATAACAAATGCTGGCGGGGCTGTGGGAAAAAAGGAACCCTGGTCCACTGTTGCTGGGAGTGCAGATGGGTACAACCACTGTGGAAATCAGTATGGAGATACCGCAAAGAACTAGGGTTAGAGGTCCCATTTGACCCAGCTATTTCTCTGCTGGGGATCTTCCCAAAAGAATTTTAAAAATCCTACCACAGCAATATATGTGCACCCATGTTCATCATAGCAGCACAGTTTGTAATAGCTAAAACTTGGAAACAGCCCAATTGCCTATCAAATAGAGACTGGATAAAGAAAATGTGGGGTTTTTAAATAAAATGGAGTACTACTCAGCAATAAAAAATAAGAAACTAGAGACATTTATAGTTAAATGGATCCAATGGAGGCCATACTCTTGAGTGCAATAAATAGGGCACATGTGTAAATACCAAATAGTTTCTGTGGTGTGAGAAACTGAAAATGTAAATGAGGATCAAAATGTATAATAGATGATGTGAAATAGGAAGAAAAGATTCAAAGGGGAAGAGGGAGAGAGACGGGGAGGGGAAGAGCAAGGAAAAATATGAGAAAAGGAAAAAACAGAAACAAAGTCTTTGTAAATAAGGAGGAGTGGAGGGGTTGAAGGGAGGGCAGGGGAATGGGGAAAAAATAAGAATCAAGAGAGATTATGTAAAGGTGCAACTCTCCAATGATGAATATCATTATATTGTACACCTAAAATGTACAAATAAAATTAATTTTTTAAAAAAGCAAAAAGATCTTATTCAATTTAGAATTAAATATTTTAAACTATTTAATTCCTAAGAGATGGGAGGACACAAGAGAAAAAAATCATAAAAGGATAATGATGACGAAGATATCTTAAAAATATTTTATACTTAGTATGTACACAACATTGTTCACATTCTACTTTACACATACTACTCATTTTATGCTCCTAAGTATCTGATGACATTTTAGAAGTAGAAGAACAGTAAAGAAGAAAAGAGGAAAATGTGTTTTGTGAATTACCACAATCTAGCAAAAATTCTTCTTTCAGCACTTCAATGTTTAAAAAGTAATATAGAACCCTTGGATATACTCATTAACATTCATTCAGTCTTGCAAGTAGTAATTATTGAGTTCTTGCTACATGTCAGGATGCAAAGAGCTTGTAGGAGATCAAACATGGATGGAGGCCAGTTAGGAAGCTGATGTAGGGATCCAAGAAGAAACAATCCTACTTGAGTTAGGGTGGTGGCAAAGCAGATGTTGAGAGAAAGGTAGATTCAAGAGTTCTCCAGAAGTTAGAATTGATTTGACTTGGTAGTTGATTGGAAGTAGGAAGTGAATGTAAAGGTGATATCTTCTCTCAGGTCCTCTAGAAAGCAAAGCCTGAGGTCAGAGGTTGGGTGCTAAAAATTTTTTGGTAGGTACAAGTGCAAGGCAGGGAGAAAGAAGGGGGAGAAAAGAAGTGAGCAAAGAAAGCCACGGCAAAGCTTGGAGCGCTGCTTTCCCACTCTGGCTCTCATTTTATACCAGGATGAGAAAGGAGACAGTGGGCTGCTTAGTAGATTTGTTTGTTCATCACAGAAGACTCCCTAGATAGGCTGAACAGAACAAATACACCTTGAAGTAATCCACATGAGAGCGGGCCGGGGCGGGGGTGGTGCTTTGTTTGCCAGTTACCTCCTATCTTCCAGTTACAGACAGAAGGAGTGAGTGGAGTGGTAGAAGGTGAAAACTTACATTCTGAATGTTTTCTTGGCTCTTATGTGATGTCCAGAGGGGATTTTCCAACTCCAAATTGAATGTAAATAGAGTCTGGAGCTCAGGAGAGAGAAAGTCAGGTTACTGAAGGTTGAGTGGTTAGCACAGAGTATGGGCTAGACCTACACCCAAAGCCCCCTTTAGGACTGAAGCCCTCATTCCTCCAGCTGACAAGATGGTTGCCTACCAGTGGCTCATATCTAAATCCTTTTGCAGGAATTATCCTTTACTAAAGGATGCTGCTCTGTCTAAGTTCATGTACCCACCCGGTTCATCCCACGATTGGTTTTGTGAGACTACAAAGGCCTGTCTGTTTGCCTCAATTCATGTCATCTCTGAAGGACTCTCAAGCTCTAGAGCTCCCTGGAATGGGATGACGCATCTACAGTACATTGCTACTTCCCCCTCTGCCAGTCTTGCTTCCTTCATCCCATCCTTTCCAGGGCTGCTTCTAAGAGGCCCTCCCAAATAAACTACCTCCATGCAGATCTCTGTGTCCATCTCCCAGGAGACAGAAGGACATGAGAGTTCTAGGTAAATAATCCACTCATGAAGCCTGTCATTGACAAGAAAGATTCCTGAAGGGGGCACAGTGTTTGTTTAATTTAGAAGGAGAAGCTAGTTGAATGGGAAGAACTAAAGATGCTGGATGGAAAAAGAACCCTGGGAAAAAAATGGGATCCACATCCCAGGTAAAAGGATTGTCTAATATAAGAGAAAAGACACTCCTTGTAATGAGAATGTGAGAGAAGGAAAGGACAACTGTGAATGTGGGTAAATTTATTTTCACTGTAGGGAAGGTTAGATCTCCCACTGAGAGTAAGAAGAATTGGAAGCAGAAGGTTGACGACAGTGTGGAATGTTACAAGTAAGCTTTGTGGAGAGTGACAGAGAGACTCACCCAGTGAAATTCATCAGAACTGCTGAGCAGGGATGAAGGCTGGGTTGAGAAAGAGGTCAACACAAATTTATGGTGGCAATCATCATAGCACTAAACATAGTATATTATTCACAGGCCTGTCTCAGGGCTGTGCCTGACAAACTGAAGTATCTGCTCAATCCTGAATGAATGAATGGCCCAGTTAAAGTCAGCCCTTTCAGTTAAAGGGTCTGCCTTATCCGCTACCATAATTTCATCAACTAAAAACCACACGGCATCTGCATTGAGCCTATCTTTCTCTCTGATACCTTTAGATTAAAGAAATGTTATGGTGGAAAATACTTTCACTCTTTTTTGTACAAGTTTATCATATGTTATACAATATATGTATGCTTTTGTAATGCATGGATGAACTAAGTAGTTCTCCAAAGATCACTGGAATGAGTAGATCAGAGCTGGGGCTCCCAGGGTCACATAACTCCCTTTCACATACTGCACCATGGCATATACTATGTGAAAGGGCCAAGTAATTCCAGGTGGTTCTATAGGCCTTCAGTACTGCCTGCGTGCCTGCCTGCCTCCCCTCCTCCCTCTGTCTCCCTCTCTCTCTCTCCCTCCCTCCCTCCATCTTTCTTCCCTCAGTATGGGAGATCTCTTGGAATCTTTTCTGACCTCTCTACTAAGCTGTCCCCCAGCTTCATTATGTTCAGCCCTCATTTGCACATGCTCTTGACACCTGGTGTCCAGTGGCAGAAATGGCTGATAAAATTCCACGCTGATTAATTTCATGTTTAATCTAACTGATACTTCTGTAGCCTTTGCAAATAACCTTCTTGAACAAAAACTGCAATGGCTTATTCCAAACCCGATCAAAGAGGTATGCATGACTCACAGCCACTAAATAAACATTGATGCCTGATGGCAGTAATATGGCTATTTATATTCAGAGCCTGATTTAACCAGTGGCATTCCTGTAATAAGATAATAAGCATGAGCTGTTTACTAGAAAAAAAGGAGAGTCTCTGGTGCTGGTGTTCAATAAAATCTTTTAACAGGCAAATGAGTCTCTGAAATTGGTTGGCAAATACATCCAGAATGAGATGTGCTAATTAGCTGCTGTTACTGATTTTCTAAAATAAAGAGTTTAAACTTAGATTAGCCTGAAATTCAGTACAATAAAAAATACTGGATGTAAGATATTACATTGAGAGTCTTATAGATTATGCTTGATATATGTCCAGCAATACAATTTAAAAAGACTTCTACACTAAATCATCAGATTTTTAAAGGAGACTGTGTAAGAAGAGGTTTTAAATGTGGAAAAAATATAAGCATGGTATCTGAACCCAAGCTTCACCGTTTTTCTTTTCAGAGAGCACTTGTAGGTGATCCTCTTGGCTACACTTAATGAGATGTCTATTACTATCAGCACTTTATTTTTAAATAGAAAGAGCAAAAGAATGCAAGAATTAGCTTGATAGTATTTGTGCGTCCTTTAAAAAGATTAACCCATTCAGAGCCAAGATCACAGAGTTTCTACAAAAGTATGCAGGTGACAACTGTTCTGGATTCAGAACTCAGTGATCACCATTCTAAAGCCTCCCCGTGCCCTTCTAGCACTGCTTTTTTGTTTTTGTTTCGTTTTTACTCCTTGAAGTAAAAGCACCAAGTGAAGCTCTCTTCTCTTGCTCTCACCCTATGCAGCAATTTGCAGCTGCTAAACATTCATCGAAAACCTCCGTTAGCTGCTTCCTTCACCCAGTTGGAATGGGCTGTCCCTGATAGGACCTGCAACTTTACATGGTGACATGATCTCAAGGATATCCAATTTTTTTAATCTTATGTTATTTCTAAAAATATATGGCCACATCATAAGAGGATTCAGGTTGTGTGTCCATCATAATTTTTTCCAAAACAAATTTGAATTTACGAACCTGTCCTTTGAGCTTAGCTGGTTGAGATGATTTTTTGTTTTTGTTTTTTGGGGTTTTTTCCTGAGAGCAAATTGTTCTTATACATCCAAGAAGATGGGAAGATATTAGTGTTGTAGCCCCCCACAATGGCGAATATTTCTAAGATTAGCCATGAGTTAATTCATTCCTTTGAGTTTTATTTACAGTTAAGCAAACAATGAATGGGTATTTATTTTAACAAGATGTTCAGTCTTTAGCAACCAGAGTAACTGACTTTGTACAGTGGTACCTCAGTTCACAAACTTAATTTGTTCCATGATTTTGGAAAAAATGGCTATCTTTATGTTTGTGTGGGAAGGATAGCCATGGTTGTGTTTATTACCTGAAGCAGAGTTTACAAATAAAAAAAGGATTTTGCCAAATGCTTCTATTTGTGAACCAAATTGTTTGCAAACAAAAGCTTTTGTGAACCAAGATATCACTGTGTATCTTTGTTTCTATTTTATATTGGGGATCCCCTGCTCAGCTAGCAACCTTTCCAGTACGTACTGGGACCTCGAATTGATGGCAACACCCTCTCACAGGCTAGCAAATAGTTGAAATCATAAACAGAATCCTGAATCAAGGACTTGTGGTCTTCCCCATATTTTTCACTAGTACTGATCAAAGTTCTTTTGAAACCAACTCTAGCTAGTTTAACACAAAGGAAATTTACTTGAAAGGATATTAGTAATCTCACAAAATGTAAGGAAGAGTAGAACGGCCATGCCTCAAATTGCAAGGACTACAGCAATTGTAGAGACTTGAAAATAAGAGTTGTCAGCCTTATTCTTTTTTTCTCTTTTCTGTAGTGCTGGACATTGAACCAGGGCCTTGCACATGCTAGGCAAGCACTCTAACACCAAGCCACATCCTCAGCGCTAGGCTTACTCTATTTTTGTAGCTCAGCTATAATCTCATCTCTCTTAGTTCTTCCCTGTCTCTTTTTTGAGATTCTGTATTTTTTTAGACAAGAAAATCTTACTCATCCAGTTTAGCTCAAACAAATGACCCAAACCAACAATAAATGGCTGAAGAAGGGGGCCAGGATCACATGGTATAAACAGCTTCTGTAGTGGTTCCTAAAGAATGGAGGATGGTTGTCAGCTGGGTAGCGGATCCCAGGGCTCCTCCAAGTGCCAATAGAGACACCAGTTCAGGAGGAGCTATGCATCTTGCATCAGAATCTACATCAACACAATGCTTACTTCATCAAGAAACTCTTACTCTAAGAAAAAAAAAGAAAAGGAAAAAGAAAGAAAGAAAGAAAGAAAGAAAGAAAGAGAAAATGAAAGAAAAGTCAACTGAACTAAAAAATATGTTCAGTGAAGATTTCATTTATATTCAGGTGATTTATCTTCTCAGGAACAGACAACTGTGTGCCAACACTAGAGTAGCAATCTCTTCAGTTCTCCTTATCCAACTTTATGGGACTAGTCTCAGAGTAATCAAGAACCTGGGCTTTGAAGTCGCCAAGGTTTTGGTTCTTGCTATTCTTTATGGCTGACTAGCCATGGACAATTAAACACTCCTTGCTTCATTTTCCTTCTTTGAGTTGGAGATAACAATACTATGAATTAGTCAGAACTCTTTTGATTATAGGCAGGAGATATTCAAAACTATTAGGTCAAACCCATGAAATTCTAACATTCAATCTGTAAAAATTATAGTTTCAGATGGCCCAACCTAACAGCTAAAACCAAAAAAAGGGAATTTATTGCTTTATGAAACCAGAAAGTGTAATTGTGGGGTAGGTATCATAAATAGCAGAATCAAAGGCTCAGCTGAACAGAGAAGCCTTCTCTTCTCTAGCAACAGAAGATGGCATATGAAGACTGGTTCGATTTTGATCATGCTTCCAACCCTTGGCCCCATCACTGTCAAAAAGGACATGAAGTTTCATGATTGGCCAGGCTTGAGTTATAGACCTGGGAGTAGAGAGGGTACGACAATGAACAGATTAACAGTCCTGTCAGATAAACCATGTCTGTCTTATCCCTCAGCTCAGTTTTATCCCTAGTGCCTAGCACATAGTAGATGCCCCCAAAATACAAGGTATGATTGAAAGATACAGTGAATGTTTAAATTTTTTAAAATGTATTACAGAAAAAGACACATTTTCATTAATCTCCCTCACAATACTCATCTTTGCCTTGAATGCACTTACCCCATTATTCTTGTCACTTTCTAAAGCAGTTCTGAAAGTTTCTCTTTCATGAGTGTCTTTAGTTGCACTGTCATGGATGCCTTGATGTCCTGAATTGACTGAAAACATTTACCTTTTATGGTCATTTTGACCTTAGGGAAGAGCCAGAAGTCATACAGTGCAAGAACTGATGAATAAGGTTGTTGAGGACACACTATGTTTTTATAAGCCTACCTTGCCATTGGATGGCACTTGGAAACACCATTCATTGTATTTTTAATCACACCTTATAAAGATACTCATGAAAAAACAGTGCTTCAGAAAATGACAAGAATGATGGCATAAATGTATTCAGAGTGGGGAGTATGTTAAGGGGATTAATGAAAATGTGTCTTTCATTCTAATACTTTTTTTTTTTTGGTACTGGGGATCAAACTCAGGACCTTGTACTTTCGAGGCAGGCAGCAGAACCACTGAGCTAAATCCCTGGCCCTCTAATACATTCTTTTTTAAAATAACTTTATTATCAAACACACACACATACAAAAATTAAAACCAAAGAAGAACAATGCAAGGGAAAAAAACTACAATAGTATTCAAATACAGTAGAACTCAACCAAAACAAAACTGAAAAGCACTTAAACATATTTCCATATAACTTAAAAAAGCATCTCAAGCACCAACAAGACACCAGAGGATACGATTTGTTTCAGAAAGATCCCCAAAACCAACATTGAACGGATAGTGGTCTGGAAAAAAACTCCAGTCAGCTGGCAAACTCCACATAAGCCAAGCTTCTCCTTAATTTAAATTTCGATACAGTCATATGACACACGATGGAAATACAATCCAAGAAATATGTTATCAGGCAATTGCATCCATGTGTATCCTAATTACACTTTCAGTTTCTCACACTAGAGAAACTATTCGGTATTTATACATATAGGTCCCATTTATTTCACTGAAGAGGATGGCCTCAATATGCATCCATTTAGCTATAAATGCCTCTAGTTTCTCATTCTTTATGTCTGAGTAGTACTCCGTTTTATAAAAAAAAAAACCACACATCTTTATCCAACTTTCAGTTAATGGGCACTTGGGCTATTTCCAAGCTTTCACTATTACAAACTGTGCCGCTATAAACATGGGTGCACATAATATCACTGTAGTAAGATTCTTTTAATTCTTTTGGGAAGATACCCAGCAGGAGGATAGTTGGGTCAAATGGGACCTCTAAGCCTAATTCTTTGAAGTATCTCCATACTGATTTCCACAGTGGTTGCACCAGTCTGCATTCCCACCAACAATGGAGAAGGGTTCCTTTTTCCCCACAGCCCTGCCAGCATTTGCTATTGGATGATTTCTTGATAGCAGCCATTCTTTCTGGGGTGAGGTGGAATCTCAGTGTTGTTTTCATCTGCATCTCTCAAATAACCAGTGATGTTGAACATTTTTTCATATATTTATTTGCTGCTTTTTCTTCATTGTCTGAGAAATGTCTGTTCATTTCAGATGCCCATTTTTGAATTGGGTCTTTGAATTTAGGGGGTCTGATTTTTTTCAGTTCTTTATATATTCTAGATAGTAGTCCTTTGTCTGAGGTACAGTTGCTGAAAATTTTTTCTGACACTGTAGGTTGTCTCTTAGCTCTGTTGGTGGTTTCTCTTGCAGTGCAGAAGCTTTTCAGTAAGATGAGATCCCAGTTGTTGATTCTTTGTGCAAGTTCCCATGCCACTGAGGCTTTGTTCATAAAATCTTTTCCTATACCAATGTCTTCAAGAGTTCTACCTAACTTATCTTCTAGCAATATTTATCTTAATATTTAAATCTTTAATCCACTTCGATCTTAATTTAGTGCATGGTGATAGGTATGGGTCTAGTTTTAATCTTTGGCAGGTTGAAATCCAGTTTTTCTAACATCATTTATCAAACAGGCTATCTTTCCTCCAATGAGGGTGGTTGGCTTCTTTGTCAAAGATGAAGTGACCTATTTTTATTCCTTTTTCTTTTCTAATTGCTGTGGCTAATGTTTCAAGAACAATATTAAACAGGAGTGGTGATAGTGGCCATCCTTGTCTTGTTCCTGATTTTAGCATGAAAGTTTTCAGTTTTTGACCATTTAGTGTGATGTTGGCTATTGGTTTTTCATAGACAGCCTTAATCAAGTTGAGATAAAGACCTTCTATCCTAAATTTTCTGTAAGGCTTTTTATCATGAATGGGTGTTGCATTTTGTCGAATGCCTTTTCTGCATCTATTGAGATGATCATATGGTTTTTGTCCTCGACTCTGTTAATATAGTGTATTACATTTATTGATTTATGAATGTTGAACCATCCTTGCATCCCTGGGAGAAATCCAACTTGGTCAGGGTATATGATCTTCTTGATGACCCTCTGTATTCTGTTTGCCAGTATCTTGTTGAGGATTTTTGCATCAATATTCATTAGGGAGATTGACCTGTAGTTCTCTTTTTGGGTTGTGTCTTTCCCTGGTTTTGGAATCAAAGTAATACTTGCTTCCATGGGCTTTTCATAATACATTCTTAATTTAAACATTCACAGTATATTTTTAACACAACTCATATTAGCTAAATAAATTATTGAGGGAGGGATCATTTATTTAGCTAATATTTTATAGAAGCTATAAAAAGGGAAGAAAAATGTAATAGAATTCCATAACAATTGGTTACATGATGTGGTTTTGGTGAAGATTAAATAAGAAGGGGATATAAATAAGAAGGTGATAAGATTAAATAAGAAGGTGAAGGGCATCTTACTGGTGCTCAGTAGCACATTTACCTGAAATATAGATTAGGTCAGTGTTGGAACCAATTTTTTCCATGGAGTAATTTGCACGTAACAGGCCCTCAGTTTTCTTGATTGACTGAATCAATTAGTAGGTAAGCTCATGAAAAGATAACAAGCAATCTGGATCCCATTTCTTCCTTTGGAAAACAGTTCTTTATCCTATTGGAATTTTTACTTTGTCTAAACTTGTCCTATGAACAACTAAACAAGAACCATATAATCAACAGGGCAAGAGCAAACAGGCATTAAATACAACTGAAAGCATTTTTGGTTAAAGACATACATTAGGAAAGCCTTCCATAGTCTGGAAAATAAATATTCATCAGTAAAACTTAAAGGAAAAAGGCAGATTTTTATTACAATTTTTGATCAGAAAAGGTGGGTAAATGACCTTTAAAAGCCCTTGCCCAGTGACCATCAGCATTTGTACCTCACATTCCGATCCAAGTGAGAACCAAAGGAAGCGGGTGGGAGCAGAAAATAGTATTGGAACAATTGATTTGCAATGTTCGGATTTTGGCCATATAGTGCCTTTAGCCTGATCTCCTAGGTTCACTGTAGACCAAGAAAGGCCTGGAGAAATGAAGTGATTTGTCTGAGGGTCACAAAGCCGGTAAGGGCAGAGCTTCATTCAGATCTTTTGGACCTATGTCCACTCTTTGTCTTTCATGCCACATCTCAGGCAATAGAGGCTCCCCATGGGCCATCAGGAGGCCACCCTGGTGAAGTGGACAGGAACTGATGTGGGGAATGGTAACGCCTCCTTGAAGAACTAGCAAAGACCCTCATGTGAGGGTTAGTGCAATGGGAAGGATAATCCAACGCCCCTTCTTGGTCACAGACCCCACGTACTGCTGACCTCCACCTTCTCACCTGCCATTTCCCTCACTGAGCAGGATTTTGACCTGAACAGAACCCAAAACATGTACACAATGTATTGAGAAAACATTACATCTCTCAGGCAACTTGAACAAACAACAAGTTAGTTATTTTGTAGACACCTTATTTTCTAAAATGGAATTCAAGACATATGAATTGGACAAAGAATTTTTTAGTCTTTTCTAAGTAGGTAAAACAATTGAGAAAGAAACATATATTTAGGCACTGAAATACTGATTTTGTGGGTTTATGAGAACAGGCAGATTGTTTGCAATTAGGGTAAAACCAGGACATGTGCTCACTTAAGGGGCATGGACATCATGTGTGGCAAACTATTTGTTACCCACCAATGTGGACTCTCCCCTTCCTCACTGGCAGAGCTTCTGTATTACTGGAAGGAACAGTATTCCTTACAGAAGATGTAAATGTATTTCCAGACAACCCACTTTTTAATGACTGCACTGGCAGGGCCTTTCTCTCCTCCCTCTTTCTGCATCTTCCAAGCTCCAGACATCACTCCTAATCATGGGGTGAGGCCCTGTCCCAGTGATTATGGGATGGTGAGCTGCAAAGAGCCTGGGTCCCCAAGGACCTCAGAATACCACTGCCATCAGCCTTCACTGCCCACTTCTGCACATCTTATTTGGTGAGAGGAAAATTAAGCACTGCCTGATTCAAACCAATCTATAGATCAGCCAACCACAAACTCAAGACATGGTCTTGGCAAAGTAAGATCTTTACCCTGCATGCCTCCATTTCTTCTTTATAGCAGATGCAAGTAATAACTAGCACTAAAGAACACATACTCCAATGATTTTAAGATTCTGTTTATTGAAGCCCTAGCAATTTTACCGAGACAGTTCAAAAGACCAAGGGGATCCTTTACATGGGTCTCTGAATGCCACTGAACCGAAGTTCAGAATCCCTCTGAATCAAAGCAGCTCCTCTTCTATTTGAGTTTAAGACTGAGTTTCCAAGTGAAATTTGGTTTGAAGGTGGAAAATTTTAAAGCTAAAATAATTTGAAAATCACTGGCATCAAAAAACATTTAGTCGTTCATACATGAGAAGGGTACATGGAGAATACCATTGCTTTTGAGAGTAGACAGTATTTTTCCAGCACTGCTGTTGGAGCTGGTAATGCCAGATGGGTCCTGGTCAGGACCAATGTTTCACATCTTTAGACCTGCCAGCAATCAGTGTAAAGTGCCCAGATCCATGCAGGAATAAAATCAGTCAACACCACTCCCTTCCTTCACACTGTGCTCTAACCTCCTACAGAATACCTAATGAGCCTGAGCATGGTGTGGCATGGAAGCTGCTCTCTGAGTTATTAAATTGAGACCAGAGAAGTGCCTTGTCATTCATTGGCTCCTGTTACCTCCCATAGCTCTGACCTCCCTGACTCATCAGACTCAGAGTCTTTACTCAGTAGTTCCCACATGGGAAAAAGCTCCCACTGGAAGTAAAAAGAAAAAGGTCCTGGGTCTTTCACACAACTTTGACTTCTAAGCAAGCTACCTGTTAGCCCAACACCTGGACTCTAAGGAGATAGCAAGATCACAAAGATCTTAGGACCTTTGGCTGCATATCTCAATAATGCACAAGGAGTATCTTCAAATGCCAAGAAAATGACACAACCAGGGCTAATAAGGCTGCCCCACTGTGCACTATGCCACCTCAAAAAAGAAACAGATGGGCTCTGGTTTTGTGGCCAATAAGAGCCCCTGGAGCAAGCCCAGACCCTAGCTCCAAATTTTCTTTCCCAACCACTTAATCTCAACTTTGACTTGCTAATCAGGTTACAGTTTGTTCTACTCAAGTTCTTGTCTCTTCTTGGAATGTGATGTCTGCCTGTCTGTTCTTCTCACCTTGTTGGGATCATGTCCCATTGCTGAGCCTGAGATCCCCCCTGAAGTCAAACCCACATACACTCTGCACACAGCTCCCAAAATCTAGGCTCTGCTGGGGACAGTTAGGCTCTGCCTCTCTTTGTTTCTCCCACTCAAAAACAACTCTATGTAAACACAGCTCAGTAAAACATCATTAAAATATATCATTTGTAAAACATCTCACCTTTCTTTTCCTACCCTACTCTTCTACCCCAACTCCACCCCTACTAATACATCCTTCTGAGTGGGGTTTGTTTGGTTGTTTCTGCAATACTGGGAATTGAACCCAGGGAGCATTGAGCTACATATCCAGTCCTTTTTATTATTTTGAGACAAAACCTCATCAAATGGCCCAGGCTGGCCCAAACATATTATCCTCTAGCCTCAGCCTCCCAAGTAGCTGGGATTACAGGTATGTGCTACTATGTTTAGCTCTCAGAGGGATTTTTAATGATACTGGGAAAAAAATTAGAGGAAAGATAACATTAAAAATTAAGAGAAGGTATTTAGATAGTAATTGTAAAGAGATGATATAACAGCCCTGGCTCCTATTTGATTTGGTGAGGTGGACAGGACTGCTACACAGTGTGTCTTGGCCCTCAGTACCTATTTCCTCTTCTTTCCAGGTTTCCCTCTGAGTCCCAGGGGCCAGAAGGCTTAAAGCATATTTTTCTGACTCCCTTCCTGCTGAGGTTATAGATATGACTTAGCTCCTCCCAATAAAATGTGCTCCTGCTCTCTGGAATACAAAGGGGAATGGAGTTCACCCCCCTCTCTGGGGCAGTGGTGACTGATGAGCATGTTCCCCCCAAGCATGTGCTTTTGCAGGGGCCAGACCTCATGCGACACTGCCTGGTGACCAGTCTCAAGGTACTGGTCAGCTGTGAGCTGGCTCCAGTTTCCTAACCTCTGGGTGATAATAGCAAGAAGATGGAAGAAAGAAGTCCTTTTCTACTCAGGCAGGTGACTCAAGCTACATACCCTTGTCATACTCCTTTATCCGCCCCCCACTAGGACCATGAAACCAAGGCACTATTCTTGAAAAACAAACTTTAAAATTAAATAACATTGGAATGACTGTTCCATAGCATGCAAGGCCGGTTCAGTGTTCAATAGTCAATCAATGTAATTCACCCTATCAATAAACTACAGAGGAAAAAATCACAATGATTGTATCTGTTAATGCAGAAAAGCATATGATAAAATTAAGTGCCATTTATGATTTTTAAAACTCTCAGAAAACTAACAGCAGGCAAGAACTTCCTCAGTGTGAAAACATGGTAAAAAAAAAAAAAAAAAAACACCCTGTAACCAACATTCTATTTAATTGTGGAATACTGAATGCTTTTCTCCTACAACCAAGTACAAGGAAAGAATATCAGTTCCTACCACTGGGATTCAGCCATTATCTAGCCAGCTCAATACAGCAAGAAAAGGAGATAAAAGATACACAAAACAAGAAGAACTAAAACTGCCTCTATTTGTGGATGCCATGATGGTTTGCATAAAAAATCCCAAGGAATCTACAAAGATATTCCTCAAACCAGTAAGTGAGTTCAGCAAGGTCACTGACCAAGATCAACACAGAGAATCAATTTTGTTTCTATGTTCTAGAGGTAAATAGATGAAAGCGATCATAAATACAATTCCATTTACAATCACCCTGAAAAAGGAACTACATACTGTAGATATAAAATGAATAGCAGCAGAGTGCTTGCTGTTCACAGGTCTTCTGGCTGCTGGAGTCCCATTCTGAAACAAGCCACCTCTCCACCCTGACACCAGTAAGGAGGTCAGCAAACCTTTGGTAAGGTTGGAGGTATTAATTTCAGGCAGTTAATTACATTCTTTCAGCATCCATCTCCCTGAAGTTTTTACTGGGAAAGTCCTTTAGGAGGACATCCCTATTAGCTATTCATTTTTCTTTTGCACTGACTGTAGAATGAAGTGACTGTTGGCTGTGTCACACAACTCGTCGAAATTCACCTCTGGGTGAAGTGATCCTCAAATAATTACCAAATGTAGTTCAGGTAACTGAATTAGTGAACTACATTGGCTCCTTTGAGATGAAAGACTCTTTAGGAATGTGAAATACTTTAGCTCTTTGTTATTAATAACCTGAACAATGAAAGAACCCAAAGTAGTCCTGAATGTGCTCCAGGAAGGGATGACTGAACTTAAAGAATGCAATTGATTTTCATTTTCCGTACTTTTCATTTTCTATCCTTTTCATTCCCATAGTCAGGACTGAATAGGACAAGTCATCAGATTCCCTCTGATGTTAATAAGGCATCAACTATAAAGCTCTGGGAAGAGAAAAATTCAGTGTGGCAAGTAGGTGGTCCCCCTGCCCCCAGTGATTTATTAACAGTTCTTCTTACTATCTCATTCCAACAGTCTACAGGTGAAAAGCTCCTACTATCAGCTGTTTCACTGTCTTCTGCATGGGTCTAATTTTCAGGTGATGTATCTCGACCACTCTTCTCACCCTTCAGACAAACAACCACACCCATCAATTAAGCCCAGCAGAGAAAGGTAAGAAGCCTTTGGCTGGGTGCTCTGCCAAGGGTCATTCTTGCAGGATGTAAAGAAGACAGACGATAGAGGTGGATTCCTTGGCAGACAGGTCTGAAAACCAGGGGAATGGGATGTGGTGGGAGGACAAATCAAGTTCCTATCTACCTGAGACTGGTAGAAGGGCAAAGATGTTGATGGCGTGGGGATGTTATGTCAGGCTCTACTCTTGCTGGATATGGGTGTGCTGCATTTATAGAATCAGATCCTCAGTTCCTCATTTTAAGTTTTCTATTTCCCCTTCCTCTTTACTTTGGGTTTTTATTTTTTGTTTTGAGACAAGGTCTTGGTGCTGCCCAGCCTGGATTCTCCTATCTTAGCTTCCAGAATAGCTGGGATTATAAACTTGAGCCACTGCACCTGGCTAGTTTCCACATTAAAGTGTTAAGAGTTTTGATTTCTTGTGCTTTCAAAATATTCTTTAAATGTAACTTATTTACTTGGGAATTGGAATAGGTATTTCCTATGGTTCTTCATTCAAAGAACATATAATTATGTACAATGAAGCCTCCCTGCCACCTGCCTGCTCCAGCCATCCAGTGCCTCCTCTAGAGGCGAGTGAATGTGTATAAAGTATCATACATCGTCTTTTACTTACATAAATGGCAATTCACTATTATTTTATATTTTATATATTTTATATATAAAAGTACCTTTACTTTTTTTACTTACTATATTTTAGAGGTCAATCTACACCCATAAACAAAGAACTCCTCAATCTTTTATGGTGACTACTAATCCATTACTTTTTTCATTGTTTGTATAACCACTCTCCCACTGAAAATCATTTCCATTATTTCCATTTTTTGATAGTACAAACAATGCTGTGATGATTAACTTTATTTATAAGTGATTTCCACATAAGGGAATATGTCTGTAACTTATTGAGTTGCTGTTAATATCACTGTTATAGATATTATAAATAAGTCCTACAAATAAAATTGCTGTATCAGAGTATGTATATCTATAATTTTGATAGTAACTGCCAAATTGCTAATCCGTTCACCTGATACAATATCCTATGCCTATTTTCCTGTTGGATTGTTGCCTTTTTTCTTACTGATTGTGTAGCAATGAGTTGCACATATGCTTCCCAGGTTGCTACTGATTTTTGACTTTGCTTATGATCTACATAAGGTAGGTGGAAGGGAGAACATATTTGCAGTTTTTTAAAAAACACGCTTGAGGCCCAGGGATTTAGCTTAGTGGTCCCGGCCCCTGCCTCACAAGTGCAAGGTCCGGAGTTTGATCCCTGACACACACACACACACACACAAAAAAAAAAACCATGTTTGAATTTTTATCTTTTATCTTGACTCCTGTGACCTGCATTGTGTTTTAAAAGGTTTTCTTCAGCTACAAATTATAATAAAAAACCTTTCACTATTTCTTTTCATATTTTTATGGTTTTCCATTTTTAAATTTAAAATCTCTGGCCCACTCATCTGGAACCTATCTGGCAAGGTATGGAATACAACTCCAATTCTATTATAACAAGTAGGGTAGCTACCCTGGCTGTCCAAATACCATTAATAAGCACACATACACACACTCACACACACAGTACTGCCTCACTGATTTGAACTGAGTTCTTTACCATGTGCTAAATCCCTATATGGTCATCCCTTCTTATCTGATGGGTATTTGTTCCAAGATATCTCCCATACCAAGCATCTTGTATAAAACTGTGTAGTGTTTACATGCAAGCTACGCGCATCCCCTTATATACTCTTCAGTCATCTGTAGATTACTTATAATACCTCAAAGAATGTAAATGCTATGTAAATAGCTATTACCCTTTATTATTTAGGGAACAACGACAAGAAAATGACAAATAAATGAAATAAACTTGAATTATATGAGATGACCACATGAATACTTTATTTCACTTTTCCAAATCCTAACTCATGACTAGACTCACAGGGGGCATGTTCTTACATTTTTAAGGCTGTCACTTTAAAATCAAGTTATATTTAATTGATATTTACCATATGGCAGGTTAGAATACCTTTTGGCTTCAAGTCACTGAATTCAGATTCAAATAGCCTTAAACAATTAGAAAGTGTCCCAGTTGGCAAAACTAACTCTCAATGGGGAGGAGATGCAGTAGCAGGTTCCGAGACCAGTCTTATCAGTACTGATTCAGGCTCTGACCCTCTTTCTGCTCTGTCGTCCTGGGGCATTGACTCTGTGCTGCCATTGGCTGATGGCAAATAGCTCGGTATTTTTAGGTGTCTTCTCCAGGCCTGACAACACCTTGAGGAAGAAGAGAAAGTATCTCCTTCTGTTTTTCTTCTTAGGACCAAGGAAACATTTCTCAGAAGTCTCTCATAGCCTGGAGTTGGGTGACGTACCTATGCCTGAATCAATCACTGCCAAGGAAATGAGTCTAGTCTTACAGCAATCACCCTTGGGCTGAGGAAGGCTGAGTTGCCCCAAAGGCTGTTTGGAAAAAAGTAGATACTTGCAGAAAACCTGGATTCTAGTAGTAATAGGGGTGAGTAAGGGATACTGATAATGCCTATTCTCCTTGCCCTTTCTCTCTCCTGGCTAGTTTCAACCAGAACCATCACCACACACACACTCACACACACACACACACACACACACACACACACACACACATGCTGAGTATTTATAACACATTTTCTTTATCTATTCATCCACTGATGAACATATAGGTCAATTTCACATCTTAGCTATTGTGACTAGTGCTGCAATAAAAATGGGAGTGCAGAGTCTCTTCAACATACTAATTTCAATTCCTTTAGATATACACCCAGGAGTAGGATTACTTAGTCATATGGTAGTTCCATTTCTAGTTTTTTAAGGAACCTCTCTACAGTTTTCCATAATGGCTGTACTAAATTACATTCCCACCAATAGTAGGTCAGAGTTCTTTTCATCACATCCTCACCAGCATTCTTGTTGTTGTTGTCCTTGTTGTTAACTTGGGGAAGATGATACCTCCTCATGGTTTTGATATGCATTTACTTTATGATTAGTGATGAAAAAATATTTATTAAAGTGGTACTATATGCCCAATCTGTGTGAGGCTCTGAGGGTTGAGAAAGGAAAACAGGGATCCTGATCTTCATGAACTAATTTGAGAACCAAAAAATTTACCAATTTCATAGTACAGTGATAGAGGCTATGTACATACAGTATAAGGGTGTATGGGGTTCTAAAGAGTGAACAACTTCATGAGGCAGAATAAAACAAACAGGAAGTGTTTCAGCTGGACTTTGAAAGATGAGAAGATAAACAAGAGAGAAGGACATCCCCAGCAAAGAAAAGGGCTTGTACAGGAGGGCATTACGTGTACGTTCAGGTTACTATAAGATTTCTGCATGTCAGGGTATGGGGTTAACTTGGTGGTGAGGTACTGTTATACCCAGGGCATGAAGGTATCTGGGGAGAAGCTGTTCTCCTGGTTAGAAACCTCAGTTTGCACTGTTTAAGAGACATCATCAGTGGACACCATCCTTAAGAAATTCGGACAGCAGTCTGAACTAATTATAGCATTCAAATGCAAAAGGCAAATTATTAATCAACTGTTTAATTTTATAGACTACATCTCAGAGACCCTCCCCCTTTAAGTCTTAATCCACATTTACAATCTTCCTCACCTACTCGTTCAGTCCACAAGCCCAGCTCACCCATGTTGCCATTATTGTGATTATTTCTGCTAAGGGCCACTGGTACTTACAAAACACAAAAACAAAACAGAATCAGCCACAACAAAGAGACTCACATTCTTCCTTCCAACCACACTGAGCTACTGTAATACACTAATTAATGCCATTAGAGAATCCAGACATGCATAATAGTATGGCTTCTTCTTCCTACTTTAACATGAAATCAAAATTTAAAACACTCCTAAATTTTTCCTTCAATTTTTAAAATATTAAGTTATTTCATAGAGATGTACATATATGTATACATAGCCCTCCCTCCAAGTATTCTTGTTTTGTTGGTTCTTTGAATACATGATCCCTGGTCTACCAGTTGAATAATCCAGCAATGAACATATTCATACCTAATTTTTAGTGGGCCCAAAAGTGACTCCCCACTCTCTAAAAGATAAGTCTACACAAAAAACTCAGAATGTGAACTTATTGGGAATTAGAGCCTTTGTAGACATAATTAAGTCCATAATTAAGGACTAGAGTGGGCCCTAAATTCAATGACAGGTGTCCTGTGGGAGACAAAAGAGACAACTTCTGAGACACTTGGAGAGAGGGCTCTGTGAACATGGAGGCAGAGACGGCTCTGTGAACATGGAGGCAGAGACTGAAGCAGTGTGTCTATAAGCCAAAGGATACCAAGGACTGCTGGCAGAAGCAGAAGCTAGGGGAGAAGCCTGGAACACTTCTTCCTTAATAGCCCTCAGAAGGACTCCATTCTGCTGACACCTTAATTTTGAACTTCTGGGCTCCAGAACTATAAGAGAATATATTTCTGTTGTGTAAAGTCACTACGTTTGTGGTAATTTGTCACAGCAGTCCTAGAAAACTAACACAGTATTATATAATGTTTTGAATTAAAATCAGAGAATTTTTGATTCTAAGAAAAAGAAACTATCTCAGGAGAAGAGAAATTTACATTAAAGAACTACAATTGCACAAGACACAAAGATAAAATATTAAGATAAAGAAATATAGCCTCCTACTTTAGTAGTTGGAAACCAAGGTTGAAAAGGGAAGTGAGCTTCCACCTAAATGTCCACACATTGGTCCTCTCTGTGAGCCAGTCCTTCCCCTCTGTCATCCTCTCTCCTAGCTGATTTCCTTTGCTTTACACACCTTTATGTGTACATGGCTTATCAAAGTGGCTTCTCTTAGAGACTTTGACTTTGCTCACCGCATCTAACAAAATTCATTTTTCAGCATCCCCATTACAAATTTTCAGGTAGGAAACTAGGTTGGCTCAACTTAGAGCCACTTAAAGAATGGACTCTTGACAGCCACTGGATGTCCATCTCTGGCCCAGTTGGAGCACATGGGAGGGGTAGCCTGCAGTGTGGCGTCCCTCTCTACCCAGGGGCTGTGGGCAGGATTCCTCAGCACAGTCTGCAGGAGGGCAGGCCAAGCTCAGCCTCTCTGTTTCAGATTGGGCATTTGCCTTCCTCTCTAGACTCTCACCTTGAAGGGCAAACATTTCTTGATTTTCTTGTCTTATCTATCAGACTCCTCCAATGAACATAAATCTCAGTGCCTAAAACATAGTAGATATTCAAAATAAGTTTGTTTAATAAAAAGTACAATCATTAGACAAGCTTTATAGAATTGTGCATATTCAGTACACCAAGAAAAAAGTAAATGTTGATAGTGCTTATACTTTTTTGACAATGGTAATTTTAAAGCTGGCTTCCTCCTCTTAGCTCATTGGTACATATAGCAGAGACTCCCCCTGTAAATTTGGTTAAAATGGTGCTCACAGATCCCCAAAACTTCCTGTTAGTCTCTGCTCAGTGTATCTTAGGTAAACAGTTCCCTGACCTGTACTAAGTTGATCTTCTATCCCATAGTCTTTTGGCTTCTATTTAGATCTTCCTTTACAAAGAGCTTAGGAAAAGATGTTGTTTGGGTCTTTTTTTTTTTTTTTTGCCTCTTAGCAAGGTTTTCTTTGCTTCCTTTTAAAAAAAAAACAACAACAACAAAAAACCAGATTCTTTTTCCCCCAGAGAAGATTTTACTGTGGCAAAAAAAACAAACAATCTGATGGAAAAATCCAATGAAAGCTTCTTTTAGGAGCCAGTTTAGCTTTCTAGAAACTTTGCTTTGCTTTAGCTACAACTGGTTTGTTCAAGCCTTTCCTTGGATCTAATTTTCCCCAAATGCAAAGTTCTATGACAGAACCTGTTGGAGATCAGAAATAAAGAAGGAATGGAAGTAAACATATAGGGCTCTGTAAAGAGCCCACAAAGTGTGAGGGATCCTGCTGGGCCCCTACTTAGGAGCCTGAAATCAAGACCTCATCAGTGTGATATCTGCAAAATAAAAGGTTAAATAGTCCTAGAAGCCATACTTTTCATTCTGGTATGGGCTTATACAATGATAATGGTACAAATCAGATGAACAGATTTAGCCATGTGCAGGAAAGGAAAGGAAAAGGATAAATCCTAAAACCATTCTTTCTTCCAAGTCAGGCCACCTCCCTAGTTTATCTGAAGGTTCCAGTCTCTCAAATCATCATTAAAATAGCCCCAAGGGAGAAATACTCAGAAGGAACCTTGTAGAGAGATCACAGGCACAGGCATCATAATTCTGTCCATGATGAACTACAAGTGCAGAAATCTAAGTAAAATAATCTCTGTCTCTAAACTACAGCTCTTTCTGAATTTAAATATTAATCATCTCTTCTTCCCCATGTATGCAGTAGCAAGGGGCTCTGGGTACTGCCAAAGGGTTGTGGAAATGGTAGAGCCCCACATAAAAGTGAGGCATTACTGCACTCACATGCATTGTATGTTGGTGCCTAAGCTTGCACGGTCACCTATACTCAGGACACATTCATACACATTGCCTGCACTTGTCCACAGAGAAATATGGTCCAGCTATGCAGCAGCCAGTCCCTCAGCCTAGCTTCATGCTGGCTGGATTTTCAGAGAACTAAAGCCTGGGCCCATTATTAGTAATGTGCTTACTTTGTCCAACTTCTGCATCTCCATTTAACTAAGAAATCACTAAGGGAGGCTGGGGACCTCTATGTGGGAAAGACAAATTGTATTCAGGGTCCCCATCAGTATTCAACAACTGTGAATGAGTGGACAAATGTATGGATGAATAAAGACTCTGGGAAGTTTGAACATCATGAGGACAAAGCCCACATCCTGTTCTGCAGCCTGGACATCAGCCCAGATAGAAGATGGGACATCTCCTTACTGGGACTTTACCCTTTCATCCCAATTCACCTTATTCCCAATTCTCATTTCGTCCTGGTGCAAGCTCTCAGCCAGCCCAGGCAGGATCCCATCTACTCCCACTTTCCTCCCAGTCATTCATTCACTCATTTGCTGACACCCACCATTTGTCAGTCACCACTCAAGAGCCTGGAGACACAGGGAGCCAGACACAGCCTGCCTGCCAAGCCCTGTTGTGGAGAGGGTGGGAGCTGTCCTTGTCCCTTGTTCCTGGCACACTCCACACAAGACCTTCTATTCAGGGAACTATGGCCCCTTCATTTTTTCTTTCTGAGGCCTCACACTAATGCAGGACCAGTGGCTCAGAAAATATGTCCTTTCATTTGCATTATGGGATTTTTTTCTTTTTACTTTTCAAGAAGCCTTTGGTTTAGGCTAATATTTACATGTATTTGCATTTCCTTTGTACACAGGAATGGGGGAAGGGTGGGGAAGAGAGCTTTGCTAAGGAATGAAAATGTTTCCTGGGCCAATCCACAAAGTGCTTTTGCAATTGCCAATTTAAAATCCAGAAGGAACTTGTTCAGTTCAAATTCTGGTAATTTCTATCACTCCTGCCCTAGTTTTTAGCACTCCTCACCCTATGCCCATCCAGCAGCCTCGCAGCTCCTTTGCTGGCCTGTGCATCTGTTCAAGTCTAGGGTGGACAAACTCAGTCTTAGTCTTAGATGCACTGGAAATTTTTCTCCTCTAATTCTTCAAATTTTGGTCATTTTCAAAGAACTCTGTGGGCACCCTCTGGTGGTTGACTGAAAATTTCACCTGCAAAAACTACAGTTTTATAGAAATGGTTTTACTTTGCAGGCGGGACCTGTGGTTAGAGGTTGGGAATAGTAAGTTTACTTGTTGTGGTTGGTATCACCTCTTTCAACATGTGATGCACAAGACTGAGAATGGAACAGTCACTCTGGATCCCTCTGGGAACAAATGGCACTTTATCACGGAACAGCCAGAGCTAAGAAACAGTTGTGACCTGTGGGTTGCAGTCTTCCCAGGCCAGCCTGGTGTACAGGAGGAGGACTGCCTTCTGTGGGCTCTCAGAGGACCCCACCACAGGAGACAGCTGCTCTGCTCAGGCGGAATGGACCAGGCTCCCTGGATGACTCCTATGATGGAAACATGAAAGCAGCCTCCCCACCTCTGTGCAAAACCAAAGGACCTAGCTTAGGCTGAAGGAAATCTAAGGGAGGTTAGTAAGGTAAAAGAGAAAAGAAGTTGGGGTGAAGCACAAATTCTGCAGGACTAATGTATGACCTTTCCAGAATTCCTGCTCCAGCTCCTGCACTAAGGGACAACCATTCCTGAGAAACATCCTGGTCTCTGGAGAAGCACTGGAGCAGGTAGGGAGAAAAAGAAGGAGGGAGAAAGGAAAGAAGCAGAGGCGACAGGAAGAACTATTGCCCAGATTGACAGAGACCCCTCCTTGTTGCTCTCTCTCCAACACCGCACACTGGGTCCTGAAATTGAAAGGTCTAATAAGCATAATTTCTCTGTTGACACAGTAAATACCACCTGGTTTTTCTTTTTTCTTTCTCCAAGGATTTAATTAGTCTTAGGATACTTTCCAAAGTCAGTTAATGTTGTGCTCATTTTGCAAAAAGAGTTGCAAGAAGGGTCATACAGGGTGGGACTTCTCCCTGCCTGCAGTGGTGGCGCCTTGCCCTGGTGCTCTAGAATATTCCCTGACAGCTGCTGTGCTCTTGGGCACATCTGCCCCGTGCACTGCCTTTCAGAGCAAGCTGAGCTCCAACAGGCACGTGGTGAGAGGCCTCTGTAGGGCAAGGTCTTAACGAAGGACACACTGGAGGAATGGGGGGAGGGGGGAGCCATGTCACAGTAGGTTTTAGAAGCTAGAAAGACAACCAGGTTGTTCAGATTCCAGACTCTTCAACCTTAAGCCTGGAAACAAAGAAACATTGTCTCCAGCATCAGCCTTTTTTATTGAAATCATTTTTCATCCGGTCTCTTTCACATCAGGCCCCAAGGCAGAAACGAAGCCCTATTTCCAGTCACCTCAAAGAGGCAGGGGCAGCCCCATTCTGCCCAGCTGGATCTGAGGGTGCCACTGGGGGCGAAATGTCTTTGGTGGGCAGCCTAGAAGCTAAAGAATGACTGATGCATAACAAAACACAAAGACACCAGTGTGACCACACCTATGAGAACAGACCAAGCTCAACTTCCCATAGAGCCAACAATCCAGAGACAGGGCAGCCCTGAGATCCATTGAGTCTGAACTGGGTGGAACTCCTTTTCCAGCAACACGCACTTCTGTCTCCACTTTCTACTTCCAGCCAAATGAAAATATTGCACAGTTGTCACAAGCCATACATTCATTCATACCAGGATATACAAGCATTATCCTAATCACAGCTAATAGAGGGCTTGCTCAATAACAGGTTCCACTCTAAACCCTTTTCATAGATTAACTCATTTATTTTCATAGCAATAAAATAAAGGAGGTACTACTATGATCTTCACAAAAATGGACGTCAGGCCAAAAAAAAAATGAAATAATTTTCCACATCAGGCTTGTAGTATGTGTTGGACTCAGGATTCAAACCCTGACCATCTAGCTCCAGAGCCCATGTTCTTAACCATTTTCATCCTGTTACTTCTCCAAGTTTGTTTGAGTTCATGAATCCACCACAAAAGCTGCACATACTAAGTGCTATGATTACCCCATTTGACTGGTTAAAAAACTAAATTAGAGAAGAAATCTAGCAAAAAGATGCAGAGCCATAAAAAGGATAGTCTTTTCAATAAATAGTGATCAGAAAAGTGAGTATCCACATGCAGAAAAATGAAACTAGACCTCTATTTTTCACCACTTACAAAAATCAGCCCAAATGGATTAAAGACTTTAAAACTGCAACAATGAAACTACTAGAAGAAAACAGAGGAAATTCTTTAGAATACTGGAATGGGCATGGATTTTTTTGGACAAGACCCCAAAAGCATAGGAAACAAAAGCAAAAATAGACAACTAGGATTATATCAAACTAAAAATCTTCTTCATAGCAAAGGAAAAATTCATCAGAGTGAAGAGACAACATAGAGAATAGGAGAAAATATTTGCAAACTATATGGGTACATCTGACAAAGAGCTAATACCTAGACCAGTGGTGATACATGCACGGCACACATGCCACAGCAGGCTGTTTTTATTACTGAAAATTCTAAAAGGTTCACTATCACTGACCTAGACTGTATAAGGAAATTTAAAAAAAAACTCACCAGCAAAACAACGACAAAAACAGCCCAATTTTAAAATGGCTGTAGACCTAAACAGATATTTCTCAAAATAAGACATACAAATGGCAAAGAAGTATTTGAAAAAATACTCAACATCACTAATTATTGGGGAAATATAAATCAAAACCACAATGAGCTATCACCTCACTCCAATAAGAATAATCATTATCAAAATGGCAAAAGTTAGCAAATACTGGTGAGAATCTAGAAAAAAGAGAACGCTTGCACAGTGTTGGTAGGAATGTAAATCATTATAGCCATGATGAAAAACAGTATGGAAAATCTTCATAAAATCAAAAATAGAACTACCAATGGTCCAGCAAGATCACTATTGGGTATATATACCATTGACATGAAATTAATTGCCAAGGAATTGATCTATCAAGTGGATAAAGAAAATTTGGCACTTTTATACATAATGGAATACTACTCAGCTATAAAATAATGAAATCCTGTCATCTAACACAGTGGATGGAACTGGAGATAATACTAAGTGAAATAAGTCAGGCACAGAAAAGCAAGTACCACATGACCTCACTCATATGTGAAATCTAAAAAAATTGATCTTAGAGAAGTTGAGTATGGAATGGTGGTGATCAGAGGCTGGGAAGATGTGGGGGGGATGTTGACCAATGGCTATTAAATTGCAGTTAGATGGGACCAAGAAACTGGTGCACTATCGTATAGTAGGGTGACTATCGATAAGTTGTATATTGTGTATCTCAAAAACCCAGTGGAAGGGACATTGAATGTTTCTATAATGAAGAAATAATAGCAATTTGTGGAGCTAGTTATGTTTAATTTGATTTAAACATTACATGGTGCATACATGTATCAAAACATCACAATACCCCATTAATATGCATAATTTTGTGTTTTTATATCAGTTTTTAAAATGAATTTCAATTTTACAAAGACAATTTGAATCCAGGCAGTTGTATTATTGAATTCCAGCTCTAATCATTACATTTTACTACCTTCTTTTAAGCCAGGGCAATTTTCCAAAGCCTCAATGCACTGGCTTTTGTACAATTCCTGTTGGACATCAGAGAACACTCTCTTTCGTGGTGGCCCCGGCCCAGGGAGTGGCCCACCTGCACTCCTAGAGGCAGATCTGAAAGGGTTCCTCACTCTCTGCCACTGTGCCAGGGATCTCTTCCAGATACTAGAAGGTTCGTGCCCACCACCTCATAACTAGTAAGGTCACACCAGTCTTGATTCTCTTCAAGCCACCTGGATCTGTCTGTCTGCAAATTCTAGCCCCAGGAAGGTGTCCCTCTGTTCTTTATCCAAGTTATTCTAATTTCCCTAGAACAACAGACATTTGTCTTATGGGCCACAAAGGCAGAGCCAGTTTTTCTACTGTGTATCAGACTCTCCAGGGCTCCCTTCAGGTTAGCAGCTCAGGAAATTAGGAAGGGGTTGGCGCATTCACAGCAGCTGCTCCTGTGGGGCTGACATTCATAGGGCACTGTCATATTTTTTATTTTATAGTTCACCTATTTGATTAATAAATGACTCCATTTAATTTTTCTCCTTCCTGGTTTACAGATCATATGCCTGGTGACCTTCCAAAATAGACCTTCAGGTTCTTGCTGTGCAGGGCAGTTGATTTTTATCAAGTGGGCTTAATTCTATGAGACCAGCTTCAAATTCTCTGGTGTAAAACCTAGTGAGCAAAAGCTGTGGAAGCCCTGGCTTAAAGGGAAGTGGTAGAGTATAATGAGCAGAGCTGGCATTCAGGAGTCCTACCACCTAGATTCAAATTCTGACTGCCTCTTGCTACCTGTATAATCTGTGCAGGTTGCCTTCCGTGTGCCCCTCCACATCTCCCTTCACATTCCTACAACCTCCTGTGTTCTGAGGGCTAACCTATAAGGACGGCAAAAACAAGTACCATGTCTTCTAGCCTCTGTTGGGTTCATCCATTAGAGGAAATAGGTTGGAAGGAAAAGGGAGAGGCAAGGCTGTTTGCTCTCCTCCTTATAGCTTATTGGTGTCCTTGCACTCAGGCCACAACTTCTCTATTCCAGTATCCACTGGAAGGTAGCAAACAACTCTTGATTCTTAAAAGCTAAAACAACAACATTAATGATTTTATTGATCAGTCTACAATGTTGGCAGCATTTTCTAAGAGCACTCATCTTGACCATGCAGAGAGTCCAGTTCCAAGATGGCTTAGCCACATGTGTAGCAAGTTGATGCTGGCTGATGTCTGGGAGCTTGCTCAGGGCTCTTAATAGAAGCCTTCAGTTCTTCTCCACGTGGGCTTCCCCTGGGGAGCTGCTTGGGCCTCCTTTCAGTATGGGGATTGGGTTTCAAGAGCTGCCCATCTCTTAAGGCCTGGGCCTAGAAATGAGAGCATCACCTCTGGGTCACCTCACAGAGCTGCTCACCTCTTGCTATGCTCTGTTGGTCACAGCAGTCACAAAGGCTTCTCTGACTCAAGAGGGGAGAACACAAACCCCAGTTTCAATGATAGGACTATCAAAGAAGTTTAGACTGTCTCTAATCTGCCACATTTTATAAATGGCCTCTCCTGCAGCCGCTCTCTCCTGTGCCCCTCCCGGCTTATTCTCTCAGGCCTGGGGTGGAGAAGCTCCATGCTAATACTTGAACAACAGAGCTATATTATCTATGGCTTGATTTCCATAAACCTTTATCACACATTTATAATAGGCTTTTAATTAAATTCCCCTCAAGACAGCCAGTTTGGGCATACCCCAGCATTTTCTGGGACCCTGCCAACATTTCTCAGCCAAGTTTCTGCTTGCCCCCACAGGAACATTCCACGAGACCACCTTCCTCCAAACGTCTCCTTCCAACTCTCACCAGCGCCCAGATTTCCCACAATCTATTCTCCATTCTACTTTACCTATTGCTTTCCTTCTGGTGCTGGGAACACCTCTGCTCAGTACAACTGGTTAATTTACCAAAATAATTCTGGCTGCCATGCCTCCAGGGCACTCACGGCTTCATATTTGCCTCTCCCACAAAAACTTTATATTGTCATGGGGGAGTTAGTTTCTCAAGAGTTCATATCTTGACCTAAGGAGAAACTCTTAAAGATAGGAATCAAAATAGGTGAATAAGGGAGTATTTTTGGTCAAGTTAGACTTTCAAATCTCTTCAAACCTACAGATCTTTCTGCACTCAGTCTCCCCCAAGACTTTCTGCCTTGACTCTGGCTCACCATATAGACCTCGAAGATACGTTTTCTTTATTTGCCTTTTCTCTTATGACCTTCATTCCTTCAGTGAGAGAACTGTAACTGAAAAACTCAAGAGACACTGCAAAAGGGCATATTTACTGTTCCAGTGCCTCATTTCAACCAAAGCTGAATACATTTCCAGCAAGTGAAGAGGAACAAAGGTAGCATGTACTGGATTCTTACCTACAACTCTGATAATTATAGTACCTGTCACATACTTAACCAGCTAAGCCAGGAAAGGCAGCATTCAACTACTTCTGAAGCACTTTTTTGATTTGTAGCATGTCCAAGAACTCTTCATTAATTACTTCAAGAAATATTTATTTGAAAATCTATTATATGAGACAGGTGCTGTACCAGGTACAGTGTATCAGGTAAACTGATATGCAAAAAACAGAGACAGGCATCCATCAAAAAATTGCACAAATGGCGGGGTTTAGCTCAGTGGCACCATGCCTGCCTTGCAAGCACAAAGTTCTGAGTTTGATCCCCAGTACTAAAAACAATGCACAAAAAAGTGTGGAATTACATACTGTGATATGAGTTGCCTACTCTTCTGATCATGTATAAGAGAAGGAATTGTCATAATCACACAGGTCAAGGATAAATGCCTGTCATTTTAAGTCTCACTGATATTCCTGCCCTCCACCTAGCTCAGCTCTGCCCTGGGATAACAGTGATAGAGCAGGAAGTGTTAGTCTCAGTTGTTTGTAGCCCTCAGCATTTGCTTGTTGGGGAGCTGCATCTACAGCAGCCCTAACAACCTCCTAGTCCAACGCACCTACCCTACCAGATATCAGGAGCTCTGGAACACCTCCCACATAGGTGGTTGAAGGGGACCGGAGTAGGTCTTATTAGAAGGCTTCTTCTAAAGCAGCAGTCCCCAACATTTTTGGCACCTGGGACAAGTTATATGGAAGACAATTTTTTCATAAAGGGAAGGAGATTGCAGAATGATTCAAAAAAGGAGCACACAACCTAGATCCCTCGCATGCATGTGCTGCTCACAGTAGGGTTTGTGCTCCTATGAGAGCCTAATGCTACCACTGATCTGACAGGAGGCAGAACTCAGGCAGGAATATGAGTGATGGGGAATGGCTGTGAATACAAATGAAGCTTCACTGGCTCCAGCCATTCACCTCCTACTGTGGTGCAGCCTGGTTCCTAACAGGCTACGGAGGTATTAGTCAGTGGCTCAAGGGTTGGGAACCCCTGTTCTACAACACCTCTCTGTTACCATCCCCAGCTGCCCAAGCACTTTGCACCAAGGAGTCTCTAAAAATCCTGGGCTGCTTCCCAGTGAGACACAGGAGCCTCCCATGCTGGGCCGCTAGTGAGACTGGCCCCATTTAGCAGGATGCCTTAACATAAGTTGTTAGAGATGTCAGTGGAGTGTCTGACTCAGCTGTTCTTCTGTCCAAGTTTTTAATGAGCTGGATTTTACACCTTTCCTCAGCCCATGTGCTACAGACTATTGAATTTTCTGTCCCCATGTTCCTGGGCATTATTTTTATATTTGTTCTCAATTGCTTCTCCCAAATGCTGGGTCTACCCTTTAGCAGCTATGTACATTTGGGCAGTGTTCTAAAACAGCCTTAGATTCTACACTAACAAAAATCATGGAGGGCTGGGGATTTAGCTCAGTGGTTTCGTTGCCTGCTGCGCAAGCACAAGGACCCAAGCTCGATCCATGGTACTAAAAAAAAGAAAAAAATGGATAATAATTCCCACTTTCTAACAACAAATAATATAAATAAGACTACAACAACTCTTTCTATCTGATAAGGTACTTTTATTACTTTTTTAATTTTTATTTTTTACTAGTACATGTGTGTAGTACATAATGATCACATTCCTCATGGGGAGTTGGTCCACGTACGTAGTATATCGTAATTCTTTTTTTATCCCCTTTCCCTCCTCAACCTCCCCCTCCCTCTATCTCTTGGTCCCATTCCCAGCTGGAACAGATCTATCTTCCCACCTCCTGTTATCTATCTTTTAGTTGCTCTTCATTTATACTTTGGATTTCTTATATAATAGAAACCGTGCAATATTTAAGCTTGTGAATCTGATTTATTTCACTCAACTTTATTGTCTCAAGGTATGTCCATTTTCCTACAATGATTCAAGTTTATCCTCCTTTATGGAAGAGTTGTACTTCTTGTGTATAAATGCCACATTTTCTTTATCCATTCATTTAACAACAGCAACTTTTACACAATGTAGGGAACCCTGGAGGTGCTCAACCTTGGTTTGCTTTTTGTTATAACAAATCTATAGCCAAAAATCCTCCAAGTAGGTCTACACTCAGTCATCTCTTGCATGCTGCAGCAAAGGTGCAATTTAACAACATGCTCCATTTGCTAAAATAGGACATTCTTCCCAAGAGAGAAGAGCTGCATCCTGAACCCTTTAGAGGCAGAGAAGCTGAATATATGGAGAATACAAAGTGTAGGAGCTGAGCTCCACTTTCACATAGTGAAAGTTGAGGGGTAAGGGGTAGTCTTTCAGATCTAAGTGATTGGTTCAATCCTGAGGAAGTCAGTGAGCATATTAGAAAGATTCCAAATAGAGAGATGGCTTAGTGCTCTAAACACTGCCCTGAGCTGACTCAAGCCAGTGACTCAATTTCTTCCCCTCCATTCTGTGAGACAACAGGAGGAAGCAAAGACTGACAGAGATGCGACACACTCTGAGAGCCTCCCAGCTGCTAATGATCTGGGAAAGGTTCTGATGTTACCAGAAATGCCACCCAACAGATCTGGATGACGCCTCTGAGCAGAGTCAAGATTTGAGCAGATTTTCTGGCCCTGACTTGGACAGAGGCTGGCAGATGAACAGTACATGGGGTTCACACAGCAGCAGGAGCCCCCAGAGTGTCTGAATAAATGAATATGGTTCAACATGCCCAGAGGACAAGGCTGCCTCTCCTTGGGTGACCTTGCTGGTAGCAGAGGCTTTGCCAGTGCAGGGACTTTCATCATGTTCAACAGATTCTACATTTGAAAGGAGTGGAGAAAAAGAAATCATAGGAGGCCTACTGGGTAGCACATGCTGCTCCACAAAGGGAGCCTTTCTCTCATACACAGCTCTTCCAGAAGCAAGGGACTGTCACAATAATAGTGATAATGAGAGTTGCTAATGTGTCATGTGCATCACTTACTTTAATCCTTGCAACCATTCCATGAAGTACTGCCCTCTTACAAATGAGGAAAATGAGACACAAAAATGACAAATGACCAGCTCTAGGTCATAATAGCTAATAAGTAGTAAAGCCATGGTCCTCAATTTGTGAAGAGAAATGTGGCATTTTAGAATTAGAGTCTCTTCAGGATAAGGGCTTGTAAGTTACAGACTGAAGAGTGGAAAGGAACTTGAAGGCAGCCCAGTCATTCACTCCAGGGCTCCTGATCTTCTCATTGCTAAGGGCTGAGGGAGTGGATCCCTGGGTCCTCAATTAAAGACCTCTTTCCCCCGTGAGCACTTGGCATGCACTGTGAGTTGTCTCACACAGAATTAGGGGACTTCCTTTCTTACCCTATCTTCTTATTTAAGGTCAGAGCTGGACAAGCTTCACAACATGTAGCCTGTGAGTCAGACGCAGCCCCTGGTTTAGAAGGGCCCCATGCTTGATATACTGTCCTGTTGTCATCTGAAATTGTTAACTTTTTCACCAGGGACCTTGCATTTTTATTTTGCAATAGGACTCACAAATTGAACAGATGGTCTTGAGTGGAGCTTTAGGATTAGCACAGAGGAGGCAGCCAGTGAGCTATGGGAGCATGTACCTTGCGGCCACTTCTCATGGGTAGGGTACCGTGGGTGGGAACACAGCACACTAGGGAGCCCTGAGAACAACCGAACCCCCTTTAACAACTAAGTTCTATTCCTGTGACTTGGATGTTAAAATAATTGGTTACTAAATGAGGAACTGTATATAGTATGTGCATTATAATATTCAGAACAAAGAAATGGTCAAAGGAAACTTCGACTTGATGACTTTGCTTTTATTTGCATAATGCTTACATGCAGTATTGTAATGTATAACAGAGCATGTAACTATAGTACTGTACTAGATAGAACAATCAGCAAAAGTTACAGTACTGTATAAAGCAGGTGTACTGTACCAAAAAAGGCATTGAGGCTCTATAAACGAGAGGTACAGAAGTGCATAAAAAAAAAGGTCATAAGACAGAGCCATGGGTCATAAGTTCAAGTAGTGATTAAATAGGTAGGTTGCTAAATGAGGAATACCTGTACACATTTTATAAAGAATAAGATGAGAGGAAGGAGTTCAAAGGCTCACAGCACAAAAACACTATGACAAATGTTGAGATGTTAATGGAGCTAGAGATGTTAATTGCCCTGATTTGATCATCACACTTTATATACCTGTATCAAATCATCACACCATACCCTACAAATATGTGCAATTATTACATGTCAATTTTTTTAAGTAAAAGTAAATAAAATTACTCCCTCTCACCCTTAAAAAAGTTACAGCATCCCGGCATGGTGGTGCACACCTATAATCCCAGCACTCAGGAGGCAGAGGCAGGAGGATCACAGCAAATTCGAGGCTAGCTTGGGCTACATAGTGAGTTCAAGGCCAGCCTGAATTATAAAGTGAGACCCTGTCTCAAAAAAAAAAAAAAAAAAAAAAGTAACAGCAGATGACTTCCATGGCCACAAGTTTATGAATAAGCAGCCTTTCTTAATTTAATCTGACTTATTTCTGTCTTTGACAACCAAACAAATCAGTGTGACCCTTTAGGTTTATAGTCAAGCAAAATTAATAAATTTCAAATTACAAAAGAAAAACAAAATCTTTAACTTTACCAACTGCTAAAATCGGCCACGATCTATGTAACTGAGGTTTTGTCCCAGTCCATGAAAAATGACCAAGAGGTTACCACCCTTTCCTTTTATTATTACTGAGCTCAGGAATTTTAAGTGCACAGTCTGGCTCAGATTTCCACATAAATATGGGAGATCACAGGGGAGAAAAGGAGTACTGTTTGCTGTTCAAATATGTGGAACATGTAGGAGCATGTACATCCTGGTGGCAAAAGCATTTATGTTTATTATATCCTGCGCTACAGGCCACTCTTTAGTTTACGGGAATCAGGAGCCAGATGTCTGAATAAAGAGACACCAAGCCTTGTTTTCCTAGGACATCGTGATCACCAGATACAGCATTTACTTTTGTCAAAAGACAAGGAAAATACAAATAGAGAATCTGTGTTTGTGAAGAATTAGGCACCTCCAAATCTTGATCTTGTGGCATTTACAGTACATAATGAGCTTTGGTAAATGCAAAGGACAAAACTAAATCAAAATTAAGCACAGTTTCCGAAGTTTTTGTTGTTGTTGTTTAAGAGAGAGGCAAATATTTTGACCATGGATTAGCTGTATGTGACACACACATGTACACACACACACACACACACACACACACACACACATTTACTTCCTTAATTCAAAGACTAGAGATTTTCCCCTCAAGGAATAGCTGATACTAGTAATATTTATTCCAAGGCAGTTCATTCATTCATTCATTCATTCACTCATAAATTTATAAGCTAGAGTCAAAACAGGTGGGTACTCCGAATCAGTTAAGACTTCAGAATCCCTTCCACCAATATTCTTTTATTATTATTCAACATTTATTTAGTGGGTATGGGGAAAGATGATTTGATATTAATTGTTTTTAAAAGCATTTCTTTGTTTCTAACTTGCATGTCAACTATCCTTCCCTGAGTATTTTCAAAGCAAAACTCCACTTCCTAGGAGCTCTGGGAAGCAACATAATTTACTGGCACATTTGAAATGGTGATATAGAACGGCATTTACACTGAACAGCAGACAGTATTTTGCTTTACAGCCACCTATCAGACTCGTCTCCCACCAGCAGCAATTCTTGGCTGGGCAGCTTCCAAATATTCCCTGTCTGTCTGTCTCTGTCTCTGTCTTTTCACTTCCCACCCCCTCCCCACCCCACTGCTGCAGTTCCTGCCCACACTTGAATGGTTGCCACCAGCTCCAGATGAGTCTTGAGCATTTTCTTTAATTATGTACAGGTCCTATTACTGGAGATAAAGATTTTGCTTTTGCACATGTAAATTAGCTGACACGTGTACTAAACATCACAGTAAATATGTCTCATAAAAGCATAAAACCGAACACAAATCAAATGCTCATCATTGGGAAAATGTCCATCAACAGGAAAATATTATGGCACATTCACCATATGGAATACCACTCAGTAGTGTAAAATAAATGATTTCGGTTATGGGCAACAATGTGGATGAGTCAGAGGTAGCATGATACTAGATGTCAAAAGTGAATTTTGGCTGGGGTGTGGCTCAATGCTAGAGCCCATGCTTAGCATTCTTGAAACCTAGGTTCAATCCCAGCACCATTTAAAAAAAATAAAGCAAGTCTCAGAAGACTATAAACAGTCTGATACTCCACTAACAAAGAACAAAACAACTAAAATTAAACAATATACCGTGAAGGCGTACATACAGATGTAATTTTTTTTTTACAAATAAAGGAATGAAAAGAACAATAAAGACAAACTTCAGGTAAACAGCTAAGAACACACAGGTAGTTTTATGTTATGTTGATTCTTGGGTTGTGAGAGGATTCAGAGATGCTTATTATGTAACAGATACATCAAATAACAGAGGGCTATGTCAAAGCCAGTAATAAATCAGGGAACACAATTAATCCAATTCTGGGCACCTGAAGAGGTTATTTTGTTTTTGTTCTTATTTGTTTGTTTTGGTTTGGTTTTTGAGACAGGGTCTCACTATGTACTGCAAGCTGGCCTTGAACTCACTATGTAGCCTAGGCTGGCCTCAAACTCACAGCAATCTTCCTGCCTCAGCCTCCCAAGTGCTGGAATTACAGGCATGTGCCACCATGCCTGGCTCTGAAGAATACTTTTTTTTTTTTTTTCGGTACCAGGGATCAAACTTGGGTCCTTATGCTTGCAAGGCAGGCGGCGGAACCACTGAGCTAAATCCCCGGCCCCTGAAGAATACTTTTAAAAAGAAAATTTTGTGCTTGTTAAACAAAATATAATTATCAGAATTCAGTCTTCCTAGAAGACATAGATAAGAAAAAACAACCTTTTCTATTTCTATTAAATGTTCAAATTCTATGTAGGAAATACATTAAAGGCACCAAATGGAGGCAATCTATTGACATTTTGCCAGTGATGTAAAGAGCATCTGTAAAAATTCTAAATTAACTGGTACATATTTCTAATTTTAGATTAGTATCCTAGGCAACTACCAGAATACCCCTCCACCTAGCCAGACTGTGTTTGAATATTCACACTGTCCTCCTCCCTTCTTTATTCTCTTATTTGACAGAGACTTAAAGCTCACCTTCTATGCAGCAGGCTTGCATTAGGCTGGAAGGGCACAAAGATGACTAAGAAAGAGCCTCTTCCTGGTGCAGCTGGAGAGACAGGCACAAACAGAAGCTGGCAGATTGGTAAACTCAAGAGTTGCAATCACAGAGCTGAGGGAGCCCTAAAAATAAAAGAAAGGAGAGAAGGAAAGAACAAAACTCCTTTTTCTCAGTGCCATCTAAGACTCAGATTTGCTGAGCTCTGCACATGTTGACACAGGTTTAATCTTCACAACAGCCCTGGGAGGGAGAGGCCATTATCTCTATTTTCCTGAGAGGGGATCTGAAGTTCAACTAGACAGTGGCGGACATTAATGACACCAGACATCTCATCTAAACCTGAAAGGTGATGGTGGGTGTGCGCACGCGAGGCAGGTGACACAAGTATAAAGGTGCAAAGGCACAGAAGAGTATTTTAACATCAAAGGAAAAAGGGAGAGGGCACTCTGGACATGTAAAGATGCATAACCAAGAATGCCTCATCTCAAAATATCCTTGCTTCCCAGAACTCCAGGGCTTTGGCAGAGATGAATTACCCATTACCACATGCATAGGATGCCAATATAAGTGCCAGGTAGACAAATAGGCACCTCCAGGGTAAGAAAAATGTGTTTAAAATGAACTTGCTTTTTTGTCTTCATTTTTAGTATTACTTTTCTTTCATTAATCATCTCATCTTCAAACAGTCTCCCACAGACTAGTGGACTTGGTGGTTCCTTGCTGAACCTAGTGAGTATGAATGGAAAGAAGAAGTAAGGCAGTAAACTCCTCCAGTGCCATATTTTGAGCAAAGACTGGCAGTCCTGGGGGCCAGTGGAGTCCAGGGAGGCAGAACCTGCCCCTCCTCTCCTGCACACTTTCCATACCCCAGCCACCCACACAAGCACACCACATCAAGACAACTGGACTCCTGTGGGTGCATGTTCACCAGAAAAGGCCAAGTCTGACAAGGCTTCTTCATGTAACACAAACTGAATGTTTCCCATCCTGTAGTCACTCAGATCTCTTTTATCAAGGACTCAGGCCCTAGGGCTCACTTTGAAACTGTTTCTGTAAACTAGATGGAGAATCCTCTAATGGGTCACCTTTATTTGGGATTTCTTCACCTTCTGAGCCAAGGGTTCTAGCAACAAGATGGAGAGTCAGAATCCTACTGGGATTATTTGGTCACCAGGGAGCAGTGTCCCGAAATGCTTGTAAAAGTAGGCAGAGAGAGAAGAGTGATGTGTAAGAAGTGAGAGAGAAAATCCTGCTAATAGACACATGGCAGGTTGTCGGAGTCAACCACCACACTCTCTTCTTTCTCCTCCCAGAATTCTCATGGGATAGGCAACTTGTTGGTTTCTTGCTCCAATGTCTCCTTATACCATCTCTTCACCTATGCATGGACACTGATCTCTGAGCAGCTTTGATTGTGAACTAACTGTGCTGATCTTAACAAAATAAAACAATCACAAACCAAGCCTCATAAGGAACATTGTGAGAACACTTGACTACCTTCAGAATGAGACCATAGAGCCTGCCCTCTCATGTCATTTACATTGAATGGATGTCACCCCCAGACCTCAAGCTTTTTTAATATGCCTTTCAAGTCACTTTGCTGTCTAGCCCTCTGTGGTACCACCACCATCTATCATTGTTACTGTCTTTACTGACCCCCTAAACAGTATCCATTCTCCCTACTCTCACATTCTGGTTGAAGGTACAGGGAACATACAAACAGGGAATACAGCAAAATAGCAACAACAACAAAAACAACCCACAAGATAAAGAATGTAAATTCCAAAGAATCCTGAAGATAGAAAGTACCACAAGAAAAAGAAGAGAGAGAAAACATAACCAGGGGCAAGCAGAATAGGAAGGACACCAGAGGGGGTGTGAGCAATAAGGGTGATGAGGCAAGGTGGGTCTATTCAGGGGAAGGTGAATTCTTCAGTCCAAACTAGTCTGCTCTGACAAAGAATAAAACCCAAACAGATACACAGACCAGTGAATAGTATAGAGTACCCAGAAATAAATCCAAGCATCTACAGCCAACTGATTTTTGACAAAAGCAGCAAGAACACACATTAGGGAAAGAACATTCTCTTTAATGAACAGTGCTAGGAAAACTGGATATCCCACATGCCGAAGAATGAAGCTAGATCCCTCACTGGTTACAAAAATCACCTCAGAAAGGATTAGGGCCTTAAATGTAAGATTTGCAACCATGAATGTACTAAAAGAAAACATAGAGGAAATGCTTTATGCCATTAGTCTGAGCAAGGATTTCTAAGATCTCGAAACAAAAAATAGACAAAAAGGAGGATATCAAACTGTTGATGTTAAGGTTTGCAAGGGAACAGATTTAATACAAGATACATAATTTATAGGATTATTTTATAATACTCACTCAAAAAGTCAAATGCAGAGGAGTGCAAAAGATCTGTCCATGCACTAGAGACCCAAAGAATCTAGCCGAGGATTGTGATGAGATGTACAAAACTGGCTCTGTGAGCAGGAGCAAATTAGCTCAAGCCTTCTCCTAGGACAAGACTACGTGCCTCTAAGATCAGTACTTAGGTTGAGTCCAGTTTCATTAGCCCCCAAACATTACTTTTAAAGGTGGAGACAGGTGGATGCTGAGAACCAATCAGCTACATCAGCACCTATGTGCTGCTACCCTAAGCAGAATAATGGGGAATGTGGCCTATTTGAATGTTACAATTCTCTGAATACTGTGTACAATTCTCTTATTCTGTTGCCCACCTGTAGTCTTAGCATTCCTCTTTTTTTTGAGACGGAGTCTCCCTATGTAGCTCAGGCTGGCTTGAACTCACTATGTAGCCCAGACTGGCCTCAAACTTGTAGCAATCCTCCTGCCTCTGCCTCCCGAGTACTGGGATTACAGCCATGCACCACCTCACTCAGCAGTATTGCCTTCTTTAAAGGGCGTGCATCAGCCTAGTCTATACTCTCAGCATCTTCACTGACATCCCCCTCTACAGCACTTCCACAGCTTCTCTTTGGGGCTTCCTGGGAGCATAAGGGGCTAGGTGGGGTCACATATTGACTGTCCATTCACAGTGCCACAATGGTGACTGTGAGTATCTGGCCTGGTAGCATGTACTAATATAACTCTTAGAAGTAAAAATACCTCATGACTCTCTGAACTCTAACAAAACTTTTGTCCTGCAGAGAAACTGGAAACACCAGAAAAGCAGCAATCAGGGCTCTGGGACAGACCTTTGATAGGAGTTCAGCTTTCCCTGATGGCCCTTCAAACACATTAACCCACTTCTCCTTTTATAGCTTCTCTATGAAAAGAACATTGCTCTATGCCAGGCCATGGCAATACTTCAGTACCTACTGCCAGAGCAAGTAGGTTGGCCCATGACTGGTAGGATAAAGGGCCTGTGGGAGTGAGTTGGGGCAGCATCCGGTCTAAGTCCAGTATGGAACTTATGGACTTACAGAAAAGTCCAGACTTTTCCATAAGCATCTCAGGGGCAGAGCAGTTTCCAGTATAAAGGAATAAAAGCAAACATTTCTTCATTTCCAACTGGATATGGGTTTTCTCAAGAAGAAAATATGCCAGAAAAAAAAGCAAAGAGCCAAAAAATATGCTCTGAAAAATTAACGTACGTAGGGTTTTTTCCATCCTGCCCCTAATTATTTTTTAAGATCTTGGTTATGGTACAATTGAATGATACATTCTAGATAGCTGTTCTGAGACTTTGTGAGTCCATTTATTATTTCTGAGAGAGATCTGAACTATATACAACTATTCTCTTCCTCTTGGACTCTACCTTTTGCTTTCCAAATGAATTGAGCTAAACTCATTATGAGAGATTTTATTGCAATGCACTCCCTTTGCTAAATACCTGACTGATTTCATTGTTTTCTCAAGCCATGAACCTAAATACCTTACTGACAGAAGGATGTGTGTTCTTTCTGAGTGCACATCATCCCACAGGAGGGGTTTTTGAATGTATGCTACTGTTCCAAAGTCCCTGGCTATTGATCCTGATATTGCACAATTTCCCAGTAAAGATCTTAATCACACAGGCATAAATTATCAGACATACTTAGATAGAAATGCGGATTGCTTCTTTGGTTACAAATGCCTGCAGGCGATCCCATACCATGTTGGGAAGGGGGAAAGATTTCCTCTGGGAGAGCTTATCATTCTTTAAATATTTATGTTAGCTTTTCTCAGTTATAAAATTACCACATCCCCCTCAAGAATTTCACCAAATATGACTATTGTCCGAAAGGATATTTTTCTTTTACCATAGCTTTTGAGATAGTCAGTACATAACTTTAAGACTCACTGTGAAAAGTCAGTCGACTCTCATATCACAGTAGTGAGGTGCAAACTAATCAATTTCTTAAACAAGTCTCTTTTTAATACTGTACAGAGAAATCACTCTGAACACTGTCAACATTCTTCCAGGAAGCACAGCTTATAATAAAGATCCTAATACTGAGCATACCCCTTTCCCTCTGGTGCTTACAGCAAAATTGTAACAATTTAGACTCAGGCAAATTTATCTGACATGATCATTACAATTCACTTAGCCTCACATTTGCCATCAACAAAATGGGGAGACCCAATATGCTGTTTCTCCCCCTCAACAAAAAAAGAATGAGTGGCTTGGCTCCCCTGGAGCATGAAGTATTCTACACAGCATGGGATAAGTGCTGCTGGAGATGGAAGAAAAGGTCTGCCATTTCCCAGGTAATTTACCACACAATTTATAATCTAGGTGCCTAAGAAGGACCCAAGTTTGGCAGAAAAGCCCACAGACAATTTCATTTTCTTACATTCCAGGATAAGACCCCCATCTTCCTTTTTTTATTTTCCAAGGTGCTTAGCACCTTTCTGTGTCCAACTAATGCAACCAACTCAATGAAAGATAAGCAATCAGCTTAATTAGTGCTGTATTGAGGTAGGACAGAAGAAATAAAAATAGGTAGAATGGAAATTTGTAGTTTTTAAATTGTACATTTCAGAAAACTGCAGCTTCAGGACACAAAATTAACCAAGGTTTCAAAGCCTTTTTTTCCGCTTCCAGGAAGCTGACTCCTAAATTCCTAAGAGTCTTAAAAGACAATAAGCCTGAAAATCAGGCCTGTGCTTTTCACCTGTAAATTGTGCCTACCTTTCCCATGATGCTATAGATTCACGAATTCCACACATATCTACCCTTAAGGAAATAGCACTAATATTAAGTGGACACCAGATCTCTAATCTTAAAACCCTAACCTTCAAACCCATGAACATTGTTTGTACTAACCTAGCCCAGTAAGGAGTAACCTGACAGACACCAGCAATATAAATCTCAAATCATTCATCTTGAGGGCACCTCCAAAACACATAAATGCTCCCAGCCCCAGACTATAAATAATGTGCTTCTTTAAGGGCCCATGCTCCATTTTCTCTGAGTATGTACTTGTTTATCTGCTTAATAAACCTACTTAAGCCTCTCACTGACATTTTCTAAAATGCTTTTCTGTGATATAAGTCACTAAACCTACAACTTACTCCATGAGTGGGGCAAGTGGAGATTTCCATCTTCTCTTTGGGGGAACCTCCTTGGGCCTTTTCTGGTGCCATTATCACTATCTAATAATATTTGCAATATGTACATAATTGGTCTTTCAAAAACTGAAATGTGACGGTTGATAACACTTACTTTGAATTAGATTATCTCTTCTTATATTTTACTTTTTGGAATTCCCTTGGCATTCTTTGGTTTGACCCCTATCAAAAGTTTTTTCTTCAAAGAGGAAGGTATGAATTCTAGGCCAAATTTCATGATCAGAGAATGTCACAGCTGGATAAGGACAAACCAGAGTGATTTTTAACCATAGCATATCTCTATCTGCTTTCTCTGAAATGCTACTTGGACAATTAACTTGTTATAAATGATCTTCTAATATAAATTGTATCATTCTTCCTACAAAATTTTCTTTTCATCAAGTAAATGGACTGTTAGATTTAGAGTAATAAGACCAGAGCTAATTAGCTTTTCTTACAAGTAGGTTCTTATCTTTGGTATTTCACATCTCTTACTGATGACCAAGACAGTGGTGGCCAAAGATAAGCACTTGGTAGATACTAAAAACCATGAGCATCATGATGTCAGATTTCTCATACTGCTGAAAATTATACCTTACCATTTGGAAAATTCTTAAAATATAAAATACCGATTGCACTTCTGGGAAGATGGTAGAGTGATAAATAGCAGCAAATCAGCTTCTCTGAGATTCAGAAGCCAAACACTGGAATATAACAACTTGGGGAAGAAAAGAAGGAGGCAGACGGATCCCTGGGACCAAGAAGGATCTGAAGAGAGAACTGGAGCCCACAGGGAAAGTGAAGAGACAGTCCTCAATGCAGAAAAAGGAGAGGGGAAATTGTACTTTCTCTCTGGCTCCCAGCTTGCCAGATGAGAGAGGAGGCATGAATCTATAGAGACACAGTGAGGACAAATGACTCCAAAAGATTCCAGAGAGAAATGTACCAGTGGAATGGAGTAGTGGATCCTGTAAGCAACAACAGCTGGTGAGTGACTCCAGTCCAAAGGTCCCCAGGAAAAGGATGTTTTGTCAGATGCCATTTTAGGGAGGGGCCAACTGAACCCAGGCCTTGGAGCAGGTGTGGGTTGGCTTCATCTCATGGTTTCCAGTGATTGGGTGAGGCACAACTGCAAAAGATATTCAGGGTCAGGGATTGGAGGTCAGGCCAGCAAGAGACACCCAGAGTGTTGTAGGCTGAACAACTCAGGCCCCAACCTCACGATTAGAGAACAGAATCAGTCTGAACTTCTGTGGTGTTGAAGGCACCAGCATGGGCAATCTACCCTATTCCTACTTCAGGATTGCTGGGATTATCCAGCGTCCATCCTAATCCCACTGCAGGTTTTCTGGGATGATCCAGATCTGGGCTCTGTCTGCCTCCTTTGTCTACCAGTGATAGTGGAGACATTCCCTGAACTGGACACTACCACAAAACTGTAGACCCCAAAAGATAATCACAGGCTTGAAATCACAGAGAAATATCTTTTTTTTTCCTTTTGCTCTTGTTCTTTTTCTTTTTTCTTGATTGTTTTTGTATTTTTACAAGTATGAACATTGTTTTTAGTTTTTCTTTTGTTTAGTTCTTCTTTTTGTTTTTTCCCTCTTTTTTTTGCTTTGTGCCTTCTTTACCATTTTCCCAAAGCTTGGGTAATCTTCCTTTACCCTTCAGCTTGCTTCTAATCCCTTTCTCTTCTTTTATTTCTCTATTTCTTTCTCTTATCCATTTTAAATATTTTCCCCTGAAGGTAAAATTGTGGTATTGAGGGGATATTTACTATGTATAATTTTCTGATTTGTTTTAGATTTTGTTATATAACTATAAATCTTGTTTCTATGGTTAAAGGTAGCAAATTAACAGTAACCACAGTGTGTCATTTTCTAGACTGTGCTTGATGCTATTGTTATTACTGATTATACTACTTTAGCCAAGGTGACCTAGTTGTTGTGATCAGTTCTCTTTCTTATATGCCAATACCAAGATTGTCTGGGAGTCATAAACAATACCATACTCCAGTACCAAAGAACTTGGTGCTAGGCCAAATAGGCAGCAAATTATCCTAAATAAACTGAAGAGGAAGGATTTAGGGGCAGACTCAAAAGCCAAAAGCCAGCTACACCCAGAAGAAATCTTTGAAAAGTAGTCATTTTCTAAGGAGGTCCCAATACTAGTAACAAAGCTACCTGCCATAAGCAATTTACAAGCATCAACACAGAAAACAACTCCTTACAAAGTAGAAAATGAAAAGGCATGGAAGCAAGATGCAACCCCAGACCTCCAGCTTGCCCAAGGCAATTCCAGGGGGCATTGAGGTGGAAGAAATCAAAAGACACCCACCGGAACTTTCTCAAATGGTAGCAGCAGAAGTAACAAAGCAGATGATTGAGTCTCCAGGAAAGAAAGCAAATCAGAAATAATTTTACAGGTAACTAAAGAGATGATACCTATAATGAAAGACATGGTTAGTGAATCTAGAATAGATACAGATTTTAAAAATAGAGGAGCTTAGGAAAGTGATAGAAACTATGAATGTACAACATAGAAAAGAACTGGACTCCATGAAACAGATTCAAACTGATGTCCAGAAGATTAAAAATTCTACTAGAAGCAGCATCAATCATTGTGAGAGCAGAATATCACATCCAGAAGACAGGTTCGTGGTTGGAGATCATCAAATGAAAGACTTCTTTAAAATACCACAGGACCTTGAAAAATCAATCCAACAGCTGCTAGATGATGCAAAGAAAAATATAAGATTGATTGGAATCAATGAAAAATCAGAAGATAGTACAAAGGACATAAAAAAAACCTGTTCACAGAAGTAATGACAGGACACTTCCCAAGCATGGGAAAAAATTTGATAGAAGTGAGATAAGTGAGGCATATAAAACTGCAATTAGCCATGATCAGAAAAAAACTTCAACAATGCATATAATAGTCAAGATTCCAGAAATTTAACACAAGAACAGAATATGAAAAGCTGTTACAGAAAAGAAATAGATCACTTATAAAGGAGAGCCCATTAGAATCAGAGCAGACTTCTCAATAAAAACCTTTAAGTCAAGGAAAGATTAGAGTGAAGTATTTCAACTCCTAAAAGAAAACAACCTCCAACCCAGATTGATGTACCCTGAAAAATTATCTTTCAAAATTGATGGAGAAATAAGATACTTCCATGATAAAGAATACCTAAAGAAATTCATGACCACCAAACCAGCACTCAAAAATGTTCTGAAGGATATTCTAGAAAAAGACAACAGTTCCATAAATCTCAACAGAATGAATCCACCAGGCAAGGCAAGAAATTAAATGGAGGGAAAAGAAAGGGAACCAACAACAGAAAAATTATATGACAAGTATAAGTCAATGCATATCAGTTATAACCATCAATGTGAACAGTTTCAATTCACCAATCAAAAGAAAAAGATTGTTCAAATAGATCAAGAAACAAGACACAACAATATGCTGCATACAAGAAACACATCTAACTCAAAAAGAAATTCATAAACTGAAAGTTAAAAGATGGAAAACAATACTCCATCCTAAAGGAACCCAGAAAAAAGCAGGGGTAGCTATTCTGATATGGAAAAGTTTTAGATAACTTAATAGATTGAATATTAAGGCAGCTGTAGAAGCAAAATAAGTAATGTGTTCTTTTAAGATTTGCTTTTCCTGTAACTCCTTGTTTAAGGTGAGGATTATCTGACTCTAACCAGTAACTTCATTAACCTAACAAAGTTACCATGCCAGGGTGAATTTACAATGTATATGGCCTATCTTGTGTCTGTGACTTGTAAATAGGAACTGGAATTGTATTTACATATCAAAGACCACTAGGGATGAGATAATGGCTAAAAAGTATATAAAAAGGGAAATGCTGAACAAAGGCAGTGGGGATATGGACCAGACTGGTTTCTGGCATTCTGGTCAGCTAGCAAGAAGAAATTTTATTATTTTATCCAAATTCTGTGTCTCTGTGTATTTCTTTCCGAGATTTCTGCAACAATTCTATTTGCAGACAAAATGGATTTCAAGCCAAGACTGATCAGAAGAGACAAAGAAGGTCACTACCTACTCGTTGAGGGAACAATCCAAGACAAAGAGATAACAACCATAAATATACATGCACCAAATACCAGTGGACCCAACTATATGAAACAAATATTAAGCCAGGCATGGTAGTGCAGATCTATAATCCCAGCATTCAGGAGGCTGAGTCAGGAGGATTGGTGCAAGTTCAAGGCCAGCCTGAGCTATATAGTGAGTTCAAAGCCAACTTGAACTACATACCAAGACACTGCCCCCCCCCAAAAATTAATGAATATGAAAAATCAAATAAGTGCTAATATAATTGTAATGGGAGACCTCAATATCACATTGTCACAAATAGACAGATCAACCAGACAAAAAACCAACAAAGAAATATTAGAGCTGATCCAAACCTTTGAACAAATGGACTTAGTATATATCTACAGAGTATGCCACCTACAACAACAGAATGTACATTCTTCTCAATTACACATGGACTTTCTCCAAAATAGGCTACATACTAGCTCACAGAACATGCTTCAGTAAATACAAAGGAATTGAAATTATCACATGCATTTTATCAGAACATAGTGCAATGAAATTGGAAATTAATGGCAAAAGAAACCACAAAAACTCCATAAACACATGAAAATTGAATAACACCCTCCTGAACAACCAATGGGTCACAGATTAAATTAAAGAAGAAATTACACAGTTTCTATAATTAAACAATAATGCCAATATGACATACCAGAACTTATGGAACACAATGAAAGCAGTCTTACGAGGGAAATTTATAGCAGTGAATTTCCCCGTCAGAAAAACAGAGTGAGCTCAAATAACATAATGATGAATCTCAACCTTTTAGAAAAAGGAAAGCAAGTTAAACCCAAAGCATGTACAAGGCAGGAAATTACAAAGATCAGAGCAGAAATTAATGTAATTGAGACTAAGAAAACAATACAAAGAATTGGTTCTCTGAAAGATTAAAATACACAAATCCTTATCAAAAGAAAGAAAAGACTCAAATCCATGCAATTAGGAATGAAAAGGGTGAAATCACAATGGATCCCGCAGAAATCCAGATCATCAATACCTACTTCGAGAACCTGTACTCTAATAAGATGGGAACATGCAAAAGAAATGGACAAATTACTAGACACATATGAATTACCACAGGCGAGTCAAGAAGATATAAAAATTTTTAATGCCTCAATATCAGCCAATGAAATTGAAGAAATAATTTAAAAACTACCAACAAAGAAAAGCCCAGGTCCTAATGGATTCACTGCTGAATTCTACAAGAAATTTAGAGAAGATCTAATGCCACTACTCTTCAAACTCTTTAATGAAACTGAAAGGAAAACAATACTCCCAAATTCATTCTTGGAAGCAAGCATTACCCTAATACCAAAGCCAGAGAAGGATCCAACCAAAAATGATAACTATAGGCCAATCTTAATGAACATAGATGCAAAAATCCTCAATAAGATACTGGCAAATAGAATGCAGCAAATCACTAAGAATATTATATACCATGGCCAAGTAGGATTCAACCCAAGGATGCAGAAATGGTTCAACATATGCAAATCAATAAATGTAATATACCACATTAACAGAACCGTGGACAAAAACCACATGATCATCTCAATAGATATAGAAAAAGCATTTGACAAAGCCCACATCCATTATGTAGGCTAAAAACCCTACAGAAAACTGGAATCAGAGGTCTTTATCTCTATCTAATAAAAGCCATCTATGAAAATCCAACAGCCAATATCATACTAAATGGTCAAAAACTGGAAGCTTGCATCCTAAAATGTAGAACAAGACAAGAATGCCTGAATCACCCCACTGCAGACAGGCAGGTCTGCCCACGCCCTACCAAGGTCCCCAGTCCCATGGAATACACCAAGTCAGCTCGCTGCAGACAGGCAGGTCTGTGCATGCCCTACCGAGGTCCCAAGTCACACAGAAGATACCGAATCACCCCGCTGCAGACAGGCAGCCACCTGGTTCCACACTACAAAGACGCAGAGGACACCAGACCACCAGACCAAGGTACTGAGTCCCGCTGCTCCCAGCCCAGAGGTAGGGGCTTCTGAGCAGCTGCCTGACTGCTCCTGGTCCAGAGGAAGGGGCTTCCTGGTCACCATTCCTCTTGCTGCTCCCTGCCCAGAGGAAAGGGTTTTTGGGCCACCTTCTGTCCCACTGCTCCTGGCCCAAAGGAAGGGGCTTCCGGGCCACCATCCCTCCCACTGCTCCCGGCGCAGAGGTAGGGGATTCTGAGCCACCATCCCACTGCTCCTGGTCCAGAGGAAGGAGCTTCCCAGCCACCATCCCTCCCACTGCTCCCAGCCCACAGGAAAGGGCTTTGGGGTCACCATCCCTACCACTGCTCCTGGCCCACCTCTCCCAGCTCAGAGGAGGTAATCCATGCAGGCGCCAACAGCCCCCCCCCCAGTCGAAAGGAGAAAACATGTAAATAAGTCTCAAAACCAGACTTTCAGATCACCTACAGCAACCCCAAAGGGAAATGAGATGGAACACTCTGATACTCAACCACCTGGACCCACTGAACTGACAACAAAAGGGGATCTGGAAAAAATGAAATCAGAAATAATTTCTCAGATAACAGGAGAAATTGTGCCCCTAGTGCAAGACATGATTAATAAATCTAGAGAGGAGCTCAGGAACATGATGGAATCCCAACATAAGAAACAAATGGAATCCATAAAACAGATGCAAATAGATTTCCAGGACATGAAAAACTCCATTGAAAGTCTACACAGCAGAATGAGCCAATGTGAGGACAGAATTTCAGATATAGAAGATAAGATTGCAATTAGTGACCAGGAAAAGAAAAATTGCTTCAAAATTATAAGGGAACATGAGAAATCAATCCAGCAGTTGCTAGATGATGCAAAGAAGAATAACATAAGACTGATTAGGCTCAATGAAGAAACAGGAGAGAGTGCAGATGAAATAAAAAAACTCTTCACAGAAATAATGGCAGAAAACTTCCCAAGCAGGGGAAAAGAGCTTGACATACAGATAAGTGAGGCATATAGGACTCCAAATAGCCTTGATCAAAAAAATCTACACATAGGCATATAACTGTTAAGATTCCAGAAACTCAACAGAAGAACAAAATTCTACAAGCAGTCAGAGAAAAGAAACAAATCACATACAAAGGAAAGCCCATCAGAATCACAGCAGACTTCTCAACACAAACCATCAAGGCAAGAAGAGCTTGGAGTGACATATTCCAAGCCCTAAAAGAAAACAGCCTCCAACCCAGATTGATGTACCCTGCAAAACTATCTTTCAAAATGGATGGAGAAATAAGATACTTTCATGACAAAGAGCATCTTAGGAACTTCGTGAATACCAAACCAGCACTCCAAAGAATTTTACACAATATCCTAGGAACAGACATTGAGGATCACAACCCCAGGAAGCAAAGCAGAATGAACCCATCTGGCATGACAAGAAATTAAATGTAAAGGGGGAGAACCCAACAAAAAGAAAAAGTCATGGCAATGACAAGTCAATACATTTCAGTTATAACCATCAATGTTAATGGTCTCAATTCACCAAACAAAAGAAATAGACCAGCAGAATGGGTCAAGAAGCAAAATCCAACAATATGCTGCATACAAGAAACACACTTAATTCAAAAGGAAACTCATAGACTGGGAGTTAAAGGGTGGAAAACAATACTCCATGCGACAGCAACCCGAAAAAAAAGCAGGAGTAGCTATCCTCTTCGCAGATCAAGTAGATTTCAAACCAACACTGATTAAGAAAGATGAAGAATAACACCATATCGTTGTAAAGGGAAGAATCCAAGAGGAAGAGATGACAATCATAAATATCTATGCACCAAACACTAGTGCACCCAACTATATAAAACAAATACTAACGGACATGAAAAGTCATATATACATTAATACAATTGTACTGGGGGAACTCAACACCCCACTGTCACAAATAGATAGATCAACTAGACTAAAAATAAGTAATGAAATACTAGAACTCAATCGAACTCTTGAACAAATGAACTTAACAGATGTTTACAGAGTCTTCCACCCCACAAAATAGGAATACACATTCTTCTCAGCTGCACATGGGTCATTCTCAAGAATAGACCACATACTCACACATAGAACATGTTTAAGTAAGTGCAAAGGAACTGAAGTTATCCCCTGTATATTATCAGACCATAGTGCAATGAAATTGGAGATCCATAGCAAAAGAAACTCAAAAAATTTCATAAACACATGGAAATTGAACAACACACTTCTGAATAACCAATGGGTCACAGAGGAAATTAAAGAAGAAATCAGACAGTTCCTTCAATTAAATGACAATGACAAAACAACATATCGGAATCTATGGGACACAATGAAAGCAGTCTTTCAAGGGAAATTCATAGCAGTGAATACGCATATTAGGAAAACAAAATGAGCCCAATTAAATAACCTGATGCAGAACCTCAAGCTTCTAGAAAAAGAAGAGCAGGACAACCCCAAAGCTCATACAAGGGAAGAAATTATAAAGATCAGAGGAGAAATCAATGCAATGGAGACTAAGAGAACGATACAAAAAATCAATGAAGCCAAGAGTTGGTTCTTCGAAAGAATCAACAAAATTGACAAACTTTTAGCCAACCTTGTCAACGAAAGGAAGCAAAAGGCCCAAATCCATGCAATTAGGAATGAAAAGGGTGAAATTACGACAGACCCAGCAGAAATCCAGAGGATCATCAATACCTACTTCCAGAACCTATATGCCAATAAGATGGACAACACAGAAGAAATGGACAGATTCCTAGATACATATGAATTACCAAAGTTGAACAAAGAAGACCTAAAAATTCTGAACAACCCAATATCAACCAATGAAATTGAAAATGTAATTAAAAACTTATCAACTAAGAAAAGCCCAGCCCCTGATGGCTTCACTGCTGAATTCCACAAGACATTTAGAGAGGAACTGCTGCCACTACTGTTTAAACTCTTCAATGAAATTGAAAGGGAAGCAATACTCCCAAATTCATTCCTGGAAGCAAGCATCACCTTGATCCCCAAAGCAGAGAAAGACCCAACCGAAAGAGAGAACTACAGGCCAATCTCACTAATGAACATAGATGCAAAAATCCTTAATAAGATACTGGCAAACAGAATGCAGAAGATCATCAAGAAGATCATGCACCCTGATCAAGTGAGATTCATCCCAGGGATGCAGGGATGGTTCAATATACGAAAATCAATCAATGTAATACACTATATCAATAGAGCCAAGTACAAAAACCATATGATTATCTCCATAGACACAGAAAAAGCATTTGACAAAATCCAACATGCATTTATGATAAAAACCCTACAAAAAATTGGAATAGATGGTCTCTACTTCAAACTGATAGAAGCCATCTATGAAAAACCAACAGCCAATATCATATGAAATGGTCAAAAGCTGAAATCCTTCACACTAAAATCAGGAACAAGACAAGAATGTCCACTATCACCACTCTTGTTCAATATAGTTCTGGAAACATTAGCCACGGCAATTAGACAAGAGAAAGAAATAAGAGGAATAAAGATAGGTAATGAAGAAGTCAAATTGTCTTTATTTGCAGATGACATGATACTCTATATAGAAGACCCCAAGAACTCCACCAAAAGTCTTCTAGACTTAATAACCAAATTCAGTCAAGCAACTGGTTACAAGGTCAACACACAAAAATCAATAGCTTTCCTCTACACTAATGACAGACTCACTGAGAGAGAAATAGGGCAAATAATTCCTTTCACAATAGCATCCAAAAAACTGAAATACCTAGGAATCATCCTAACAAAAGAAATCAAAGACCTCTTCTCTGAAAACTATGGCACTCTGAAAAGAGAGATTGAAGATGATATCAGAAAATGGACCGACATCCCCTGCTCCTGGGTAGAAAGGATTAATATAGTGAAAATGGCCATACTTCCAAAACTGCTATATAGATTTAATGCAATTCCAATTGAGACCCCAGCAGCATACTTCATGGACCTTGAGAAAACAATCCAAAAATTCATTTGGAACAAGAAGAGACCCAGAATAGCAAAAGCAATTCTAGGTAACAGAGACATGGCAGGGGGTATCACAATCCCCAACCTGCAACTCTACTACAAAGTTACTATGATAAAAACAGCATGGTACTGGCAAAGAAACAGACTTGAGGACCAGGGGAACAGATTAGAAGATGCAGAAACAACGCCAGACACACTCAGCCATCTCATCTTCAATAAAGGAGTCAAACACCCTCACTGGAGGAAAGATAGCCTCTTTAATAAATGGTGCTGGAAAAATTGGGCTTCAACTTGCCAAAGATTAAAACTAGACCTGTATCTCTCACCGTGCACTAAACTAAAATCAAAATGGATTAAAGATCTAAATATTAAAATAGAAACTCTGAACCAAGGTTAGGTAGAACTCTTGAAGACATCAGTGTAGGAAAAGATTTTATGAACAAAACCTCAGTTGCCTGTGAACTAGCACAAACAATCAACAAGTGGGATCTCTTCTTATTAAAAGGCTTCTGCACAGCAAGAGAAACCACCAGCAGTGTGAAGAGACAACCCACAATGTGGGAAAAAATCTTCACCTGCTCTTCCTCAGACAAAGGTCTCTTATCTCGAATCTATAAAGAACTTAAAAAGATCAGACCTCCCAGATTTAAAGACCCAATCCAAAAATGGGCATCTGAAATGAACAGACATTTCTCACACAAAGAAGTAGAAATAGCAAATAAATACATGAAAAAATGTTCAACATCACTGGTCATTCGAGAGATGCAAATGAAAACAACACTAAGATTCCACTTCACTCCAGAAAGAATGGCTGCTATCATGAAATCAACCAATAACAAATGCTGGTGGGGCTGTGGGGAAAGAGGAACCCTGCTCCACTGCTAGTGGGAGTGTAGACTGGTGCAAGCACTGTGGAAATCAGTATGGAGATACCTCAAAGAACTAGGACTGGAAGTCCCATTTGACCCCGCTATTCCACTGCTGGGGATCTTCCCCAAAGAATTAAAAGAATCATACCACAGTGATATATGTGTGCCCATGTTCATAGCAGCACAGTTTGTAATAGCTAAAACTTGGAAACAGCCCAAATGCCCATCAACTGGAGACTGGATAAAGAAAATGTGGTTTTTTAATAAAATGGAGTACTACTCAGCCATAAAAAATGAGGAATTAGAGACATGTATAGGTAAGTGGATGCACATTGAGGTGATACTCTTAAGTGAAATAAACAGGACACACATGAATAAATACCGAATAGTTTCTCTGGTGTGAGAAACTGAAAGTGTAAATAATGACTAAATGTATAATAGGTAATGTGAAATAGGAAGAAAAGGGGCAAAGGGGAAGGAAGTGGGAGGGCTAGGGGAAAGGATAGAAGGGAATGGGATTAATATGAGAAAATGGAAAAATAGGAACAAAATCTTTGTAAATAGGGAGGAATGGAGGGGTTGAAGGGAGGGCTGGGCAAGGGTGAAAAATAAGAACCAAGAGAGACTATGTAAAGGTGCAAATTTCCAATGATGAATGTCATTATATTGTATACCTAAAATGTACCATTGATTAGAATGAATCATCGATAATGCAAAATAGCAAGAAAAGGTCCAAAGGGGTAGGGTTAGTGGGAGGGGCAGGGGAAAGGAAAGAAGGGAAAGGAAAAATGATGAGAAATGGAAAAAATGGAAATAAAGTCTTTGTAAATAGGGAAGGGTGGAGGGGGTGAAGGGAGGGCTAGGAATGGGGAAAAAATAAGAACCAAGATGCATCATGTAAAGGTACAATTCCCAATGAGAAATGTAATTGTGTTGTATACCTACAATGCATCAATAAAAGAATTTAATAAAAAAAAAAAAGACAAGAATGCCTACTATCACCACTCCTGTTCAATATACTTCTGGAAACATTAGCCAGAGTATTTACAAGAGAAAGAAATAAAAGGAATAAGGATAGGAAATGAAAATAATAAATTATCATTATTATCAGATGACATGATACTCTACGTGGAAGACCCCAAATTCTACCAAAAGACTTCTAGATTTATTAAACAAATTCAGTAGTGTAGCCGGTCAATAGTCAAAAATCAATAGCATTCCTGTACACAAATAACAATATCACTGAGGAAGAAATTAGGAAAATGACGCCTTTTAAAATAGCATCAAGGAAAATGAAATACTTAGGAATCAATCTAATGAAAGAAGTAAAGGACCTTTACATTGAAAACTACAGTATTCTGAAAAAGGAGATCAAAGAGGATACTATGTTATTGCTCTTACAATGGAGACGTCCTGCTACTAATGTCTGAGATTGAAATGACAGCTCTCAACTTCTTGGGAAGTCTACAATCTGCACTCTGGTATCACACCCTCAGGCTTTTCTTTGGTTCTTAAATGATTTAGTCTTCCGTTATTCTACCAACACTTGACTAAATAGAATCCTGCCTTCTTTCAATATCCTTTCCAGGTAGGCCCACAAACTGCTCAAGTATCAAATTAATAGCTGATCAAACGTGTCATAGCTTTGTCCCAATCTAGTCGTAGTTCTGGGGTCTACGCCAATGGCAAACCCTGGGCTTTCACAAGGTCCTAGATCCTCCAGGTCCCTGCTGGACTGGACTAGGCCCACCAATAACAACAATAAGGGCAGTAATAATAGGAATTAGAAGCAGTAGCAGCAACCATAATAGCTGCTAACAGATATTGAAATCAGGACACATAATGAGTAGCCATAATTCCAAACTTCACCAACATGTCGGCTAAAGTGGATGTTTATAATCCAATCAGTCCACAGTCCCACTTAACTTCAGTAAATGTATCTTTTGTGCTGTGTGTATTTTAAACATTGACATTCCCCCTCACCTTTCATACTTTTGAGCTTTCAGCTGACAGTTTCAAGTTATTGTATGGGCTAAAGCAAACCACCAATGGTTTACTTTTAGTATCTACCTTCTTTGTCTGTACAACATTGATTTGAATAGTTTATTGCATTATACCTTTTTTAAAGACAAGATCTTGTTGTGTAGTGCCGACTGAGCTCTAACTTCAATTGTTCCCCTCTCAGTCTTCCAAGTGCTGGGATTACAGGCATGCGTCACTATGCCTGGCTGCATTATCGCCTTATTGTTTTTAAGAAAAAGAAAATCAAAGCACAGATCCCATTGATATAAAACACAGGATTTATAAATTTATTCTAATTGAGCTCAAGACAGAAATCATTCTGGGTACCAAAAAATTTCATATAACATTCATAAACAAAAACTCCTGAGCTCTTGGCGGAAAGAGTCCTTGAATCTCAGCATTCTAGAGAAAGTGGCAAACTTGAGCAAGGCTGCTGATTCTGGCCTCACAGCCCATGGTCAATCAACTTCAAATCGACTGGATTCTCCATCCACCCACCCCAGCCTTTCTGAAGGGCCCCAACTCCATGAGTCAGAGGCCAGGCAAAGGGCCTCTAGGAAAGGTGGGATACATAAACAACCAATAAGCTCTAAGATTTTCTTTGAGCCCAAATTTTATGCATAATTTTTTCCCATCAGAATCCAAATTACCTGGGGAATGGCCTCACCTCTCGGTACTCTGGAGATAGATTTTTGAACTCTTTGGAAGCAGAACACCTGATAAATAAATCATAATGCAGTACGTTAAATTTGTATCACTCCCTCTATCTCCTAGTATGAAAGGACCTCCTGGTCCTATATTTTCAAGGTTTATATTTCAAGATAACATTTCATCATAATTTAGAAAGTTTTCTTTTCTGTGGAGTCAATTCGCTGTTTTTGAGATATTGTACAAATAACTCCTATACATTGCTTTAGGTGGGTGAATAATCTATCCTTTGATGAAAAGTGTAAGTTCTCTTTAGAAGGAATCATTTATTTCTTAGTATCCTCAAGGCAAAAACCTCCAAAGATAAAGCTAAAACTCTTCCTCTCTCTCTGGCTTTTTTGACACCACATTTATAAAATAAATTCACTGAATCAAATGTTTGTCAACGTATGGTTTTGGAGGTGTGTGGCCTTCACCTTCTAAAGAAGAAAGATATTTGGAAATGTTTTTTCACTCCTTCAGTCATCGCTCACTAAATAGTCATTGAGTGCATAGGACTTCAGAGCGCTCTGCTAGCACTAGTAGAAAAGGATGCAGATGGATACAAAGATGAAAGAAAATCAAGACCTTAGAGGCATAATCTACAAAGCAAGAACTAAATATAAGGTGCAACAAGGAGGAAGCAGTACAAATCCTTAATCGGGTTGCCTATAGAAGTCATTTAAGAAACTGATTAAAAATAAAGATTCTTGACCCCTCCTACTAGTCTTTTTTTTTTTTGTACTAGGGATCGAACTCAGGACCTTGTGCTTGTGAGGCAGGCACAACACCAACAAACTAAATCCATGGCCCTCCTTTTACTAGTCTTACATTTGCTGAATTACAGGGGCCTAGGAACTAAGAAGTTGTATTGTTATAAATGGCATAGATAATTCTGAGACAACAAGATATGGTAATCATGAAGGTTAAACAGTATTCTAGTGTCTAGAAATCCCACACAGCCCCTACGATGACCACCAAAAAGCATTTTTCTTCATGGCCCTGATCCAAATTAGGGCCATTGATGTGTCTCTGTCTGCAAAATCAGAAAGCTAGCCTGCAAAGAAATAGTCTGACTTTCCCAAAGAGAGTCTCCAGGAAGAGATGTGTCTTTGACTAAGAAGTCAAAGGCTTCTAGATGGCAGGATCCAAACCTATTTCAGCAGCACACAAGACTTTCACACAGACTCACACTCATCAGAGCTAGACAGAACCTTCTAGATTAGAGTTCACAAACTCAAGTGGTTGTAGAACTTGAATGGTAACATAAATGACTCAAGTAAGAAGGTGCCAGGGACAGAGGGAAAGGGAGATTTTAGGATCCCAATAAAGGGGGCATCTGCTCCTCAGTTCAATCTGGTACTTGCCATAAACCATGTGGCCCGAACATGTGAAGTCTTCTAAATTTTCAAGAGAAGCCGGAAATCTGGATTTGAAAATGATTCATGCAAATGAAATAGACTTTTTTTCAGACAGAATTGACCCTTGTGTCACCAATTTGTAATTGCTAATGCAGTCTGAAGACTTCTTAACAAGAGAGAAAATAATTTTGTCTTATATCTTGTATCTTTTCAGTTCAGCCTGCCACAGTGAGGAAGGAAACACTGAATTAAGTTTTAATTTTTCCATGTTGTTTATGGCTCCTGATGTTCAAGTGCCAATGTGTGAATGCCACATGCAGTAGACACTATGCTATACTGCTCAGGTCCCCATTACCCCAGCTACCCAGCTCAGCTCTAAGCTTCCCTGGAAGTGTCACCAGCATCCTGGCTCAAGGGTGTGTCCTCTCTTTCGGGCATCTGCCCTCCAGAGAATGGAGACTGCTCAAGTATAAAAGCCCAGCTCCTTTGCCCCAACTCAGGATAATGCCCCAAGGCCTTCTCAACTTCAGAAATCTCCTGGGAGTTGCCTGAAATCTTTCAGGTGCATCTCAGCCCAGCTGCTCCTGATGCTCAATCCTGCTTCTCCTAAAGATGTGGCTCCTGAGAACACATTCCAGTATATTTCCTGTCTGCCTCTCAGGGAACCTGACCTGCAACATGGTGCATATCAGGCTCTCACTACAAATAACCTCATCTTTGAAAGTATAGATTACAAAGTCAGATCAGAAAGCAATTTCAACTTCACAAAAATTTCATCTGTTGCTTATTTTTAAAATTGTTTTACTCATTTTTCAAACATGATACTGTAGTAAGTACCCCCAACTGTAGTGAGCAGTTGCAGTTTACCACTCACCTGGCACTGACAATGATAGCGTTGAATCAGGCTTCTCTCCCTACAACATAAATACTTGTTGAGGTGCTGGGGATCAAACCTGGGGCCACATGCATGCTATACAAGTGCTCTACCATAGCACTATACTCTTTTCCTTCAGACTTGGGGACTTTTCAGATGCTGCAAGGTCTACCAGGGCTTGAAAACAGAGCCCATAAAGGTGGGAGCATTCATGCCAATGAGGACTGAGAAACACTGAAGTAATGGCCCAGTTCCCTGTCCTTTGGGCCAGTCTGCATGGCAAAAAGCTCCACTCATCCACCCTCAAGCCTTATATATGCTCTGACATTGGCTTTCTTCCTCCCTATCTCCATCTATACCTTCTCTCCTTCACTTCTTTTCCTGGGATTATATCTCAAATCAGCTACACCAAGTCCTTGTCTCTCATGCTGTGTTTTAAGTGGAACTCCAACTAAGACAGACATTATAATTTTTTTAAAATTCAATCAATAATTTTTTTGAAATCCCTCTCCAATCAGATTTCTATGCCACTTATAGGAAACTTTAAAAAATCAGATCAACCTATCTGTTCAGTAAACCTACAGGCCTCTTCCAACATTTGGTCATAGGACATTCAAAATAAAAATGAATTACATTTATTTCATTCATCCGTTCATTAAAAAAATGTTTGCTTTGGGTCTTCTACATGCAAGGCACAGTGCTAAGACATGCCTTATGTCCTCAGGATGCTTATATTCATTTTAGATTCAATTTTTCAGAAGCATATTGATTGAACAAATTAAAGCACAACCAAATTAGGACTCCTTGAAATTCAGTACCACTGGTTATAATTAGAGTTCTTGCCCAGGTAATGGGTTCAAATCATGGCTCTGCCACTGAGCAGAAGGGTGACCTAGAGCCTCATCTTTTCCTGTTTGAAAAATGAGAGTAATATTAATCATTCTAAGTAGTTGTTGTAAGGCTAAAATGGTAATCAAAGTAATGAACTTGGCATTCTGCCTGACAGAGTAAGCACTCAATATACTTTGGCGACAATTACAATGAACATTTCCATCTAACATTACTCTCAGACCCAGTGAGTACCTGAGAATTGGGCAGAATAAATGGAAACTCAAAATACAAACACTGCCCAATGCTATTCCATGTGACACAGTTTCAACAACTTACAGCCTTGTCATTGTAACTGGGAACCCATGGCACCAGGGAAGCATCCTATTCATCTGATCACTCCCAGTAACCACACAGAGGTTGGGCTCACCTGTGGGTCTGAAGCCATTGTCAGCTTAAGTATAGCTAGTGATTTGTCCCCAAGTGAAGTGAGTTTTCCAGACTCCCAAAGTAAAATCTTTTATATAACATTAACACAAAATTTACACAACCTGGTTGTCTGATCAAGTATGTTTGAGATTCACCTAGTAGCTCAACTCCTCAAGAAGTATTAGGTCAGCCGATTGCTCTCCAGCACACTGTCCTTTCAGGGTGAGCAACATGTTCAGGAGAAGCTGCTGTTTCCAACACAAGCTTATTCTTCCTAGATGCTCAGTAAATTTGGGGGGATAGTATGGGTGCTTGCAGATTGTGCAGATTATCCCAGCCGTGAAATATGTTTGTAAAAACATGGAGCATGTTTTAGGTAGTGCCTCACTTTTGAAACCTGAATTTCCAAAGGCCTTCTGCTCATGCTTTGTAAAGTGATTTGTAGAAAGAGAGAAGAGAATCAAATCATGCAGCTAAATATCAAGTCAACCTCCTCATACAGTGATGTGTCTCTGGGTGGGAGGGCAGCAAGGGCAGATGTAAGATCAGAATGGCTGCCATGCCATACACAAAAATGTGCAAAACCAAAAAATATAAAACCTCCACTGGAAAACATTCTAAAATGGTGCCAGAAACAGATAGGAAATGACATTTTCCTAGAGCTGAGCATAGCAAGCCAATACCTGAAGATATATTTTATTGGAATGGTTCATTTGTCAACAACAAAAGTAATGTATTAGCGAGGCGTGGTGGCACACAGTTATGATCCCAACACTCTGGGAGGATGAGGCAGGAGAATCACAAGTTTGAGCCCATCCTGGGCAACTTAGTGACTTAGTAAGGCCCTAACTCAAAATGAAAGATAAAAAGGGCTGGGAATATAGGTTAGTGTGCATGGCCTGGGTTCAATCCCCACTTATCATTATGCTTCTGCAATTGTTTATCTTACAGATAAAATTAGGAGGAAAATTAAATATTTTTAACCTTATGATTCTATCAAAACTGAAAAAATAAAAGATTAAAACATGTTTTCAAAAAAAATGATTCTAAATTGATAATGTGAAATAGGAAGAAAAGGTCCAAAGGGGTAGGTAAACTGGGAGGGGTAGGGGAAAGTAAAGAAGGGAAAGGAAAAAATAGAAGAAAAGGAAAAAATGGAAACAAAGTCTTTGTAAATAGGGAGGGATGGAGAGGTTGAAGGGAGGGCAGGGGAATGGGGAAAAAATAAGAACCAAGATGCATCATGTAAAGGTACAAGTTCCCAATGATGAATGTAAATGTATGGTATACCTAAAATGTACCAATAAAAGAATTTAAGAAAAAAAATGATTCCACTCACAACCCACCTTACTCATTCATGATATATGTTGGACTCTGTGGGCATTTTTAACTTCCATCCTATATTAGTTTCCTCTCCTAGAGCCTGCTGTGTTCCTTGGTCCACCCTAGCCAGCAATCAAAACACTTTGACCTTTGCTTCCAGTTACCATGTCTCCTTTCTTGACCCTCAATTTCCTACCTCCCTCTTTTTCTTATAAGGACTGTTAGGTCTTGTACCTAAATGTCCCCCTAAAGGTTCATGCGGTCATAGGTGGGAGTTTGGAAGGTGGCTGGAGTAGGGTGTGTGAATGTAGATTAAGGATGTGATACTGGGATTAAGGATGTGGATAATGGAAGCCTCACCCTGGGTATGAGTGGCACCAATCAATAGGCTTGTAGCCTGGAAGGACTATAAAGGGACAGATAGAAGGCAGGCCTGCTGGTGCTGCTCACTGCTTGCTGTTTGTTTCTTCCTGCCTGCCATGCCATGAACTGTTTCTCCTCTATGATGCCCCTCTGCCGTGCTGCTCTGCCTTGAGCCAGCTAACTATGAACTGAAACCTTTACAAACTATAAGATGAAATAAATCTCTCCTTCTTTAACTTGTGGGTGTTAGGTATTTTGTTTCAGCAACAAGAAAAGTAACTAAGACAAAAACCCTTAAGATTACTTTGAGTCCATCTGGATAAACCAAGATTATCTTCATCTCAAAGCACACTTTACAAGATTCCTATTGTCATGTACAATACCATATTTCCAGTTCTGAGGACTGGGATGGAGTGCATTATCATTATTACATTATAAACTCTTTACTTTTACTTTTAATAACAAGTAACAAGTTCTTGAGTCCTATCATCTAGTAAATTTTTTGTTTGTTATTTTGAGACAGGGTCTCACCATGTAGTCCAGGCAGACCTGGAACTTACCACATAGCCCAGACTGACCTCAAACTCATGACCCTTCTGCCTCAGCCTCCCAAATGCTGGGATTATAGGCATGCAGCACTGCACCCAGCTCATTTAGTAATTTTTATTAAGATAAACTAAGCACAGACCAAACAAGTAGTGTTCGTTTTTCTAATCCTTCCTCAGAACATACTACTTTAAAGCTGGCTACTACTTCATACAAGTTACACATAACTATTTACTACTTTTTCATAGATAAAGCCCATGACCTTCAAGAAAGTATGAGGGGAAAAAGTTATTTAATCCCTTTCTTTCTTTAAAGAACTATTTTTCTCCCTACTAAATCTAAGAAAGAAAAGTCAACATTGATATACTTGTTGCTTGATTTAAAAGGTATAGAAAAATAGACAACATATACTCATTAAATTCCTAACAATAATGAGGTAAAAAGATGAAACCTTGGAGAAAGTACTGTTTGTCCAAAGAAGCTAGATATGCTACTCTCCAAACAGTGAAGGGACCTATTATATAACATAAGAAATAATTTAATGTTTCATAAGAATAGAAACTGACTTTACTAAAGCTTCATCTTCCATGAGAGAAACTACAATGCTAATCCACAGAACAAGCGCTTCTTTCTCTCACCCATTTATTCAGTAGCTTTCATGGATTTCTAGCCAGATGTCACAGACAAAGCCCAAGAGGTTATCCAGGACTTCTCCCCTATTCTGCTGGAAGTGTCTGCAGGATGGCCATCTTTTCCTGGGTCTCCTTCTCCACTTCACTGCTACAGCTGTGGTGGGATCCTAAGGCCATAGGTTCCTTGGCCTTGAACTCTCTTCCTCTGCAGGCGCTACTGTTCAAACTCAGCCTGAGCTTATTTGGCCTGCTTCAGCCTCCAGTTCTTTCTCTTGTGGCCCTAGGAACCTTCGCCAAGGCCACTTCTCTGCCTGCAGCAGCTGCTGGATCCCCTGAGACTGAATAGCCATGGCTGCTGTGGCTCACAGGCCTAAGTGAGCAGCAAAGGCACCTATGATCAGCTGACCCATGCCCCTGGAGCACATTATTCTGCCTGCCTCACATATCTATTATGGAGTTATAGTATGGAAATGTATTACAGAGGAATAATACCACTGCTTTTGAAGGAATTTTTTTGAAGGAATTTTTAAGAGAAAATTGGCCAAAGAGAGAATCAAGTATTTCAAAAATGTTGAAAATAATCAAGTTCAAATTCAACTAGCTCATTTTTTTTTAACCTAAAATGAGGGAAATACGGAAATGGAATGTGACAGAGGTCATATGTAGGTGGGAGAAATCCCACATTATGAGTTCTGGTGGGAATAAGAACAGCTTCCTATTATAGGGGATAAATATGTTAATACTGGCTTTCCCATCTTCTTTTTGCAACTGAGGCCTATACCTGAGATATGGCTGCACCAAAGAACCGCAAGGACTCAAAACTGAGAGCTGGTGGTACAGGAAGCAAGAGACAGGCAGATTTCTCTCTTTGTCCACAGCAAAGGCACAGGAAGTTTACCCAACTAACGCCACTAGCTCTAAGGAGAACGAGGACAATTTCCCCCGCCTAGCTTTAAACTTGATGCCCTTCAAATTGTTCTGTGAACTACCCAGTATTTTAATGAACTTCGTATCTTCTTAACTGCAGCATAGCTGGTTCCTGTTGCTCACAAATAAGAACCCTGGCCAATGCCAAGAGTACATGGCTACAAAAACAGTATAGAAATTAAGGGGTCTGGGCCAGCCAGCTCTGGTTCAAGTCCTGGATCTGCCACTTTCTAACAGTATAATTTGGTCAGGTTACATAACTTACAAAGTTTCAATGCAATAGTAATAACTTTGACCCTAATAGGCATGTAAGCACCAAACAAGAGAGCACATGTAAAAGGACTTAGCCCAGTACTTAGTATATAGTGATAGTTCAGTAGGTAGCAGTTACTGTTAATTCTTAAATCTTTGGGTTAAATAGAGAATAACAATTGTCTCCTGATACTCATTTGTTCTGAATAGAATCTATGATTTTTAGCTTGTCACATGGCTACACAAATGTTATGGTGTGCATTTGAAATATCCTTCATAACTCATATGCCAGGTTGGTTGACAGCTGATAGGCATTTGGGGAAGTGATGGGATCATGAGGGCTCTAAATTCATCAATAAGGTTAATCAATTCATGTGATCATAATCTGATGGTATTATTATTGGGAGGTGATAGAAACAGGATGTGGGGCCAAGTTGAAGGGAGTGGATCACAATAGTATGAAGTTGGGGGCTCTATCTGCTCCCAACCCCCTCCTCTCTCTCTCTCGCTCTCTCTGTTTTCTGACTGTCATGAGGTAAGCGACTCCTACATACACACATACCACATTCTCTCCCATGAGGTTTCTGTGTTGCCATAGACCTAAAAGCAACGGAGCCTGCTCAACATCAACTGAACCCTCTGAAACCATGAGCCAAAATAAATCTTTCCTCTTTCAAGCTGTTTATCTCAGATTTTGTCACAGCCATGGAACACTGGCTAATACAATAGTATAGAGCATAGCCCACCCCACTCCACCTCACACAAGCTAGATATACCTGTGTGAGTAGGTTCTGTGCAATGTAGAAGAAATAGAAGCAACTCCCAGGGAGTATCCTTAAAGGGAGGCTACATGCTATAATTTGTCTCATTTCTAACTGGAAAGGAAATATGATAGCTGAAGCTTCAGCAGCTTTTTTAAGCCATGTGGCAGAAGCTATGATGTGACTAGAACACAGGTAAGACTGAAGAAGTCTCTGAGAATCGTGGAGCACTCTCAGAAACCCTGCATTCATTGCCTTGTGGATTTTGTTACTTCAGAGAGAAATAAACTTTCATACTGTTTAAGCTTGTGTTATTTTGAGTTCCCATCACTCACAGCTAAATCTAATCATACTGACACAGACAAGAGCCTCTAGTTTACCATTCAATGCAGGAATCCCTTCTAGAACACTTATGACATCCCTAATTCTGAGTCATCCAACTTCATTTACACACTTTCAATTATGAAGTCTTCGCAATCTCACAAGGAGCCAATTCCTATGTTTAAAAGTTGTTTCGGTATTATTTAGTCACTACATAAATCTATTGTTACAGAAAATATACAACGGAGTCATGTATCAACTAAATATGTAAAAAGTACAGAATCATGCATTTCAGAATACAAAATTCCTCATCATTCCCACTCCCATAAATTTCCCCACAACTAACAACAGTCAACAGTCCAGTGTGTGTCTTTCCAACCCCCTCTTGATGTAATATATATATATTCAAGGGAGTATAGTAGTAGTGGAAATACAGTACAGAAAAAGTACAGATGAAAGATAATCCACTGCTTTCAGTAACTCATTAGATAAGGGAATGGTGGAATGGAAAAGACAGAGGAGTCCCAAAGGAAACCAGGGTCAAGGCTGGCGAGACTGGCTAATAGTGCTATGGGCAGAAAGAGGGGCATAGAAATAGTCAGAAGAGGAAAAAGAAGAGAAAGAATGACAAGTCCAGTGTAAGACGGTTGTCTCTCTAAAAGTTGGCTAAAGCCTGAGGCAGACAGCTAGAGAGGCTGTGTCTCAGTGATTTTCATTGTCACTAGGACAAAATCCCCTATATCCACAATTTAAAGGAGAGTACGTTTATTTTGGCTCAAAGTTTTAGTCCATATTCGGGATGCTTAGATACAGAAACAACACAGTGGAAAGGCCTGGGTAGAGCAAAGCTGCTCTTGTCATGGCATTCAGGAAGCAGAAAGAGAAGGGAGGAGCAAGCGGGGAGATATGCCCTCCCTCAGTGACCTGTCTCTTCTGGCCAGACCCAACCTTGCAACAGCACAGTCAGTTGCTGAACTCACTCACCAGGGATGATTCCACTCCTGAATACAGTGTCCCCAAGATCCAATCACCTTCCATAAGCCACACCTGTGAGTGCATGAGGCCCTTGGGAGACATTCTGGCTTAAACCATAACAGGCTGGAAACGCTGGCGTGGAGCTTGAATATGTAGAATGCAACCTTGTGTAATGAGGTCAATAACTAGATCACAAATGAGACTATCAGAGCACTGGGGAGCAGGGGGAAAAACGGGTTCTGAAGCAGGTCTTTGGGGAGCATCTGCCTTTAGAGGGAGTAAGAGAAAAAGCAACCAGAACAGAAAGCAACTAAATACTTAAGAAAGGGGAATGTCTTAGTCACTTTCCTTATTGCTGAGACAAAAATGTGTGACACCCGAAACTTAAGGAGGAAAAGTTCATTTGGTTCACAGTTTGTGCAGTCCTTAGTCAGCTGGTTCAAGGCAGGACAGCAAGGCAGAGGGGAATGCAGAGGAATAGCTGCTCACATCATGGCATCCAGGAAGGATAGAAGAAAAGGAGGAGCTGGAAAAGGAGATAAACCCTTTCAGGCTACATGCTCAGTGACTTGTGTCCTCTGATAAAAATCCTCCTTCTTACAGCAAGTTAACTATGCCATCTCAATAATCCAATCACTTTTCAAAAGCCCCATCTTTATGCTTTGGGGGGACATCTAGATATAATAAACCTTAACAAGAAGATTGGAATGTAAGTGTCCCCCCAAAGGCCCAGGTGTTCAGAGTGTGCTCCCCAGCTATGTGCTATTGGGAAGTGGTAGAGATTTAAGAATGGAGCCTAGTGAGGGCTTTAAATCACTGGGGGTATGTCCTTAAAGGGGATGGTGGGAATCCAGCCCCATCTCCTCCCTCTTCTTTCTTATCCCCACCAGGAGGTGAACAGCTTTGCTCTGCTACATAGTTCCTACCATGACAGGTTGCCTCACTGCAGGCCCAAAACCAACAAGACCAATCAACCTAGGACAGAAACTCACAAATCTATGAGCCTGTTGTAGTCAGCAGGATTGTGGCAAGGGAATACGTTAAATACGGGACAAATAATTTAAAGGATTATTTTATGATAATTACCCAAAAAGTCAAATGCAAAGGGGTGCAGGCGATTAACTGCACTCTAGGGGCCCAAAGAATCCGGCTGAGGGCCTGGATCCCGTCAATGTCCCCACAAGTGCAGCTAAAGGCTTAGAGTCCAGGGCAGTGTCCTCCACGAGTCCAGCCAGAGGCCTAGAGCCCGCAGCAATGTTTCATGCTTTTCTGTATTGAGGATCTGAAGCTGGAAGGCCCAAAGGCCAGTGGTGGAAGTCAGAAAACCTACCTTGGTGAGATGAAGGATTTGTGCTACCATGCTGAGGGATCCACACTGGAGCCAGGAATGATCAAGATCAGAGACAAAAACAGCAGCCATTCCCAGGGACAGCACATCCCCGAGCTCCTCCTCCAACGAGAATGGCCTAGTTCACATCAGGGAAACCATCTGCAGCAAGCTTCTCCTAGAAAATCAACAGGCCACTATCTTCCCCTCCAGTTCTTTTTATGGCTATTGGTAACAATCCTCAGGTGGATCCTCCATGCCCAGACCATGCTGATTCTGTTCAGCTGGGCATTGCTAGTTGCTCATTAGTCAATCCACCACAGAGCCAAAACGAACCTTTTCCCATTAATCAGCTGAAGTTACAGTAATAAAAAGCTAACAGAATGATGTGGTCTCAACCTAACAAAACACCCCAACTCTCTGCCATAGACACCTTGTTCAAGAGATCAGATCGAGTAGTGGAGTGGGAAGAGAGCAGAGAGGAGGGGAACCTATGTTCATACAGAATACAGACTTGAACATGTGGGTAGGGAAGAATAAAACAAAAAGAGAGGATTCTAGTTGTCAAGGCCTAAAGGATTATATGCCCTGATATAATCACTGGCCCTCTCAGCCTGACTTCATCTGTCCTCAAGAAGCTTCCTTCCTGACTACCACAGTTGAAAGACTTTGACTACAGTCCTTGCCCACACTTTTTCAAGCACATGTATAGACACCAGGAGCTTGCTTGTCCAACAGACTACAGTATTTGAATGGACTCAAGACTTCCCTGCAAAATGAGACAACTAAGACTAATATTTATAGTTTGAGGAAGCTTTAAAATGCAGGATCTTTGCTGATTTTTATTATAATAATGTGAGATGGACATAGAATGTAGAACTATTGCTATTGTCATTGTAACATTTGTATTTTACAGGTTGAGTAAACTAAAATTCGGAGAAAATAAATGACTTACCCAAGGACATCTGCTGAGATCCCCTGGCTCCTAGTCAGGCCCTCTCCTCTGTCTTATGAGATGCCAGCTCATTCTTTCTGTGCTTTTAAGGCAAGATTTTAAATGATTGTACTCCCTGAAGATAGAGTAGTCAACAGGCTTGACATGTAGTTCAGTAAATTTTTTTAATAGCATTTTGTGTAAACATTAAAGAAATTATTTTAGCAATACTTGCTTCAAATTTGGACTGTGGCAAAGTTTGCACTTTCCGTCCAAATTCTGTCTGAGAGCAGACAACATCATCAGTCTCATGCCAGTCTCCCTCCCACATACACCCTGCTCCAGAGACCAGAGACTATAACCCAAGGTCAAACTGAGCTGGCATCATGAGCCAAAGGGGTGTGCTGTGCTTGAGTCAGTCCTTTCACTACACCTCTAGAGTATTTCCTTTTTAGTACAAGTCTCTTATGCTGCTGGTACATTGTATATTCTATCTCATCGAAGCTTCACAGAAGCCCCACTAAATAGGTACTGCATTATACCCAGTTTGGAGGCTAGAGAATCCAGCAAGTTAACCAAGGCTCTAGGTATGCAAATACCATACCTGAGATCAAAGCTAAATCCATCTCTTTCCAAGGCTCCCTCTTTCAGCTGCTCCACTGAGCCTCCTGGCTCAGGGATGTGATAGGGGAAATCCAAATAAATTAATAATCTTAGCATGTCCACAATGACCTTTTTAAACTGAGTCTATTTTTTTTCAAAGAAAGCAAATGGGGATGAGTGGATAGATGAACAGACACTGCAGATATTTCTGGGAACACCCTATATATGGTTTAGATCTCTAAGGATATGTTTTCTTATTTAAAAGGGAGACTACCAGACAAAAGGAAGGTGGTGGGGGATGGGAGGGGGTATGTAAAGCATGGTTATGGAGTACATATGATCAAAAGATGTTATATGCATCACTGAAAATCGCACAATGAAATCCAGTGTTTTGTAGAATTAATATACACTAATACATACGAAATAACATAGTACATATTACATATATGAAAGAAAGAAAAAAGGTACTGGTCAATGCCAGTACCTAGGACAGGCCCCTGGGAAATAGCAGCCAGGAAGTTAGAGGAAAACCAAGAAGGAGGTGGCACAGACACCAAGAGCGAAAAGGAGAACTTGTTTCTTTTCTGCCAACATCACCAGCCTATTTAACACATTGCTTTCAGGTTTTTATTTTCCTATAATTATTTAAGCATTTTAAATATTTGTATATGGAGCTAAGGGGAGAACTTTGAAAGTTTTGCTTTAAAACAAAAACACAGTAAACTTGCTTTTTCCCTCTTCTTTCTAAAGCTTGCCCCTCACCAGACTGCAGGTGTGAAAAAACTTGGCTACTAAGCTCAGGTGGCTCCTTTCCCCCTGCTGCTTGCAGGAAGGAAGTGACAGCCTCACATGGCAGAGGCCCTCAGCTCTGCCACCCTCCAGGCTACCAGAGCTTCACCTCACAGTCCTGATGCCTGGAACAACCCCTAAGCCCACATTTGCACACCAGGGTGTATGTACGTGAGTCCCTGCTCATGCTTCGATGAAAACCCAAAGCACCTTCTATTTTCAGCCTAAGCAGCTGCCAGTTCTGTACGGCCAAGTGGGAGGAGGAGGCTTTCCACACCCAAGCTGCCTGCAGGGAAACATACAGAAAGCGTCCAAGGAGGTCAGAACCTTCACACTTTCTGGAAACACAAATTTCAGGCACCACTTCAGTGATATCCCTCCATAAATAGGCATCTTTCCGTATTACCCGAGCTCATCAGAAAGAGCCACAACGTCAGGTTGTGTCTTCCACAGTTTTCTCCAAAGTATTCATGTGAAGGAGAGGCAGGGCTTAGATCTCCCCACCTCTGGCTCCCACAGCACATACCAGGAGCTAAGGGAGAAAACAGCAGGGGGTACATGGTGTGCATGCTCTCAGGGACCCAGCTGAGGCAACAACTGACTCCCAGAGCAAGTCTTGGGGGAGCCAATCTATTCCCTCTCAACACAGAATTTAAGGTATAGCTCAAGCCACTAAGGGAAAAACACTTCCAAAAGAAAGAGTGAAAGTCACTAGATTCAAAGAGAACCCACCCTCCCCAGAAACAAGAAGGACTCAAATATAATACACAGGCCAATAGGGTCCCCTGTCTGGCCTTTCAATACTATAGGTTGGCTGACCTCAAATGCTTTGCCTAGGTCCTGCTGACCCAGCCCACCCCTGGAAGGTTGTGTGTGCCACAAAAGGGTGCAAAGCACAGGACTTAAGCAAGAAGATGGCCCAAGCCAGGCCATGGTGGACCTGGAAAATCAACCCTAGTGCCACGTCAGCACGGGAGATGAGTTTATTACTGGGAGTACCCAGTGGTGCTGTCCTCCCAACAGAAACCTCAGAGACAGTTTGGCAAACTAGAAACCCAGTCTGGGCCGGGCCAATCAGTTGCTTGTAAAAGGGAAGGGAAGGTATGGGTGGGGATGGGAAGCAGTAGAGCATTCATTTCAGGCTTCCACAAAGCAAACACTGGCAGCTTTGTGCCTTGCCCATATCCCCACGCTACCATCAGCACATTCTGCTGCTCCCGGGCCAGCACTGCAATTACCCAGTACCCTTTCTCGGGCTATAGATCTTTGCCTTGCACAATGGAGGCAAGTCTTGAAACAGTTACCCAGATAGCAGCATGATGGCACCGGCTCAGAGCCTGGTTCTCCGGACTTCCAGCCCAATGGTCTTTCCCATGGGAAGGTAGATGGCCTACTTGTCTCTTTATCCCTACAGAGATATGGTGAAAGAAATATCCCCAGGACCACTGCATCACTTCTTTGAGTTGACTGCAATGCTACCTGCAAGGACACGTGGTGAAGTGAAGGCCAGCCCTTTGCCTGTGCTATTTGCCCCTTCAGGAGTGACGTCCAGGTAAGAAAGCAACTTCCCTCTCCATAGGAAAGACTAAGCAAGAGGACTGGAGTGACTAAGCCAAAGGTCACAACAGCTGCTGTGCTGAAGGTGAAAGGAGACTGACAACCATAGCATTGCCTGGCTCATGGCGACTCTCATCTCCCACTGGGTCGCCCTGCAAACAATGGGTGCCCACCTGCATGCCCCACCTTCCCTGATTCTCTGAAATATCCCAGCCAAGTTGCCTTGCTCTCCTGACCTAATTCACTCTGTATCAATTCACCATCCCAGCCTCACAAGGGGCCAGCTGGTGCAGTAAGCTGATTGTGAGGGCAGGAGTCAGACTTTTCAGCTTCTTGCCTCAGTTAACCTCATGTAACCTCAAAGTTTTAACCTAAATAAATGTCACCCAGGGCTAAGGAGTCTCAGGGCAGGTAGGGACAGAAGCCTGGCATGTCTCAGGCAGCTGTGTCCTGTCTCTGAAAGAGCACAGTCTATGTTCACAGCTGTGCACTGGGCCCTGCCCATGGACCCAGACCCCCTCTGGGCGTTTCTGACCAGTGCCAACCTCCTTGTCTCCTAAGTGTGGCAGGTCACTGGAAGCCTCTTGAAACCCTGAGCAAAATCTGCTGCGTGACACGTTCGCCCTGGTTGTCTAGCTGCTTTGCATGCCTATGGGGCAAGCAGGCTATTTTTGAGCAGATTTCATAACCCCCTCTGTAGCTGCTGGGCTGCTGATTGTACACGTTTGCAGCTCTGCCCCTGTGGTAAGAATGTTGACAGAGACAGCACGTTGTCAGAGAATGGAGAGAAAGCAGAATTGAGAGATTAGGAACACAATTTCCCTGTCTAGACACAATTCGTACAGCCAGCATCTGCTCCAATCAGGGTCCCTGGGATTCAGGAAGTTGTGCCGATAACTCTCTGAACTATTTATTCCATACCTCTACCCCCAAGAAAACTCCAAGGCAGTGGCATGGGGCAAGCAGGACCCTCTGATGTCCTTCCTGAGAATAAACCAGGGTAGACTTCCAAGTACTGTATATAGGAAGACAATAAAAATATCAGAAAAATCTGTAAATGTCTGTATCTGGTGGGGTCAATCTGTATCAATCGCTAGATTGACTGCTTATTTATTGGTCTTAATTTGTCTGTTTTGTCTTGTTTTGTTGGGGGAGTTGGGTTTTGTTTTGTTGCTTTTTGATACAGGCTCTTGCTGTGTAGCCCAGACTGGCTTTGAACTCTTGATTCTCCTGCCTCAGTCTCTCAAGTGCTGGGAATGCAGGCAAGCATCACCATGCCTGGGTTTCTTAGTTCCCATCTCTGCTTACCTCCTGACTCCTGTTAGCCTGTTAACAAGTTAGCTTTTTGTTGTTGCTGTTGTTGTCATTGTCTAATTTAATTCACCCCTTTGGTCCTCTTTCTCACCTTTCCCCCATGTGCTCAAGCTCTGTCAGAAAGTACTGTTAACTATTACATTCAACTTTCACTGCTGAGTCCCAGCATGGGTGAACAACCCTCCCCATCAATCTTCCTTTCGAACCTTTGATTCTATTTTTCATATGTTCCTTTCACCCAGTTCTTTTCCCCTGTTCCCATTATTTCCTCCCTTATGATCATCTATGAGAAGTTATCTCAGGGTTAGATCTGTACCTCACTTACTCTTCTTTTGATCACAGCCTGATAGTGTTTTCAGTAAAAATAAAAACAGCCAACCATTGAGCAGGCAGTGAATTAATACTCTTATGTATTTCTCAATTTTTACCTTTTCACAATCTTCTATGGAAGTTGCTATTATGTTATGGTTTAGATTCAGAGTGACCCCCAAAAGGCTCATGTTTTCAAAGATGGGGCTTTTGGATGGTGATTGGATCACAGAGGCACCATCTTCATCAGTGGATTAATCCACTGAAGAGTTCAAAGCTAAATGTGCTGCTAGAGGGTGGGATCTGGATAGAAGAGATGGGTTACTAGGAGTGTGAACTGGAAAGGTATAGCTCCCTTCTTGGATTCTCCTTTCTCTCTATGCTTCCTAGCTACAATAATATGAGCAGCTTTCCTCCAAAAGACCTTCCCATCATACCGTAAAGCCAGCTGACTATGGACTGAATCCTCTAAAACTATAAGCCAAAATAAACCTCTCCTCTTTTACATTTTGGATGTCAGGTACTGTGTCCAGTGACAGGGAAGTGATTAAGACAGTTATTTTACCAAATTTATGCATCAAAGACCTGGGGCTTAAAGAGATAAAGTAACTTGGCCAGTTAACCAATGGCAGAAACTGGCTTCAAATTTAGGGCTGCTTGACTGTGGAGCCCAAATGCTTAACTCGTACTCTTGCCCACTTAGGAACTGAAAGAACTCAGGATGAACAAATGCATATTTGAGATTCTCAGCCGCTGGCCACTTTGTTTCCAATTCTCAAGGAAAGCAGAACCTTGAAGAAAGTTCAAGGATCTAAACCCAGAGACCAACCTCATTCTCCTTAACCCCACACCCATCTCCTGCAAGCCCTGGGGTCTGTTATCCAAGGTGATAGAGCTTTCATCCTTTGACAAGAAAATGTGATCCTAGTCTTTCTTTGGAGCACTAGTGGGGTGGGGACGGGGCATAATGTAAAAAGGCATCAAGGACAACTCAGGGACCACTACTGCTCTCATCTAGCCCATGTGTAGAATAGGGCCATGACTAAGAATCAGCATGGCTGCCTGGTTTTTCAAGGTCAATTCTATTCATCCAAAATTCCCTCAGCTCCTTCCAGTGCCAGTGCTGGCCACCATTGCCAGTGGTCACTTCAGAGGACAAAGACACTAAAAAGAGTTATAAAGGACTAAGGGATAAGTGTCCACAGCATCTCTGCCCCTACTACTTAAAGATAATCTTAAATTCTTAGAATTTTACCCTTTCCTCCTCCTCTTAAAGATAAGTATTCTTACATTCTAGAAAAGAGGCAAAAGGACCCGCACAGTAAAAATTCAGAGAGGGCAAGAACAGAAGAGAACAGAGAGAAGTGTGAGATGGTGTATGAGGTGGCTCACCACGGCTTCCAGAGGCTAGACGATCGGAAAAAGGAGACAAGTGGGTGCATCCTCATGCCTTATGAACTGCAACCTGTTTCATATTCTCAGAAAGACTCTCATAAACAATTATCTCTTTTCTTAAAAAATATTTAACAGCATCTCTGCAAAACCATGTTGCTTTAGGGATGGTTCCATGAAAAACTAAGTCATATGCCCCTACTCTTCAGAAAAAAGGGAAGGAAATGTTTTCGGCTCCTTGTGAGACAGAAGATTGGGACATGGAAAAGCTGGTTAGGGAAATAGGCTGATCTATTAATTCTAAGATCCCAGAACTCATGTGCAGAACAGTTCCCAAAGCCCAGCATGTGGACTTCCCACGAGAACACAAGTTTTCAATAGGATGGCCTAGACTTGATGTCAGCATGAGGCATGGGATCCCAGCATCATCTCAGGACCTGTACGTAAAAGTTCTTGCAAGTTTCCTTGTGATCTGGATAGTATAAGAGGACAGAGATGCTATGAAGAGCTATCATGGCTTTCCTCATGATAGCCCACTCTGTATCCTCCAGGGTGTACTTTTATCTTGCTTTTTCCTCTTTTACTCAGCCCAATTCTGCTCTGCAAAGCCAGGCTCTCCCTCAGTCATCACTTTTATTTTTTGAAATAAACTTTTTCACCATTTTTCTGCTTGTCTCATTCAGTTCTTCATTTGAGATGAGAAGAACCTGGAATCCAACTTCAGAAGGAAAGGTAAGCAACCCAAAACCCAGTAACATTTATTTGGTGACCCAGTTTTAGAAGAAGACTACCTTGTAACACTTGCTAATTTTAGTATAGGAAGATAATCATCTGTTTAAAGTAATGGGGCCCAGGGTTGCTCCCTTAATTTTTTGATTCCTGGCTCCTTCCCTTTCTTCCTACATAGACTAAAAGCGGAGAAAGTGGATCTTTGAGGGCAGGGAGGGTTTCTGACCTATAGTAATGAGCCCAAATAGGTGTACAATAAATGGCAATTGAATGGAATTGAGCATTCAAGTGCTAAAATTTTTATGCCTCATGAGTAGATGCTCACAAGATTATGTCATGTAATAAAAGGATATCCTGCTATGTATATCATACAATCCCAATTTTTTAAAAAAAGAAATATGAACATATACATATAAAAATATAGCTGTAGGGTTCTAAATTTTTAAAAAATTTCCAACCTAGGTATTGCCTAAATGTTTTATAATAATTGTGTGGGTACCCCCAGAAAAACACTTCTTGAAAGAGGCAATAAAATTATGCAACTGGGTAAGATAGGTCTTTTTCAGAGAGGGAAATAGTCTAAACATAGACCTGAGGACTCACCAGGAAGAAAAATGTTGAAGAAAGCACTCCCCATATTCTCCATGACAGTCTTCCTGGCAACATTAGAACATTCTGTGCTGGTGAGTAAGATGGTTTACAAGAGAGAACAGATGTACTCTTCCTTCAGGAAAGAAAACACCTTTTGTTACTAATTACATAGTCTAAACATATTCAAACCTGAAGAAATATCCTCCTTTAAAACAAACCTAGCAATTTTTTTGTACATTTCTTGACATTATCATTCTCCACCTTACATTGCATCAACTTCTAGGGAAAGATAAGATGACTGAAATCAAAAGATATAACTCAGGATGTGGCCGTACCACTTACTAGCTCAAAGTAAGATCCTTTTCAAATCTTACTTTATTTGCCATTCAAAGAATGTTGTACAACAAGGGTAATGAAAAGGAAAGGAAGAAAAAAAAATCAAACCAAAAAAAGGCAGAAAAGAGCCAATTAGCTCCTTATAAAGACTGATGCTGCTTTTGTTTTTGAACATCAATTTCACTCTGCATTTCCAGGCATCCATTTGGGTTGCTACTCAGCATCTGGCCATACTTTCTATTAGTTCACTGGTCTTATTTGGGGAGACTACCCATTATACTTGAGTGTGACTGGTCCTCCCACTAGGGAGATAAAAGGGACTGAATCTTCAAACTGAACTCTGGCCAATCAAAAGCATTTTCCAGCCAGGGATTTAGCTCAGTGGTTCTGCCACCTGCCCTGCAAGCACCAAGGACCCGAGTTCAATCCTGGGTACCAAAAGAAAAAAGCATTTTCCAAGGTCTGGAATCTGGAGAGAGTAAGCCAACAACATGCAGCATGAGAAGAAGTTTCTAAGGCTTCCCTCTCTCATTCTTCCTTACTTCCCATCTGCTTTCCAAACTTGAGCATTATAACTATTTTTTAAGCTCTACTCTGATCATATAAGAGTCTTGAATAATAAGTAAAGTGAAGTCTGAAAAGGAAAAATAAATTATCTAATACCACAGCTAGTCAGTGATAAGGCCACACCCTGAATGTAAATCTCTTGATTTAAATATCCTTTCAACTAATTCCTTATTTCTGTCTAAGATAGCCAAAATTGATTTCTGCGGTTACAATATAGAACCCTGGCTGATTCACCAGGCAGAAATAGAAACATGGTAAGTCTCATAGTTCTCATATATAAAAAAGAGAACGTAGATCACTTCCTGACAAGAGACAAGGCTTTCTTGGAACTACATTCAAAAGTAATTTATAGCACAACAGATTATGTCCTCTTATGATCAGACACTCTTTGAGAGCCAAAAACTTGGTGTTTGATATCTTGTTTACCTATAACTTTGCCACAATTAAACTTGGTATGTCTTTGCTGATGAAGGGATAAATTAATGAAGTCATTTTCTGGAAATATTTCTTAGCTGATACTCTCCTTCTTTATCTAGAAAAGACAAAGTATTTTCATAATGATACCTAAGACATTCTGCTGCTTCAACTCTCATACCCACATACAAGGATTAGCAAAAGACTACATGATTACCCACACAAAGAGCACTTTCCCTATCTCCTGATTCTGCATCCATCCACAATACCAGTAAGTACACAACCTCTCAGAAATCATCCTTTATGTGACTGTCTCATCCAGTCCACTATTGTAGTCCAAAGCCAAATGCAGAAGAGGACCTGTGTAAGTATGAAAACCTGGAACTTATCCTTGATGACCACATGGATGGTGTCTTGCAGATTCAAAGCAAGAAGAGTCAATGGGCAAACTTAGGCAAAGCAGGGCTGAGCCCTCTGCTCCTTCATCCCAGTACTTTGGATAATTTAAAACTAAATAGAACATAATTTTGAATGCCACCCAAATAATTTCACATGATTAGAGTAACCAGCCAGCTTTAAGATACAAAAGCCTGAAAACTGCTCACTAGGACCTATTGACTGCATCTACAGGAGACATGTGCTCAGGTCATCACTCTGCTAAGATCTTGCCTTTTTCTAATCCCTTTGCTTAAAGAAGTTTCTCCTTCTATAATGTCATGTTAAGAAGATTCTCATTTTCTTATACTCAGTTAAGCTGCTGAAATTGTGAATCTTAAACACCGGACCAACAATCTAACGATATTCCATAAGGCTATCTTTCCTTAGGAGAGCTGGGCAGTGACAATAAACTAGTAACTTCTTTCACCCTAAATAAGTCATTGCCTGGGGTCTCTGGGAGCCATTAGATTCCTGATATTTCTTCAGCTATCAGCAAAAGCTAGAGCATGGAAATAGCACTCTAGAAATGAAAACTATTGTCACTCTCTCCTGCTGCTCCCCAGTTTCCTGGGAAGGCCATGTGCAAGTAGAAAGGCAACCTGCTCAAATACAATTCAGAAGTAGGAGACTCTGGAGTCCTAACAGGGCCAGAATCATCTGTAACACAGCACTGTTTTGTACCAAGCCATGCAAAGAAGCAAGTCCTACTCATACCAGAGGACCATCTCTATAATATAGTTCAAATGTTTCCACTGTCCCTAACGTAAAGCCTTTTAGTCATTGCTGAGTGGTGAGGGAAGAAATGAAAGCAATGCATTTTGGGAGGCACTGTACTTCACTGTCTCCCTATTATAAAGAAATGCAAAAGTATGTTCCAACAGCATCAGCAAAGCAAAGAATTCAGCTCAGCTCAGCATTTCCGTGGATGGCTAGGCAGATTCCTTTCCCACTTCTACACAGCAAGAGACTCATTGTGTTGAGCCTTGCTCACCAACTCAAGGCAGACCTCCAAGAAAATAGCCCAGCTATCGTGAAAAGGGAGGGGCAAGCTGGAAGGGCTACCAACCGCCCTGGTGAGCTTCAAGGGCTCACCCCTTTGCTTTCCCCACTAAGCATTTATTTAAACTGATATTTACATGTTTGACTTAGGTGCAAAGAGGATTTTGAGAAAGAGCCTGAGCCCAGCCTATTTTAAGCATATAATAATGAAACGTAGAGCTACTTATCTAGCATCTCTCAATCTCCTAGGAAGGGAGAAAAGGATGAAAATGTATCCATTTGGCCTCCAAAAGCTATTACTTTCAGATTTCTAGACATCTCTCTCAGTGATATTTTCCAGAAACAAAACTTTTAAAAAGAAAGAATGGAAGTGCAGTGACTTACACTGAACAAAGGGCAATTGTATAAATGGTGAGTTACGTGAGCTCTCAGACATCTGAAAAGTTGGATGAATGTGTACTAAGACTCAATAATCATATTGAGTTTTTACTTGAGCCAGAAGATGACACTTGTCTTGGGACAGCATTTGGGTGGTTGCTCCCATTTCTTCTCAAAAAGGAATCACAATGAAAAGGGTAAACCGCATTTTAAGTGCAATGTTTGACAGGGTTGGGAGTGGAGAGGAAGGAAGAGGACAAAACAGAATCATACACCCGAATGTAGTCAGGAAGTGCTTGTCACCATGAGCACTTTCCTACTTGCCCACACACACTATAATAACCAGTTAGCAGATTGGAACAAAAGACAAACCAAAGAATGATATCCAAGGAGAATTTTGACCAGAAAATACTTCACATAGAATTTTCCTTCTTTAAGAGCTTTATCAGGCTGCTGCCATCCTCAAAGAATCTCAATATTATTGCCACAATCTTAAAAATCAATTGGCAACAGGCACTTGAAGCTCTCCCAGGGATGAGCAGTGCTTGGTTTACTCACCCTTCCATCTTCACTAACTTTTAATTTTCTAAAATATTTTCCTGTTTTGAAGGTGATTTCAGAAAGTGCTTCAGTTCTTTTCAAATCTGATCCTCTCTATGTGTTATATAAACACACACATAGCATCCTGTTCAAATAGCAAAGTAGGGAAAAGAAGCTGAGATTATGGAGCAGGAAGTAGGCAGCCTCTCTTTTAATGCCTTTTTGCCACCCTTTATCCTGTATCCATGACATCCTCAAAGTTACAGGAAACTCATTGCAGCTTTTCCCCAAAGCATGATAGTGACACTGTGGTTCAAAGACTCCCAAATAATTTTGAGGAATATCTTTCTGGAACCAATGCTCTGAATTTTTGTATCTCAGTTTGAGTATTTCCAAAAATAACCATTAAGACAATATAGGTAGCCCTTACATTTTTATTAACTCACATAATTCTCACACTCTCTCTGAAAGGTCATGAAACTCAAGCTGGGAGAAGTTTACTGTTTTTCGTTAAGGCCACACAAACATAAGAAAGAAGAGCTGGGCTTAGATCCAAGCCTTCTACCCCTTTCTTCCATATCACAGCTGCCTCTCAAATATGTAATAGAATACTCAAATATAGTAGATCTTAAAGAGCAACAAACAACACATTCTCCTACAAGATTACATTCTGTAACTCAAAAGGCTCCAGGGGCCAAGTCCTGGGGAGCCCAAGAGGACTGCAGAGCCCCATCTAATGAGACAGCTGTTACACTATTCCAGCTCAAAAAGTCCCTAAGAATGCAATCCTTGTGCCGGACATTTAGCTCAGTGGTGCTGTCACCTCCCTTGAAAGCACAAGGTCCTGAGTTCAATCCCCAGTACATAAAAAAAAAAGAATGTAATCCTTACAGGATCCTTACTTCCAGGATCCTACATGTTCACTTTCCTATCTGAGATGATCCACCTCCTACACATTCCTCCCAGTCATCACCCCTCCCGCCATCTTCCAGAGAGAGCCAGCTACAGTGAAAAGAGCTCTAGTTCCACTGCTTCCATGTTACTAACAGAGCCTCAGCTTTCTTGGCTGGAAGACATATTATTTAAACATTTAATAAGGTAAGGTGTTTTGTAAACATTACGGTGCACACGAAGGAAAGGAGGTGTGCATTCTGGCCAAAAGGGTAGAGCTGACCTCCACCCATATCGGTACTCAGGTGGACTCCTCAGGAAACTACACAATCTGACCAAGTCTTTAGTGGTCAACATCTACCTTTATTTCTTCCAGGTTTCAAAGAGGGAATTAAGTTTGTGGAAAAAGTGAGGATAAGGGAAACTGAGGCAAGCCTGAAGTGTAAGAAACCAAAAAAGAAAAGATGTTCTCATACTGCAAAGGCCTCTGCCTGAACTGGGAAATGACCTCAGGGAATTTAGTAAAAGGTGACAGAGACAAATGCCATGGGAATTTTGAATCCAAATGAAGACAGAAAGGAAGGGCTTATGTTGCTTCCAAGTTCTATCATCTCTTCCCACAATTTCCTCACATAAAGCAAGGGGACAGAGAAACACAACTGCACCAATCCCAACCCAAAAAGAAAACAAACAAGTCAGCAATTCAGCTAGAGGTAAGCTCTGGATGAAGAAAGGAGGGAAGGGTGGATAGCAAAACAGCTGTGATCCTGCTTCCCTGATATTCCCTGCTTGCTGCTCTGCCCTTCCCTGGGGTTCTGGGTGGCAGGAAATCCTGTTAACTCCATTCCCAGGACCCAGGTCTTGTAGTATACATAGGAGAGAGCCCCAGTGTGTTGATATGGTGATGTGGGGAAGGGGAGAGCTGCCCCACACACACCCATAGTTACTATGACACCCTTGGACAAGAGCCAGGAAGAAGCATCTTCACAGGAGTGCAGTGACTAAGACTTCGGGTTACTTGCCAGACATAATTGGCTCTGGTTTCTGTTTTAACTCTATAATCTGGATAATTACCAGGTCTTATTAAGTTCTTCCTTGTTGGCTGGAGTCTTGGGCTTTCCCAGCTGAATTTTGGTTTTACTGACACTGTTAAAAAAAGTAATCTGATGAAAATGAGCCCTTCAGGAGCTCCACCATTCTTTCCCAGTCTCAAGTATTAGAGGGTGAGCAAACACATACTGTGTTATACCCACTTCTCCCATTTACCTGTTTGGCAAGAATTCAGTTCCCTCTTGTTCTTACCTCTCTTCATGCACCTACAAAGGAGATTTGGATCTAGGAATCTACAATGCAAAATTTGGTATTTTACTTTTCTGGGATCTAATATTGATAAGAAAACATTGTAAGGCTCCCTTTCTACTGCATAAGTATAAATACAAAGTCCTTTGAAAGTAAATGGTTTATTCAAACTTAAATTAACTTGAATCCTGGGACCAATCTCTTATTTCCCCAACTCAAGCCATTGCTCTTCCCTCTGCATCACACTGGACACTTAGAAAGTACTATCAGATCTATTTCTATGCCCAGTCAACTCAGGGCAAGCAATCCCAACTGTAGTTCTAGAGAGAAGGTGAGCTGAGGGTCGATATGCCAATTACCCTAATCTGGCCAGTGCACATTATATACATTTACTGTAATGCCACGCTGTACCCCATATATATGTTCAACTGTTATACGTCAATTAAAAATAATTTTTTAAAAAAAAGAATAAGCAAAAAAAGGGCACATGGGAGTTTCCTAATGCTCTGAAGCTGTTTTCCCCTTATACGTGCCAACTCTGGGCCATGAGAATATTTACCCATCCATCTCTCGCTCCAGCCAGCTATTGGCTCATTGCAGTGGGCTTATAGTGGCATTTGCTCCATCGAAGGGAGAGAGTAAGTCCTGGCTCAGCTTCATAAAGGGCACTTGAATTGCAACAGGAGGCTCATTCCTTTCTGAGAAAAGCCGAACCTCAAGGACTTGGTCAGGAATTCTCCTTCCTCATTCTCCTCACAGCTCCTCTTTCCCTTCCCAATTACCTCTCAGCTCTTTACTTTTATTTTCCTTTTGGTGTGTTCCCCAATGTTTTGGTTATTTTTATAACTTCAATTTTTACCTTTTTATTTCATATTTCCTATTTTTAATATTTAATTCCTTTTATTGTTTTAAATTTCCAATTTTTGGAGTATTTGTGTTTTGTCTCAGTTTTTAAAATCATCTTTGTTTTGTATGTTTTTATAGCTTTTACCTCATTGGTTTATAACTTGTCTTATATTTTATATATCATTTACTCTGTTTTAGGAATTTTAACCTTTTGATTGGATAAGATTTGAGCTTATTTTCCACTTTTCTTTCACCCTTTTTTCTTTCACCTTACATTTTATTTTATTTTATTTTATTTTATTTTATTTAGTACCAGGGATCGAACTCAGGTCCTTGTGTTTGCACAGCAGGTGGCAAAACCACTGAGCTAAATCCCCGGTCCTCACCTTACATTCTAAAAACAAAATTTAATGGTTTCCTAACTTTCTATTCTAATTTTTATTGAATTTTATATTAGCAATAATAGGGGAGATCTCATACCATAAATTGATTTCAAAAGTCTTTTTCCCTCTGACTTCCTACTACCACCCCCAACTGTCCCTTGGGTTCTCCTCATTTTAAGGATAGCTTTAAAACACAACTCTCATGATGAGTATTACCGTATATAGTAATACCTTGGTTCATGAACACTTCAGTTTGCAAACAATTCAGTTTGCAAACAAAAGTGTTTGGGAAATTTTTGCTTCAGTTCATAAACTCCACATCAGGTGACAAACATGACCAAAGCCACCTTTCCCAAACAAACATGAAAGCAGCCATCTTCCCCAAACCTGTAAAACAAATTAATTTCATAAACCAAGGTACCACTATATACACACAAACAAATACATGCATATACGAAATACATACAAGATAAACACATCTACACACATGCATATGCTTATTATCTCTGCTGGTAAAGTAGTAAGATTCCACTAGCAACGTGTGCATCTGCAGTCCACAGCTTGGTCTCTAGATATCATTCTCCATTAAATGGGACCATTATTCCTTAGAGAAATGGCTACTATCAGGGCTGAGGAAAGAAAAGTACAAGATGAACCTGAAATACCTTATTGTATCCAAAAGAAACATCTTAATTCTCTGATCAAAAGACTCAGACAGGCAGATTGGATCAAAAAAGAAAAAAAAAACTGAACTATATACTGCCTGTAAGAGACCTCATCCACAAAGAAATACACAGACTGAAGATGAAAGGACAGAAAATACTTCATGCAGCCAGAACTCCGAAGCAAGCAGGACTAGCTGTTCTAATTTCTGACATAAATCAAAACCTGTTCAGAAGAGACAAAGCAGGTCACTACATATTGGTAAAGGGAACAGTTCACCAAGAAGAGGTAACAATTGTAAATATATGTGCACCAAACATTGGTGCACCCAATTTCATAGAACAAAAACTATTTGACATAAAATAACAGAAAGATACTAATACAATCATAGTGAGGGACCTTAATACTCACTCACACAAATAGACAAAAACATAAAAAAAGAAATATTAGAGTTAAACTATACTAAAAAACAAATATATTTAACAGATACTTAGAGTGTCTCATCCAATATTCGTCTCATCCAATATTCCTCTCATCAATTGTAGAAGTTTCTCCAAAATCGACCATATTTTCAGCCATCCAGCTTATCTCAATAAATACAAAAGAATTACAATAATCTTTTGCATCTTATCAGGTCACAATGGAATGAAACTAGAAATTGACAGCAAAAGAAACACAAACAAATGGAGATTTCATAATATGCTTTTGAATTATCAATAGATCATTGAAGAAATAAGGGAAGAAATTTAAAAATTCATAGAATCAAATGACAAGAGAAATACAACATACCAGAATCTTTGCAACACAATGAAACCAGTTCTAAGAAGGATATTTATAGCTGTGAGTGCCTACATTAGAAAAACAAAGAAATTCCAAATAAATAACCTAATGATGCATTTCAAGTTTCTAAAAATACAAGAAAAATCCAAACTGAAAACCAGTAGAGGAAAAAAAATATAAAGATCAGAGAAAAATCAATGAAATTGAGACCAGGAAAAAAATTACAATACAAAAGATTTGACCAATACAAAAGATCAATGAATCAAAGAGTTGGTTCTTTAAAAAGATAAATAAGATTGGTAAACCCTTAGCCGAACTTACCAAATACAATTAAAAATGAAAAAGATAAAATTATAACAGATACCACTGAAATCCAGAGGATTTTAAGAAGCTATTTGAAAGCTTATAGTCCAACAAACTAAAGAATCTGGAAGAAATTAATAAATTCCTAGACACATATGACTTACCAAAATCAAACCAAGTTACAGTAACAAAAACATCATGGTATTGCTACAAAAATGGAAATGTAGACCAGAAAGAGAATGGAAGATGCAGAAACAACCCCATGTACCTTCAATCATCTGATTTTTTTTTTTTGGCAGTACCGGGGATCGAACTCAGGACCTTGCGCTTGCCAGGCAGGCATGGTGCCACTGAGCTACATTCCTGGCCTCAATCATCTGATTTTTGACAAAAGGGCCACAGCCATATGTTGGAAAAAAGATAACCTCTTTAACAAATGGTGCTGGATGAACTGGTTATCCACATGCAGAAGAATGAAACTAGATCCGTATCTCTCACGTTGTACTAAAATCAAATCAAAATGGATCAAAGCCATAAATATAAAAACAGAAACATTAAAACTGATGGAAGATAACATAAAGGAAATATTAGAAGCCATAGGCATAGGCAAGGATTTCCTGAACAGAATTTCAGTAGCACAAGAAATAATGCCAAGAATCAACAAATAGGATTATATCAAATTAAAAGGCTTCTGCACAACAAATGAAACAATCAACAAAGTGGAGAGATAACCTACAGAATGGGGGGCAGGAATGGTCAGCTTCTCTTCTGATAGAAGACTAATATTCAGAACATATAGAGAACTAAAAAAAAATTGACCAGCAAAAAACAAATGACCAGTTAAAATGGGAAAATGAACTGAATAGACACTTCTCAAAAGAAAGGACAAATGGTCAATAAGCACATGAAAAATATTTCCATAATCTTTAGCCATTAGGGAAATACAAATTAAAACAACTCTGATATTCCCTCTTATTAAGATCAGAATGGCTATCACCAAGAACACACAAAACAACAAATGCTGGTGAGGACATAGAATAAAAGGAAACTTTCAATATTTGGAAACAACCCAATTGCCCATCAACTGGAGACTGAATAAAGAAAATGTGTTTTTTTAAATAAAATGGAGTACTACTCAGCCATAAAAAATGAGAAATTAGAGACATTTATAGCTAAATGGATGCACACTGAGGTGATTCTCTTAAGTGAAATAAATAGGACACACATGTGTAAATACCAAACAGTTTCTCTAGTGTGAGAAACTGAAAGTGTAAATAAGGACTAAAAGGTATAACAGATAATGTGAAATAAGAAGAAAAGGTGCAAAGGGAAAGGGGAAATAGGAAGGGTAGAGGAAGAGAAAGAAGGGAATGGAATTAATATGAAAAAAAGGAAAAATGGAAACAAAGTCTTTGTAAATAGGGAGGGATGGAGGGGTTGAAGGGAGGGCAGGGAAATGGGGGAAAAATAAGAACCAAGATGGATTATGTAAAGGTGCAAATTTCCAATGATGAATGTCATTATATTTTAAACCTTAAATGTACCAAAATAATTATATATTTATATATATATATATAGCTGGTGGAAATATAAACTAGTAACCACTATGGAAATTAATATGGCAAGTCCTCAAAAAACTAAACAGAAATTCCATTTGACCCAGCTATACCTCTACCAGGTTTATTCCCAAGAGAATTAAAGACAACATACTATAATAATACATACATACTCATGTTTGTACCAGTATAATTCACAATAGTGAAGATCTGTAAACACCTTCAATCCCTATGAATAGACAAATGGATAAAGAAAAAAATATATATATATATACACATATCAACTCAATAGACAGGGGTGGGGAGGAAACTCGGCCAGGGATGTAGCTTAGTGGCGTCACACCTGCCTGGCAAGTGCAAGGTCCTGAGTTCCATCCCGGTACTGGGGGGGAAAAAACACAATAGAATTTTACTCAGCCATAAAGAAGAATGAATTTGAGTCATTTGCAGGAAAATGGATGGATCTTGAGATTATAATGTTAAGTGAAATAAGTCAGATATAGAAAGTTAAATATTGCTTGTTTCTCTTATATGAGAAACCCAAAATATAAATAAGAGTAAAATAAATAAAGAGTATAAATAAAGAATAAAGGGAGGCAGATTTTTGCAAGATGGGGAAGGGGATCAGGGAGAAGAAAAAGGGTAGGAAGGGTGTATAAAGACATGGAAAATAATTAGGATATGATATACATATGTTCCAATTCCCCAAAACAAAGCTTACTATTATATATCACAAATATACACTAATAACATTTTAAAAATTAAAAATAAATTTTGAAAAGCACTTTAGTGAGAATTGGCAATATTTTAACATAGTCTTTGTTAGATAGCAATAACGTGTGCATGTTAAATGTACTAATTTTAATAATTGAGCAGTAATTATATTAAAAATAATTTTGTTCTTAGGAAGATAAATTGAAATATTAAGAACAAAGGTCTATAATATCTTACCAAATATGGGACATTTTGAGCATCAAAATAAATAATAGTATTAATGCATTATAACCCATGATAAGAATCCATGAATTCATACAGATATAAATAAATGTATAAAGGAAAATAGAATGCTCTTTCTTATAATAGAATTACTCTCAATTCAGAGAATATGTGGGACTGAAATCTAATATTGTCTGCGTACGTATGCAAATATCAAAGCAAGTGGGGGGGGTGATAACAATTGGAGAACCTTAAGAAAGGAGGGTTTGAATGCAGTGTGCCAACAGCCAGCAATCAGACGGAAAAGTAACCAGACTGATGGAAGGAGCTAGGTGGCATGGATCTTCATGTCATTTTATTTCACTCTTGCAGGAGGACAATGGAGGATTTTTTCCCCCTAGGCTCCACATTCCAGCCATCCTCTAATATATTATTTCTAATATTCTTTATAGCTATTCCATGTCTTTCCTCAATAAAGGCAAAGGAGCATCACCTTGTTATGAGCTCACTGACTTCAAGATTAGAGTTACTGCTTCCCATATGGGGACTGTTTCAACTGTTTAAACAACATGATTAACCATGTTTCTGCTCAGTTGCATTAGGCAGCACAAGACCACACAGGAAATCAGGAAAGCCTGCTTCAATCTAGATCATAGGCCAGTATCATCCCTGAAATAATTCTCTATGTGCAAGATGCTAGAAAGGTAGGCTGTTTCCAATTCGTTGTCTGGCTTTTCTGAGAAGAAAATTGTGCTATAAAATGAATGGCATCTTGAAGAACAAGTTGGTCAACCATCAGAATATGTGCCTAATATAACAATGTGCCTTTCTGTACCATATCTTTTATTAGGTCCTCCCTTAATATTTTATTAAGGGTCATTGTAGCATCTCTCATACTCACTTTCACAAATGATTTCCCTGTTTATTCTTTCCTGACAGAAGGATGAGATCCTCAGGCCACTCGAATCCTCTAGTGTCAGACACCACATTTTCTAAAGATAGCTCTTGGCTTCAAGTATAAATAACTTACCACTCACCCCAACCTTGGTATCAGGGATCTGAGCCCCAAAATCTCAAGTGTCTCACAATTCCATGAATTGATTGGTGCTTCACCTTGGACTAGATGAGCTTGGCTTGAAAGATGTGGGAAAAGCCAGGTCACCTGGGATCATGATGTCACTGAATAATATATCCCAAGATTTTCATTGCTGTTGTGTGGATCTGGTAAGTCCCTGATATTTGCCCCTTAATGACTAAGAAACTTCTCCTAGATGTATAGTAGTATGACAAAGAGAAGGAATTGAATGCAATCACTTTTTTAAATTGGTTCTAACTATTGATTTTGAGAAATCTTAATTTTAGTTTTTGGGGTTTTTTTGTTTTGTTTTGGTTTGGTTTTTTGGTACCAGGGATCGAACTCAGGTCGTTGTGCTTGCGCAGCAGGCAGCGAAACCACTGAGCTAAATCCCCGGCCCAAGAAATCTTAATTTTAAATCTCAACCTCTCTGTATCGGTGGCTTAAAGTTGAACTGCCAGAGGAGAAAAGATCAAACAAGATACATACAAATTCAAAATATCACTTGTTATAATGTCTATTAATCACAAAGGGACAAATAATAACTTTGCAGTGGAGACAACTAGAGAAAACCAACTCAAACCAGGTCCCTCTTGACATGAAATACTAGAATTCAATAATGCTTTGCTGATAGAGGTAAGAGTGAATGAGGACCTCTTCCCTCTTACTTCTGGGCTGCTGTTGAGCCCAGAGCTAGAACTTTTCTTCCCAGTCCTCATTAATTCCGTAGGAAACAGTATGTGATTTGTCCTAACACCTTTTCATTCTCACCCTACCTTCCTCCAACAGTCACATTTTTTGCTCCCCATATGTTCTTTTATGATACTTAAATCTGAACTTTTTCTATATTTTCCATTGGAGAGGTGCTTATTTCCAACATCTTGGACACCCAATTTTTATAGTGAACAAAATAAGACTCTTCCAAAAACTATTTGGGAGTGAATGGATTATCTTCCTTGTGGGGCTATGGGGCTTCTCACTGAAGTTCATATTGAAAAGAATCTTATGGTATTGGACAGTGGTGCATGAGTAAAATTAAAGAAAAATTTTACTATATGTCTACTCCAAAAGTTAGAATCAAATATTGTATCAAAGCTATTTCCTGAGTTAATATTTTGGAACAGTTAGAAAGAATCAATTTTCCTAAGTTTTAAGTCTGAATATATCCATCCTGAGGTCAGTTGGCACTCATATCTAGAAGTCTGGGTAAAGAATGAGTGGAGTTTTTGACTTCTACTGGTGTTCTGTTGCTATCCTGTGACCTTTCAAAACTGTCTTGATTCCTGCCTTGATATCTTTGCTTACCTCCCTCCAGTTGGTTACTTAAAATTTGAAACCAGACTCTCCTGCATTGGGTCCCAACACATGTTTGCCTTCTTGCCCCCATCAGATATGAAGAGAAGTAGCAATTGCTAGACAGGCAAGCCAACACAAAACTAAATAAATCCATAAAATTTACATCATGAAATCACAACTATCTGGGAGTTTTCCAAACTTTTGCATTTGGATAAATTTCTTATCACATTAGAAAAACATTTATAATTAACTTATGTGATAAGATCTGAGTTTGACCATTAGCTATGGAAATGAGAGCAAACTCCAGGACATTACTATCAGAGGTTTCAATGGATGAATAAGTCTTAGTAATCCAGGTCGTAATTAACTGCTGGGAAGCTTGCTTTCCTAGTTCTATAAACCAAAGGCCCTTTATGGATCTCAAGTCACTTTGGGCTCCCTCATGTTAAACAGGCAATTTGTAATAAATAAGTCAGTAGCAGAGCTGCCACCAGTGCAGAGGAGGTGAACTTCCTGGGCCACCATACCATCACCCCCAGCATCAAGGAGGTGAGCCACGCAGCACCACACATTCCCCCCCTCCCCATTGAAATGAAAAGACACATAAACAAGTCTCAAAACCAGACTTCCAGATCACCTACAACAACCCCAAAGGGAAACGAGATGGAACACTCTGATACTCAACCACCTGGACTCCCTGAACTGCCAACCAAAGAGGACCTGGAAAAAATGAAACCAGAAATAATTTCTCAGATAACAGCAGAGATTGTGCCCATAGTGCAAGACTTAATTAATAAATCTAGAGAAGACACAGATAAAAAAATAGAGTAGCTGAGAAACATGATGGAACCCCAACATTGGAAACAAATGGAATCTATAAAACAGATGCAAACAGATTTCCAGGACATTAAAAGCTCCATTGAAAGTTTACACACCAGAATGAGCCAATGTGAGGACAGAGTTTCAGATACAGAAGATAAGAGCACAATTAGTGACCAGGAAAAGAAAAATTTCTTTAACATAGTAAGGGACCATGAGAAATCAATCCAGCAGCTGCTAGATGATGCAAAGAATAAAATAAAATTGATCGGAGTCAATGAAGAAACAGGAGAGACTGCAGTCAACATAAAAAAACTGTTCACAGAAGTGATGGCAAAAAACTTCCCAAGCAGGGGAAAAGAACTTGAAATACATATAAATGAGATATATAGGACTCCAAATAGCCTTGATCAAAAAAAATCTACACATAGGCATATAATAGTTGAGATTCCAGAAACCCAACAGAAGAACAAAATTCTACAAGCAGTGAGAGAAAAGAAACAAATCACATACAAAGGAAAGCCCATCAGAATCACAGTAGACTTCTTAATGCAAACCCTCAAGCCAAAAAGAGCTTGGAGTGATGTATTTCAAGCCCTAAAGGAAAACAGCCTCTAACCCAGATTGATGTACCCTGCAAAACTATCTTTCGAAATTGATGGAGAAATAAGATACTTTCATGACAAAGAGCACCTGAGGAGAACTTCATGAATACCAAAACAGAACTCCAAAAATTTTAGACAATATCCTAGGATCAGAATGAGGATCACAACCTCAGGAAGCCCAGCAGAATGAATCCATCGAGCATGACAAGAAATTAAATGCCAAGGGGGAGAATCCAACAAAAAGAAAAAGTCATGACAATGATAAGTCAATACACATCAGTTATAACTATCAATGTTAATGGTCTCAATTCACCAATCGAAAGAAACAGACTGGCAGAATGGGTCAAGAAGCAAGATCCAACAATATGCTGCATACAAGAAACATGCTTAATTCAAAAAGAAACACATAGACTGAAAGTTGAAGGGTGGAAAACAATACTCCATGTGACAGGAACCCCCAAAAAAGCAAGAGTAGCTATCCTCTTGGCAGATCAAGTGGACTTCAAACCAACACTCATTAAGAGACAAAGAATGACACTACATCCTTATAAAGGGAACAATCCAAGAGGAAGACATGACAATCATAAACATATATACACCAAACACTAGTGCACCCAGCTATATAAAACAAACACTAAAGGACATGAAAAATCAAATAAGCACTAATACAATAATAGTGGGGAACCTCAATACCCCACTGTCACAAATAGATAGATCAACTAGACAAAAAATAAGTAATAAAATACTAGAACTCAAACTCTTGAACAAATGAACTTAACAGATGCTTACAGAGTGCTCCACCCACAAAATCAGAATATACATTCTGTTCAGCTACACACAAGTCATTCTCCAAAACAGACCACATTCTCACTCATAGAATGTGTTTAAGTAAGTGCAAAGGAAATGAAGTTATCCCCTGTATATTATCAGACCATAGTGTGATGAAATTGGAGATCAATACCAAAAGAAACTGCAAGAATTTCATAAACATGTGGAAATTGAACAACACACTTCTGACTAATCAATGGGTCACAGAGGAAATTAAAGAAGAAATCAAACAGTCCCTACAATTAAATGACAGTGACAATACAACATGTCAGAATCTATGGGACACAATGAAAGCAGTCTTACAAGGGAAATTCGTAGCAGTGAATAGTCATATTAGGAAAACAGAGTGAACCCGATTAAACAATCTAATGGTGAACATCAAGCTTCTAGAAAAAGAAGAGCAGGAGAAACTCAAAGCTCATACAAGGGAGAAAATTACAAAGATGAGAGCAGAAATCAATGCAATGGAGACTAAGAGAATGATACAAAAAATCAATGAAGCAAGAGTTGGTTCTTCAAAAGAATAAACTTGACAAACCCTTAGCCAACCTTAGCAGAAAAAGGAAAGAAAAAGGCCCAAATCCATGCCATTAGGAATGAAAAGGGTGAAATTACAACAGACCCAGCAGAAATCCAGAAAATCATCAATACCTACTTCAAGAATCTATACACAGTAAGATGGAAAACACAGAAAAAATGGACAGATTCCTAGATATGTATGAATTACAAAATTTGAACGAAGATGATCTAAAAACTCTAAACAACCCAATATCAATCAATGAAATTGAAACTGTAATTAAAAACTTATCAACTAAGAAAAGCCCGGGTTTTGATGGCTTCACTGCTGAATTCTACAAGACATTTAGAGAGGAACTACTCTCATACTGTTTAAACACTTCAATGAAATTGAAAGGGAAGCAATACTCCCAAATTCATTCTAGAAGCAAGCATCACCTTGAACCCCAAAGCAGAGAAAGACCCAACCAAAAAAGAGAATAATAGGCCAGTCTCACTAATGGATAAAGATGCATAAATCCTTAATAAAATACGGCAAATAGAATGCAGAAGATCATTAAGAAGATCATGCACCCTAATCAAGTGGGATTCACTCCAGGGATTCAGGGATGGTTCAACATATGCAAATCAATCAATGTAATACACTGTATCAATAGAGCCAAGAACAAAAACCATATGATCACCTCAATAGATGCAGAAGAAGTATTTGACAAAATCCAACATGCATTCATGCTAAAAACCCTACAAAAAATTGGAATAGATGGTCTCTACCACAATCTGATAAAAGCCATCTATGAAAAACCAACAGCCAATATCATATTAAATGGACAAAAACTGAAATCCTTCACACTAAAATCAGGAACAAGACAAGGATGTCCATTATCACCACTCCTGTTCAATATAGCTTTGGAAACATTAACCACGGCAATTAAACAAGAGAAAGAAATAAAAGCAATAAAGATAGGTAATGAAGAAGTCAAATTGTCATTATTTGAAGATGACATGATACTCTATATAGAACACCCCAAGAACTCCACCAAAATTCTTCTAGACTTAATAACCAAATTCAGTAAAGTAGCTGGATACAAGGTCAACACACAAAAATCAATAGCTTTCCTCTACACGAAAAACAGACTCACTGAGAGAGAAATAGGGCAGACAATTCCTTTCACAATAGCATCCAAAAAACTGAAATACCTAGGAATCAACCTAACAAAAGAAATCAAAGACCTCTTCTCTGAAAACTATAGCACTTTGAAAAAAAGAGATTGAAGAGGATATCAGAAAATGGAAACACATCCCTTGCTCCTGGGTAGGAAGGATCAACACAGTGAAAATGGGCATACTTCCAAAATTGCTATATAGATTCAGTGCAATCCCAATTGAAATCCCAGGAGCATACTTCACGGACCTTGAGAAAACAAATCCAAAAATTCATTTGGAACAAGAAAAGACCCAAAATAGCAAAAGCAATTCTAGGTAACAGAGACGTGGCAGGGGATATTACAACCCCCAACTTGAAACTATACTACAAAGCTACTGTTATAAAAACAGCATGGTACTGGCAAAGAAACAAACCTGAGGACCAGTGGAACAGATTAGAAGATGCAGAAACAACGCCAGACACACTCAACCACCTCATCTTTGACAAAGGAGCCAAAAACCCTCACTGAAGGAAAGACAGCCTCTTTAATAAATGGTGCTGGAGAAATTGGGTTTCAACTTGCCAAAGACTAAAACTAGACCTATATCTCTCCCCATGCACTAAAATAAAATCAAAATGGAGTAACAATCTAAATATTAAAACAGAAATGCTGAACTGGCTGGAACAGAGGTTAGGTAGAACTCTTGAAGACATTGGTGTAGGAAAAGACTTTATGAACAAAACCTCGGTTGCCCATGAACTAGCACAATCAACAAGTGGGATCTCTTCTTACTAAAAAGCTTCTGCACAGCAAGAGAAACCACCAGCAGTGTGAAGAGACAACCCACAATGTGGAAAAAAATTTTCACCAGCAGTCCCTCAGACCAAGGTCAACTATCTCAAATCTATAAAGAACTTAAAAAATATCAAACCTCCCAAATTTTAAGACCCAATCCAAAAATGAACATCTGAAATGAACAGACATTTATCACACAAAGAAGTAGAAATGGCAAATAAACATATGAAAAAATGTTCAACATCACTGGTCATTCGAGAGATGCAAATGAAAACAATGCTGAGATTCCACCTCACTCCAGAAAGAATAGCTGCTATCATGAAATCAACCAATAACAAATGCTGATGGGGCTGTGGGGAAAGAGGAACCCTGCTCCACTGCTGGTAGTAGTGTAGACTGGTGCAATCACTATGGAAATCAGTATGGAGATACCTCAAAGAACTAGGACTGGAAGACCCATTTGACCCAGCTATTCCCTTGCTGGGTATCTTCCCCAAAGAATTAAAAAAATCATACCACAGTGATACATGTGCACCCATGTTCGTAACAGCACAGTTTGTAATAGCTAAAACTTGGAAGCAGCCCAAATGCCCATCAACTGGAGACTGGATAAAGAAAATGTGGTTTTTTAATAAAATGGAGTACTACTCAGCCATAAAAAATGAGAAATTAGAAACATTTATAGCTAAATGGATGCATATTGAGGCGATACTCTTAAGTGAAATAAATAGGACACACATGTGTACAACTTTATAGTTCCTCTAGTGTGAGAAACTGAAAGTGTAAATAAGGACTAAAAGGTATAATAGATACTGTGAAATAGGAAGAAAAGGGGCAAAGGGGAAGGGGAAATAGGAAGGGTAGAGGAAGAGAAAGAAGGGAATGGAATTAATATGAGGAAATGGAAAAATGGAAACAAAGTCGTTGTAAATAGGGAGGGATGGAGGGGTTGAAGGGAGGACAGGGGAATGGGTCAATAAATAAATAAATATAATCTAACCAAATAAAGTACCTGTGCAGATTTCTTCACCTCAGAACTCTGGAAGAACTGCTAGGAAGGGTGTGCTTAGGTTCCACTTTGGATAAATCTTTTTTTTTATGATGCTGGAGGTTGAACCTAGGGCCTTGCATATGCTAGGCAAGCACTCTACCACTAAGTCACATTCCTAGCTCCATGTATACCTTTATTAACTCTACAACTGTTCAACCACCCAGATAAGATCATCATTAATTCTGTCATAGTCCTTAAAAAGGCATCTTTATAATTTTAAAATTATAAATTTGGACTTTTTCAAAGGTAGCTCCAAAAGCAATCACTCTGCTGTAGGGTGTCCTCCATGGTTTTTCACCACACATGTCACAAGATCAAGGAGGAGTTCATTTTGGGAGGCATCACTGATGAGACCCTGGAAAGTCATATAAACAATGACTACTGCAAGGGTTGCCCTTTATAACAGGACTACTCTAATCCTTACTGTCAAGAAATTGAGAGAATCTAGAAATGTCCTCCAGGTTCTACTCCCACGCGATACAACTACTCAAGCTTCCTATTTGACATCTGAAGCTAAATGTTATACTTCTATAGTATCAAAGTTAATGTCACAAGGAACTTGCATACTAGAAGAACCCAGTCAGGGAGAGGCACAAGTTGCAACCACGCCAAAACACTGTACTGATGGCAGCATGCCTGCTTCCTTCTTGATAAATTGAACGTTTAGGCATAGCAAGCCAAATATTGTATGTAGGAGTAGGTTTCCTTTGGGGACAATTATTCCTCTACTAATCATTGACAAAGTCTATTAACTTGTAAAGAAATCTCTTCAGAGTTACAAAACATTGCATGTGTGGTTCTTTTAGATTTTTTTTCTTTATCAATATCAGTAGACAGAAACTGATCATGGAAATTACAAAATCAATATACTATTGGCCCTTGTTATTGATGATTATTGAGAACTTATTCCTTAATCTGCTATAAAAGTTAAGCTCTACAACTGATCAGGTAGAAATCTCATGAAAGATGCAACTATTGTTTTTACTTTTTGTATTCGTGGCACTCTTGGCTGAGTACCTGTCTTGTCATGAAATACAGAAGGAAAAATACTCTCATATTCAAATTATATCATTTTATCTGGAATAAAGTGACCAGTTATAAAATTTGTGCCTCAAAGAAGGGATATATATATAGGTCAACCATTCTAAAGAAAAGACATCACTTTGGGCAGGCATTTCACCAACACAAAAGAGTCAATCTATTTGGGTTTGAATCCCAGCTCTAAAACTTCCTAGTTGCATGTGTAAAATGGGGATGGTAACAGAGATCGGCCCCATGTCATTGTTCAGAGGGCAAATAAGTTAATATATACAAAGTACTTAGAATAGTCCAGCAGATAGTAAACTCAAGTGTGTCAGTTGTGAATATTTTTATTGGCTGGAATACAACTCAGTCAATTATCTAGTATAGTAAATTAGCTCATTTTGGCACTTAGACATTTTCAGTAACTAATCTATGGCCAAGTTGATAGTTTAGCAATACCTAATTTTAGCTTTTACCCAAGATAAAATTAGTTTAGCTACTGACCATTGACAAATCTTTTGACTGCGCACTTCTATGCACCCAAAACCACCAAGAAAAGATGCTGAGTCATCTTGTAAGTACCTCTTGGCCCACGTGGAAGCTAGGTAGTATTCTATTTACACTCCTATAGTTTCAAAATTATGTAAGGATATGGCTGTGTTCCAGGTATTGCTCATGGAGTGCTACCTCATACTCACTGTCATAAAACTTAAACAAAATCATGATCATCATCATCATCATCATCATCATCATCATCATCATCTTATAAGGATTTTGTTAGGGTATTGTCCTTTTCATTAACAGTATCCTCTCAAAAGGAATCTAAGGGAAATTCATTCTGGTCTCAGTATCAGAAGTGAAGATTAAGGTTAATGTTTATTGAGTGCTACCAAGAACCCATTAAAGTACTCTGGTAATTCACTTAACCTATGAAATACTTCTATGAGTAGACACCAAAATTATATCTTTGTTTTACAGGTGAGAAAACTGAAACACACAGGGGTTAAGCAACTTGTACACTAATTTTATAGCTAGTAAATTATATACATCAGACTGGAACTCATGTAATCTAGCTCCAAGGAGTTTCCAAACCATCACCTTAGAAAAAAATTGTTGATTTTGTATACTGATTTCTCCAAATCATGCAACTGATTTAAATACAATCCTAGAAAGTTCAGATCCAAATTCTTAGCCATGTAAATTTTACATTCCAACTTTAATACTTTTATCTTTTCTTTTATATTTACATTTTTCCTTTGTCCTACTATTTTTACTCACTTAAAAAAGTAGTATCAGAAAAGTAAAACTAGGCCAAGTACAGAGGATGTTTAGGAGAGAAACATTCTCATACATATCATAATTACTACCATACATATCATAATTGTAGATACATGTATCCAAACCCATAGAGTATATAACAGCAAGCTTGAATCCTAACATAAACTGTAGACTTTTAAGTGATTTTGCTATGCCTAAGAGAAATAAACAGGACACACATGTGTACATACTGAATAGTTTCTCCAGTGTGAGAAACTGAAAGTGTGAATAAGGACTAAAAGGTATAATAGATAATGTGAAATAGGAAGAAAAGGGGCAAAGGGGAAGGGGAAGTGGGAGGGGTAGGGGAAAGCAAAGAAGGGAATGGAATTAATAAGAGAAAATGAAAAACTGGAAACAAAGTGTTTGTAAATAGGGAGGGATGGAGAGGTTGAAGGGCAGGCAATGGAAAGGGGAAACATAAGAACCAAGAGAGATTATGTAAAGGTGCAAATTTCCAATGATGAATGTCATTATATTGTGTACCTAAAATGCCAATAAAATGAAATTTTTAAAAAACATATTAATGGTGAAGTATTAAAATCATTCCCTTTAAAATCAGGAACAAGACAAGTGTTTTTATTACCATCCTTTCTATTTAAAATTGTACTGTGTTTGGCTGACAGAGAATGGAAAAACAATAAAGAAATAAAACTATCATTATTCTATTTGTTGATGATATGACTGTGTATGTAGAAAATAAAAACTCTGATGGTTAATTATTAGAATTAATAAGATTAGCCAAGTGTGATGGTGCATTTCTGTAATCTCAGCACCTCGCAGACTGGGGCAGGGGGAACATCACAAGGTCAAGGCCAGCCTGGGATACATAGCAAGACCTTGTCTCAAAAAAAATAGAATTGACAAGAATATGCAAAAATCAATTGCATTCTACATAGCAACAAAAACAAATAAGAATAAGAAATTTCGAAGATATATTCAATAGCATTATTTAAAATATCTTTATAAAAAATTAGTAAATATTAGCAAAGACTTTTTTAAAAATATAAATAAAAGTAGAGATAGATCATGCTCATGGATTGGAAAACTCAATCATGTAAAAATGTCAATTTTTCCCAAACTGGGAAAATCTCAGTAAAATCCCAACCATCTGTTTGCAAAACCTAAAAGCTGATTCTAAAACTTATGTGGAAATACAAAAGATCAAGAAGAGACAAAACCTTGTTGATGAAGATCACAGTAAGGTAACTTATTCTACCAGATATTAAGACTTTCTGTAATGCAACAGACATTGCAACACTGTAGTATTTTTGTGCAGGAGCCCATGATATATCAGAAACTGTCAACTAACCTCTAACTAGGTACTTCCACTTCTAATTAGGTACTTTCCACAACAATTCCCAATAATTGCTCCACTTTAACTAAATATTTTCTTTGCTTTCTTCCAAGTTCACTTTATAAAAGGCTTCCTCCACTCCCTTTGTTGGAGCCAAAGTACAAACTGCTTGAAGTCTGGAGCTGTCTGGTTGAGAAATTGCTCTCTGTTCAAAGGAACGCTTTAAAATTTTAATATGCCTAAGTTTGTTTTTAACAGATAAAAAGGAACTAAAATAATAGTTCTAAAAATGGTCTCACAGATAAATGAATATTTTAGTTTGACATAGTTGGCCCTGTAAATCAGTTAAGAAAAAACTAGATGTCTCAAGCCAGTAGTAGTGGCACACACCTATAATCCCAGCCCTCTGGGAGGCTAACGTAGGAGAAGAACAAGTCTGATCCCAGCCTAAGCAACTCAGTGAGTAAGTGAGATGCTGTCTCAAAATTTAAAATATAAAAAAGTTTTTAATTAAAAAGGGATGGTGATGTGGGTCAGTCAGTGCAAAGGTCCTGGGTTCAATCTCTCCAAACGACTCCCCCAAAAAAGGACTTTTCGGTAAATACTGCTGAGACAATTAATCATATAAAAAATGTAAAATAATTAGATTCCTACTACACACTAACATACTACATACGACATACTAATATCCTCTGAGATTAAAGCCCCAAGAGCAAATGGTAAGAATATAAAACTTTAAGGAGACTCTAGGCAAATATTGTAATTTCTCATGGTTAGGAAAGGAGTTTGTAAATAAAACCAAAAGCATAAGTCACAAAGCAGAAGATCAATGAAACTGACTTAATTAAAATTAAGAAATTATAGCTGATTCCACAATAAAAGAGAAAAAGACAAGTCACAAAATTGGAGAAAATATTGGCAAATCATGTAAGTGACAAAGGGATCAAAACCAAAACACATCATTCACTTGTATGACTCAATTTTTTAAAAGCCAAACAACTCAGAAAAGAGCCTTTAATAGCTATTTTCATTCACAAAAGAAGAAACTTGAATGACCTAAAGAATGCTCAAATTTCATTAGCAATCAAGGAGACTGACAAAATATTTTAGTCTTAAATATAAATTTGGAAATAGTATGTGTTGGTGAGAATGTGAAGCAAAAGGACTCCTCACCCACTCTGGGTGAGAGCTAAATTGGTGATGCCACTTTGGAAAATAGTTTTCCATTACCTAGGAAGGAAAGGAAGTAAAAGTCAAACCCCACAAATCATAATGCACAGGCACACAGCTGGCTTTGTTTGAGACACTTAAAAAACAGAGGCTCAGGCAATCATGCACGATTCGCTGTTGCTGGGTCTCCCATCTCAAAGTGTGAGGAATCAGGATACTACTATCCAAACCAGAGCAAGACGTCGACAAGGGCTTTACTAACAGGTAGAGGTTGGAGGAGAGTTGATGGCTATCAAGCAGTGTGAATTTACAGACTGTTTGGTGATACCACCGCTACCTCCCAAGATCTTGTAGGAAATGGATGGGAAAGAGGAGTTCTCATGACCCTGGTACTAGGCAACCTAAAGCTGAGGGGCATTTATCAGTCATCACGCTTTTCTCTTCACAACTGGTAAAGCCGACTATATGCTCTATAGCCCAACAATCACTGGTAAGTACATGCCCTACATAATTTCTTGTACATGTCATACTACATATGTACAATAATATTAATTAACCATATTGCCTGTAATTGCAAAACCTGGAAACTACTCAAATATAAATGTCAATATTGTAGACTGGGCAAATAAATTATAGCATATTCAAATATTAGAATGCTATAGAACAGAGAAAAATAAATGAAGCACCAAGCCTACCGTAGGAGTGTGAGGGGCGCTGCAGATTCCCTTTGAAAGGATCTCTGAGCCTGCAGATTAGACAAGATGAGCAAGGCTCACCCTCCCGAGCTGAAAAAATTTATGGACAAGAAATTATCATTGAAATTAAATGGTGGCAGACATGTCCAAGGAATATTGCGAGGGTTTGATCCCTTTATGAATCTTCTGATAGATGAATGTGTGGAGATGGCAACTCGTGGGCAGCAGAACAATATTGGAATGGTGGTAATACGAGGAAATAGTATCACCATGTTGCAAGCCTTGGGACGAGTTTAAATAGCTGCTCAGCAGAGAAATCCATGCCCCTCTTCAAAGCACTAGTTTCACTATGACCGAAAATTGAGTCATACACATTTTCATATTAAACTTTTTGTTAAATAAACTTTTGTAATAGTAAAAAAAAGAAAAAGAAATGAAATTTAGTTATATGCATCAATATTTTTTAAATCTCAATAACATAATCTTGAAAATAGGAAGTCAATCACAGAATTTTTTAAAAGGCAGATTGAAATTATATTTTATTTAGAAACATATTTAGAAATGGTGTAATTATAAAGAAAAACAAAGTAATGATTATCACACAATGATAAGTTAAATATCATTGCATATTCATAAGAGATTTAGTAAGAGGTGATTAAGGGTGTTAGACCTGTAGAAGGGCCCAAGGTACTTCTTTTTGGTTGTTGTTGTTAATTCTATTGGTACATTTTAGGTATACAATATAATGACATTCATCATTGGAAATTTGTACCTTTACATAATCTATCTCCCAAAGGTACTTCTAAAACATTATTAATCTCCTTATCATACATAACCTGATTGATGGACATATGAGTGCTTGTTTCATTATTATTTTTTAACAGTACATTCACACTTTTACACTCATCTGTTAAGATATTTCATAATTTTTTGAAAAGAAATTAAAAGAATATGAAAGGGGCCGGGGATTTAGCTCAGTGGTGCCACTGCCTGACTCACAAACTCAAGGTCCTTAGTTTGATCCCCGGTACCAAAAAAAAAAAAAGAATATGAAAGACAAAAGAAAAATCTATCAGCAGACTTCAACCCTTATCTTTGGTATAAATTTTAGGGATATTATTGTCAACTCGAAAGGCATGAATCTTTGAAAGGGTCAGCATTTAGTCACATCTGAGCAGTACCCCTTATTTTAGATTTTATTATGTATGCACTTATGTAAAGTGTCTTCAGTCTTCACTGCATCAAAGCAAAGCCAAAAAAAAAACAGTAACAAGGTCAGGAGGAAGTAGTGATATGGCAAACAGAGCTCTCTTGCCTGTGTGGTATTTTTCCCCAGCAGGAATTTAGGCCTGATTCCCATGCAAGAGATATACAATATACAAATGTGGACAGGCTGTTCATCCAGGATCACAGAGTTGTAGCCTTCTCTGTGAACCAGGAACTCTTCTCACCTTCAGCCTGTGAATACCATTCCAACCTTTTCTGCCTGTCCATAACCAATGGCCTTCCCAGGCCACTAACCTCAGCTTCCTACCCACCCACTGCTTGCTGCAGCCTTTTCCTGTGTGTGTGAGAGTCATTACTGGCTCATTTTCATGGATGGGTAATGACTTCAAAACCACTGATAGCTATCAGCAAAGAGCCAATGCTCCTAACATAAACATCCAAAGAAATACTTCCTTTATCCAGATGCTTTGCAGGATATGGAAATAAATATTGTTGACAGGGCATGAGGAGAAAATAAATCTCTCCTGCTACAAAGATGATAGGAAAAGCAAAAGGCTGGGCAGCACCTACATCCTCAGCTTCATGTTGTCCAGGGAATAGCCCTGCCCCAGGGCCCTGCTCCTTCACAGCCCCACACACATTTGCATTGCTGTCTCCACCCACTTGGAGAAGAGCCTTTCCCAGGGTAGAGGCAAATACTTATCTCCATGCCTGATCCCCATTCAGCTGTGTCTTTGCAGCTTTTATCCTCAGCGCCTAAGATGGCGGCTGGTACTTGTAATGGACTGCACTGCTGAAGAAGTTTCCCTCAAAGATTGGTGGCACTCCACTATTTGTACCCAAAAGAACCTGAGGGGCCAGATTGGCAGAGACAAGTCCAAAGCCACATAAGAGGAATTAATCTTCTGAATCCCATTTCTATTTAGTCATGTGTATAGAAATTTCAGGAAGAGCTATAGTGTATCCTGGTTCTTAGACGCCACCCCCCCAAGTCTGCACCTGGCAGAAACAAAATGAGCTAATTAAATGCTTGCCACCAGCCTATTTTGGAAGCTTCATGAAGTGTGTGAAAGCCCGAATGAATTTCAGGCCACTGTTTATTACATTGAATGCGGAAGAAGTCATCCAAGCATGGGAAGAGGGTGAAGAAGCTAAACCCATGGCTGAGAGTTATTAATATTGTAATGCTTTTGCTTATTGGCGCAGAAAAGCAACTCTTGGCTGTATAAGCGATGAAAGCTTTCAGTCTATGACGGAGGAGAGTAAATAGAATCCTTCAAGGTTGAAGAAGAGTCCAACCAAATACTCTACCTAATTGCTTTGGAATAACCAAGATCACTCTGCTTACTGGGGGAGAAAGAAAATCAATAGATTGTATTTAGAGGAAACTAAAGGTACAATTGGGTCATTCTCTGTGTGGCTAGTAGAGGGTGGTACCTGGGCACAAATCCCCAGAGAGAGGCATTAAATGAAAAACAGTCCATTCTGCCTAAAATAACCCAAAAGGTTTTAAATATAAAATAGTTCATTGCAAAACTTAAAGGTTCCAAGTGGATCTGTGAAAGAATTCCCCATTGATAAGGTGAATGAATCTTTCCTCACAGCACATCCACTAGTAAGATGGAATTTAACCCACTGGTTAAATTAATAAGGATTTTGAAAGACAACTTTAGTCTCCCGTCACAGAGATTCCTGCGATTCAAAGTACATCTATCTTGTTTCACTTGACTTTTGGGGCTTTCTATGAAGAACTTTGCATGTCCACCTTTTGAACTTTCCTATCCCAAATTAACTGACATCATCCATCACTTGGTAAAATCACTTCAGATAATATAGGATGTTTTGAAGAAACAGATATCATTTATCAATAGCTGGCCCAAGACTGGCTTAGACTAAACAGACTTAGACACACTCAGCCTCAAACTGTACAATTCCAATCCATTACTTTTTTGTATTCACCTTTGAATGGAGATATTTCGGGAAGAACAGATGTTTGTGAGATTCTCAAGCTGGGATTGAGGTGGCCATTTAAACAATACTATTTGTTTCTAAGTAAGCTATAAATCAAACTATTTCCAATCCAATGTCAAACTAAATAACTCTAAAAACACTTTAAAATAAGTAATACTAGTTCACTACCTATAAGAAAAGCTGTCTTTATTCTTTTTACACAATTGTTATATTCTGGGGAGACAATGTGATGACATCATGCTAAAGTGTGCCTTCCCCCTTGACCCTTCCATCCAGTCAGTTGGTCATCAAAGCTGAAACCCCTGCTCTGCAGTCTGTTGGCCCCTCCCCTCTCTCATCCTCTGTCTGCACTGGCCTCTGTCTCTAGTACACTGCTCACTCTCAGGCCTCCACCTGCCTCTATGGCCTGGTGATGTTCTCCTGTGTATTACAGCCTTCATGGCTCTCTGCTGCCTACAGAAAGAACCCAACTCTTCCCCCTCACAAGACTCCTAGCCTGCCCTCCAGCCTCACCTCTTCTCTACCATGCAGCATCTTCTGTTCTGGTCCAGCTGGAGTCCTCCTCCTTCATAGGCCTGGAACATCACACTTTCATATATTTTACTACATAATACTCTGCCTAAAAGAATTTTTTCTTCCTCTTTTTCCCAGAAAATTCTACTCATTCATCAACACCTAGCTCCTCACTACTTCTAGACACCTTCCCTTCTCTCCTTAGCAGAACTGTCTACTTTTTTCTGCATTTCTGTTGCTTTCTGAAATGCTGCTGGTTACATGTTTCTCATCCTGGTACACCACCAGCTCCTTGTGGACAGGGCCTTTGCCAGGCTTATTTGCATATCCTCTGTGCCTAACCACTCAATGCCCATTACAGAAACTACAATACATCTTTCCTGAAAGAATCAATTCTATCTTGCTTCCAGAGAAATGATACTGTCCCTGAAAGTAAAGACTGCGACTCGGAGCTGTATCAAAAACTTTTACCAAAATGTCTGTTCAGTGAGGTACAGTGTAACACTCCCACTCACTTACTTTACAAAGGCATTTATTTTATCACCAGGTTTGATGTGTCATGCTAATACTGCCCTGTTGACACATCCCTCTTTTGTTGTCACATGTTTCACCAGGAAGATGCTGCTTTGCATCTCTATCAGAGAAAGGCACTCTTGAAAACACCTTCTCTAAACTTTGAAACTGCTGTCAGCTCCAGAATGATTATTACTACCTGTATATTTCCTATGGTTTTAGCTTCATCATATAAAGTGGCATTCGGGATGCATGCATTCAGCACAGTTCCATGAGCTGGGAACCAGATGAGCATGTTGGCTTACTAGGTATAGGCACAAACCAGGCACTTTAAAAATGATTGCTAAATTATAATTCCTGCTGTGGTTTTTTAAAAAAGAATATTTGGGGATGCTTCTCACTAACTTCCTTCTTCGATCTTGGTTTAGATGGTCACTCAGTCAGATGTTCTACTTTAAGTGCAAGACATGATATATTCACCATCACTGGGCCTTTTGCTTCATTATGGTTTTGATTTGTTTCAAATTTTGTTATTTAAAAAACTTCAACATGATTAATTTCTATATACATTCACATGGCACATAATTTGAAAGGAATTTCATATACATATTAAATATATCAGAACACACAGTATAAAATTCTAGATTACACAGATATAAGAATATTCTTCCTCTTCTCTTTGTCTCTCAGTCCCTTTGTCCCTTCCTTGAAAGCAATCAACCCTGCCTGTTTCATCTTTGTCCTTCCAGAGACAATCTATGCATAACAAGCAGACCTTTTTTTTCTTTTTTTACACAGTTGCTAACATTATACACACTTCTGCACTTGCTCTTTCCATTTAATTTACCCTGGAGGTTGTTTTGTGTTTGTCCATTAGGGGCATAGTCATTCTTTCTGACAGAAGCATGGTCTTCTATTGCAGATCTGAGTCAGTCCTCCAAGTGTGCTGGGTGGTGTGCCCAGACCTGAGGCATTCAGGTCAGTTCCTGGTGGGTGCTGTAAGACAACTGCCATGGGGCAAACAAGAGGCCTAGAAAGGAGCATTGCCCTACATGTATCTGGCACACATATGGACTAAAAACATACTTTGCCCTTTGTTGTACCATATCTAGTTATGTCAGTTAACCCAAAAGACTTTATAAAATCAGAAAAGTCTATTTGTGACTTCCATATATATATATATACACATATATATATACACATATATATGTATATATATATATATATGTGTATATATATATATTCTAACTGTAGCCTTCAGTTAATGATTCAAGAGGAATATACAATTTCCTTAGGATCTGCTCAGCTTAGAGTGAACCCAATGAATTTATTATTGGTGAGGTATAGTTATTCAGCTTTATCATCTTGTACCAATTAGACTTCATTTATACTACAAATAAATACGACTATAGCTAGAAGTTCATCTCTATCATTACTCTATTTTATGATTGGAATAAGTACCAATATGACTCTGGAAAACATACTTAAGGATCTCTTTATCTCTCCCTCTGTCTATGCATTGTATAATACAGTAACTATCAGACATATGTGGTCTGAGTTCTTGAAATTTAATTAGTACCATGAGCTGTGCTGTAGCTATAAAATATACTCTAGATTTTGAAACAATATAAAATATTCCATTAATAATTTTATACTAATTATCATCTCAAAATAATTATTTAGATATACTGAGTTAAATTAAACATATTATTAAAATTAAATTTACCTGTTTATCTTTCTTTCTTAATAGAAAATTTAAAATTATATATGTGGCTTAAATTATATTTCTACTGGACAATCTTGGTTGGTAGATACATTTATTCATACATTTATTCCTACTTAATAAAAAGCAGATTAGAGTATTACAAGTACCTTCTGCTTTACTCCTGGGATCCAGATTTTTACCTTTCTTTTTTATTAATAAATTTTAAGAATTTTAAAATTCAGAATTCAAATATGATTTATCAAAAAGGTAACAAAGAGAAGGAACCAAAAAAAAACGTGTTCTTGCAAATCCAGTTGGTGTTGTGGATTAAGAGCACTGGAAGACATCACATTCAAGTTACATTCAGAAATGTTTGGAGGGGCCCCTCTCTCACAGGGAACAGGCTAACAAAGCATAGCTATCAGCACCCATAAATGAAAAGTCAATTCTTGACTTCCACAGGAAGTCATTCTTCAGTGCTTTCTTCATCCAGATTCCCTCTTCTTCTTGCTGATTTCAGCTTGAAAACCCAGAAACAGAGTGCTAATCAAACTTAGTTAGAAATCCCTAAAACCACATAAGCCAAAATAAAAAGTCATACCTTTAGGTTTCCTTTTGTAGAGAAAATGAATCATCTGCAGAAGATATGCTCCAGTTCCCCAAACTGCAGACAATACCGAAGTGCTTATATGCTATTTTTCCTATACATATATATGTAAGATAAAGTTTATTCTATAAATTAGGCATATTAAGAGATTAATGACAATGAGCAATAATTAAATAGAACTATTTTAACAATATACTAAAAGTTATTTAAAATTTACAAAGTGCTTATTTCTGAAATTTCCTATTTAATATTTTTGAACTGCAGTTAATTGTGCGTAACTGAACCTACAGAAAATGAAGCCAAGGATAGGGGAACTACTGTACCTCTACTTTCACTGCCAGAACAATCCTCTTTCAAGTTTCTATTACAGGAAGAAGATCGTTGGGCATCAAGAATACAAATATGTAAGGCTCAGTTCCTTTCCTCAACATACATATAGTCTGGCCAAGTCGGGTGGTGAACACCTATAGTCCCAGCTACTTGAGGGACTAAGGCAGTTTCAGACCAGTCTGAGCAACTTAGTGAGACTCTGTCTCAAAAAAAAAAAAAAAAAATTAATGGCCTGGGTGTGCAACTCAGTGCTCCCCGGGTTCAATTAATAGTACTGGAAGGAAGGGCGTAAGGAAGAAGGAAGGAAGAGGAGAAGGAAGAGGGAGGAGGTAATCCTACTTACTACCCTTTGCTCTTTTAATCTTCATTTCCTCCCAGTCAGGAAAGGAATATTTTGTTGTTCTGCCTGGCCTCCTAGAGTGGCTCAGGAGATTCATTAATCATCTTAAATGATAAATCCCCATAGGTGCTGACGCTGGAGCCTGCTCTGTGGAAGCCGCCTATGTGAGGTAGCTCCATACCAATCTGGCCACCATCTGGACCAGTGACCATTCTGATATTTGATGTAGGGCTCACACATGGTCACCTTGGTGTTGCCTGACCACACCATGTGGTTACACATGGCAGCTTCTCCTGACCGGAAGTGACACGGGACTCTGAACAGTTCAACTGTCCATGCAGGGGAAATTTCTCCCTGAAATTTGCTGAAGTGCATTTTATTTACACAATGTGACCTATATTTTGAGTCAGACAATTCCACCTACATCCTGTGAATTTCTGAAAAATCCAGCTATTCAGTTTAAAATGGTTTAAAACAACAGAGAAGAACTTAATTGCATTTATAGAGGTTTTTGAGGGATTTTTTTTTTTTACCCCAAGGGAATGGATGATCCAGGAGGAAGATTGTTGTTTGATAATATTTTTATCTTTTCAAAGCCACATTCCAACATTTGGCATAATTTTCTGTATCTGCTCCTTGGCTAGATCTAGCTTGTTAGCTCCTTGGCTCACATTCCTCCTTGACTTCCATTTACTCCATGTTCTTTTCTCTGTGTTAATGGTTAACAGAGCATGTACTGTAAATTAGCATTTATAAAAATCAATTACATTGCCTCATAAGATAGAGCAGAAACTTAGATTGTCTTCACCAGATCATTTGTATTTATCTGTTAATTATAAACCTTAATTGTCTCTTTTTATCATATTAATTTGCACAAATTGTACAACTTCAGAGTTTAGCAGTTTTCAAGTCCTTGAAATACAATTATTCTCTTAACATTCTTTTCAGAAACATGGTATTCATTAATAATTAGGTTGGTAAAAATTAGCAGTTCTGATAATTGGCCTTGGCTTCTCCTTGGATTTTTTTTTCTTTTTTCACTAAAGTTCTGGTTCTTACAATTATACATGTCTGTTGGCCTCTTCCTGTGCCTGAGCTCTGTTTTAATTGGACTATAAGGCTCAGAAAACTTCACAGGATTTGGGTTTAAAGTATAATACAGCTCAATGCTAGTGAACCAATTCCAAATAGGTTTGACTGTTTTCTGTCTCCCCAGCACAACCTGGACTTCTGTTCCACGAGATTAGTCTACTTACGGGAGCTCTTTTATTTATTTATTTATTTATTTATGTACCAGGGATCAAACTTGGGACCTTACACTTGCAAGGCAGGCATCGGTACCATTCAGCTAAATCCCTGCCCCTGGAACTCTTGATGTAAGAGGACTTCTATGTGACAGGAGGAAAAAGCCTTCCCAACCTCCAGGCCCATGTGTGAAACAATTGCCAGCTCTGACACCAAGCAGTCACCAAGCGCACACGATGTAGGGGGTGCTCTATGGGTTCTCCTTGGCTACCTTTCAACTGTGGCTTTCTGCTCAGTGTGGCAGCCCCTTAGAAGTAGTCATGTGACACAACATGTATCCAAAGACAAAAATAAGATTTATTCTTTCAAGAGGGTGCACAATCTGGACTGTGAAGTAGGAAATCCACACTGAAGGACAACACATGCTATCTACCCTGGCACTTGGCAGCTTCTAGATTCTAGGAAAATTTCAGCTTTCTGGCATTTTCCAGAGGGCTTGCATCCATCTCTGATGACACTGACGGACATCCTCATGCTCCAACCCCAAAGGCTGAAGTGCTCAGGAGCAATGAGATGGACAGCCTGCTGCCCCATATGAAAAAGCAAAGAGAAGGATCCCATCCTGTCCCATTTGGGAAAGCCTGCTGCATTCTCTCAAATATACAGTGGGGTTCAAGACACAGGGGGTGGTAATCCAACATTATAGGAGCAAATGTCTAACACAACAAGAATTCTTTGAATCCTCTGACTGGGTATTACCTGGTATGATTCTGTTCCTTCAGAGAACAGTTCCAAAGTAGGAGTGTTATGGCTTGTGTCTAGATGTGCCCCTAAAGCCTCATACAGTTGTAGGTGGGGCTTTTTCAGAGGTGGCTGACTCTGGAGTGTGCGATGATTCATGATACAATACTAGGCTCAAGGGCACTAGGATTAAGGGTGTGACTGCTACCTGTCCTAATTCTAGTAGTCTGGATAAGATTTTTTAAAAGGGTCAGAAAGACACTGTTAAGGTTCCCTTGTTGGTTTTGCTGTCTTCTTTGTGCAACAAACTGTTTCTCCTCTGTGATGCCCCTCTGCCATGTGTCATTCTGCCATGGAGCCAGATGATTATGAACTGAAACCTCTACAAAATGTGAACTAAATAAACCTTTCTCCCTTTAACTTTACGTGTTGGGTATTTTGTCTCAGAAATGAGAGAAAAGTAACTAAGATGTGGAAGCTATACCTGAGAACTGACAAATGTTGGCTGAAAATCAGCCATTTATTCAGCCATGTAGCTCTTGAATATTAGCTGAGATAAGCCCTATCTAGGTATAGATTTGCACATTAAGACCCAAAGTCTATATGCTATGGTTTTTCAGGGATTTTTTTCATGCTATTAGGTGTAGAAGGAGTGCTGTGGGAAGGCTGGTTGTCCAGAAGGAACATGGTAGAAAAACAACTGTTTTGTTGTTGCTGTTGTTGTTCTTCATCCTACTGTTTTGAGACACAGTTTCCATAATTTTGGGCTGGCCTTGAACTATTGTGCTTAAACAGTCCTCCCCCTTTGGCCTTTTAAGTAGCTGGGACTATAAGCACACATCACCATGCCCAGCTCTACAACAGCTCTTTTATGTACAGGAATATGGGGTTGATGCTCTATCAAAAGGCTTCCCAGTAGATCCCAGGGACAGCCACTCTCTCATACTCCTCAGATCAAGTTATTTTTTCAGAAAAGAATCCTGTGATCCCAGCATTCTAGGAGGCTGAGGCAGAATGATTACAAGCTCAAGGCCAGCCTGGACAATTTAACAAATTAGAAAGACCCTATCTCAAAATTTAAAAAAAAAAAAGCAAGGCTGTAGCTCAGTGAGAAAGCCTTGGCTTCAATCCCCAGTATGGAAGGAAAGAAGGAAGGAAAGGAAGGAAGGAAGGAAGGAAGGAAGGAAGGAAGGAAGGAAGGAAGGGAAGGAGGGTAGAGAAGCAGGGAGGCAGGAAGAGAGGGAAGGAGGGAAGAGAAAAAGTGTGTGTTCCAACATACAAAGCACTTGTCAGCCAGATCTGTAAACCCTGTCCTTATGGCCTGGTTTCCTCCGGAGCGGACTTGTACCAGCTCATGCCACAGAAATGTGAGCAGTTCTCTGGGCAACTTCTCTCCATTACAGTTCCTATCCAGTGGCGCCTTTCAGCCTCTCGCGCCAGGCACCACATGGACTGAATCCCATTGTAAAGTGGGAAGCTTTGCCTGGGAGCTAACAAATGTTGGCTGAAAATAAGCCATTTATTCAGCCATGTGGCTCTGAACTGTCACTTTTGTGAACTGGAAGACAGGACTGCTGCCACTGCCCAGCTGGAAGGTGAGAGGACAGCTGCCTGGCTGTCACTTCAGGGTAAGGGTGGGAGATGGGAGGAAGGCTGTCCACAGCAAAGACCCATTCTAAGAGGAATTCTCTCTGCAGGAAACACACCCCGGTATTCTTGGCCATATCATGCAAACTCTAACACTGTCTTTGACTTTTGTTTCTCCACTGCAAAACCTAGTGGGTATCATCAACAGTGTGCCAGACCTGCTGATCTGCACTGGCCAGCTGCTCACCTCTGCTTCCTTCTCACGCATCCTCCCTGGTAGGTTCCACCATGCCTCCTTCTATAACTCTCCTTCAGCCTTGGCAAAACACAGATCCACAGATGACTCGGCTGCTGGCCATCTCAAAATATCAGTCTGAGCATGGGCAGCTCCTACTGAGTAGGGGGATTCATGAAAACTCAGCCACTGGATGACCCTGAGTTTCAGGACAAGTGAAAAGAGAAGGGCTAGGTCAACTTGTTCCACCTGGTCAAGACGAGACTGAAAGCCACAGTTTCAAAGTGGTGGAAGAAACAAAAGAAATCTGAGCTCTACCTCCAGCCAGTCTGCTGTTAAAACACATAGCATAGGCAAAAGTGACCCTTCCCATGTTTCCTTCCATCTGTCAGAAAACTGTCATAACACAAACCCTACATATTTTCATTCATATGTAGAAACTAAAAAAAGTCAATCTCATAAAAGCAGAAGTGCTCAGAGTCTGGAAAGGAAACGGGACAAGGGATTACAAAGAAGATAGATAATGGGCACCAAAATACAGTTAGATAGGAGAAATAAGTTCCAGTGCTCTACAGCATAGTAGGGCGGCTATAGTTAAAAACAATTTAATGTATATTTTCAAATAGCTAGAAGAAAGGATTTTGAGTGGCCTCAATACCAAAGAATGATAAATATTTGAAGTGTGAGAAATGCTAATTACTCTGATTTGATCGTTATACACTGTATATACGTATCAAAATATCCTTCCAGTGTAGGCCATAAATATTTAAAATTACTACTACATATCAATTAAAATATATTTTCAAACAAATATATCCATCTACTTCTTGGATACAGACCCCTGTGTAGTGCACAGTCTGTATGATAATAGTGACTACAGAGCTGTCTTCAATGGGTACTGAACTAAGAGCTTCATGTCTATTATCTTACCTAATCCTCACATCAACCCTAAGTACTACAATTATCTTATTTAGATTTTACAAATTAGGACACTGGAACTAAGCAATCTGCCCGGCCCAGGAGTCATGAGGTAATACGACCAAGACTAGAATGCAGGTGAATCTTAGCTCTTGATGACTATGCTCTATTGGAAGTTGACATACAGCAACCTGGGTGATTCGGGATGTTCATTTCAATAAATGGCACTGTCCTAGGGCAGGGTGCTTTGAAGCAGAAGCAGAGAAGGGGATATAAGTGCCTGTGATCCACTAAGGACAGGATCAGGAGAAACCTTCAAGCCAGCAAGGGAAGCAGGACATGGTCTCAGATAACATCCAGCATTGCCTGATCCACTAGGCTGAGCCATGCTGTATGAAGCAGTCCTGTCCCACCCTGAGGCAAAGGGGCCAGCCTCTTGCACTGTCATAAAGCATCCAATCATTGGCCACACTGATTGAATAATGGACCCTCCCATTTATCTCCCAGAAAGGTGATTCCCAAGGTGACAGATGTAAGCCACGGGCGGCAGCACTTGTGGCAAGTGGAACATTGGGTGCACTTGCAGGTGAAGGGGGTGTTGGGTGGGACTCCAACAGAGCTACTCTAGGGACCCAGTATTTCTTGACAAAGGGTCAGCAAACAAGACCTCTGTGATAATCTTAGAGTTCAATCACTCTTGATTACAAAGTGGAATTTTATATCCGTCATATAACCCTGAAGTTACAATCCAAACACCACCAAACTATGGCACAGAAAAGATCCTAGCACTGGTCAGATACCACCACTCTGTTATTCAAACACCTGCCAGGCTACCTTTCCTCCTCTAAACTACCAACAGGATAATTTCCAAGGTCAATGTGAAGCATCTTCAAATCACCTTTCCAGCCTCATTTTCCACACCATCCCTTCAGACACCCCCTACTGCATTTGGAGAACTCTTCCCATTCTGCTGTGAAATTTCTCATTCCCATGCTTTTGGCCATGCTACTGCTGAACTTGGGATGCCCTCTTTCATCCCCTCTCTGACAGGTGAAATCCTAAGGAAGGCTCTTTCATTGCAAGAAATAGAAACTCTCTCAGGCTAGCTTAAGTGAAGTGGGATTTATATAAGGAATCAGGATCTCTCAGGAAGAAGGGGGAGGAAATACAGGAACAAAGGAAATACAAACCTCTCCCCAGTCTGTGATGTTCTAGCTATAGCATAAAGTTTTAAGGGTGGCTTCTCAGTTAAGACCAACTGTCCTTTCCCTGATAGTCATGCACTGGCTTTATCACCTTGTTCCCCCTCCAAGGCCACGTTTACTAGACCAATAAGAGATATCTGATACATCTAGGGCAATCTGAATTTAGAAGCAAGACTGAAAGTTAGATCCTGGTTCAAGCTGGCCTGATGTCTTGATCAAGGAAGATATAAGCCAAAAAACTATGGGATGGCCATCTTGTGCCCACAAGGTAGACCAACTAAGCATAGAAGATTAGTCTATAAATAGAAAATGGTGAAACCAGAATAGGGTAAAACCAGTGTATGGTGAGCAACAACCAGGTCCTAACAACTTTTCCATTTCTAGCTCCAGTCCCTTCCTGACACAGGCAACTGCATTTCTGACCTCGGGTTCTGTGATATCCTGTGGTCTGAATCCTCATAAAAAAGGTTTCTCTTCAGTTTAACAAGCTCAAATTAAATTTAGGGACTTGCAAACAAAGATTTTTAACAATATATCCACTCGTGTGTATCTGTTTCCGTCTCCACTTCCTATATCTCATCTTCCTCCTCCTCCTTGTTCTCTCTCTCTCTCTCTCTCTCCCTCTCCCTCTTTTGCTTTATCCTTCTCTCCTTCTCCTCTCTTCTCCAACCCAGCTTTGCTTTACTTATCAGCTTTCAAACATTCAATCATGGCTATATAAGCCTCTTTTATGTCTTCAGCAACAAAGCCACCATTCAGCTGCCTAGCATCCTTGGGTCAAAATTACAGATTCCAAGGAAAAATATAATGGCCTAGTCATTGTGTCACCTTTCCTAAAACCTTTGGTTCTATAATGTCTAACTAAGGAGATCCAAAATCACATACTGACATCGGGGCAGAGCCACAATAAGGAGACAGGAACTGAACATCCCAAACACCAGTATGCCCGGAAGGACTTTCACACCTCCCCGGTTGTATTGCTACTCTCTATTTGTGTCCTATGTTGCATGTACTATCTCTAATGATGCTGTCATTTTCTACTGTATTAAAAGTTGTTTACTTATATGTCCCTACAACAGAACATTCTTGATGGTTGAGTAGGGACATCATAGTCATAAAAACATTAATTCAGTATGATTTGTGTGCATGAATAAGGGGTGAATGATGCAGTTTGAGTTTTTGATGGGTGGTTCAAGAGAGAATATGCTGAAGTATTTTCCTCTGTATTTCCAATTATTTTGTCCTCTCCGATTCAGAGTACTATCTATATCTATATCTGTATCTGTATTTATCTATGGCATTCATTACATTGAGTTGTCTTCATTTGTCTAAATATCTAATCCCTCAGCTGGACTATGAGGTCTCTGAGGTCAGAGCCACACCATTTTCATCTTTCTCTCCTAATCTAGTATAAGCCTAACACACAGAAAGTGTATTGAGTATTGCTTTTTGAGTTGAATTGAATCTAAACCCATGTGAAATTTAGGCTAGGACCTGTCACCTGATGGCCATCATTTACTTGGTCATCCAAGTATTCTTTGAGAACCAGTGTGGCAAGCTTTTGGTAGAGGCCACAGTTTTGGCAAGACCATAACCTTCCTCCTCTGGAAGAGTTTGCTTTGTTTTATTACAGCAGAAGGGCATGATAAATAATTTTTCCCATAAGAAACATGCTTCCTCTTTTTGACAGTTTTGACAGCCTATTGTTTAAGCCTGAAAAAATGAGTCCAGAAATAATTTGCAGAAGAAACTTGGCTCAGGTGTCTTCCCCAGCTGCTATTGGTATCTTGAGACTATCCCAAGAGGTAATTTACACACACATACACACACACAACAGAATTTTAGTGGGCTTTGTGTTTCCATGGGGTGTCCAAATACTAACATTTGCCATCTGGTCTACTCAGATGGCTGTTTGTGGTGTCTGCCCCAGTGTCTGTGTTTGTTTTCTTTATTCTGCAAACATTATGGAATCTGAGCACTATGCTAGGCACAAAGGATACAAAGATGGAAAGCAGTACTCTGCTCTCAAAAAGTAAGTCACAGACTATGAAAACAATAACTGCATAATGATGCAGTAAAAGAAAACTGCCTTATGCTACAGTGAATCTGACAACAAGATGCAATGGGAGGGGCTGGGGATTTAGCTCAGTGGTTCCGGCGCCTGACTTGAAAGTGGAAGGACCTGGGGCCGGGATTTAGCTCAGTGGTTTCACCACCTGCTGCGCAAGCACAAGGACCTGAGTTCAATCCCCAGTACAAAAATAAAAGCACAGTGTGAAAGTGGAAGGACCTGAGTTCAATTCCAGATACCAAAAATAAAAAAGATGCAATGGGAGCATGGGAAAAGGAGCCAGAAAGTCAGCCTGGGCAAGACAAGCAAGAGTTCATACTAGAGATTCCTCTGAGATCACCCACAAAGAATAAAATGATCAGAAGGCAAAAGAAGGAACCCAAAGAATCGCCAATGTTAGTGTGTAAATGAAGAGGAATCTACTGAGGAGGTAAGGAGTAGTCATAAAGGCCACAAGAGAAATAAGAGAGAGTAAGGCCATGAAACTCAAAGAACAGAAAAAGAATACAGAAGTTCAACCATCCTGAACAGTCATCTTCAGTGGGCTCACCCTGTAACCATGGCATTTGGCATTGTAGAGGTTCTGTTCCTCTCTTCATTTTTTTAAAATGTTCTATTTGAAAATTATTTGAAACTCATAGAAGTTACAATGATAGGAATAGTGCATAGAATACCAATACAACCCTTAGCCAAATGTAACTACTGTTAATGTTTCACCCCATTTGCTTTATCGTTTATCATCATTCTCTTTCCCCTTTCTCTCACTCTACCTCTGTCACCCTACCTCTATCTCTCTCTGATGCCATCATTAATTTTAGTAAAGTTAACACTGATGCAATCATTTTGTCTAATCAACTGACCATATTCCAATCTTAAGTGCCCACAATAATATCCTTTACTGAACTTTTTTCTTCCATTAAAGAATTCAATTTAGAATTAGATATTGCATTTAGTTGTTGTGGGCTTTTTCACACAATGACAGAATTTTTAATTGACACATAAAACTGTGTATATTTATCTGCTGATCTTTAAATCCATAGTCTCTTAAGCATCTACATAGAAACTTGCCAAAAGCATCTAAAATTTGCTTCAAAGTGTGGTCCAGCAGCATCTGCATCACTTGGACAACTAGATATTTAGAATCCTATGCCTACCCAGGAGATTTGTGTGCACAATGAAATTCATGAAGCAACCACACCCTTACCTAGAAAAGTGGCAGTTTGGGATGAATAATCACATTGATGGCTTCTGAAGAGCTGGTTTTACAGGGTTTCAAATTAATAAATCAGCTCGACACTTCTCCGTAATAAAAAGTGACACATGAGCATTCTTATCTATAACCTTGTTTTAAACATCATGAATCATGTGTGAGATATTATTACTTCCACCTTACTAACCACAAAACAGCTTGAGGAGGCTAAATGTTTTGTCCGTGATTATAAGGATAGTAAGTGGCAGTACCTGGACTTGAACCCAGATCTTCAGAATGACTGTCAGGGTCAAGTGTTCCATGCACTGCAAAGAATAAAAATGGTTCTTTCAGAGTCCAAATGAAATATCAGTCAGTATAAGTCAGTTTCTTTGCTCTAATTCTGGGCTTAGTCTTCATCAATCTAACTTCCTTTGAGTTCCAAATCTGTGATAATGTGCCCTGGAAAAAAGGAGAAATGACAAGAAAAAAGACAAAATCTTAAACTGATATTCTTGCTTATGAACTTTTTCCAATGTGGACAGGTTTTTCCAAGTATGGCTTGCTCCAGGTGAGCTGATAAACTGAGTTTCTGAGTCAACAAAGCTCAGAGTCTGCCATAACCCATGTGAGTTTTACAGTAAGACTCAGTACTGTAGAAGGATTGGAGAGAAAGTATGTCAGGAAAGGAAAAGACTGGGAAGGAACTAGGCTGTAGTGTTGGTTTTCTCAAGATGACTAACTCTAATATCAAGATGTATGATGAAATTGGGTCTGATCTGGGCCAGCAATATTATCCAATGGGTTTAATCTGAAGAATGAGATATAGCAGCAGATGCTTCTGGATTGATCTTTAATCAGTCATGCAGTCATGATTCCATGGAGGTCTATTTATGACAGTTCTTTTTTTTTGAGACAGGGTCTCACCATGCAGTTCAGGTTTGCCTTGAACTCACTATGTAGCACAGGCTGGCCTCAAACTCATGACAATCCTTCTGCCTCAGCCTCCCGAGTGCAAGTGCTGGGATTACAGGCATGTACCACCATCCCCTGCCTATTTCCCTGTCCTTGTGAAAGGAGTTGACAAAAGTTAGGGGGGTTCTAACTTAATCATCCTAAGTTCAAGACAGGAGGACAGTCCCCGATGAGTAAAGAGTAAGTTAAGAAATCAAGAAAAACATACCGCAATATATTGTAGAATTTAAGGACATGGCCTAGAGGATCACTTATACCAGCTTTCAGGTCTAGCACTTCTACTCTCTGTATGGCCTTGGGCAAGTCAATTTCTCTAAGGCCCATCTGTAAGGCAAGATTAACAGTAATACTGTAACTACTTTACAAGTTCATTGCAAAGTCACTGAGTGACTACTTTACAAGGTCATTAAGGGACAAAAGTCATTGTGAAGCAATATAGTGTTTTAACTCAGAGTAAGCATTCTAAACTAGAAGGTATCATCATTATCTTCACCAAGTCTGGGCATTCCTGATGGAGTTGGGAGTACAGGCTTTGCCAGGTGGATCCCCCAGCGCCAAGGATATATCCCAGACAAATCAGAACTGAGAGGGAAAGCAGAAGGTTTAACCTGGTAATGGAAATGGTGCTTTGGAAACACAACCAAGCCTGGTCTAAGCTGAACCAGCTTGTAAAGGCTTTCTTTCAATATTGCACCTACAGGGGCCTGAAGGACTAGACACCAACAGGCTTCTAGGCAGACACTGATTCCTGAGGCCCAATCTGGCTGCTAGCCAGTCAGCTCTTTTCTCTTCATAATAATGATAAAAGGTTTGATTTTAAAAATCCCTTCAAACTGTCGACTAAAATTATTTATATCATTCTGGTCTTCTCTGTCTTTCTCAATCCTTATCCTACCCTACCTCTCTCAGTCTGAAAAAGAGACTGATGAGTTTATTGGAAATGTCTTGTAATTTATTCTGTGATGGAATGATTTCCCTGGAATATAAACAAAGAGAAAGGTCTTTGGGTGCTATTAAATCAAGCTGGCATGAGAGAAGATATAAATATTCCCTCCAGCCCTTAAGCAAACAGGAGAAGTAGATGATCTCCCTGGATTTCCACTGATGAAATTAACACCCACGATTTTCTGGGGGGCTTTGTTATTTATGGAGGTGAGAAATAACTATTTTCAGGGCTCCCAGAAGAGGCCCACTGTGACCCAAGACTGCTAGTTAACCATCTGCTGAGCCCAGGCAAATAAAACATATTATGTTACTTGATCTAGGTGGCCAGGGCTGAATTTCTTCAGACCTGTCATCTGTCCTCTAGGCCTTAGGTCTACCTTCTCATTCTGCTCACCACAGAACTGCAAATAATTCTTAGTCAGTAGGGAAACGATGAACTCTCTTTGTTTTTATCTTCACTCTGTAGTGTACAGATTATCCTGTCTCCACACAATTACTCTGCCCTTCTTCTTTGTCTGGGGTCCAAGTTTAGCCTTAGGCACCAGCTTTTCCAGTGCCTTCCTTGATACTTTGGGGACTTTTTGCTGAAATGCTAGAACTCAGAGGTCAAAACTATTAACACTGTCAAGGATGCCTTTTCCAGTGGGAGAGCTGGGGCCATAGCTGCTTAACAGGGTTCAGTAAAGGTTGGCAAGAGAGTCTGGCATTACTTGACCTCTGTTCCTCCAGCCCCAAACGTGAATAGGTTTTATTTAATTAAGCATAAATGATTTTTTTAAAGTTTGCTAAAGTTGAAAATAAAATAAATAAAATATGACCTGCAGAGAGATGAGTGAAGTTGTTGCAGGTCAAAAAGTCTTTTTCTAGCTACAAACCTCAACATAGGGAAAGATAGCAACACACCTTACCCCTACAATCCCAAAATCCACTCTTTAAAAGACCGAATGGAAATGTCAGTCTATTCCAGTGGTGGTAAACCTATGGCACACATGCCACAGCCACAGCAGGTTGTTTGTATCATTGAAAGCTCTAAAAAATTTGCTATCACTGGTCTATTCTAATCACGGCAACTGAGAAAGCTTCCTTCTTTGCTTTTCCTATGTTTGGCCACTTCATACTGCTTTCTCCTATCAGTCTCTTCTAGGGTCGAGCTATGTCTTCTCTCAAGGAAGATATCTTCTTGCTAAGTAGAGGAAGCATGGCAACAGGCCAGTTTGAGGCCTGGAATACTTCCAGATCATCAGGAAATTCTGGGTGCATATGTATTCAGTTGCTTTGAAGCTTGTTTCCCCTAAAATAAAAAGAAAGCAAAGAGCCTCTCTGAATCCCAGCTTTCTAGGGCCAATGACTTGTAGCCATTAGCAGAATTAAATCTTTTCTTGATGAAGAGCTCTTTGTCTACCCTCTCAAATGTCAAATGGGTTATAAGGGCAAGATGCCCATGGTCAGCTCCCACTTGGAGCAAGACTAGGAACTGACACACTCAGCTGGGAGGCCAGGGTATATATTTCATTTACCTGTCCTTTCTCACTCCCATAGGTTTCCCTTCTCTTCTTTCACCTCTACAATTCCAGAGGGACAGAGCTCAAGGTTCCAATGGCCCAGCATTTAATTTGTTTTAAAAAAAGCAAACTCAGATGACCACAGTGCCTTGCCACGCCTCCAGTTGCTGAGTGTGAGGTAATCACAGGCAGTATCAGGGTGTAAGGATTACTTGCAGAGTATCAATCCATCAACAGTCACAAAGAACTATCTGTTAATCATAGGGCATAATATTGGATTACAACAATCCATCCCATACTTTTCTACTGTAAATCTGTACTTTGGCATAACAGTAGTCAGCTATGTGTCTCAGTAGCTATGCCTGGGGGATACAGGAAGCAATCTTTGTATTTACTCACTTGGTACAATGAATAGCAAAGTGGGTACATGTGTGCAAAAGTGTCAAGCTGGGATTTTTACCTACATAATGCTCCATCTAACAGGTTTTGCATATGTTACCTAAGCATCACAGGGGGTAAAATATACCCACACCACTCTTCTGTTATGTAAACATGTATTTTACCATAATGGAATGTGAGTGTGACTCACAGTATCTGTGCCTGGAGAAAGCAAAAACTCATCTGTGCATCCACCCACTTCGTGGATGAAAGGCATGGTATGTACAGGAACTCCAAAGTAGCAACAGGTGAGTTTTACCCATGAAATGTACCATGATAAATTTCTTTGCACTTTGGATTTGTTTTTTAAAAAGTTTTCTTTTGATTTTTCTGGTAGAAGTAGCTCAATTCACTACAGTGGCACATGAAAAACCAGATTTGCAAGCTTTGGAGGAGGTCAAAAGTGAATCATCAGATTACTCATGCATGGATGATGAAAATGATAATGACTCTGAAGTTGGCTCCATGATAATAGAGCAAAAATGGACCAATACAGACACATGGAATGCAGATTTCCTTGATTCAGATGATGAAGAAAACAGCAATGTGAGTGTATATTTGATTAGTTGAAATGGTACAAAATGGTCACACAACCAAATGGGATGATCCAGTGTTAGAACTAGGTCTGAAAATATAGTGAGAATCTTGGCAATGGTGAAACCTATTGGATAAAATGCCAACACTACTATTCAGTGTTGGAAATTGCTTGTAACAGATGAAATGCTACAAGATGTTGTGAAATACACAAATGCTGAAATACAAGTAAAACATTCTATATACACCAATAGTCATGCTCAACAATGTATTTATTATGGCCCCTCACTAGCTAAACTAAAAGCATTCATAGGTCTGCCATACTTAGCAGGGCTTTCTCATGGTAATCACAAGAATGTAAAAAATTTATGGAAAAGTGATAGGTGTGGGCTTGAGGTTTGTAGAATAATAATTATACTGAGGAGATTTTATCACCTTCAAAATTGTCTGTTTGATGACAAAACCACCTGCCATGAAAGAAAAAGAACTGGTAATCTGGCTGCTATTCACTTATTCTTTGAGAGATCTGTAGGTAATTGCCAAACAATTTACACATCATCTGAATACACCACTATTGATCAGTATCTTGCAGCATTTCATGGTTGCTGTAGCTTCAGGCCATATATGTCAAAAAAAAACCTTCCAAACATGGCATAAAAAATTATGCCTTGTAGCTATGAAGACTTATTATGCTTTCAATTTAGAAATTTATCCTGGAACTCAGCCACCAGGTCCTTATTCATATAGTAATAAACCAAATAATGTTGTGAACAGACCTGATGCTCTCATCTCCTAAACTAATCAGAATGTGACATTCAACAATTAATTTACCAGTTTCCAACTGATGTTACATTTGCTAAGAGAGCACAACTTGACCAGCACAGGAACTGTCCACAAGAACAAAGTAGAAATTCAAAATGCAATGTTGCAATTTCAAACCAGAGAATTGTATACTACAATCTTTGGATTTCAGAAAGATATAATATTGGCCTTACATATAGCAAAGAAAAACAAACTAGCACTGCTGATGTCATCATTGCACCATGACAGAAATATTGATAGGAAATCCTTGACAAAACAGAAGCCTGAGATAGAAACTTTCTAGAACAAAACCAAAGGTGGAAGAGATGTTGATGAGTTATGCAGCAACTATGATGTCACTCAAAACACAAAGCATTGGCCAATGGTTGTGTTTTACTCTATCTTAAACATGTGAGGCATAAATAGTTTGATAATTTACAAAGAAAATAACAAGAGCAAAATACTCCAGAGAAATTTTCTTAAAGGATTGGGACTGGAACTCATAAGAGATCATTTACAGCAGAGGAAAAACAAAATGTTTCTTCCCAGGGAACTACACAAAAAAAATTGCGGTGCACACTGGTGAACTGACAGGTGAACGTGCAGGCACAGCATCCCAAAGACCTATTACAACAGTAGGAAAACTGAAAAGATGTAAATTGTACACTACAAAAAAGGACAGAAGGGGCCGGGGATTTAGCTCAGTGGTTCCAGTGCCTGCCCCACAAGTGCAAGGTCCCGAGTTTGATCCCCGTATCAAAAGCAAACAAAAAAGGACAGAAAAACAAAACATATGTGCTATCAGTATAAGTGATACTTGTGTATGGAAAATGCAGTTTTCATGTGTGAAGACTGCCTTGGGTGTGACAGTGCAAAGATTATTTCTGTGGTAGATTTTTATTTATATTTACATTGTAGTTCACGTAAGTTTTTATTTCTTATGTTATCTTTCAGGTTTTGTAAGCAAGTAAACAGCTGATATGAAATTGTTGATGTCTGTTCTAAGGACTCATTACATATTTGATATTTTATTTTATTGACATCTTACTTTCCTGCTATGTCCACAACGTACAATAGAGTAGGAAGCTCCTGACAAAACAGGAAGACAAGAGAGGTGACAAGAATGGCCTGCCACAAGGGAAAGTAAGCTCATGTGCTGTAAGTGTAAGCAAGATATGTGCGTGGAACATGGAGTTGTCATATGTGAAGACGACCTCGGGTGTGATAATTGAAGCAAAGATTACTTTTGTTGTAGAATTCTATAGGTATTTTCATTATAATTCATATAGGAATTTATTTCTGCTGTTATTGTTTAGGTTTTGTAACCAAGTACACAGATGATATGAAAATGTTTATTCTAAATGTGCAATATGTATTAAAAATTCAATACTTTATTTTATTAATATTTCATGTTCCTATAAACTACACATTGTATAATATAATAAGAACCTCTCAACAAAACAACAAGACCAGCAAGATGTCGAGTATGTCCTACAAAAAGGCCAGGAAAGCAAAACACATGTGCTGTCAATGTAAGCGATACATGTGTATGGAATGTGCTGTTGTGTGTGAAGACTGCCTCAGGTGTGATAATTGAAGTAAAGTATTTTTTGTAGAGTTCTATTGGTATTTTCATTGTAGTTCATATAGGAATTTATTTCTGTTGTTATTTTTTAGACTGTGTGCCAAAAAACAGCTGATGTTGAAACTTTTGATGCTTTTTTAATAAACACTCAATAAATACTAAAAATTCAATATTTTTTCCTGTTAAGTACTCATTGTTTAATATAATAAAAAATCATAAAATTAATAATTCTTCAATAGAAATATTCTAAAGAATAAACATGACTATTATACACCCACAATAATGTGCCTTTATAACAAATTGATGTTATGCCCCACAGGCATAGGGACACACACAGAGACCCTGTGAACAAATAAATCCCAAGTTCTCAAAGCAAATCATCATATATGCACAATAATGACTTTTAAAAATTAACACAGTAATAAATAATCTGACAGTATCTACCACCAGGATCTTGAAAACAATGGCATCATCAAGGTCTCTAGATTTAAATTTTACTCCCCTAAAACATATAGTGAGTGTGTACTATATGTAAAGACTGTAATGGGCAGTGACAGTTATTCTATCAGGCCTTAAATCTGGGCTTAATGAGTTCAGGGGGTTGAAGTAGAATATTTAATCCAATACATAGGCATGTTGATGGTGTCTATCAGTATTGTAGAGTTTTGGTGGTTTAGGGACTTCAGAAAAGATCAAAGTCCAAAGGCAATAAGTGACTCATTCAAGGGCAGTCACATGTCCTAAAGCCAGAACAAGTCTCTTATGGTCCAGCCTAGGACTCTCACCCTTGTACTTCAGATTGGCAGAAGCTTGCCAACCTAAGAGTCAACTAAGACAGATACCATAGCAATAGGGACAGATGGTACAGGTGGCATTGTGAATGCCATTTCTGGGGCTTGCTAGGAGGGAAAATGGCTGGTAGCTATTGCTCAAGTCACCATAAGAAAACTGGGGGGGGGGGAGAACAATATCAAAAAAAGCCTTTCTGACTCTAAAATAAGCAACAATGTAAAAAAACAAAATAGCTCCTCACTCTTATAGTTAGTGTCCCCTCAAAACCCACACTGCTCAGTCATTACTCCCTTGCAGTGCCAGTGATGCTACATGACCTCCTAGATAAAGGCACAGGAAGACTTATCTGTCACCCTCAAGTGCTCACTCTTGGAAGACAACTTCTCAGAATCTGGCTTGGAGAAGTCCACATTGTCACATAAAGAGGCCATGTGCAATCACTTCTGTGAGACAACTTCAATGGAACCTCTGCAAGTCTAGGAGAAATCTCAAGTGAGGACCATCTAGCTATGCCAGACAACCCAAAGAATCATGAGAGATGATAATTATGTTTTAAACCACTGAAGTTCTGGTGGTTTGTGACACACCAATAGATAACTGGAGCAATGAGGCAGACAAGGAAATCCTAAAACTCCCAGTAAGGTGCTATTTTTAACTAAGAAATTCTATGAGACTTTTAAAGATAGATATAGATAGATGACAGATAGATAGATAGATAGATAGATAGATAGATAGATAGATAGATAGATATAGAGATATATAACAAAACTTGACATGGAGAGGTATGAATTTCTAGAGTAAACACTGGCAAACCATGAGGTTTATGCAAGCAAATGACCAAACATGTCAGACATCAAGGACACAGAGGGTAAATAGAAACTGTTCAAAGCAGAACTTAATGAATGCCCAAGGGTATTCATTATGCACATCACCCCAGCAATAAATACTCTAGAAGTAAATCAAATGGAGGGCAAAGCTGAGGAGTGAAAAAATGCAAAAAGTAATCAAGGGGAAGAAAGAGGCATATGCTCTGTTTGATACACAACCATCTGGAACACAAGACGGTGAGTCAGCATGGGATGAACAAAATATCAAGCTTTGGAGACTGCAAGAGATTTCCTGAGTCATTCAGTGGAATAACAAGCAAAGTTAAGTGGAATAATGAGAAATGTGTTTAATGTACATGCAAAGAGAGGTCAGAGCAGGAAACAAGAGGTCTACAAGTGACAAGGACAGGCTTTTATGAATAGCAGCAACATGAGCTAATGGAGCAATTATCACACATTATAATGATGTGGCTTGTTATAAATGTTAATAGCCATTGGCAGCTTGGCTCTGAGAGTAATTCAGCCAGTCACAAGATCTTAGCAGAAATCATCACAATCTCTCACTGGGTCCCAAAGTTCCCAAAGGGCACAGCTGGAAACCTGGTTAAAAAGAAGCTTTAGATTGTACTCCTTCCTTTAATAAAAATAAAGATTAGGGAGCAAGTGTGTGAGCCAGAATTACTTGTTCCAGAAAGGGGCATTGCTGGAAATCATACCTGGCTGAGAACTTAGGGGGTTCTAATAACCTTGGGGGCTGAGGAGCTCACTGTAGAACAAACACTACCCTGGAGACAATCTCAGTTTCATGTGTCCCTGACCTATGTGTCCAGCCCATCGCAATCTGGCTGCACTTCTTCATTTAAGTCTGCAAGGTCCCAAACATATAAGGCAAATCAGGCACAACCATTAATCACATATGAAAATAAATATCCTGATGAGAGCTTCTATTATATACCAGAAATTAGGCTACAAGTTTTATGCATATTAATTCCAATTTGAAAAGTTATGGAGTATTATCACCACACTGGTTTTTCTTTTTGTTTATGGATTGGGTTGGGTTGGGCTGGTTCAGTTCTGTTCGGTTTGGTTTTTTGTGGTTCTGGGGATCAAATCCAAGGCCTCATGTACATTCTAGGAAAGCTCCCTACCACTGAGCCACATCCCCAAAACTCCACCTCAGTTTTATATGTAAAGAAACTCGGGCTTAAAGAAGTGACACTGTTGGCCGAAGTAATGGCAGACCCAATAACAATAATGATAACAATAACAGTAGTAGTAGTAGTAGTGGTAGTAGTAGTAGTAGCAAATATATCAAGTCATTCCAAACACTTTAGATATATTAATTGATTTCATTCTCACAACACCGTAAAGCAGGCACTATTGCTAACCCATTTTATGACACTAAGCAAAAGGTGGAACTGGGATTTCTTTCCCTGCACAACCTCACATATTATCCTTCAAGATAGAAGTCCTGGTGACGTCCATATCTAGCTAACTCTTTAAAAGTCTTCCTTTTCTGCTTCTACCCAACCTCTTTTGAATTGGTTATTTGGATATAGGTATCCAAAATTAAATCTCCATAACATAATGAATCCTAAAATATCATCTTAAAGACCACCCAGGTCCTTGCAGCTAGCTGCAAAAATTACAGTACAGTGAAATGAAGCTTGCTGCCCATCTGGCCCCTAACCTGCTGCCCAGTGCTTTTGTTTCTGGTAATTGTTAAAGGGGAACACAATGCTGACAAAGCTAATTGTTAGAATTTGGAGTTGCTGCTGGGAATTTTACCTCTGAAAGTCAGAAGTAAGACTAGCTCATTGAATTATGAGTGATTGGACCAGCAAACAGCTCAGTGACAAAGTCTATATCCTGATACAAGACATACTTTCAAGATTAGAAAAGCAAGTAATGTTTACATTGTAAAACAGCAAAGCATAGGCTTTTACAAAGTGGACCAGGCTGTGAATATTGACAAAAATAATCAGCTTCTAAAAAGGGCAAAGAGACTCAAGTTCCAAATACAAACTCAGCTGCCAAGTTCTCGCCCAGGAAAAGGCAGGAAGAACAAGGAGACAGGTGCAGGATGAAATGGGCCTCTCTTGCCCACAGACTCTTTTCCTGCCTCTCAATATGCATGCTGTGCAGGAGCTAACAGCCTTCATGTTTGTATTAAGAATTCTTTTTTCCTTTAGCTAACTAGCAGATAATAAGAGACACACAATTTACAGTTGTTGCTAGAGCTTTTTTTTTTTACAACAGAAATGACTTAGCTCCCGAGTTACAGGATGCAAGCACCTTAATACCAAAGTAGATGTCAAAGCTCATGGAGTCCATGGACAATGTGTTTTACATAACCTTCTCCACTTTGTGGTCCTGATATCAGTAGCCAGGTCCAGAGGGGACAGAAGAGTTTCTTAACTGAGACTTCTGAATGTCGTTTAGGTCCTCTCTGTGCACAATCCCCCACAGACTGAAACGTATTTCCCATGCAATTCTCACTTACTACCTGCCAAGAAATGTACAACCCAGATGGCTCAGCATAAAAACAAACACAATTTTAGTATTCTCCAAACACTATTGAAGAGTCAGAAGTTTCTGTAGAATCTGTAAAGAAAGGAGTATCACTGGGAATCAACCAGAAGGAATTAAAAACTGAAGAGGTATCACAACTAAAGTAGGGCTCAGCCTCCCTGGAGGTGGAGGACACAGCAAAGAGGCCCTTTGCTTACTATGGAGGAATAACACTGATTCCCATAACCATGTACACAAATTAAACACACACATTTACATTCATATCAGTCTCAAACTGCCCTCTCCCTTCCCAGCTGTATGATCTGAGGACTGAAGGCTAACCATACCCTAAGTCAAGCCAAGTGAGCGCTTTAGTGGAAATTCTATTACCATCGTCAAATGATGCTAGAATGACAGACTATCAAGTCCCCTGTGGTGTTTAGTTATAACACCCAGGGTACCTAGGCTTCTGTACAAGTTATTCATTGCAATGCAACAAATCACCCTCAAAGTTATCTACCTAAAACAACAACCAAATATTGTTTTACAAAGTTTGGAGGGTCAGAAACCCAGAAACAATTAAGTACTTCTGGCTCTGAGTCTCTCATGAAGCTACAGTCATCTGCAGGCACAAGTAGGGCTGGTAGTTCTAGTTTTCTTTTTCTATCCCAGAACTGCCTTCTTCTTAGGATGGTTGACAGTGAGAATATCTACTCCCTTTAAGGGAAATCTTACTTCCACTTGCCCACATGCCTTGGTGTGAAGTCTGGTCCTGTGGCTCTCATAAGACAATCATATCAGAAAATAACTGTTCAATCAGCAAAGCCAGGTTATTCATCCTAGAATAGCAATATGTACAGAACATCAACAAGGCAGCCAAAATGATGTAAGCCAAGCCAACTTCAAGTCATTTTCAAAGTCTCTTCACAAGTCTGACATGAATTTCAGGCCTGCATACCTTTCCTGTCATTTTGTGATCACTGGTTCCAATGTCTATGAGCAACTGTTTAACAAGAGAGCATACACCAGAAGGTGAGAGCAAGTAAACTTCTCTGTAAAGGCCAGATGGTAAATATTTTAGACTTTAAGGGCCATGTAATCTTTGTAACAACGACTTGCTGTTGTAGAGGGAAAGTAGCCATGGACAATATACACATACATGAGCATGGCTATTTTATCAGCCAGTACTTACTAAGGAAACAGATCTAATACAAGATATACTAATATATAAGAATTTACAGATTGGCTTACAATGGCTGCCTATAGAGTCGGGTGTGGAACAGTGCAGAGGATCTGTCTGCGCATGAGGAATCTAGAGGATCCAGTTGAGGGCTCGATGTAGGGTCCCATGCAAGTCTGTATCAGGAGGCCAAAGGGTCTACAATGGAAGGCTGAAGGATCTGCACCAAAAGGCTAAAGGGTTGGTACGGGAGGCTGAAGAGTTTACACTGGAAGCCAGGGGACAGTGTCCAAGGTGAAGGCAAAGACTGGAGCCCCTTCGAAGAAACAGAAGCAATCCTTCCTTCTTCATTTCTCTTTTATACCATTCAGGCAACAATCCTCCCTAGGGTGGGTCTTCCATACCCAGAATTATGCTGACCCAATCTACCTGGGCATTTCTTACTCAGGCTGACACAATTAACTATCACAGCTATATTCTAATAAAACTTTATTTATAAAATAGAATATAGTTTGCCAATCCCTGATACAAGGCATAGCACAGTTAAAATTTATATGGAGAAAAGTTTTCTCATGAAAAAATAAAGATATCTAAAAGTTTTATTTTGCTAAAAGAAATAAAATTTACATTAATAAAATGTAAATATCTACTTTCAGGAAAATCTTGAGTTCACAGTTTTTGTCCCCTGAGCAATGACCATGTATACAACAGTTTGTTTTGTTTTTTTCTAGAGCAAATCTTCCAAAACTAAGTTCAAGCTTTGACTTCTTAGAGGGTAGACATTGTTTTAAGGTTTAGGTGATAGTTTTTGCAACTCCTGAGGAAACAAAAATCTTAAAGCTGAGGGGGAAAAAAAAGCTAGATTTTCAGTTTCCACCAAAATATTATATTCCATCGGCCGCTCACTGTTAGAGAGTGAAGTGCACCCCAGAGTGAAGTCCAAACCAACCCTTACCAAAAATCCAATACTATTACATACATTGTAAAATGAAGTAATAATAGTGCCCAAGAATGTTAGCAGAAAAAATAAAACAGCATCATTTCCAATCTCCAGATGTTTGCTGTGTAGATCCATCTTCTTCCACCACCTCATAGACTACAAGCACATCTTGTATTGGAGATTTGATTTCCAAACCAAACAGATTGCTATCTTTTTCGTTTGGTTTTTTGTTCATTTTGTGGTTTGTGCAATTTGTTCTGTTATTTAATTTTGTTACTGCTATCATTGTGGTGCTGGGTACAGAAACCCAGAGCCTTACATATACTAGGTGAGCACCCTACCACTGAGCTACACCCCAGCCCCCAAACAGATTTCTAAACTGCTTATTTTACTACGTGCTTTGACTCAAAAGGCACAGATGCTCCTCTCACTACCTCCCTGGAGAAAACAGAAAGTCATCCACTGCCACCAACGTGTCTCCAGCAGGAGGATTAAGTCCAGCAAATTTTAATCTCCTCTAAAATAATGCCCATTGATTGTACATAGTAAACACTCACTGTCCTGATCCACTCTCATGTGTACTTACTGAAATTTATTTACTCTCTCCCATCATCAATCACGGATGCCCTGTTCAGAGAGGCACCCAGGCAGCCTCAGCAAGCTTGTGGTTTAAAGGCTTGTATGAGCCCCAGCTTCAGGTGATGGTAAATCCCAGAATTTCTGTGTCCTCCCAGGTGCGGGGCAGGAGCCAAACACCCTGAGACACAGACAAGAAACAAGTGGCAAACAATAGGAACTGACTATGGCTAAACATCTAGAAGATGGGGCGGGGGGGGGGATCTTATATTTGGATCACTGAACTATGTAAAAGGAAAAATTAAATTTAATAACTGTCCCATATTTTTATAAATATAAGGTAAATTGTACCTTTCTGCCTCAATCCATTTCCTCATATATACCCTCTATAAAGTGCTATAACTGCCACTATTTTACCACAAGACAGGTCAAGCAACTATAGGTAAAATAAAGTAAGTTGTAACCAAAAACAAAAAAAAAAAGACTTGAGGCATTTAATACCAAAATATCATGGGTGAATCTAACTTTCTTTAGATTTCATGAACATTAACATTAGACTCCTTCCTGTCTGTCTTGACCTATAGTCTCTCCTATAAATCTCTGTTTTCCAACCATGTCTTCATTACAGGCATCCAAAATACTGTCTTCATGATTCCCTGGCACAGAGTCACATTCTGGACAGGGATTTCCTACACCATATCCTTCCATCTTGAGTTCCAGGGAGATAGGGATGGTGAGGATCCCAGCAGTTGGATAGTGTGGCAACTCAAGACAGAAATACATCTTCCTGCCCGTCTCTTTCTAAGCACACTTGATGTACTCACAGTCAATGGCAGCTAAGTGAAGACTTGGCTCTATCAGACACCCTCTGACCATGACCCTAGGGCATGGTTCCCAAATTTTATTGTATATTAAGGTCACCTGGAATGCTTGTTAAAAGTCAGGTTCCTGGGTCCCACTCCCAGAGTTTCTGACTCAGATGGCCTGAAATAAGGTCTGAAATGTATTTCTAACCTATTCCACTGATACTGCTGGCCTGGGGGACACAGTTTGAGAACCACTGTCCTGGGCATTAGGTCATGATACCAATGCTAGAACCACCTGGGAACTCCATGGAAGCAAATAATCTTATGGCAACAACCAGGTACATCTCTCTCTATCTCAGGCCGAAGCAGTTTCCAGGATTTGGAACTTGAGAGAAGTTGAGTCAGTATACGATGAAGTTTGAACAAAGACTGGGAAACAGTCAGGCTTGTAATCATAGTCCAGGATTGGAACCAAATGACCTGATTTCAGTTCCTGTCCCATCCTTGTGTTGTGCCCAGATCGCGAAGTCCCCAAAGACCACCAAGGAGCCGATTCCAATGTAAACACACGAGGGTCGTTTATTCAAGCTCGAGCAGGGGCACTCAACCGTCACTGATGCAGCGGATCAGGATTGAGAGCCCCGAATTTTAAATCAGCAGGGTTTTTATTGTGGCTACCGCAAGGTTTGGGGATGTTCCATTTAGCAGTTACACGATTGGTTGATATTTAGCAAGCATGGGGGGTTGAGGGGTGGCTACATGTAGAGTTTATGGGAAAAAGGAACAATCAGCACATTGACAGAATGTTCTATAGATAATGGGCCCGGGAGCATCTGTTTTCCGGGCAGACAGAAGATTGAGTTAGGAGCTGTGTCCTTTTTTTATCTGTTGTCCCACAGCAAGGACATTTTATCATTATTTTATGGGCACAAAGGAGACTAGGGGAATAGTTGACTTCAGTGAAGTGGAATTTATGTCAAGGCCACTTCACTGTCTTATTTTAAGATGGAGTCAAACTTTAAAATGGAGTTAGTTAGGTCTCACACTTGTACTATGATCACAGACAAGTCCTTTTGTTCCTTTAAACTACTCATCTTTTTGTGCCTTTTGTGCCTTTAGTTTCTTCATCTATATAAAATGGTGTTGTGATCATAGTTTAGGATTACTCTAAGACTTGAATGAGGTAATCCATGTAAAGCATGTAAGCATATTTGGAGGATTTCAAACAATTGATTGTAACTGTTTAATAAATTCCTAACCTGGGCATAAGATCAGGACTTGGGCTTTATGGGACTAAAGGACCAATAGGCAGGGAGCTGGACACAAGATGTGGCATGAGTCTTGATGGTTGGTCTACATAAGAAAAATCAATGTGAGATACAAATAAGACATTGGGCAGAGATAAAAGAAAGAAATCCGTGATAATACATTGGCACAGATTTTTTGTCTAACCTAGAAAAAGATATCTTCAAGTGTTTGGACATTTATAGTGTGGTTGGCATTTAGGAGATCAGAAATCTTAACAGCCAGGAGTTACTAGGGTTCGGGTAAGGCATTGATTTACTTCAAAAACTGGAGCACAAGACAAGGATCCAATTATGCTGCTAATAGAAAAAGTGATCAGAAAAAATGATGATGCTAGCTTAGGGTGTTGCTGATGATGTAGGATTGGGCCTAGATTCTGGAGCAAGACTAAGATACAGATAAAGGTGAAGGAATCCAGTTGTAATGACCAAAGAAATGAAGCACAGAGAGTAAGGAGAGCAGAGTGTCTATACACCTCTAACCTCTTTGAACTCTAAACATCTATGCCTAGCCATCACTGTGAAATAGACTACAACATCTAAATCTCCTCCCTTAAGATCAGAATTGAGGTCTGCTTTCTGGTGCCCATTATATAAGTCCATTTTCCATTACTATAACAAAATATTGCCTGAGTCTGGGTACCATATAAAGAAAAGATTATTTATCTCAGTTTTGGAGGCCAAAGCTCCAAACAGCATAGCACCAGCTCTGGTGAGGGACCTCTGGTTACATCACATCACAGCAGATAGGGGAGCATGTGCAAGAGAGAAGTCACATAGTAAGAAAAAAAGAGACTAGGAACTAACTGGGATTACATGATTACCTTAATCCCTTCCTAGGGCATGCCTCCGATGACCCAAGTACCTCCCACTCAGCCCAACCTTTCGAAGGTTCCACCACCTCTTAATATCACCACATTGAGGACCAAGTTTCGAACACATGAACCCTGGGAGGAAACATTTAACCATATCCAAACCATAGCACCCCTCTTCCTGTCTCTACCCAGCCTTTGGCATGCACTGCCAAGATCTCTAAGGTTCACATTGGCTGATCACCCTGCAATTGAGTCCTCACAAGTCTAAACCCCAAATCTCTTTCTTCTTAGCTGGAACCACAGTCCCTGGCCTCCCGATCTGCCCTGCTTCTTGCTGCCAGAAATGAGAAGATCAAACTATGCTGAAGCTCATGCCCTAAATACCTTGCTGTAACAGGCATTCCTTGATAATCTAACAAGTCTTTTTTTTAATAAGCAAAGCTATAATGACTCTCATAAAAACGATTTTCCTACTCTCATAGTTTTCATGTTGCCCAAATAACGATAGCTTCTTTTTGTTTGCCAATTCTAATTGCTTACCAATGGCTGCCTGTGGTGTATGCATGTTTTAAATTATTTAATTAATTTTCTTTTTATTGTTTTTATTATTTTTTAATCAGATAGACATGCATGTTCAAAGTTAATAGTCAAATAATTCTACAAGTTTTATTACAAAAAGATAGTAGTTCCTTATCTCCCTCAGCCCCATTTCCTCTTTCATGAGGTAATTACTTTCATGTCTTTCCACTAATACATGAAATTGGTCTCTAGGTCTCTAAATGACATTTTTGTGTTCACTACTTGGCTATTTTTTTCTCTTCCAGTTTTAGGCAATATATTGACTTCCTCCTATAAAATTTAATATTTTACTCTGTCTTTTATATAGCCCACTTATCCATGTGCCTTTTCCATCTTTCCATCTTCTCAATATAGTTATAATTTTATAATTTTAGGTAGACCAATGTTTGAAATTTATGATATTATTACCATATAAATGCTACTCATAGATGAGCCAGGTAATAACTATAATCATTTTTCTCTTTTCTGTACAGCTTTTTTATTCTTCCTGTAATTAATAATTGTTTTGCTTTCATTTTTAAATTTTTCTGTATACTTTTAAATAATTTAACGCCTATCTTTGACACTTATCTAAACCTCTCAAGGCACTCAATGCACAGAAATACTATATAAATTTCATCTTACTGAAGAAGTGCAGCCTGGGACTTTCCAGTTGGTTCCAGTCTCTGGACAGCTACATTCACTATCTTGCCAGCCTATCCCTTTATATGTTCTTCTGAGAATTTGTTTTCCTCCCAGTCCTCTATGTCTTTTGCCTCCGCAATTCTTGGTGTACACCCTTATGTCCACGGAACACATCTAACATTTCGTGTGGCTGGTGGTGCTTTTATTCTCCTCTTACATCCAATTAATACTTTGAATGGACATCAAATTCTAGGTTGACAACCATTTCCTCTTAGAATTTGAAGACATTTGTTCTATTGTTTCTAGATTCTAATTTTGCTTTTGATAAGTCCCAAGTCTTTCTGGTCGTATTCCTACTTGAAGCCTACTTTTCTTTTCTTTTCTTTTCTTTTCTTTTTTTTTTGGTACAGGCGATCGAACTCTGGACCTTGGGCTTGCACAGCAGGCTCCAGAACCACTGAGCTAAATCCCCAGCCCTACTTTTCTCATTTTGAACCATTTGGCCAATGACTTTCTTTTCTCTGTTTTTTCTATTTTCTTCAGGAATTTTGATTGTTCAGATGTTGAATCTCTTGAACCTGTCTTTATATTTGTTTATTAATATCTGTCAGCTTTTATTTTTGCTTTATTTCAAGGATATTTATTCAATCATACCTTCAATATTTCCACTGAGTTTCATTTCTGCTATTACACTGTTAAATTTTAAGAATATATTTCTGTCCACTGAATATCCCTTTTTAAATAGCATTTATTTCTTATTTCATGGTTACAGTATCTTTCTTTGTTTCCTTGATGATATTAATAAAAAGCTTTAATTTTTAAAATGCTCATCTCCTGCGATAGTCTCTGCTTCCTCCAAATTGCTTTGTTTCCTCGCTCTCTCTCTCTCTCTCTCTCTCTCTCTGTCTCCCTCCCTCCCTCCCTATTAACAGCTTTCTTCAAATGTCTTGTAATCTTTAGTTATCTGCTTATATTTGAATGGGGACTGAAAAGCTGATTTTGATTTTAATATAGGCTCACTCTCAAATATGATAGCATGCCCACTCTAACAAATGTTCAGAATTGTTTCTGTAGCTCATTAATTGCTTTCAACCATAGTCACCAAGAAGGATCCTGTCACATTGAACAGTGGATCCGTGCCATTATAGGCTGGAAAGAGAAAATAATTGGGCAAATCCCACAGTAGGCTAGATGTAGGAGAAACTATCCTTAGAGTTCTCTCCCAAGGTTTCTGGAATAACTGAATGTCTTTCTATTGAAACTATTAAGTAATGAGGCAGATATATTGCCTTTCCAAACGGCTTTAAGGACAAAGTTAGCCATCACTTTCACCTGGGGTTTCAGTCAGATCTTCTTTATGAGACAAATTTACTGTACTATATAGAGCTGCCAGTAATCACCCTCTAACCACATACTTTCTTGGAGGCCCTGTTCACCCCTTTGGAAGAGACAGTCCCGTGTATTTCTCTCCTCCACCACAACTGAGTGGACCATAAATAGATGAAACTCAAACTGGGCCACTGAGATTCTGGAAATAAAGCATTGAGAAACACAACTAAATGATGGGAATTCCTTGAAATGAAAGGTTAAAAAGAGCTAAAGCAAGAATTTGTACCATAACCAAAGTCAGCAAGTCCATGTGACCAACAGAGAATATCAATGTGCAAAAAAGTAGAGAGCAGATACATAGAAAGAGCAGTGATTAGGGACAATGTGGTACCATAAGAGATGGAGGAAATGCTCTCAGGCACTGACTTTCTAGGTGACCTGGTATATGCTCTTTATCTGCCCTGTGAGTCCAGCAGACTCACTTTGCAATTGAGCTAGTGTGTGTGACCTTCTGTGGCTTATTATCAAATGATTCCTAACATGTTCACTAAGCACAATAGGAAAAATATGACACACTCAAAACTTAGAAACAGGATTATTTACAAAGAGGGCCAGAGTGTGAGGAAATCAACAAAGAATAATGGAGCACTTTAGGCTTAGCAAGAGCAAAGGGTTTTTATCTGCTCCTAATAACTGGAAGGGCAAAAGGGAGGAGCATTTATCTTACTCTGGAGAGTGTGGGGACTTCCTGACCAGAGGCATGGTCATAGGTAAAAAGACATGATCAACCACAGCAATCCAGACAGAGGGGAACTAGGGGGTAAATATCCTGACCTTACACTCCTCCTGGGCTTCCTATATACTATACATTCCTCCTTTGGTCAAACTTACTAGAAGACAGAGGACACACGGGAGCCAATGATTTAGTCAATGGGGGCAGAGTAGACCTAGAGAGGAAAAGAGGAAATGTCTAGCTCACAAAAAGCTGGGTGTGGTGGCACATGCTTGTAATACCAGCACTTGTGAGGCAGAAGCAGGAGAACTGCTGCAAGTTCGAAGCCAGCCTAGGCTACAAAGTAAGTTCAAGGCTAGTCTGAATTACATGGTGAGACCTTGTCTAAAAATAAAACAAAACAAAAAACAAAAATAAAAAGAAGAAGAAGAAAAATAAGAAAAAGAAAAAAAAACACCATTAAATGCCTTTCTTCCACATTTGCAAGGAAAAACTAGTTGTCTTCTCCTGGCCCCTGAGTAACCTCTTTTGTCCATGTACTAAACCAGGATTGTGAGGAACACAACTGAAATTCATTCGCAGGGGTTAGGAATGTAGTTTAGTGGCACAGCCGTTGCCTACCATGCATTAGGCCCTGGGGGAAAAAAGGAGAAAAAAAGAAAAGAAATGCAAACCTGTCCCAGTTGAATTTAGTTTGCTTTATATACAAGTATGCTTAATAATAAAATAACATCAATTCTTCAGTCATAAATAAGTTACTCGTGAATTTTCTTCAGAATTAAAAGTTAGAAGTTCTAAGTTGTCCAGGTATGTGAACACATGAATGCAAATATATGGAAACCCCGTTTCATTTTCCAGAACTTCTAAAGCAAGGATCTTGCCTGCTGCTTCCTTTTCAGCTTCCTAGAGCACCTTATTCAGAGATTCTCAATATATGGGAAGAAGCATGAAATAATCAGTTAATGAAAACACACATCACCATCATGATCATCATCCTTGGAAGGAAGAAGCCATATAAATTAGAAGCTGTCTTTTGGAAAAGAAGTTCAGAAAAGTAAAATTCTAATTTAGGAATACTGTATTTCCTACTGATCCACCAACATTCCTAATGAGAACATGTCTAGTATCACATTATGCCAGAAACTAGAAACAAGATGGTCAGAAGCCCAGAACCACTTCTGTGGCTCCAGACTGGCCTCATCTCCATAGCAGAGCCTGTCAGAGCCCTCTCAGGGCAGACATCAGAGGTGCCAGTGAGCCTTGATTGCAAGTCACCACTGCCATCTGTCATTGATGGACAGATAAGATTAGAGATGGGGTCTTTCATCTTGAGGTCACAGTCAGAAGCTCCACATCACCAAGTCAGAGTTAAAGCTGCTCCTTACAGAGATGGTGGGAAATGAGTAGGTACACTCAGCCCACCTCTTCCTACACATAAGCTGCCTAAGAAAAACCACTTCCATACCTGGAACATGAATGAATCAGTGCAGATTCCTGTGGTGGGGTGAGGGGAGTCTAGAGGGGAGACTCCAGGAGACAGTTTGCTCCAGTTTTGACAAAACAGAAAACAGCCTAAAATGCTAGTTTTAAATTGTCAATCTAATAAAAGTATCTCAAAGCATATGATAGGCCTCTTCACCTTATACAGGTGATCTGGGACCACATGAATAATAACATCGTGGATGAGAGCCTTTTGCATGAAAGCGTGATTCCTAGATTAGGTTATAATTCTGAAGTTTTCCACTTGTTCATTATGATCCAAGGCTCCCCATACCCAAAGACTTTCAATTATCTCTATTTTCTATGAATAGTTATTCACATGAATGAGCTGATAGCAGCAACAGATTGTAATTCTCAGCAGAATCACTCAGTATGCCTTCCAAATGCCTAGTTTTAAATCATCACTCATATCACCACTAGTACAGTTCCAAAGGCACCAGGAATGTGGACAAAGCTGGGAGGCAAGTGAAAGATAGAATGTGGCTAATATCAATCTGTCTGTCTGACAAGGGCAAGACACTGGGCCACCAAGGAGATCAATCTAAGCAAAACAATAGTTGCCCATCGCTATGGGTCAGTAAGATCCAATGAGCTATAAAGTACACAAAAATGTGTGACTGCCCTGGAGGTTTGTCCCCTGGAAAATGAAGAAAGGATCAAACCAAGGAGGTCTAAGGGGCTACACAGGGGACTACAGTAGTAGACAGCACTTATTTATCCTGGTTTTTGTTAGGGTAAATGGAAAAAGAAGAACTTCCCTGGTTGGGAAATCTTTCACTAGCTCCAGAAATTGCACTTAAAGTGCACAGTGGCAATTCTGTCATTACTGAATTAAGGGGCAATTGGAGAGATGAGCGTCAAGCAGGTTTTAGCAAAGTTTCAGCCTATGAGTCAACACTGTGTTGCCCATTATTTTCTACATTTGGGATTTAAATGCTCCCAGTTCTGGCAGAAAATATTAGCATTTTCTTTGAGCTGACCTCTTACTGAGTAGAAAAACACACATTGCAAAATGTCTGTTAAGATTTCATTTTATGCAACATTATAAATATAAATACTAATGGAGGGGCTGGGGATTTAGCTCAGTGGTTTCAATGCCTGCTGCGCAAGTGCAAGGACCCAAGTTCGATCCCCAGTACCAAAAAAAAAAAAAAAAATACTAATGGAAACATAGATGCACAGAGAGATGATGGGAAGAATGTGGCAAAAGTGGGCAGAATAGTTTTCTCTGGACAGCATTTGCTTACAGGACTTCACAGCTTTCAGCATTGTTTGGTTTTCTACACTGAAGATATATTATCTTCATAAGTAAATACAAAATAATTTTAGATTAATCAAAACCCAACAATATTCAGAAACTGTATTATGAAAAGCAAAAGAGAATAAACATTTATTAAATGCCTCCCTCATACTCAGGAATGCTTGTGAATTATTATTTTTCTTATTGTAAAATCTCAGAGAACCTAACTTGATCAAGATCTTTATGAGTGCTGTCAAGCTTTCAGACACACAGAAATCCTTGAGCTGGGCTACTCTTCCTCTCACCTTGAAAAAAATCTCAGGAAAATAGGAAGTCTGGGGAGGAAAGCAATAGGCCTCCCTCTGACCAAAGGCAGAGCTAGGGATTATGGATCAATCAATATGAACAATGTTGCCCACCTAGCAGAACCAATGAGAACAAGGTGCTTTGTAATTTTCAAAAATCAGATTAACTGTGAGGAGACCTGTGTCACTTGTGCCATACATTCCAGGGAACAGCCATAATGAATGCAACAGACCCACTAGATGAGAGGGTCAAGCCAAAGAATGGGGTTAGAAATCAGGATAAACATGGTAATCACTCGAAATAGCTGCTCTTCTCTGGACCTCCATTTCTTCAGCTCTTAAGCAAAAGGATTTGCCTAGAAAATCTCCAAAGTCCTTTCCAGTTCTAGGAATCTGTGATCCATGATCTAATTCCAACCATTGCTTCTCTCAGATTCATCAACTAATTGCTCTAGCATGTTCAACTGGTCCACCAGACATTGCTTCAGGGCCTAAAATTATGTGTGCTAATGCAGAGATGTAAAATCTCTTTTGTAATCTGTGCAGGATTTTGCTACCTACTTAGCTTTGTTTCATAACCCACAATTATCTTTGAAAAACAGACAAGTCTATTTACTCTCTCATCTAGGTTCCAAATGTGGCCAGCCCCTCCCTCTCTGTTTCATAATAGAAAGTCCCAAAATCTCAGGTGGGAGTCAGAATAACTCCGGAGATTTGGCAGCATGAGCTTGGAATCTTTCCTACCAGGTCCCAAATGGTTTATTTTCTAAGAGCTGCTTTTGTAAGGCAAGCAAGAAAGCCTGAGTTAATAGTTAGAATTTACAAATGGGTTTTGCAAATTAAACAGAATTCTGTATCTGAAAGGCAACCAATACAGTGGTTCTGTTCTCCTATATTATTTGCTTACAAGCAAAAACTCAAAATGCCAATAAAGGCCCCTCAGTGCTGCAGGTAGGCATTTTCTTATCAAAACAGGCCAGAGAGTGAATCAAACCACCCAGGAAATAAATCATCTATCCACCCCTTAATAATATTAACTGGGAACATCTCAGAGACAATGATAGCGTGAACAATTATAAACATGGGCTGCAGATGGCTAAATCGCAATATTCAACTCAATTGCTATTTAGAAAGAATAAGCCAGAAATGGATTTAAATATGTGGTTCAGAGGTCAGCTTCTAATATTTTATCCTATGCAACCCACCTCCTGCTTTCTAGAATAGCTGGACAAAGACACCAAGTCTTGAATGGTGGGAGCCAGAGGAGACCTTCTCTGATTTGATAATTCTGCTCACACAGCATGAAGTCAGGATTCTGCCTCCTTGAGCATCTCCTTTTGTTCACTGTAGAGGCACCAGGGACTAGAGATGCACTAGTGTCCCCTGTCTTCCATGTTTTCCAGGACAACTCGTGGCCCAGAGAATGGGTCAGAAAGCTTCCCTTGTGATCTCTCAAGAGCCATTTGCAGTATTCATTCCAGAAAATCAATTTCTGAAGTCTATTTCATAGATTTTAATGTTCCCTATTTTAAAAAACAATTTTTGAAACTCTCTTCAAATATATTTCATGTATGTCTATTGAATCATTCATTTGATAAACTATGCATTTTCAGCTTATTCTTGAAAATTTACATTTTTTAATTTGGTCAAGAATAGATGTGCGTTAGATATTTTTGAGGGGTTTTTTTCTTTTCCAGAGAAGTATATCTAAGGGTACATCTTAATCCAAGTTAATAAAAGAGTTTTTACCTTCCCTGCCTTAGCATGTTCCACCTCTTAAAGAGGCTAATGAGTGACTCATATTTTTGGAAGGCTTTTTCCTTCTCAGGTTAAGTAACTTATCTTCTACATAGATACTACATGCCCACTCACCTACCCCACCTTAAATATTGTTTGTATTGCTCTCTGTGATAGGAAAATTTATTCAAATTCTATCCTTCTACTCAGTCTTAAACTTAGAGAAGAGTGACATTGAAGATTTTGGTGGCACCAGCTCTGATTAGCCCTTATTTTTTCTACTTCTGAGCAACTCACCCTAAGTACCTGAAGTCTCTAGTTCCACTTACGATATACTTCTTGTAACCTTGGATGTTTTCAAACTTAATTCTAAATCTCAACATAATTCAAGGAACTGCACATGCCCACGTAGATGGGAGGGAAAGTCAAAGCTAGAGGACTATTTCCAGTGATATCTATTTGCTATGAACTGCTGTTCATTTCCTTCATGTTGCCAGCATTATCCTCCCCTTCACCCAACTAATCTCAGTTGGCTCATCCTTTACCTCCACCTCCACCTCCACCCTCATCTTTTCTACTTCCATTCCTTCTCTCTGCATCTTCACATCTCCACCACCACTTTTCCCATATCTTCCATCACCATGAGAATTTCTTCTCTTCAAGAGCGATCTCCTACAAATATATTTGGGGAATATAATGGAACCTGATTAAACAAGCCTTTCTGCTTTTCCCCCTGTCTCTTGCCTTCTTTCCTGCTCTTGCCACTTATACTCTTCATACCTCTACACCCCACAGGTATCTTTATTGTCATCCTCCTCTCCAACCCCATTACAAACCTAGCAGAGAGTTTGCTCCCAATGCAGGTTTAAAAACAAAATTTGTCTGAAAGCTTCATTGGAAGTTGTGGATGTAGAAGGCTAAGGCCAGAGAAGGTGCAGCATATTAAGTGTGCTCTCCCGCTCCGCCAATAGCCAGGCCTCTGTGCCACCATTCCCCCTCTTGAAGCTGTTTCTACTATCCTCAAATCACCCTTGGAAAAGGTCCCATCTGGTGGCCATGGCATAGAAATGTAGGGCAGTTCTTTCCTTCTTTCTAGGCCTCAATATTCAGTATAAGAAGGAATAGTGAAGCAATTTCCCCTGGTGAGAACTACTTTAGCTGAAGTAAAAGCACCCAGAAACAAGGCACAGGTTAAATTAGGTATGCTGCCTGCAGTGCAGAGAAAACTGGAGTGGGGACAGTAAGTTGAAAGGGTCTGTCCATTCCCAAAGGATTGTCTTCTTTCTGTCGTAGTTACATGAGTTATCAGGTGGACAAAAAAAATTCAGCCTGGGCCGGGGATTTAGGTCAGTGGTTCCGGCGCCTGCCTTGAAAGCGCAAGGTCCCAAGTTCGATCCCTGGTACGAAAAAAAAAAATTCAGCCTTAGATTGAATGTATTTGGGATTGTGGAGAACAACACAGTAAGAATTCAAGGAATAATGAAACATAAACATACAATGCAAAGGGAATTTACCATAAAAATCCAACTCAACAGGCTTTCTGGGTCCATCATGGAGACTGATGAAAAGGCATGGGGATTTTCAGCTGTTAAAGTGGCCACCACGGGGAGGTGAGTTTGGATGATGAACAAGGCCCCAGATCTACAGTACCTACCCTCTCGCTAACAGACTACTGTATACCTGATCAAACAACAGACTCCACAAAATTATCTGGAGCTGCTAGCTCCAGTGCCCCCTTCTTGTTTCTGCAGTTCTTGTTTTTTGGTTTGGGGGTTTTGGGGAGGATGTGGGGGGACCGGGGATCAAACTTAGGACCTTACACTTGCCAGGCAGGAGTAGCACCAATGAGCTAAATCCCTGGCCCTGCAGTTCTTACTTTAGCATTTTAAAAAGATAAAGGAATAAAGACAAATTTTTTAGATAAATATAAAAGCTTTAGGTACTAAATCTCCATACTCAAACTTAGAAACATTTAGAATAGTCATCTTCAGTCCAGGGCCCTATACTTTATCCTTTCACAGGTTAGGACAAAGAATAAATATAGAAAAGAGGGACTTTCACTGTAATAGCCATAAGCCTACTGTAAATGGTATGCTGAATGTAACAATTCTACAGTAGATGTGACTGAGGTACACACTGAGGAAAATCTTACCAAGGAAATTCCAGGTACTTTTTACAAAACCTCACTTTGTGACGGTGAGAAGAAAACCTTTGTGTGTTAAAGTCTCACCCCAAGTAAAACCCTTTCAGAAAGCCCTGCCCCAAAATTTCTATACTTTTGTTATATTGAAGATAAGATTATTCCTTTAATTAGCCTGACAATTTTCTTCCTCTGTGCAAAATATTGATCATTGAGCAAGTATCTAAGCACTGGAGATCAATCTATGAGTGAATGGAAATAGATATCAAAGAGGTGGAAACTTTCATGGTGTTTATATACCATGGGAGGAGACATAAGTCAATAAACACATATTATGTTGGGTAGTGATGAGAAGGAAAAATGAGGCAAAGTAAGATAAATAGACAATAGAAAGTAAATAAGAAAAAAAGGAAAAATAAAGCTGGGTGGGAGGACAGAGAGTGACAGCTGGTGCAGCTGTGCACTATTTCGGATGGGTTGGCAGACCTCTCTGAAAGTTCCTACCACAGTGGTTCACCTGGGCTTTGGTAGGAGCTGGGGACATGGGGTAGGGAAAAGAATTAGAAACAAGGCTTTGAGAGAACCACAAGCTGCTATCTCTTCTTAACTTTGGATCATTCCTGATTGACCTCAGGTTAAAAAATAAATAACATTCAGAAACAGTCATTGGGATTTTAAAATTCTTTCAAAGTTGGGCATGGTGGCATACCTCTGCAATCCCAACATTCAGGAGGCTGAGGCAGGAAGATCAAAAGTTTGAGACTAGCCTGAACTACATAGCAAGACCTTGTCTCAAAAAACAAGCAAAAGTAAAACTGAAAAGCACATCAAAATTCTTTCTAAATTAATACATAAAGTTTGGCAGAGAAACACAGCACCTGAAACATTTATTGTTTTCTTCATGATGGCCCCTTTCCAGACAGGGAAAAAAATATCAACCAGGAAAGATACTCTCATTTTTGGTGTGATATTGAGGCAAGAGGGTCCTTGGAAAAAATGTTAGAACTCCCTGTATTACAGCTTTATACAGCCTTGTTCTATTCATTTATGTTCACAGAATAATTTCACTCAGTGTACCTAGAATAAGAACAAGCGTGAGGCTAGGAAGGCTTTCCCACACTTACTGATTCAGCACTTTCTTCCTACCCTTCATATTTTTAAACAAAAAAAAGTAGTTTGCAATCAAAATTACATGAGATTGTACAACTAAGGAGGCAGGCACTGGGAGATGGGATCCATATCATCCCTCAGGCATGAAGGGTTTATTGCCTCCTGTTCTCCCCACGGGCATTGCCTTGGCTGCAAAGAGCCCACTCATCCAAGCTGATGCACACTTTTCACCACAGCCCCCTTCACAGATCAGTAGTTGTGGGGTATAAGTCCCAGCTTTCTCACCCCAACCAAGACAAGTCTACAGGGTCAGCCTAGCTTCAAAACTTCCTGTAATGCATCTACTCTACCAAGACTTCACCTCAGCCAGCTTCTGCCTTTGACCAGTCCTTTCTTCTGTTCTTTCTCTTCTTTTCTATAGGCCTGACTCCTAGAGCACTCTCTAATAAACCTCATATAGTCTAGTCCCTACCTCAGAGTTGTTTTCCAGGGAACCCAGCCCTCTGTACCTCTGAGGTATGACAGAAGAATACAATGAATGTTTAAATTTTTAAAATTTTTATTTTATTAATTTTTATTTTTATTAGAACATGTTTGCAATACATGATGATTATATTCTTTGTGAGGTGTTGGTACATGTACATAACACATCTTAATTCTTTTTCTTCTCCTCTCCCTCTCATCCTTCCCCTCTTCCTCCACCTACTGGTTACCTTTCCATTTACAAAAGATTTAATTTATTAAAGTAAAAGACACATTGCCATTAATCAAAATATTCACCCTTACTTTGAATACATTTATCCATCATTCTTGTTGCTTTCTGAAGCAGTTCCGGCAGCCCTCTTTTGTGTCTTTGTGAAGTATGATAAAAAATACAATGAATAAAAAAAAAAATACAGTGAATACTGCTGCCAAGTGCCATCCTACAGAAAGGCAGGAATATCACAGTGACTCCTCATCCACCTTACTCACGGGATTTGGCAGCCTGTGACTTCTGGCTCTTCCCAAAAGTCAAAATGACCATGAAAGGTAAATGTTTTGAATTGATTCAGGACACTGAGGCAGCCACAACAATGCAAATAAAGATACTCATGAAAAAGGACTTTCACAACTGCTTCAGAAAATGGCAAGAATGATGCCATAAGTGTGTCTGAAGAGAAGGGGAGTATTTTGAGGGGGCTAATAGCAGTGTGTCTTTTATTGCAATAAATTTTAATTTAAACATTCCCCCTAGCTTTTTTTTTTTATCATATCACATATGTCACATAGGAGACAGGCCTGCTTTTTAAAAATTTGTTATTCATTTTAGAGGTTCCTACCCTCTACCCCACTAAATAAATTTACCAGACTAGACAAAAAGATATATTAAGTGACATAAGCTTAATACGGGGCAGGGCAGGGGGGGTCTGGCTTTGTCTCTATATATAAAACCTTGGGGAAGCCAGGACTGGCGGTGCATCCCTGTAATCCCGGCACTTGAGAGACTGAGCCAGGAAGATCACTACAAGTTCAAGGCCAGCCTGGGCTACTTAGTGGGTTCAAGGACAGCTCGAACTACATAGCAAGACCCTGTCTCAAAAAAAAAAGAGGGGGAAAAATTTTTAGACATAATTTCTAAATTTTTCCAACATTCATGTTCTTTAGTTAACTAGCTAGCTTTCCTTTTTGCTATTAATTTCTAGTTTTATCACATATAGTCTTAGGAAGTTGAGCCTTTGGAATGTATTAAGCTTTCTGTTTTACTCACCACACTTGCCTGAAAATAATATATTTTAGCTGTGTGTTCTATAGCTTTTCTATTTGTTTTATCAGCTTCCAAGAGATTTTTCTAATGATGCTTTACTTTTTTATTGGGTTTCATTGTGGCATTTTTATACAGACATACAATAAATTTTGATCATATTTATCCCCATTATTCTTCCTTCCCTCCTCTCCTAACCCCTTTCCTCTTATCAACTAGTCTCCCTTCTCCTTTCTTTTTTAAATTTTTTTTTTTTTTTTTTGGCACCAGGGATCGAACTTGGGACCTTGCACTTGTGAGGCAGGCGGCGGAACCACTGAGCTAAATCCCTGGCCCTACCCTTCTCCTTTCATGTCATTTTTTGGTTTTGTATTGGGGTTTTTTGTTTTGTTTTGTTTTTTCTAATTTCCACATATTAGGGAAAACATGTATACTTGGTTTTTCTGAGTCTGTCTTTTCTTAAGTTTGAATCATAATTATTGATTTGTTTATTTTTTTCTTATATCAGTCAATTGTTTCTTTTTATATTTTGAGGTCTTCCTATATCTTTATATTTTTAATAGCATACATATTCATGATTATTGTGTTCTGTCATCAATATATAATGTCCCTTGGTGTCCCTTATTAGACTTTTCACCTTAAATTCTATTTGCTTTGATATTAAAAGTGGTACCTATGATTTCTTCACTTCATATATATCTGGGCTTTTTATTATTCCTTTACTTTCAATTTTTCTGTAACCTTGTACTTGACACTGATAACTCCTATAAATATCATATATCTAGATCTTGAGTCTAAAAAGGATCTGTCTTTTGATTGGCCACATTAACTCACTTGTATAGATTGTAAATACTATTAGATTAATTATTGCTGTCTCATTTGGTGCTATTTGCCATCCTTTACTTTCTTTCCTCTTCCTTGATTTCCTTTAAAGAGTTTGCATTTTATTTTGCCAGTGTAAATGTCATAATTCTGTAGTTATTGTTGTGGTGGCTGCCCTAACTCATTAGCCATATTTAGGCCCATTTTTCCTAATGATGTCTAACACATAAATATCGACATCCTCCTCCCCTGAATAAAACCTGTGTCTCATCTTCCGATCTCTTCCCTTACCACTTACTAAATGTCTAATGATTTTAATGTTCACACATGACTCATACAGTTGGTCTTTGTCATTCCCACAAAATACAGCCTTAAACAAAGAAAGTTTGACATACGTAGTTATCTACCTAGTCTTTCTCTTTCTGCCTAGAAATATGCCTCTGATAAATGTCCATTTGCCATAGCCAAATCTAACTTTCCCAGGCCCCCTGCAGCCCCTGAGATCCCCAGGGGAGACATATACAAAAGGAAACCAAAGTAGTAATTTCTGAATATTGCGTGAGTTCCCTTTTCCTAAGTTACTCAGATCTAATCAGGCCAAGCCCAGAGTAGTTTCTTTGCTCTTCTTCGACTATTCCCTCTGCCTAACTTGGTCCTTAGTCTTTCCACAGACCAAAAAAGAAACGGACCATGCCAACCAGCCCATGGCAAAGATGCCAAGAAAGGGTACATATGCAGTGTGAGTCTATTTAGAGTGACAGCTCCCCTGGACCCTTAGAGAAGACACCAGAGAGAGTCAGCTTGCCACTCCACATACCTGGAGGAATAGAAAAAGTGAGAATAAGCCACCCCAATATTCCATCCATACAACCCAATCAAACATGGCTTCCTGTTTTAAAGCCTTAAGTATTTAAAGGTACCAGGGATGATCTAAAAATACAGTGAGTGTTTAAATAAAGAAAATGTATTACAGTGAAAGATAAATTGCCATTAATGCCCCTCAGAATACACACCCTCGCTTCAAACACAATTATCCCATCACTCTTGCCACTTTCTGAAGCACTTCTGGAAGTCCTCTTTTGTGTCTTTCTGAGGTGTAATAAAAATAGTACCGCGACTCGAGCTTGGTCATGCAGGCTGATTTCCAGTTCTGGGCCTTGCTTGCGCGTGCGCACAAGAAACCAACTCCGAGTTTCTGGTGAGTTTGCGCTGGGTGAGATCGGCCTCGTCCTTGGGCGACACTGTAACCTCCAGCTCGGCGCCGCACTGGAGCAGCCCGATAAAGAGCAGATTAGAAAGGCAGTGGAAGCTTTGCTGACACTTTGCAAGTATAGAAAGAACAATAATGGGTTGCTTTTGAATGAAAATGAAATTTTTTTTTTTTTGGTACCGGGGATCGAACTCGGGTTCTTGCTCTTGCGAAGCAGGCGGCGAAACCACTGAGCTAAATCCCAGCCCCTGAAAATTTATTTTTAATGGTGGAATTATGGAAAAATCCAGGAAAAGAACGGTGAGGGTCAGACTGTCCTTGCCTCAGAACTCCAGTCATCGGAACAGACAGCGTTTCTTTAGAATGCTTATGAACAAGCATGGGGTTAAAACAATCAAGGAAGCAGATTATCCCTTTCCAACCTTTCAAAATGGAATATAAAGCTTATGAAGCCAAGCTCTGCCTCCTGAGCAGTTTTGACCTCTTGCTTACTGATGAAAGAGTTAGGCGACTTTTGCCCTCACACGTGGGAAGACATTTCTATCAAAGGAAGAAAGTTCCAGTGCCTGTAAATCTTCTGGCCAAGAATTTATCGAAAGAGATCAACAACTCCCTCGGTAGTACTGTCTTAAACATCTCCAAAAGTAGTTCTTACAGTGCTATATGCATGGGTCACACTGGAATGCAGACTCAACACATTGAAAACATTGTTGCCGTGGTGAAACGTCTTACGGAAAAATTGCCAGAGAATTGGGAAAGTGTGAAACTCTTAATTGTGAAAATTGTGAGAAGTTGGTTTCCCTTCCCATGTTTTCCTCATTTATCACTTCTCAGGATGAAACGAGCAAAATGGCCATCTGTAAATTGAAGGAAAAAAGAGAGAAAGAGAAAAAATACTGTAAAAACAAAAATTGAAGAAGGAAAACAAAAAGTTAAAGCAGAAACCAAGAAAGCTGTCCCAACTAAAGGTGGCATGGCACCTAAAATCAGTGGTGGTTCCACGAAGAACCACGGCTCCTGCAAAAAAACACTGACAAAGTAAAAACCCAAGTTAAAGTAATAAATGAATCTGACCATGAAATTCCCTAACTGGTACCAAGAGATGAGACTCTAGCAAAAGTAAATGTCGAGGTGCAAGAACATGTCACAAGGAAGAAGTCTCCAAAAGAGAGTCCTGGTCCCAACACACCTTAGGGCAGAAGAGAAAGGTCTCACCAGCTCCCAAGACCCCAGGGAAGAAGCCAAAATTGGGAGAAAAGAAGAAAGAAAAAAACTCCTCTCTGGGGAAGAAAGACCTGAGACAGACTCTGAAAAAGCTGGAAACAAAGCTCTTTGCTACCGCTAGTAAATCTGCAAGGAAAGCTCCCATACCCCAAACAATCGCCAACAGAACGCAGAGTGCCCCAGTCAACCTAAAACCAGTGACTCAACCAACAGGAAACAGCAGAGTTACCTAAGGGTATTGGGTCCTGGGCTAGGGGTGTAACAGCTCAGTAGTAGAGGGCTTGCCCAGCATGCATAAGCCCTGGGCTCAATCCTCTGTACCACTAAAGATAAAAAAAGTAAAATAAAAATACTCAGGTCAACCATTGCAACCATCTCCAAAAGTAAGGCTTGGATTTAACTTTTTTTTTTTAAACTTCCACAGGTGATTCCAACATGTATCTGGCATAAGAAACCGCTGTTTCTTGTTTTGTTTAAAGTCTATTTTTAAATTGCTCTTCTCTATATTTGCTAATGTAATAGAGGGAAAATGAGAGCTTCTCTATGTTTGTGATTTTTTTTTTTTTTTTGGTACTGAGGATCGAACTCAGGACCTTGTGCTTTCAAGGCAGGCACCAGAACCACTGAGCTAAGTCCCCGACCCAATTCTTTTTTATTATTAAAGTATAACATTTGCTTTTGAGTAGGCATACTCTTGGCATTCCAGATCTCATGGGTTTGACTTAAAGGCTTATAATGTGGGGGGAAAACATATGGTGAATGTTGCTGCCAAGTGCTATCCAATCAAAAGGCAGCCTCGTATAAATATTATGGTGTGGCCTCACGCACTATATTCAGATCTCGCACCATGCAACTTCTGGCTCTTCTCAAGTCAAAATGACCATGAAAGGCAAATGCTTTAAACTGATCCAGGATATCAAGGCAAGCACCGCAGCATAAAGAAAGACATTCATGAAAGAGGACTTCCAGAACTGTTTCAAAAAGTGGCATAAACAATGAGATAATTGTATTAGAAGCTGGGGGGAGGGGGTGTATTTTGAGGAGGATTGATGTGTCTTTTGATGTAATAAATTATTTTATTTAAACATACCATATTCTTCAATCGCACGTCATACAGAGTTGTGATGCCTATGCTGTATGGCTCAAAACCTGCATTTGGGGCTGGGGATTTAGCTCAGTGGTGCTGCCATCTGCCTCAAAAGTGCAAGGTCCCAAGTTTGATTGCCGGTACAAAAAAAAAACCCTGCATTAAACACCAATAGTCAATGAAAAGATACAAATAAATGAGACACCATCCCTGTCCCCAGAGTGCTCACAGACAATTAGAAAAGAAATGTGCATACAAGGCTGTGAGATGTACATCATAATGAAAATTTTCTCAAAACTCAATAATTTCCAAGAACAGTCACTGAGACTGTTCCTAAAGGGACAAAAATTGGTAGGGAATTGAGAAAGGAAAAACACTTTCTCTTCTGGACCAATTCCCTAGCATGCAAACCATTCAAAAGGCCTCCCTTCCCCCAAATTCTCTTTCACTTTTTACTAATGGTCAAAATTTCTTTCAGTGGGGACAAAGCCTGTCTTTCTGCAACTAGAAAAAACGAGCTTAAAATAGAAGTGCTGTGGGGTGGTGGAAATGAGGTCCCACCCATATGTGAATATAAGATGATGGCCAGTTTTGATAGGGGACAGAGCTTAGTAATTCATGAACTCTGGGACCCGGGAGGCCCTGAAAATCCCACTGAAAGGTAGAACAGCAAAGAATGTGCAGGCATGTGTCACAGTGTTGTTCAGGGTGTGCTCTGTTGACTTGTATCCATGGAAAAGCAAATAGAACAGGAATAAATATCACCTATCATCTCTCCTCAAGTCACCTTAGAAGGGACCCTGTCTTGGAATCCTGGTCCTTGTCTTCATCTGCTGACATCTGGGACTATGAATTCATATTCTGAATCCCACAAATCATAAACACTTCTCGCCAAGCTCTTCAATCCCATATCTCTGCCCAAAACGTTTCATGTTCCAGTTTCTTCCCTAGTAGACTAATTTGATCATGTTATCAATTGATTCAGAGAAAGGCCTTAAAAATTCTTCCAAGGTGTCACCAATGACAATGACCACGTCTTGGATCTTCCCCTACCTGTAACTATTTGATAATTCCTCCATCACATTAACTTCATACACAACCGCTCTTTTGGCTTCCCCCACCTGATCCCTTTTTTCAAACAATTACACCTCCTCATGAACAGACGTTTGGGATAGAGGGCTCTTATGGGAGGAGGGTTGAATATGGTGCCTTCATATGCCTTCAGAGCTCCAGCCTGGTTTAATAATCCCCAGCACCACTCTGCGTAAGGCAAGGTATAAATATATGCTAATAGGAGGTCTGGCTCCTTGTCACAACACATTGCAGGCTGCATTCGTGCGAGATGAAATAAAAAGATTAGATGCAATCTTGAAGTCAATCAGAAAGCAAGAGGAAACCAAAAAAAAGCTCAGATTGTCAACAAGGAGAAGCAGAAAAATGACTTGAATCGAATTGCAGTTTATCTCATTAAGTGTTAAAGGAAACCAATTTCTCTCAGAAATTGGAAGGCAATTTAAACATTTCTACAGTTTTACTAAAGTTTGAAAATTTCCCAGGGAAAAAACAAGGTTTTCTTATTTCTGCATATCTGACATTTTCCTGTACTTTCAGAGACTAGAGAGTCCTAGATAAGAGGATATTTAAAGAAAAGAGAACAGTTATCAAGAAGTAAGGACAAAATCTATTAAAGAAACACTTGATTTCCTCAGCCCTTTTGGATTCCATGCCGAAAGACCTAAGGAAGCTAAAACTGTGTAGGAAAAAAATCAGGCTATGAAATGTGGTCTGGTGCTGGATAAATCAAGCAGGGTTAATTGACAAACATAGAAGTCACATTTAACTTATGAAGGTCAAATAAATTATACCACTCTCAAAGCCAAGTTACATTCCACTGAAGTCTGTGACATCACAAGCCAAAGACGTTGTTCACAATAAACTTAAGTCTTCTTTGATAAGCCCTCTTCCCCATTCCTAGAAGCATGGACATATTGACAGTGACCTTTGTTTTCTGTTGTAGCTGTTACTATCCCTTCCTATGCTGGAAAGTACAATTTTCCCCAACCATCATATGCAGCAGAAATCACTAACTAAATTTCCATCTTCAGAGTTACGACCAAGCCCTTCTCAACCCTATGGTCCGTAAAGAATTGATTTGCTAACCAACAAAAGCAGACTTTTTCCCCCTAAGTCATAATGAGCACTGAGTTCTCAATATTGCCAGAAACCCCAAAGCTTACGGGATACATACACATACAATCAGTTCATGGAAGAGGACTGACCAGAGTAATTGAAAGGAGCTCTCACGTTCTACTCAAAATAAATGGTATCTTTCACAGAAAAAAAAAAAAAAAAAGTCAAGCATTGTTTTTGTGATTCAAGAAAATGCACTCTAACATGTTTAGAGCTAGGGCTGGGGCATGTAGCTCAGTGGAAGAGAGCTTGCTTAGCTTGCAAAAAGCCCTGGATTCCATCTCCACCCCCACCCCCACCACAAAAAAAGAATGTTTTGCAATGAATATGCTAAGATTTATTTCAGATGCATGCCTCTCTGAAAAACTGCCAACTTCAACCCCTCAGATGAGATTAATGGGCACTTCCTTCATTAATATTCGCTATGAGCTGTACAAAGCTCAGACTGTCACCTGCCAAAATTGTAGTTTTTGTCTTCATTTGTTAATTTCATTGCACATTCATTCAGTTAACAAACATTTACTGAAAAATTACTACCTCATACACTAAAAAGGATGTGTGAAGTGAAGCTAAAATTTTCCTTAAAGAAGAAATACAATCATAAACACCAACTAGAGTGGCCAGTTGTTCTCTATTTTTCTGAGACAAAATCTCAGATTCATCAGAGCCTATTCAGGAACAAAAAAACATACCTTCTCTGGTTTCTCACTCCTACTGACAACTTTTCCCTTTCAATAACTTGTTATGTGGCAGGAGCAAACAATATGAAATCCATTGCTAATGAGCAATAATTATAGCTTTAAGAAGCTGTACAATCAGTGTTCAGTGATTTCATTATTAGATAGCACCATAAATTATGCTAATGCTGATAACAGTTCTGGATGAGAGAGGTCCAGATCCGGGAAATTGCACTGAAATTATTTACATCCTCTATTTCTGAAACAATAGACCCTGCAATTTGAAAATCAGATGATCCAATTTATTCTGGCAGGACACACATGTTGCATCAACCATAAAATTAAATAGCTTCTTTTTTTTCTTGTTTCTTTTTCAAGTTTTTCCTTCTGTCTTCTCTCACTTTGCATATTACCAATCTCCTTTGAGAAATTTCTAATTATTGTATATCTTGTTTCTAAAATTGCTCATTGATGGTGGCTGATGACATCATATGAGAGAATAGCATGTCTTTATAAAAGCTAAACTTTAAAAATGCGAAGTCTCGGGCCAGGGATTTAGCTCAGTGTTTCCACCACCTGCCTTGCAAGCACAAGGTCCCGATTTCGATCCCCAGTTTAAAAAAAAAAAAAAAAAAAGCAAAGTCTCGAAAGTCACAGCTACCTACAACATGCAGAAAGAGGTAGCAAGCAATGGTTCTAGGGAAGCATTTCCCCTTCCTATCAAATCCCAAGCTCTTAAGGATTAGCTATGAAAGGAGAATCTCCAGGTGACAGGAAGAGCTGGAACAAGTCTCCCAACCTTATCCTCCCTCCTATGTTTAACCCTTCTATTGGAATTTTCACACTTCAGTTAATTCTAACAAAAGCTACCCTTTCCTGAGTACTAATTTTATGTCTGCCCCTGTGCAGATGGCTTTCCATATAACCATCTCATTTGAACCTCATAAAAACCCTATGCAACCATTCTATGATTTCTTTTCTGCAGATGAAGAATAAAAGTCTCAGAAGGCAAAACACAAAAGCAATAACTAAGTTGCCAAAGAACACACAGTAAATGGAGAAGCCAGTACTCAAACCCAAGGAAATCTGAGGTTGCTTCCCATAGCAGAGGTTGTGAGGAATCTGACAGCAATCCAACTACGAATGTAGTTTTCACTGAAGCCTCATAAAGAGCAGTTACTATACTGTATAACAACCAGAAAGACTTTCTCCAAGTGGTCATCTTTTTCCAAAGATGTGGAGCAAAACAATGCCAGTTGATACTGCCAGTTTGGAAAACTACATGGCAGTATCGACTAAAGCTAAGCACACACATATACCCAGCAGTTGCATTCCTGGGTTTATACCAAACAGAAATGATGCATACAGTAATATCTGCTATGGTTTAGATCTAAAATGTCCCCCAAAAGTCTCATGTGCTCAGAGGTGGAGCTTTTAGAAGGTGATTTGAACATGAGGACACTATACTTATCACTGGATGAATCTACTGATGAATCCATAGATAAATGCAGATAAATTAGAAGGTGGATTCCACACACTAAAACACAGCCCAGAAATGTAAAATTATGGGAGGAGAATAGGGCAAGGGAAGGATGGGTGGGGTGAAAATAATCAAAGTAGAGTAACCTACTTGTCTGACTCTGCCAAAATGAAATCCATTAATCTTAATAGATGCTTATAAGAAAGATGAGGAACAAAACGAGGCTGGCCCAGTTGGAGGAGATGGGACACTGGTGGCATGTTTTGGGAGGACCTCTCTCTCTCTTTCTCTGTCCCTCTCAATGATTCTTGCTGCTCTCTCTGCTTCCTGACTGCTATAGATTGAGTAACTTTCCTCCTCCAGGCCCTTCCATTATGCTGTTTCAGCCTTGGAGCCAACCAACCATGAACTGAACTCTAATGAATCTCTCCTCCTTTAAGTTGTGTGTGTTAGGTATTTGGTCCTAGCAACAAGAAAGCTGATTGATATAATGTTCATGGTAGCATTGCTCAAAATATTGCCCAAGTTGGAAACAACCCAAATGTCTATTAACATAGACAATGAACATATCCATTAATTTGCCCATGAACAAATAAATTAATTATGGTATATTTATTCAATGAACTATTATACAATGAAAAAGAATAGATAACTGACATGCAAAGATATATAAATCTTACAGACATGAAGTTGAATGAAAAAAGTTAAAAACAAAGAATATATAGTACATGATAACATGAATATGACACTTAAAAACATGTGAAACTACTCTATGGGGCCAGAATCAGAACAGTGATCATGATTGAGCTATGAAGGAAGTTCTCTTGGGGCTAGAGGAAATGTTCTACATCTTGATGTGGGTAGTAGTTACACAAGCGTATTCATATTTTAAAATGCAATGAGCTATACACTTAACATTTGCCTACTTTATCTATGTCAATTTTTTTAAATAAATGAAAATCCTTATTGAA